>NC_136499.1:113194625-113229625 GCF_053919585.1 Euprymna scolopes | reverse complement strand
TTATATACAAGCTGACCACCCGGCCTTGCCCGGTCGTACAATACGCTTAAACATGATATTTTAATATACACAGATTTCATATGTATCATAGAATCAATCCTCTATTGAATATTATATATTATGAGGAGTAATTTGCCCTGTGGACTAATTCGCAAAAAAAAAAAATTTTTATTAATAACGATAATGCCGTTCATCAAATTCGGTCTGTGTTTGTTAACAATATCACGTCAGCTGATATTTGGGTTTGTTGATCTTTAAAATAGTATTTAAGTTTTTTTACAGGCGAATATTTTACCTTATACCATCCAAGGTTACACCGGTGTAACAGAAAATATTCCCATGTACAAATCTTCTTTTATCTATAACAGAGAATACTATTTTTAAGATCAGGGTTTTTTTGGGTTTTTTTTTCGATACTTGTCGGATGAATTTCTGTATAAAACATATCTAAGAACACTGCCAGACATATAAATTACCTTTGTGTGAAATTTGCAAAAGATAGACTAAGCCGTTTCGAAATCTATGAGGAAGGAACTCGCACACACACACAAAGTGCCTTATATATAATAGTCAAGATAGAGGTAGATGTGTGTGCACGTGTGTGTGCGTGCGTGTGTGTGTGTGTGTGTGTAAAAATGAACGACAGTATTCTCCTAAATTTTCAAACACTGACAAAATATCAAATTCCCATACGAAAAATAAGAGTTCAATAGGCCAGCCCTTTTAAACAAAGTACAATCGAACAATATTGGACAATAGAACGTCAAGTGAAACTCCAAACATTGTAAGGTGCGTCCCTTTTTTGTCTCTATCCTAACCCTGGTTAAACCGGCCGCTCCTCGTAAATCTGATGGGACCCGGCGCCATTAAAGAATACAGGACATCTCAGTTGAACTGCACATTTCCCTGAAACGATCAACAAAAAAAGGCTTTCTTCCTCCGGCTCTTCCTCTCCTCTCCTCTTCCTCCGCCTTCCTCAACATGAAATGCACGTATTTGCTTAACCCTGGGGGCGGCCTCAACAGATGGCCTCTGCCCGACAACGCCTTATTTTACAGTGTTTGGCTTTTCTTTGAAATTCATCAAGTAAACAATCACATTTTTTTCATTTTATCTTATTTATAAACCTAGAAAACAAAAAAACAAAAAAACAAACAAACAAAAAACTGTTGAAATAAAAAATAGAGGAGGAAAAGACGATGCGTTTTCTACCTATTGTGCTGACGAGTGGTGACGTCAACTGTTCTTCGGTTATTACGGCATGCCAACCATCATTGGGTTATTTCATGCTCCCTAGCCATAAATAGTTTGTTGTTTTTTTTTCACTGGGGTTGGGGGTTACTGAATATCAACGCTCGAAGACCACGAGGATAAGGGTTAATTAGTGTCAGTTGACTGGTGAGCCAACACCGTGATTATGTTACGTATGCATGGGGAGGAGAGAATGATGGTGTCTGCTAATTTCGAGTCAATATATTTACGGCACATCAGCATTTTTGGTGGCTTTATAAAATCAAAGCAGAACGTGCATTTTCGTTCTTCTCCGAATCTCTTGACCGTGTCGGCTCCCCTAGAACAAAGGCTCGTAACAATAACACAAGTCTCATTCTCTGGACAATTGGACTTTATTTATTTCGTGTCCCTGTTCTCTTGTTAGATAAGAAGGAATGTTCCCTTCTCATGTACGTAAGAAGGCGGACTATATAAGTGTAAATGATACTAGGAAAAGACCAGAATCGAACCCTGTAGGCAAGTGGACAATTGAAATCCTAGGAATGCAGTCCTTTATTAATTCTTTTAGGAATAAGTTAATATTATTTATGTCGGAAAAAAGCGATTGCCCATTCTTTTAGAATAACTGGATATTAAATATGTCAGTTAACTGAATGGACAATGTGAGTTAAAAATATATTGTTTAAATATAGTTTAGATATTAAACAATTAGAATTGAGAATTCTTTATTTGCCAAAAGTGTGTTTAAACAGACATATGTAAATCCATGTAAAAGTTAGTCACGTTGGTAAACATACTTCTGACGTCATAAACAAAGTAGATTTCTCAATATATGAATCGAGGGTTCGAAGTCAGAAGGACCAGATAATCGCACACAGTGATAGAGTCAGTTGGAGAGTGGGAACCCCTTAGAGGCGAAGGGTAGAAGAGTAAACCATTTAGTTGTACAAGTTTGAATTCCTGACTTCATCAATCGGCCGACAGAAATCACCATTAATAATTTGTAACTGTTTGTCTCGTGTCGTCTTTACAATCGAAAAGGTAAATGTGTGTTAATCATCATCTTAATGAACTTTGTATACCCTCAAGTAATGTGTCACCTCCTCTGTGTTAAGGACTGCTGCATCATATCTCCCAGTCCGTATTAATATAAAGCCCCCAAGAATCATCCCACTCTATTATAAATGTCTCCCTCCGTATTTATCATCATAGTCGTCATGATGTACAAAGAACAGTTATGAATATCTTCCCCTCAGAATTGTCATCGTCGTCGTTATCTCTGTTATCAATCTCTACATTCCATGTACCCGTTATGTGTGTCTCTCCCACTATGCACCCCCGGCATCTCCAATATGAGCCTCCTGCTATTTAACATTCTTGCTATCCTTAGAAGGAGGGTGTAAATTTTTTTTATCGATTCATCTTTCATATAAAGCTACCTCTCGCCGCTTCCACAAGAATCTTCATCTTCTGACGACTGTCTGTCGGACTCGAAAACTTGAACTCTAAACTCGAACTCTACTAACCGACTAAGCATGTGTGCTCCTTCCTTTTTATATATAGATGTGTGTAAGGGGAGGTGGGAGGGCTGTAACACCCATTAACCGGCTTGCACCCAAAACGCACCGACCCGGTTTCTAGCAACGCAGGTGAACGTTTGTCAAGGGAAGTCAATGGGGTTGATCTATGACACCGGTTATCTTTGTTGCCCCCTTTGCACTCCACTTAACACAAACAAGTTGCGTTCAATTCAATATCGCGTTAAACGCGTTATTGACACACAACAATTATTGTTAATGGTGGAACTTGAGTAGCGTTTGTTACAGAGGATGGCTTAACAGAATTTTTTTTACATAAAACTTGAAAACAGACAGGTTATAGTCAACTGTGAAGTAGCCCTGCGATATTGTATTTCACAGACGAAAAGTTCTTGGAAAAAATCTTTGCTCATGGAATTTACGCTTACTTTTAAGCACATGCAGATGAGGAAAATTGTTAGCTATTGTAGCTAGACGAGTGTCTGCTGTGAATGTTCTACAGGGGGGAAGATAAATAGAAGCTCATTTGAGCACCTGCCATGAAAATAACGATAGAGCAGCGATAGACTTGCTATGTATCTTCTATGAGAAATAGTGTTTAGAAGAGGGCTTTGCCAACTAGGAAATGTACACGTTAGCAAAAGGGGCCTGGTAGAAATTCCCAACTCTCTCTATTACATCTAAATCTAAAGTTAAACACTGGAAAGTAATATATTAGTCTGAAAGAGTATAGTAAATTGAAATTACCGTTAAAATATAGTGATAGTATAGTTTTGCTTACAGACAGACAGGTACCAAAACTCCATTAATAATAGAGACAAATAGAATGTTCCACTTACCCTCGAGTGGCCTCTTGGCCTTGATAAGTGGTGATGCCTAAAAAGTTCGAATCCAGTTCGTTCAACAAAAATCAATTCCACTTCTTTATGTGAAATTGATTTTTGTGGAACGAACTTTCTTTTTTTTTACATACCACTTTTTTTGCATCACCACTAAGCAAGGCCAAGAGGCCACTCAAGGGTAAGGGTTCAAGAGTGTACGGTAGAGAATTAGACAATATAGTAATTGTTAGCAATGGGAATTCGGTAAATTTGTAAACTTAAGTGGAGCGGCTCATCAAAAACCTGTTTGCGTTAGATTTGAAGACAACCATATTGTAGTCAGCTGGAAAGCAGGAAAACAGAAGACTGTTTCATAGGCGTGCAGTTCTAAGAAAAAAGCTTTGATCATGAAATCTACGTTTAGGTTTAGGCACAGATAAAGAGTGGAGAGGGGAATTATTGACAGTGTTTTCTGCTAGACGAGTATTTCTTATGAAAGTTTGTCGAAGGTGGACCATAGATTAGAGCTCAGTCGAGCACTTGCCATTAAAATTACGATAAAGCAGAGACAAACTCGCAACATGTCTTCTGTGAGAAAGAGGCTGCAGGGAAGAGAAAAGGACATCCCCTACGAGGCCACGAAGTCTATTTTTTGAACTCTATCAATGCAGGATGTCCTTTCTTGGGACACCTAAGTTGTCAGTCCGTGTCGTTAACCACTGAACCACCGTCATCTCTCAAGTAAAGGATAGAATGAGTAAAGCAAAAGTTGATAGGCATTCAAAAGTGAACCCAAGGTATATAATACACTGCATCTCAAAGAAGAAGGTAATACCTGGGAGGTGGTTTCATTACAACAGAACAGGTACTACAGTAATCCCATACACTAAATTGAGCAATGAAAGATAATACATTGGTCTTAAATAGTATAGCGAATTGAATTGTGCTTTAAAATATAGTGATAGTATGGTTTCGGTTCCAGACAGATACCAAATCGACATTAGTAATAGAATAAATAGAATGTCCCGCGTCTATAAAGAATGGAGATACGAGATCTGAGAGATAGGGGAAGTTACGAGGGAGATCATAAATTCTCAACTGTTTCTATTCCATCTAAACCCCAAACTGCCTGGCGACGGATTCATTAATAATCTATGAAAATAACTGTACTGCTTGGAGACAGCTAAACACTAAAATTAATAGAAGTTATAGTATAGTTTCGATTCCAGACGGATACGAAATCTCCACTTGTAATGGCGGTAAATAATAATGGCGACTTCTTTTCTGCTACAACAATGAAGTCTTTTAATAAATCATCAGTGAAAACGAACGTGTGAAAATGGTACCTGTCCCTATAAGTCGATGGTTCTATACCTGTCCCTATAAGTCGATGGTTCTATACCTGTCCCTATAAGTCGGTGGTTCTATACCTGTCCCTATAAGTCGATGGTTCTATACCTGTCCCTACCTGTCCCTATAAGTCGGTGGTTCCATACCTGTCCCTATAAGTCGATGGTTCTATACCTATCCCTATACGTCGATGGTTCTATACCTGTCCCTATAAGTCGATGGTTCTATACCTGTCCCTATAAGTCGGTGGTTCTATACCTGTCCCTATAAGTCGGTGGTTCTATACCTGTCCCTATAAGTCGATGGTTCTATACCTGTCCCTATAAGTCGGTGGTTCTATACCTGTCCCTATAAGTCGATGGTTCTATACCTGTCCCTATAAGTCGGTGGTTCTATACCTGTCCTTATAACTCGGTTATTCTTTACCTGTCCTTATAACTCAGTGGTTAAGAACAATGATTTTGGAAACCAGGAGTCGTGAGTTCGAATCTCACTCTGGAATGGAGTCTGGTTAACTTTTGTTCAACGACAATTATGACATTTTTAAATAAAGCATCGGCGTAAACGAACGTGAGAAAGGCATGCCTGCCCATGTAGCTCGGTGGTTCAGAGCACTGATTTTTAGAACCAGGAGTCGTGAGTTCGAATCTGGAGTGGATTAACTTAAACCTCCTTTTAAAGATCAAGTCGGCATTGTTTTTGTCCCCCCCCCCCGACAAAAGGAGGGTGGACCTGTAAATTCACCCTTGTCCGTTCATCCGTTTGTCTGTCCGTACTTTTCTCAATAACTACAATAACTAGGCCTTGGAATTTTTTTAAATTTAGCACAAACATTAAACACGATATAAATAAAAAAAGTTACAGAACGGATTTTCGGGAAAAACTTCGGTACCCCCCCCCCCCGTTAGGGGTGCCTTTCGGGTTAAAATGGCTAAAATTGACATTTTTGTGCTTATTAAAAAACATTGATGCCTTGGATTTTTATAAAAATTTCTGAAAAGTTGTAACTAACTGATTTCTATATAATTTTGTTTGTCTATACTTCGCGATAACTCTTGGGTGTTCACCAGGGGCTCTTTTAGGGCAAATAAAAACACTCCTTGTTTGGAACTATTTTACCATATTTGTCCAAAATTTTCTGTGTATGTCTATTTAGCAGTTTTGCATGGTATTGAACTCAAATTTAAATATGTTAAGGCCTTGAGGACTTTTGGGACTAAATGGGGTGGGGAAATGATGGACTTAGTCATTTCTGTTTTTGCATGGCGCAGAACTTAAATTTACATATGTTAAGGCCTAAAACTGCACCGTTTGTTCATTTTCACCAGGATTTGACGTCCCCTATGGACTTTGGTGGCTAAATGGGTGGTGGGGGGGAATAATGCGGAATAGTCAATTTTTTATGCCTCGTTCACTGTGCACTCACAGCGGACCATGTTTTTTTTTTTTTTTTTTTAAATCAAACTCCCTCTGAGGTATGGTTCTAGTCAGTTCTAGGAGGTTGACCATCCTAAGCTTCCACCCTTTGAGAAAAGGTTAGTTTATTGCTAATTGCCTGGAGCGCCCCTAACCAAGGAATACCCACAAATCTGACCAGGAAATTATTATTCACTAAGAATGCCCTTCCTCTGGAGCGCTGTCTTCAAATTTCGCTTTCGTGACATTGTATCATATCTTCCCGTTGTGATAGGAATATAAAAATGCATATTTCGTAACTACGCTTAATAGATATACTGATGTAGTTTCGGCTTCAGACAGACAGATACCAAACCTCCATTAGCTATGGATAAGTCTCTTTCCTTACGGTATCACTTTTTACAGGCTTCATTCCATTGTTGAAAGTGGTTTCTACAACGCTTTCTAGAATCGTGTACTTCTAGGAGGGGGCTACGTGAAGGTTGCCAACATCTGTAATGAAAGCGGCGCTATCGAACCAGTAGAATTCGAACTTGGCATGCCGACTTTACCAGTGGTAGAGATAAAATAAAATAGGCTAAGCACAAAATATATTATGATTCACTGGATTTTGTTTCCTTATAAATAAATGTGTGCCTGCTGTTTATATGACGCATAAAAATCAACGTAAAGATGTATATATAAAAAAAAAGATTGCGAGATGGTTATTAATGCGTTTCAGCACGTATCAATGATTTTCTTTTATCCTTTGCTTCTTATCCAATTTTGTGTCAGCACAATGTTATGCTATAATGCGTAACTCATGACCCTTGGGAATTTCTGACAATGGCCTTTCGGCTAGGGAGTGTTATTTTTAATCCCCCTAATCAATAGAGGTCCGTGTTGATTTTGTGGTGAGAGTTTAGTTCTGTGTAGTTCTAGGAAGTCGAACCTCCCAGGTTTTTCCCTTCTCTTTGAGAAAGGGGTTAGTTTATTGCAAATCGCCTGAGGTGCCCTTACCGGGTAATCACCTTGGGGATTTCTTGACAGTCACTTAAATGTTGAATGAAAATAACATGAAACGTTTTTTTTTTTTTTATTAAAATAGCTTAAATATGGCAAGTGCTCGTCTGAGCTCCAATCTATGGTTTCCCCCCATCCCTGCCAAACTTTCACAAAAAAACATTCGTCTATTTGAAACAACTATCAATAATTTCCCCAGTCTTTATCTGTGCCTAAACCTAAACATCGATTACATGAACAAAGTTTCTTTCTTAGATCTGAACTTAGAACTTTTTTAGAACTTCCAGCTGATTACAATATGGTCGTCTTCTATATATACTCCTACATTTTTTTTGTATACTGATATTCATATTAAACCCCTTTTTTCTATTAGTATTTATTTGCTTCCCTACAAAAGCAAAACGTGACACAAGGTCGTTTTTAATGTGGGGTTAAACCACCTCCTCGAAAAGAAGGCAAAAGGGGCACTCTGGTAGGGACCAAAAATAATAATTGTCTCAGTATAGAGGGTTTCTCCTACATTGACCGAGACAAATTACCTTAAGTGTAGCATCAGAACAGATACTACACTTTGAGGCATTAAATATCTTATTCACAAGAAAAAAGAAATACAAAATGGGAAAATGAACAAAAATATTTAGGCACAAGGCCAACTCAAAAAGAAGGTGGGGTGGTGAAGTTGGTTGGTTCATCTCGTCTCTGTTTAAAATTTCTCTCTCAACCAGCATCTTTTATCCTAATTGCTCTTTTAAATGTGTATTTGTGTGTGGGTGTGTGTGTGTGGGGGGGTTCCTACTTAAACCCAATTTTAAAACATTTTTTTTTTATTTATACAAAATATACACAAAAGAGCCCGAAGGCCAAGAACAACAAAAAAAGGCAAGCTTTTATTTAATTATTTATTTGCTTCCCAACTGAGCAAATTAGGTACAAGGTTGTTTTTTTATGTGAAGAGTTGGGGAAAGGGGACCAGCTCCCCCGAGAGGGAGCTGAATAGTGACAATTGGTATGAAGGGGTTTCCCTACATTGACCAAAACTGATTGCTCAAGAGCAATAGCCTGATATGTGGGGTTGCCACCACATATGGTCTTTGATTGCAGTATCTACCGGAACAGATACTACACTTTGATAGCAGAAAACAGATATTGGCCTGAAGGCCAAGAAGGAAAAAGGCAAACCTTTTTTCTATTTATTAAAAAAAAAAAATACAACTTTGTTATATATGGGTCGTGAAATTGTATTCATCTGCAAAAAATCTAGCTAATTTGCATATTCTTTTAAACATTCATTCCCTATTAGTTGTTTTCGGTTTTCTTATGAGATAATCATCTTTAGCTAAATATTAAATGTAATTATATTCATACAGATATTCTACATGATTTATACTTGCGTAATATTTGCGTAAAAAGCTTATAGTAAACACAAACCTCTTTCTATATATATTTATGTATGCGTATATATTTTTGTTAAAAAAAATTTGCCTACCACACTCCTCTGTCAGTTTTTGGTCTACAGACATGAAACTAAATATATAGGGTATTCTAATCCATACGAAAATTTATATTTGGGTTTTAACTGGGGAAAATTGGTGCAAAAGAGTGAAAATTAAAAAATCGGAATTTGCCAGATGAAGGTCGAACGACGGCATTACGAATATGCATGTAATAGCTAATGGTTCATGTTATAATTTTTAGCTTTGCATTAAACATGCCTTCATAGGTCAGGTATTAACGTCAAAGAAAAAAGTAAATTGTAAGCTAATCGTTTTGGTTTCGACTCTCGGTGGTGGAGCACGAGTCAATTTTTTAAAACACTTTTCAATATATATTGGGTCCAATGTAATAATAAAAAATAATAATTACGAAATCTGCATTTATCAAAAAATCAAAATATCATATTTAAGTGTATTTTACGACCGGGTAATGCCGGAGAGCCTACTAGTATATATATATATATATATATATATATATATATATATATATATATATATATATATATATATATATATATAAAGCAGAATGTCTGTGTGTGTATGTGTGTGTGTCTGGTCACGAATAGGCTCTTATATGGTTGACTATTTTAAAAAACTGATTACATATAATGATAGAAGATGTATCGAGACACAGAAATGGGTATGTTTGATCTGGCAAAACGGTGGTTCATTAAAAACTGTGGGGTCTGCGTTCGCGCCTGGTCCACAAAGTATGGAAATAAAAAATTTAAAAATTAAAAAAAAACGTTTACAAGTATTTTTGATATAGATGTACATAAGAATACTTTTATAAGTATGTTTTAACTTAAATAGGGATATTATAATAAAATTGTGAGGTCTGTGTTCGCGCCTGGCATCCATAGAATAGAAATAGGGACAAACTTTAATAAAGACTTTTCATATCTCTCTGCGTAAGTATACTTTGATAATTATGTTTCAGTTTGAAGAAATATGGTATAATAAAATTATGGGGTGTTCCTTCGCGCCTGACCTCCATAGAATGGAAATATGTCACAAAGTTTAACAAGGTTTTTTAATATAGATCCACAGAATATTGTGATAAGTGTTTCAGTGTGAACTGGTATCGTATAATAAATTATGCGGTTTATCTATTTTATTTTTACTTTCATCAGATTTTGCTTTGGTTTTGATACCCCCAAATTTGAAGCTATCTCTTTACAACTCTTCCTTTTCATAACGTATCATACTTTAATAAATCAGAGTTCATTTTCTGTAGGCTGCTTTTGAACCCAGTAAACAACGGGTACTTTTGCTAGTATATATATATATATATATATATATATATATATATATATATATATATATATATATATATATAATGTGTGTGTGTAGTGCTATGTATATCTGTCTTACTTTCCTTTAAATTTTATTTTTAACGCGCCATGTCACAGCATATATAACTATGAAAATATCTTTACGCAATTATGAAACTGTTTTCTGTAAACTCTTTACAATTATGAAATGAATCGTGCCAAGTGAAACTTTCAAAAAACAAAAAAAAAGGAAATAGAGCGAATAAAAAGGATAAAGGATAGAAGCGAAAGAAGACAAAAAGAGATTCTCGCAGTTGCTTCGCCTCGCTTAAGTCTGAAATAACAATGTTTTACTCCTTGCGTAACGAGAATTAAATATATATACTAGTAGACGATGTCACAGAAACTTCATAAATGATCATTTTAGCCTCTTCCCCGTCTTTCCTTCTCTTTATCTCGTTACGAAGATGTCCTCCATTATGCAGTATTATCCATCTCTCTGCCCCCCACCTTTTTAAGTAAGTCAAAGCACAAGTACCCTCGACAACAATACCCTCTAAAAACCATACAAGCAGCAAAATCCCACCTACACGCCTATCTTTGTTTTATCGTTATTTCCATGACAGGTGCTCGTCTGAACTCCAATCTCTGGTCCCCCCCCTCGCCAATCTTTTACAAAAAACACCCGTCTAGCTGAATCCACTGTCAAAAACTTTTCCCACTCTTTATCTATGCCTTCTTTCTTAGAACTGCACGCCTGTAGAACTCTGTTCCGTCTGCCTGCTTCCCTCCTGACTACAACTTGGATGTCTTCAAGTCCAGCGTAAACAAATTCCTGATGAACCGCCCCCTTAAGTAGACACTTTAAATATCCACACTAACGTACTGTACTTACAATGACCCTTATCCCTGAGTGGCTTCCGGGCCTTGATAAGTGGTGACCACCTAGTAAAATAAAAATACACTGTAGAATCCCTAGATGCCGAAAAGCCTTCTACTCGAATAGCTTTTTCTTTTCTCTCTTACTGCTGCATTTTAGAAATTCCCTCCCCGGCTCCTGCTTCCCTGACGGTAACGACATGAAGAAATTTAAGTCTAATGTAAACAGATATCTCGCTGCCCAACTCCCTAAACATTATGATCATAAAAATATGTGACATTATCCATTTTGAACGGGGATAAACAAGCCAGATCTACAATGTTTCAGTAGTATGCAAAACCCATAGTATAGAATTCGTGACCTTAAGTTCAAAAGACGTCTATATAAAACGATCTTATATGTCTTAAATGGTTTAATTTTTGTCGTCAGTAACACAGCAAGTTTATTGCCACGCATGTGTTGATGAGTGACGTTATCCTATGGTAACAGCATTAATCCTGAACATGAACAAATATATAGGGAAACTAAAATTTGCGCTTCGTTTCTCGCAAAAGCTACACAATTATCATCTTCATCGTAAGGTTGCTTGGTTGGTTATTTTTTGTTTTACGGCATATCAACTCTTTTCAGGTTATTTAATGCTGAATCCAAAGATTTTGCAGAAAAAATTTTTTAATAGAATATATTTGTTGTTTTCAAGTCGGTTTCTATTTAACCCATAGTTGTGACCCTAGCAGGTACTACCACTCCGGGTCAGAGTGGATCTGGGAGCAATGCCAATTAAAGGGTGGCTCCAAACTCCCCAAAGCCCGCAAGCTGGAGCCTCACCACTTGATATAGTTTAAGGTCATATCCAGGATCTTCATCGTAAGGAGACTGCACTTTTGGCCCGCTTCTTGTAAAAAAAAAAAAAAAAGTTCGTACCTTTGACCTGTTTCTCCTTTAAAAAAAGGCTGTATTTTTGGCCTGTTTTTCGTAAAAAAGGTTGCAACTTTGGCCCGTTTCTCGTAAAAAAAGGCTGTATTTTTGGCCTGTTTTTCGTAAAAAAGGCTGCAACTTTGGCCCGTTTCTCGTAAAAAAAAGGCTGTATTTTTGGCCTGTTTTTCGTAAAAAAGGTTGCAACTTTGGCCCGTTTCTCGTAAAAAAAGGCTGTATTTTTGGCCTGTTTTTCGTAAAAAAGGCTGCAACTTTGGCCCGTTTCTCGTAAAAAAAAAAGGCTGTATTTTTGGCCTGTTTTTCGTAAAAAAGGTTGCAACTTTGGCCCGTTTCTCGTAAAAAAAGGCTGTATTTTTGGCCTGTTTTTCGTAAAAAAGGCTGCAACTTTGGCCCGTTTCTCGTAAAAAAAAAGGCTGTATTTTTGGCCTGTTTTTCGTAAAAAAGGTTGCAACTTTGGCCCGTTTCTCGTAAAAAAAGGCTGTATTTTTGGCCTGCTTTTCGTAAAAAAGGTTGCAACTTTGGCCCGTTTCTCGTAAAAAAAGGCTGTATTTTTGGCCTGCTTTTCGTAAAAAAGGTTGCAACTTTGGCCCGTTTCTCGTAAAAAAAGGCTGTATTTTTGGCCTGCTTTTCGTAAAAAAGGTTGCAACTTTGGCCCGTTTCTCGTAAAAAAAAGGTTGTATTTTTTAGCCCGCCTCTCGTAAAAAAGACTGCAACGTTGGTCCGCTTCTCATAAAAACAATATTGCATGTTTGGCCCGCATCTTGTAAGAAAGGTTATACTTTTGGCCACTTCCCTATAAAAATAAACAAATTTGTCCTCCTCTCGTAAACTAAGGTAACACCTTTGGCTCCCTTCTCGTCAAAAAGACTGCAAATTTGGACTCCTCCTGGTCCAAAGGCATCACCTTTAGTTTCTTTCTCGCACAAGTTCTCGTAAAAAGCTGAACAGGGCTCTGCTTCTCGTAAAACGTTGCATTTTAGGCCCGCTGTTAGTAAATGGCTTCACCTATGACCCTATTCTAGGAAAAATCTACATCTGCGACGCGGTTATCGATCAAAGGTTACACCTGCAACCTGTTTCTCCGTAAAGATTACACCTCCGACTTGGAAATATTTGCTTTTTCTCTAATCTTATAAAAACCCGATGAAATCGATCATAAAAAAGAAACTCTCTTTTTTTGCCAGATCGATAATCACTTAGAATCTGTTCGAACGTTTTATTGATAAAAGAGAGGGGCTGATAATAACTGTATTTTAATGGTTTGAGATAAAAAAAAAACCCTGAATCTATTTACATAACAAAATATACCTGTACAAATAACACTAAGTTTTTAAAGGTTGTCCGCCATTGCTGGCGATTGAGCACGATCACATAAATACTGCGAGATTCAGTTGATTCATTGTATAATTTCTTTGAACAAAACTACGCTAAAAATAAAATCATAATTACTCTCTTTCCATTCGCTATGTCTTTTCCTCACATAACCCAACTTAAACATCCTGCTGAAAAGAGAAACGGCGTCTTTGTGTACCTACTGCAATCAGCTACTCTCAGTCATATGCTGATTGACTGCAAAAATATAAGAACATTCGCAGAGAAAGCTATCACGCACTTACAACAACCCTCGCACGGCTATTTATCTGGACAGGAGCTGCTAGAAGCAGCTTATCTTGCCTTGGCAGACTTCGTAACCTAGTGCAAGATGCCTTTTTCTCTTCCCTGCAACCTCTTTCTCACAGAAGAAACGTTGCGAATCTGTCTCTGCTTTATCGTTATTTTCATGGCAAGTGCTCGTCTGAGCTCCAATCTATGTTCCCCCCCCGGGGGTCTGACTTTCACAAAAACGCTCGTCTATCTGAAACCACTATCAATAATTCCCCCCACTCTTTATCTGTGTCTAAATCTTAGCGTAGATTCCATGAACAAAACTTCTTTCTTAGAACTGCACGCCTGTGGAACTCTCTCCTCGTTGCCTGCTTTCCAACTGACTACAATATGGTCGTCTTCAAGTCCAACGTAAACAAATTATTGATGAGCCATCCCCTTAAGTAATCCAATTTAACGAATTTCCACTACTAACGATTACTACGACATGATCCCTTTGACCACTGTACACTCATTAACACTTATCCTCTAATGGCCTCCGGGCCTTGATAATTGGTTACTCCATTGTAAGAAAAGAAGTTCTTGCCCCTCAAATAACGGAAAATTAAAAAAAAAAAGAAGAATATTTCCAACTCATATAAAACAAAAAAACAAAAATTGGTTTGACATCAATAACATTAAGCAAACTATTACTGACCTAAACTTTATTCCCACAAACGAGTCACTTTCATGTACAAACTATACACACAAATAAACCCTATCTGGCATAGAATGACCCACTGTGATTGATTTGCTGTAAAACCAAACTGCTGCTCCTTCTCGAGCTTAAACGTAAATATTCTTAATACTAATGCTGATCTCCCATACTTTTTATAATGGACTGTTCCACATTCTATTTAATCTAATTATTTATTTACTAACCTGGGTGCCCGGCGTTGTTCGGGTGTTTAGAGGTGTGTGTTGACCAAAAAAAAAATAAATGATAGTAGGCAGGCTCGAACCTGAGGAAAAGAACGTGAAAAAAAACGTGACATCTTTGCCGTTGCGTCCATCGCCAAACCGAAAATGGTGAAAGTTTAAATTAAGGCTAGTGAATCGAAAAGAAGAGATAACTTTCGAAAATATTGTCGAAAAAAAGCGTCCCCTCATTGTAAAAAAGTGGCAAGTTGAGGGTGAAAGGATTAATGTTCTTGCCAATTTTTCGATATTTGTCGTCTGAAGGGTCGAGCTTCAAAATGATACCGATCTTGTGAAAATCCGTCGCTTCTATTGAAAGTTTTATACATACATACATACATACATACATACATACATACATACATACATACATACATACATTTAAACGGACAGGTGAGATTTATATTATAGATAACGGGGTGATGGCTCCTGACTTTGCCCGGTCGTAAAATACGCTTAAATATTATAGAGTCGTGAGTTCAAAAGTAAATAAAGTTACTTAGGTGCCATCAGCTAGAATCGAAACCGAAACTGTAGCTCCAAAGCGAATGACGTTACCACTGTATCAACGCTTGACACGCATATAATCCGATTAAAAATGAAAAATAAACTAAGATGAATGTACAAAATGTATAACGATTTTTTTCAATTTTGACCCATTTTTGACCTTTTACAAAAACCTTTTACCGGCTAAAGACCCATAAAAAACGGCCCGTAAAAAATCCAATCATTTGAGGTTCCTAGCGACGTTCTGTGACTTTTAGTTTCGTAGGAGATAGTCTGAAAATATGGAGACAGACAGACTGACAGATATATCGACAGACAGGCAAACCGACAGATAGACAGGCATTTAGCCGTTTATATATTAGATTAATGCTCTTTCTCATTTTTACATAAAATACTAATCCCTACTAATCCCTGACTGTGCATAAATCGGATACCATAATACTTGGTTGGCTAAACCTTATCATAACAACGATCCATACAAAATTTCAGCTTGAGCAGCTCAGTTGTTACCGAAAAAAGTAGGACAAACAGACAAAGGGAAATATATATATATAGATACAAAAAATCATTCAAATTACGTTAGGGATAAATTTTTCTGTTGACTTATTACAAATGGAAATATTCAACCTTTATTTTATATGAAGTTCCATTCAAATTCCTCGAATAATTTGAGTAGCATAATTATGGGACATATTCTTGCTTTTCATTGAGTGGAAAAGGCAGTGGATGCGCATGCGCGGACCGACTGGTATTTTGCTTTTCGTTATAATGACTGCGTTTTCATAAAAGCTTTCCGCCTACGTTTACTCCTTTCTCCCCTTCTGCAATCGGTTGCCAACGCCTCCACACTTTTACATTTTTTTTTTTCGTGTCCTGGACTGATATAACTGATTAGTTTTAGCTGTGATAGACTTCACCAGTTCAGAAATAATGTAAGGATTGTTTTTCGAGAAAAAATGCCGCAGGCGCCGCTTTTGAGGGGTGGGGATGAAATGAGGTAACAAGAATTTTACAAGTAGTGCAATGTTTTACGAGAAGGACGCAATTGTAGTTTCCTTTGTACCCAAAAGGAGGCGAAATGTGCAGCCTTTCTACGAGAAGCGGACACAAGGTGCAGCGTTTTTACAAGAAGCAAGCAAAGACTTTTTACGAGAAGCGGACGAAAGTTTCAGCTTTTTTACGAGGAGCTGGCCAAAGATAGAGCTTTTTACGAGAAGCAAGCCAAAGGTAGGGCCTTACGAGAAATGGGCTAAAGGTGTAACCATTTTACGAGAAGCGGGCCTAAGGTGCAGCCTTTTGATATGCATTATCCTTGAGATAATCCTACATATAAACTTTTGGGGGTCATCGTCCGACGATTGTGAAGCCCATTTAAGGCAATACCTCCTACTGATGAGACGATTATTAAAGTGTCGCTGCACGTTATTGAGCGGCGATTAAAACAATGACCGTTGGAAATTCATAGTTGCAACTCAGTGGACAGGTTAGGCTTAGACTGAAGTGTAGTTGCATTGCTAAAAAAAGATTCTAAATTTTATTAAAGATGAGCAGGGAAACCCGATATTTCCCGGGATTGAGCGAGTATCAACGAATGTTCCACATTTCCAATACTTTTATTGCCATCGAAATCGGTGAAATTGCCCACTTTTTAATCAAATTGATTGATTGCCTGCTCTAATCGGGAACCCAACACGATGCACCAGGTGGAAGCATCACAGAGACTTAGTCCACAACATATTGTAGTCTAAATTACACTGTAGTAAACTTACTGTTGGTTATTTCTATACAGTGGCTTGAATTAAAGTTTAAAATGCTAAAGTCAAGTATCATTGTTCAGTTGTGCTCTAAACAGAAAATTCATTTCCAATGCGCTCCTGTCTTATCAAAGAAGTTACTGTTGATTTTTTTTTTCGCCACAGACTTTTCAAATGCACTTATGATGTTAGGCTGTATAAGGATGTTACCTTTGGTCAAAATAGGACAGTCCTTTTTTTAATTGGATTTTTTCGATTATCGATTTCCGATACTTATCGGATGCATTCCAATACAAAATCTACCTAAAAACACCCTCAGACACATAAAGTATAGTTGTGTGAAATTTTAAAACATCGGCCCATTCGTTTTGGAGTTCATAGGGAAGGAGCACGCACACAAGTGCTTTGATATTGTGACATTTTTATGAATGTTTTAGAATCGATAAAAGTTTTTTCTTTTTTTTTTAAATTTAATGATTGGTAACAGTTGTTAAAAAGTAGTTGTGGGGTTTCACACTGCCTTTATGCTTCAAGATAATTATGTCTTCCCTTCTAACATAGAGAAACAATCCTTGTACACCTTTCTAGGTTCCTTGTGTGATAGACTTCATGTCTGACACAAGGTTATTGTTTTTTGGGAGGGGGGGGGTAGGAGAAAAGTGTAGTACCTCTGTACCTGTACCTGTAGTATCTCTTCTCTACCCTGCAACCTCTCTCCCACAGAAGAGACGTTGCGAGCCTATCCTTGTTTTATCGTTATTTCCATGGCAGGTGCTCGTCTGAACTCCAATCTCTGGTCCCCCCTCGCCAATCTTTCACGAAAAACACCCGTCTAGCTGAATCCACTGTGAAAAAATTCCCCCACTCTATATCTGTGCCTAAATCAAAACGTGGATTCCATGAACAAAGCTTCTTTCTTAGAACTGCACGCCTGTGGAACTCTGTTACGTCTGCCTGCTTCCCTCCGGACTACAACTTGGATGTCTTCAAGTCCAATGTTAACAAATTCCTAATGAACCACCTCCTTAATTAAACACTTCATCAAATCTCCACACTAACGTAATGTACTTGCAATAACCCTTATCCCTGAGTGGCTTCCGGGCCTTGATGAGTGGTGATCACTGTGTAAAAAAAAAAAACCTATTCTAATATTATATTTAATATTTTCTGTCTTATGTTACTGAAATAAATCTCTCTAAAGCATTTCTAATTTTTGTCCCAGTCTTCAGTGACCGTCTTTTGGGTGGAGATCTGGATTTTTTTTCCAGATTAAAAACCGACCTTCTTTCTAGGTTCGTTCTTGTGTAGAGGAATGCAAATAAGGACAGACGGACAGGAATGGTTCTCATACAAATGTAAATCTATGCACGCTTCAGCAACGTACATGTATAATTAGACATTTTTTTTGTATAGTCGACAACAATGACGTAAATGTTAGCAAGGACAATAACCAGAGAGTTTGACGCAAAGGCCGAACCTAAAAATCGTAAGACAAAAAAAAAAAAAAAAATGCGCGTGCACATTCATACACACACGCACACATGTACACACACTCACATGCACACACACACACACACACACACACACATACACACGAACACACTTCACATTAGTTTATACAAGCGTGATGTCGTATAAATTACACGTTTGCACTCTTAAACTATATTATGTATAATCATCTCGGTTATCTCCCTTACTGGTGCCATGACGCTATCAATGAGCATACGCTATCTATCTATCTATCTATCTATCTATCTATATATATATATATATATATATATATATATATATATATATATATATAGTAGAAATGGTAATTAATAAAAACCTGAAAAGAATGTTCATACAATGTAAAAGTCTGAGGATGCTACAGACGGCCAGAAAAACGACCTGGTAGCTGAAACAATAATGTAACTTAACAGAAAAATACGGTAATAATATATATATATATATATATATATATATATATATATATATATATATATGTGTGTGTATGAATATATGTATATATATATGTATATTATTATTATTATTATTATTATTATTATTTATGTAAATAAATCTCTTGCAACAATGTACAGACCGTTTCAATCGTATTTGATTTTATCAGGTAAGAAGAATTAAAATGCAAAAATTAAAAGTGTCAAGATCATTTTCATATATATATATATATATATATATATATATATATATAGTCAACCACATACAGTACTGTTTCGCTGTTTCACAGCTCATCAGTGCGGCTAGACAGGCAACTACCTCAAGCCAGGATTGAAACCCGACCGTTTATACGGCAGTCAAGGCTTCTAACCATTACGCTATTGGCGGCTGCTTGAACGAGTAGTGAGTTTTTAATGATGTTTTTAGATATCGTCCGAAATACCTCCGCTCGATTTGTTTACACAAAGAGCGTCGCTTATATGCTAATGGTAATTCGTTTTTCACTTCTCAATATGCTCAACTCATATATAATATAAAGCTGAATGTGTGTGTGTCTGGTCACGAATAGGCTCCTATATTGTTTACTATTTTAAAAAACTGATTACATATAATGATAGAAGATGTATCGAGACACAGAAATGGGTATGTTTGATCTGGCAAAACGGTGGTTCATTAAAATTGTGGGCTCTGCTTTCGCGCCTGGTCCACAAAGTATGGAAATAAAAAAATTTGAAAATTAAAAAAAAACAACATTTACAAGTGTTTTTGATATAGATGTACATAAGGATACTTTGATAAGTATGTTTTAACTTAAATAGGGATGGTATAATACAATTGTGGGGTCTGCGTTCGCACCTGGCTTCCATAGGATGGAAATAGGCACAAACTTTAATAAAGACTTTTATATCTATCTGCATAAGTATACTTTGATAATTATGTTTCAGTTTGAAGAAATATGGTATAATAAAATTATGGGGTGTTCGTTCGCACCTGACCTCCATAGAATGGAAATATGTCACAAAGTTTAACAAGTTTTTTTTTAATATAGATCCACAGAATATTGTGATAAGTGTTTCAGTGTGAACAGGTATGGTATAATATATTATGGGGTTTATCTATTTTATTTTTACTTTCATCATATGTTTCTTTGGTTTTGATACCCCCAAAATCGAATCTATTTCTTTATAACCCTACCTTTTCATAACCTATCATACTTGCATAAATCAGAGTCCATTTTCTGTAGGCTGTTTTTGAACCCAGTCAACGCCGGGTACTTTTGCTAGTATATATATATATTTATTTATATATATATATATATATTTATATATATATATATATAAATGTATATATATTGCCATCCACATACATTTTTTATTTTATTGCTTCAACATATATATATATATATATATATATTCTGAAGCAATAAAATTGTCGCCCTAGAAAAGACGACATAATTCCATTTCCGTTTGTTGAAAACCGGCTATTTTTTTTTTTTTTTTTTTTGCTGCAAACCTTCTACTAGTTGGCCATTTGTGTACAAATCCCAAAAGCGATAGGAGACTTCTCTCATGTCTGAAAGTGATACAATGTTAAATAAACGAGATCGGAGATGCGCCACTCCACAACACATACTCTCTACCGATCCAAGTTTTCACAACAGGACCATTGCCAGCACCCTGAAGATGTATCACTTGATTGGCACGAATAACGGGAATGTCCCCAGGGTGAGGAAAACAAAGTTTCCGGCCACGGTTATGGTCATTGGTGTTGTTTCAAGTGAGGGCCACATCATGCCACCTCACATCTTCGAAGTCGGCTTGAAAGTCAACACCGAAGTGTATCTGAATGTGCTGAAGAGCGTGGTGATCCCCTGGTGCAATAAGGTGGCTCCTGGCAAATTTTGAATGTGGCAGCATGAATTGTCGCCGGCCCACGTCACAAGAGACCCAGGCTTGGCTTCAGAAGTGCTACGACTTTGTACCTTTCCTTCACTGCCCCCTTCCTCCATCGAACTGATCGTTTGATCATACGTCGTAAACATCACCAACATGACCTCTAACAACACTAAACCCAACCTGATCGCCACCATCCGCTGAGTTTTCAGCCAAGCTCCCACCGACGCATGTGAAAAAAAGTATGCTCCCAGTTCCGGACCCATATCAAGGCGGTGATTGAGACTGAAGGCCGCCACATTGAATAGTTGTCAGCTCTACTACATAATCAATGTACTCGAATTGATCTTTTCAATAAAAGTTTTAAAATAAAGCTGTAGTGCTGTTTTCTTTAGGAGGGACACATTTATCATTCTACCCTGAATATATGTACTCTACTATTTTATAAAAGAAAATTTATGTTTGTGAGTTCGTTCCCTATGGACTCCGAAACGGCTTGGCCGATTTTTATTTAATTTCACACGAAGGTACTTTATGTGCCTGACAGTGTTCTTTTGTATCGGAATATCTTCGATAAGTATCGATAATCGATAATCGAATTAATCTGATGAAAGAAGGAAGAATCGATTTTGACCAAAGTTAACATTTTACACAGCCTGAAATCATAAGGGCATCTGAGAATTTTTGTTACATCACAAGCCAGAAGGCCTAACATATAAAATCATCAGTAGGTTCGTTGATATGACAGAGGCGCGTTCGAAATGAATGTTTCTGTTGAGAACATAATTGAAGCAAGACACTTGACTTTTGTATTTTAAACTTTAAATCGCTGGTAAAATGGTTGGATCACTCTACTGCTCCAGAATGTATCTCACTGCCGATGCAATCCTTTATCTATATAAGAGCCAGATATGTCGTAAAATAGAGTGCGGTTGCCACATCTGGGCAGGAGCTGCTCGGAGTTACCTATCTTGTCTTGATAGAGTTCAAAACCGGTTACAATATGGTAGCCTTCTACTGGAAGCCTGTAAAAATCCTGGATTACAATAGAAAAATGCGAGCATAAAAAGTAATATGGTTAAACATAGAAAAGAAAAGGACAACATATTCTAGTAAAATATATAATAAATTTATAACTTAAAATATTGCCGCGTTCACAGGACACATGAGTTGGAACAATTACATTGAAAGCATTGCCAAGGCCGCTGCAAAGAAGGTAGGCTCTCTCTCTACCGTGCTAGAAAATTACTAACACCCGAAAGTATCCTGTACCTCTATAAGGCCACCATTCGCCCATGTATGGAGTATTGCTGTCATATTTGGGCTGGTGCATCTGCTACTAGTCTCTCGCTCCTAGACAAGGTTCAAAAGAGAGTCGCCAATCTGATAGGCCCTGAACTGGCATCTAAGCTTCAGCCTCTGTCCCATCGACGAAATGTTGCATCCCTCTGCCTGTTCTACAAGTATTTTAATGGAGAATGCTCTGACGAACTGCAAGCACTTGTGCCCCCACGACGTAAACATCCTCGACAAACCCGACAGGAAGCTAAGTCTCACCCCAACACAGTAGAGATCCCTAGATGTAAAAGATCTTTCTATTCCAGTAGTATCTTCACCAGAATCGCTAGACTTTGGAATTCCATTCCGGGTCCCTGCTTCCCCAACTATACTGACGTGCAGAAGTTCAAGTGTAACGTGAACAGACACCTTGCTGCCCAAACCCCTACATAGTACCCCAGTAGATGTTACCCCTGATAGTAGCCCCTACACCAAAATTGCAATGTGCCTTGTTTGGGGTGAAAATGTAATTAAAAAAAAATACAAAAAAAAAAAAGATTTTTAAAATTCAATTTCATATTATATAGTCAATTCTTAATGCTGCAATATTTTTTATTGTTGCTTATTTCAGACGACCGCTATCGAAATTAATAAAACACATTTTTATTTCTCCTCGTAACAAAGATGGGCTTTCAATTCTATAACTTATAAATCACGTTATCAGGCGCACCTCTTGCTAAGCAGTCATTCATAACGTCTGTGAAAACGATTTCGTATCGAATTCCATGAAATGTGAACAAGACAATTTTTTTTAAATTTAAAAGTTGTTGCCTTCTTTTTATTATTATTGATTTAATTTATCCTGCATGACTTCATTCATTTTAATCACAACGAACCTGTTTTTTTTTAATTCAGAAAAAGAGACTCCTCAAGAAATAAACACGCCATCTCTTAATCTCTCTCCTTCTAGCTCTCCCTCTCCCTTTTATTTATATATATATATATATATATATATATATATATATATATATATATATATATATATATATATATATATATATATATATATTTATATATATTTATATATATATATAATGTATATATATAATGTATGTATATATATATATATGTGTGTGTGTATGTATGTATATATATATATGAATATATATGTATATATATATATAAATATATATATGTATATATAGGTATATATATGTATATGAATATATATATGAATATATATATGAATATATATATGTGTACATATATATACATATATGTATATATATGTGTATATATACATGTATAGATATGTGTATATATGTACATATATGTATATATCTATATATATTTATATATATATATCTCATAAATATATATATATATAATATATATATAACTACTTCATTTACTCACATAAAATTAATATACGAAAGTATAAATTTATGCGTAAACTTTAAGTATTTACTTAAAAAGTGCTCAATACGTAAGTATAGAGCTAGTTAGTAAGTTATAAAATATAGATGGCGATTAAGCTACACTGAATATTCCGCGATTCATCCACTCTAGGACTCTTCAGGCTTATGCACATAATATATATATATATATGTGTGTGTGTGTGTGTGTGTGTGTGTGTGTGTGTGTAATAAATCATTTGTGTGGATTTCCGAGCAAATTCGTTTTTTCGGCGGAAGCTCAGACGTCGAAATCGACGAGAGTGTCTATCATATATATTTATAGTCCCCAAAGTTTTTAGATCCCCCTGGTTTTATTTTTTATTTTTATTTATTTATTTTTTTTTTTACAAAGGCATCACCACATTATCAAGGCCCAGAGGCCACTCAAGTATAAGGGTTAAAGAGTGTACAGTAGAAATTGGTCAATATAGTAATCATTAGTAATGAAAATTTGGTAAATTTAATAACTTATATGGAACGGCTCATCAAGAACTTATTTACTTTAGACTTGAACACAACCATATTGTAGTCAGCCGGAAAGCAGGAAAACGGAAGACAATTCCATAGGCGTGCAGTTCTAAGAAAGAAGCTTTGTTCATGGAATCTACGTTTAGGTTTAAGCACAGATAAAGAGTGGGGAAAATTATTGATAGTGTTTACAGCTAGACGAGTGTTTATTGTGAAAGTTTGGCGAGGGGGGACCATAGATTGAAGCTCAGTTGAACACTTTCCATGAAAATAACGATACATCAGAGACAAACTCGCAACATCTCTTCTGTGAGATAGAGGTTGCAAGGAGGAGAAAAGGACATCTCCTACGAGGCTACGAAGTCTATTTTGAACTCTATCAAGGCAGGACAAGTCCTTTCTAGCAGCTCCTGCCCAGCATATATATATATATATATATATATATATATATATGAACATATATATATATGAACATATATATATATGAATATATGTATATATATATATATATATGTATATATATGTATATATATATATGTATATATATATATATGAACATATATATATATGTATATATATATGTATATATATATATGAACATATATATATATGAATATATGTATATATATGTATATGAATATATATATATATATATGAATATATATATATATGAATATATATATGTATATATATGAATATATATGTATATATATATGAATATATATATGAAAATATATGAATATATATATATATATATATGAATCTATATATGTATATAATGAATATATATATGAATATATATATATGTATTTATATGAATATATATATGTATATATATGGATATATATATATGAATCTAGATATGTATATATATGAATAGGAATCTATATATGTATATATATATATGAATATATATATATGAATATATATTTGTAATATATATATATGTATATATATATTAATATATAGATGAATATATATATTCATATATATATATGCATATATATGTATATATATATTAATATATAGATGAATATATATATATTCATATATATATATGCATATATATATATATATATATATATATATATATATATATATATATATGCATAGATCATCGTATAACGGTTAGATCATTGTCTGACTGACATAAAGAACATTTAAAATTAAAATGTTTAAATTCAACGTTATTTCACGTGGTTAATGTAGCCGAATGGATACGGTCTCTGCTAATCGAGCCAGATGGTTCGTGTTGCTGGGTTCGAATCGTTCAACTGGTGTTAATCGTGACACCCTGCACCCGAAAGGATGAAACACTAGTGTCTGTATGTATTTAATTATTATAGTAAAAAATAATTATGACAGCCCCTTTAAGAAACTCGTTTCCTATTGTTGAGCATTTTCAGTTGAATTAAAGTCGGTCAATTTAGCTCTTATGCATAGATCATCGTATAACGTCTGACTGACGTAAAGAACATTTAAAATTAAAATGTTTAAATTCAACGTTATTTCACGCGGTTAATGGCACCGAATGGGTACGGTCTCTCCTAATCGAGCCAGATGGTTGGTGTTGCCGGGTTCGACTCGTTCTACTGGTGCTAATCGTGACACCCTGCACTTAAGATTCCCGAAAGGATGAAACACTAGTGTCTGTAGGTATTTAATTATTATAATAAAAATAATTATATATGAATATATGTATATATATGAATATATATATGTATTTGTATATATATGTATATATATATATGCACATATATTTGTATATATATATATATATATATATATATATATATATATATAGTGCTCAATCTGCTAGTTTGTTTACAACCCAACGGACAGTGAACTTCATTTAGTAGCTAAACGAAGAATCGGGTAAAAATACATTTGCGACAGTGCGCAACTCAAAAAGGGCGGCTTTAATAGTTATCCACATACAGTACTGTTTCATTGTATCACAACTCATCAGTGTGACTAGACAATCATCTTTCCCCAGGCGTGGATCGAACCTACAACCATATATGGTGGATTTTCCTGTCGATTTCGACGCATGAGCTACCACAACATCCTCATTCTTTTATTTTTCTGCTCCTAATGAATTAATATGCCCTCGGATACCAACCTGAAAATTTCTACAACACGGCGCGGTCCAAACAGCGCCTAGCCTTTCCAAATGGTTACCCATCTGGTTGGCCAGGCTCAACGTTGCTATGTATATATAAGCTCCAATGAAACTTGTTGAGCAGTATATTATCCCGTTAAATCTCCTCTTATAGAACTGAACTTACTCTCTTCTTCTAAATCACCAAGCTAAGCTATATATATATATATATATATATATATATATATATATATATATATATATATATATATATATACGTTTTATTTTTTATTACCGTATCTTTCTGTTAAGTTACATTATTGTTTCAGCTACCCGGCCGTTTTTTTTTTGCCGTCTGTAGCTTCCTCAGACTTTTACAGAAATGTTCGTTATTTTGGGATGAAAGAGTGAAAGAGTGAATGAAGTCAGGGGGGAGCGAGAAGGGCGGAAGAAAGAGAGGAAGTGAATAAGGGGGAAGGTGAGAGGGGGCGCTTGGTATGTAGGTAATGTTTTAGTTTTGGAGTTTAAGGAACTTGTGGGGGAGGGTCTGGGAAGTTCAGTTCTGGTGTGGCTGAGGGCATAGTTATACATGGAGAGGGAAGGGGAATATGTGGGGGTAGGAGGAGGGGGTACTTTAAAATTCGAGTCTTAATGTTAATATATATATATATATATATATATATATATATATATATATATATATATATGGCGTGAGCGTCTTATTTATAAGCGACACTACTGAGACCCTACACCTTATTGGTGAGGGCGAGCGGTATAACGCGTCCAAACTTCTCCCATCCCATGGTGGGTTATCTTGCAATATTTGGTACCTTTACGAGTTAACATAGTTTCCGGTTAGAAGTGGCCTCTGTACCCCCACTCCAGTAGGTGGAAGTGAGAGGTGTAACTAATCAAAGCTTCCCCATTCCCCAAGGTTGGTTATCCTGCCAAATTTGAGCACTCTACGTGAAACGGTGTAAGCGTGCACAGGGTTCCCCCTTATAACTAAGCCCCCCCCTTCCCCGTAGTTCACTTTATTATGCTCATTTCAGATGCTTGATATCTTTTCATTTATTCTATGTCATTAGTTTATTAATAGTGAAATAGTAAACCATATAGGAGCCTATTCGTGTATAGACAGACCGACAAACACACATACGTTGAGCTTTATTATATATATGTAAAAAGGAGCTCATCTTTAGTAGTGTCACAGCCTAATCGATGAGCTACTAGTCTGTGTAAGATCGACTATCTTGGATCGGGTTCTTTCCGAATACGAGAATGTGATATCTCCAGGCATGTATGCTAAGAGAGTATATCACTACTACAAAAAAAAAAAAAATCTCTAAAACGTCACGGATGAAAGACATGCAACAATATTTGGATGAATAACAAGACAAGAATTTAGAACCTGTTTGGGAGGTTGTTTTCTACTGTCATGTAGCTATAAACGACATCTGTATTTAGTTCAACCCAACCTCGAAAAAAATCTACTTAAATTAAAAATTAGCAAGTGTTGTCCGTCTATTATATATATATATATATATATATATATATATATATATATATATATATATATAATAGACGAACAACACTTGCTCATATATATATATATATATATATATATATATATATATATATATAATAGACGGACAAAAAAATTAGCAAGTGTTGTTCGTCTATTATATATATATATATATATATATATATATATATATATATATATATATATATATATATATATATATAGTCTTTGAAGTTTTTAACATTTGAAACCACACAAAAAATTATTTTTTATCATTCATTAAAAAAAACATCTAGTCAGTAAGTCATTTAATCACCTGCAATCACTGCATCAACTCTCAAATTTACTATAATACCAATTTTTATATTTTTTAAGGGATCATCAGTTGTTTACCATGAAACACTGTTTCGGGGATTTAAAAACAAAACAGTGTATTACATCATGGATCCCCAGCAGTGTTGATCAAACACCACCACCCTTAATCTTAGGAAGAAGACAAGTTACAAAATTTTTTTTTTTTTTTTTTTTCTTTTTTTTTTCTTTCCCCAATTTCCTATTCTTAATTGTAATTACTAACCTTTTCATAGTATAAAAATGAATTTCTTACCTGTGCGATTCATCAATTTCCACATTTAAAATGAATACATTTTTTAATTTTTTAATTTATCATTCTTGTATTTATAAGATTTGGATTAATCCATTTAACTACTTATCACCCCCACTATAGTTAGTAGTTTGTATATTTACATTCTTATTTATTTAAAATTAGATATATATATATATATATATATATATATATATATACATATAATAGACGGACAACACTTGCTAATTTTTTTTGTCCGTCTATTATATATATATATATATATATATATATATATATATATGAGTAAGTGTTGTCCGTCTATTATATATATATATATATATATATATATATATATATAATATATATATATAATATATATATATATATAATAGACGGACAACACTTGCTCATATATATATATATATATATATATATATATATATATATATATATAATAGACGGACAAAAAAAATTAGCAAGTGTTGTCCGTCTATTATATGTATATATATATATATATATATATATATATATATATATATATATATATATATAATAGACGGACAACACTTGCTAATTTTTAATTTAAGTAGATTTTTATCGAGGTTGGGTTGAACTATATATATATATATATATATATATATATATATATATATATACTTCGGATTTTACTATGCAATTTGGATGTGAATTACTATATCCTTTTCATTAGCTTACTCTATGACATTTAAATACTTAAACAACGTTTAATTGTGATTTTCCATGCCTCACTGACTTTAGCAAATAAGGTGTAAACCATTATAACTATTAGCTAATATTTTCTCCTCTGAAGAGATGGTAGACATCGAAATCCTATAGGATAAAGAGTTATAATATTTCAAATGTATACTTTGTCTTACATAGAATAATAAAAATCTTTGCTTTGAAATTCAAACATTTCACGTCATAATTTTTTAAATTCATTGAATGACTATATATATATATATATATATATATATATATATATATATATATATATATATATATATATATATCCAGTAAAATCACCATGACACATCAATTCTCGTCGTTAAATCACTGGAGTTAAGCAAGAATGGGTCTGGACGGTACCAGGTTAGTGACCATTCGGAAATACTAGTCGCTGTATGTACTTAGCCGGGATGTAAATATTTCCAGGTCTCGTTTAAACCGCTACGAGAGATGCACGCTACGTCTTCGTTAAGACATGCGTCTTGAAGAAGAAAAAGTTTTATGTAAAATCTGAGGTCTGTTGTCTGCTCTGTTTGGGGTAATCAATTGCACTGACTCGTTCCAAAATATATATATACGAGCAGTTTCGCCCGGATTTGCTCGGGCTCTATGTACTGTTCAAATGTACATATTAAAAAGTGTGCATATGTACAGTAATGTCTTTCTATATAATAGGCTTCCTAAACTATTATAGAGAAAATTTGGTAGAGATCGCCAAATTTAAAAAAAAAATTACCCAATTTTGATCCTTTAACATTTAATGTTTTGGGCTCAAATCAAATTAAAATGTTTGACCCATATCCAACTAACGTACATCTAAAGTTTCAAGTGTTTAGACTCAAAATTGGCGGAGGAGTTTGGTAGAATGTGCAAAGGTCAACTCTGTAAACTTTGACAAATTTTCACCTAAAAACTGATTAAAAAGCTTGCTGCATGTCTAAATATCTATTAGGTATGATTTCAAATGTTTAGACCCCAAATTAGCTTCATAGTTTGCTAGAGACCGCAAATGTAAGATCTTTGGAACTTTGACCCCTTTGGAAGCCAAATTTTCAGCAAAAAAAAAAACGATTAAAAAGTTTGCCCTATGTCTGAAGACACTTTATGTAAAATTTCAAATGTTTAGACCAAAAATTGGCTGAGTAATTTTGTAGAGACCGCAGGTGTCAACTTTTTAAAAATTTTGACCCCAATTATAACGGCTTAGCATTTATTGTTTTTGGCTCAAATAAAATTATTAAGTTAGATCCATGTCCAAGTAACCTATATCTAAAATTTCAAGTGTTTAGACTCAAAATTGGCGGAGGAGTTTGGTAGAGTTTTCAAAGGTCAAATCGTTGAACTTTGATCCCTTAAGAGGAAAATATTCCCAATCTTATTACTCCTTATATCAAATTTCGAGTCTGTAGACCGAAACTTGACAGTTATTTGGTAGGGAAATGTACACACACACACACACACACACACACACACACACACACACATTTTCACTTTTATAGATATATAGATAGATAATATACATAATTTTTATATTTTTATTTTCAAAAAATTTGATGAGATAACTAATCGGTACCGTCGGTTTCAAACCTGATAATAGGAAACCGTTTATGTCCCCATACCAAGCTCATCTAAACTTTCTGAAAATAAAAATTATATATATATATATATATATATATATATATATATATATAAGCAGGGATGCCCGACGTTGCCCTGGATTGAATGATGATCAACGTATGTTTCACACTCCTATATTTTTAATTATCATCAGAATCGGTAAAATTGTCTATTTTCCAATTAAATCGATTGTCTGTTTTAGTCGGAGACTATTTGCAATGCGCCAGGAGGAAGCTTCATATACTTCCGTGAAGTGACTTAGCCACAATGCATTGTAGTTTATGTTGCACTGTAGAGAACCTACTGTTGATTTTATACTTTGTTTTTAGATGTAAGTGCTTAAATTTAAGTTTCAAATGTAAAAGTCAAGTATCATGGTTCAATAGTGCTCTAAACATAAAAATTTATTTCGAACGCACCCCTGTTATATCAAAGAGCTATTGTTGATTTTATGTGCCAACCCTTTTAGCTTGTGCGATAATAAAACTTTTCAAATGCACTTGTGATGTTAGGTTGTATAAGGCGTTAACTTTAGCCATAATTACCTGTTCCTTCTTTTATCAGATTTTTTTTTTTATTATCGATACTTATCGAAAACATTCCGATATAAAACCTATCAAAGAACACTGCCAGGCATATAAAGTACATCTGTGTGAAATTTAATACAAATCGGCTCAACCGTTTCGGAGTCCATAGGGAACGAACACACGTACTCAGATTTCCTTTCCTATAATATTATATAGATAGATAGATAGATAGATAGATAGATATAATCACTCAAGAAGAATTCAGTGTCTTGTTGTCAATGTCCTTCTGATACAATAATGGGGTATTATAGATGACGAAAACGGGGTGAATTGTTTGAATGATAAAATTGATTTAAACAAATCTTATTTCAAATTCTGGGCGTTTAACGGTCTTTTGTCATTTTTATTGCCCAGTTGATATGAATGCGCCTTTGGAAACTTCGCGGTTGGCACTCTCGCGTTCTCACTGCCTTTGTTGAAAAAAAAATTTGTGAATCATAAATATTTATAACATTATGGAGAAAATAATAAAAAAAAAGCATTGACGGCAAACACTCAACTACCTACAACCACTAATAGCAAGTTTACTTACGCTCTATCTGTGTCCAAAACTCAACAAAAAATTCCATAAGTAAAGCTTTTTTCCCAGAACTCTCTCTTCTTTCGTAACTGTCTGTCTCCTCAAAAGCATTTCTTTATATTAACTTATACTTTCATTTACCATTGTTCTATTCGATTTTTCTAGCGTTTACGTCATTGGTCAAAATCCAGGCTGTTCTTTTATTCCACTTGTTATTTTTCGGAAACCCAGTATCACCCGCCACTTCTTAGTTACTTCAATTCCTAAACCTGTCCCTTCTAGCCTCGCCTGACGTCATTCTTTAACACTGCTCATCTGTGGAGCATAAATACTGCTGAACTGCTTCCAAAATGACTACGACATGATCGTTTTCAAGTCCAATGTAAACAAGTTCTTGTTGATCCGTTCTCTTTAATCAATTTTTGCGCAATTTCCACCATTCCGGACTGTTAGGGTGTTGTATCATCTGCCACCCATTAACTGTTATCCTCGAGTGGAATCTGCGATTTGATAAGCGGTGACTCTATAGTAAAAATAAAGTTCTAACTGATGTACCGACGTTGTTTTTAGTTATTATTTCAGCCATTCTGTTGCTGATGTCACTGAAATAATCGTTGGATTGTACTACCACTATAGAAAGTACATTTCTCTTGATGCAATTATCTACCTACATTAAGAATCAGACACAGCTACAAGCTTCTTGGTATAGCCGTCACTCCTGATCTGAAATGGAATACGTAGATTAAATCTGTTGCCAAAGTAATGGAAAAATGGTTCGATCATTCTACCGCTCCAGTAAATATCTCACTGCTGATGCAATTCTCTACCTGTATAAGAGTCAAGTATTTACGTCATAGGATGGAGTACTGTTGCCATATATGGGCAGAAGCTTCTCAAAGCACCCGATCCTGCCCTGAGAAAGTTCAAAACCGACTTTAATTTAGTAGGCGATGTTCTTTTCTCTTCAATGCAGCCTCTTTCCCACAGAAGAGACGTTGCGCGCCGTTATCTGTTTTATCATAATTTTTACGGCAAGTGTTCGACTGAGCTAATCTTGCACAACATCACAATCAATAAATTCCCCGCTCTCTATCGGTGTCTAAACCTAAATGTAGATTCCATGAACAAAGCTTCTTTCCTAAAACTGCTCGCATGTAGTACTCAGTTCCGCTGGTCTGCTTTCCAGCTGACGATAATATTGTTGTCTTCAAGTTCAACATAAACAAGTTCTTATTGAACCGTTCTCGTAAATAATCTCATTATATCAAATTTTCACTGCAAACGATTACTACACTACTGTCTCAATGACTACCATATACCCACTAACTTTTATCCTCGAGTGGCCTTCAGGCCTTAATATATGGTGAACCCTTTCTAAAAAAAAAGTTGGAATACTGTTTGCAGACCTGGTGATGACTCCTCAGACCGCTTTTTGTTGCTTCGAAAGAATTCAAAATTAGTTGCTAGGCTTTTTCTACTCTATCGGGTCGTTATTTCCATGGAAGGTGCTCGACTGAGCTGAAATCAGATTCTAACAAAACATTCATAAAGAACTCGTATTATATATTTTTCTTCTATGTAGTTTGTGTTGGCTTCCCGTTATTGGTTCGCATTACTTTGGAGCTGCTTCCTTGCAAATTATAATATGGTTGTGTTTAAACTCAATATTAACAGACTCTTATCAATAAGTCGAAAAGTAAGTATAACCAAACAGTAAATAGCCTTCAGTAATAAATCAAATATAGTCTGCTGATTATACAAAAGGTATTGGTTACATATGTGCATACATGTTTGATATAGATGGGTAATGAAGTCACCACCAGAAAAGAATAAAAAAGCAGCGATAAAGACCTAAGATAGGGAAGTAACAGCGATGAAGGTATAATATTACTTCAGATTAAAACGAAAACTTGAGCCAATAAACAACCACCAAGTTAAAATAATACCAATACCTCGCCTCTGCGACATCTTGACCACACAGGATCATACTGCCCCTTCTTTCTTCATAAATTCCTACCTTTACTCCATTCCTTAACCTCAAAACCCCTACTACTCACATTTACAAAGTATACACACTTTCATTCAGAGCGTAAATCACACTCAAATATATTTTATAAAAAAAACGAATATAATATTGACTCACGTTTCAGTAATGCCCCCTATATTTTGGTCTGATTAAGTGGTCTCTTTGAATTGGTATTCCACTGAAACATGTATGCACATATGTAACTAATAATGTTTTTATAATAAACTGACTGGTCACCAGCTATGTCTTGCATTGAGCACCCTTTAATAATCACACGGGTTTCATAGAATTTACATCTAGGCAACAGATCTATATATATATATATATATATATATATATATATATATATATATATATATATATATATATATATATATACGCGCCGGACTGTGATAAACATGGTCGGAAGTTCGATTCCTAGGAACAGTTAAGCTATGCTGACAAGAGTAGTTACCTTGAAACATGCATGTACGTAGATTACTGTTAAAAAAATAAATAATATATATATATATATATATATATATAAATCAGATGCAGATAAACACTAAAATTATAGGAACCACTGACTACGCGACCATAAAACTCAGCAAGAAAGTAGCAGCAGAAATTGACCGCATTACAAATATATGAAAAGAACAAAAAGAACATAAACGACTGAATTTATGACAAAGCGAAAATATAAAACTACGAAACTAAACTAATAGTATTCGCTCTGCCCGAAGTGTCGCCAGAAAGTGACGGAATTTTCTCTCCTGGAAGTCACTCGATTTTTTCGACTTTCATTATTGGGATCACCTCTGACTCCTAGATGTCACTCAAACTTTTCTAATAAAACTTACTATCATTGTTCATTCCCTTGATCATTTTCAATGCGTGAGTTGACCTTGATAACTGATGACTCCTTAAAAACATACCAGTTATAAGCAATGCTTAGCACATTCTGATTCTAGTGCCTGGTTTGTCAGGAGACTTAACTCTTTTTCTTTGAATGAGATCTACTTTGGTTCAGTGCTAGGAGACCATCTTCTCATGCATAATCTCCTCCTTTAGGGGAAATATCAATGGATCCTTTTTTCGTTAGCATTCTAACTTTCCAGATTGACCATATTTTCCCGTGACCATTCGCCTTTTTTCAGTGCTTTTGATTTACCAATCGGTCAGCTAGTGGCTTCACTCTTAGACCGGGCCCAAAAAGAGTCTCAAATCTAATAGGTTCCACACTATCGGCCAAGCTCCAACTTCTGTGTGTGTGCGTGTTTGTATGTCTGCCAAAACTTTCGATACACGCAACGGATCTTTATCAGATTGGTATTACTTTAAAGGTCGATATCTTGGGCGACAAATATCGAAAACTTGGCCCAAAACATTAATTTCTTCACCCTCAACTGGGCAGTTTTGTAAAGGAGCGATCGCTTTTTTGTCGACATTTTCGCAAGTCATCATCTCCATTGGATCGACTACACTTAATTTCAACGCTCTCGGCTTCCAG
>NC_136499.1:113152125-113192125 GCF_053919585.1 Euprymna scolopes | reverse complement strand
GTATTATTAAGCTGAGGCTGGCCTGTACCAGATGGGTGACCATTTGTATGCGTTTGGTTTTTAATGTGTATGTGTGTGGGGGCCAGGCTCCCCAAAATGGGGGGGCGGGCAATTTAAAGCAGAATAAAAAAAAATTATTTCAGCGCGTTTGGTCCACCGTAGTCGAAAGGCGGCAAACGTTTTCAAACGGGATCGAAAAAAATGATGCTATTTTTAACACAAAGGGCACAATATTTATCGAATTTTTTTTTTGGTATCGATTATTCAAAGCATGCCCTGTTTAATAATGGTCATGCATTATTCGGCTCGCTAAAAAAAAATTGTTAATTTATTTATCAAAAATTTTAAAATAGCTTTTTTCGTATAAATATTAAAAAAAATTTTTTTTTGTTTTGCTTAACTTAAATTAATTATTTTACTTAACATATTCACCGAATTTCACACTTCAAAACTCAAAAGCGGGATAATTAAACACAATCGAAGTTCTGATATTCAGACGTCAAAATAAGGTATGCAAACAATTTTTTTTTTTTTAATCTATAATTCTGTCCCTTACAACAACACAATATGTTGATTTCAGTTTCAGATGATTATTTTAAGCATATTTGTTCCCACTTCAAAACAAGGGGGGGGTTTTGTAAGCAAAAAATATATATATATAAATATCGTTTATGAAAAATAAGTACACTGTTATAAAGTTCATTCTTCTCCTAATAATCGCTGAAAATTTCGTATTGATCGGATAATTACCTGATTTTTGGTAGATATATAAAAAGACGGTCCGTCAAAAAGTACTGACCTGCCCCCCCCAGTTTTAGAGGTGCCTAATATACATATATATATGCATATGTATATGTATGTATATGTATATGTATATATATGTATATATGTATATATGTATATGTATATATATGACTATGTATATATATGTATATATCTATATGTATATGTATGTATATATATGACTATGTATATATATATATATATATATATATATATATATATATATATATATATATATACATGATTATTGTAGCATCTTCTCAGATGATTGCCGTTTCAATATTCATGAACTGTATTAAGTATCCTCTCATATGTACTTAGGTGACTTACAGAGACGATGACAGACATGACTCATTAAGGTCAATGTCTTAACGGGGTTGATTAGATTCGAATGCATGTACCTTCTCATTGCAGATGTAGAGTTGCATATGACTGGATTCAAAAACAGCCTACAGAAAATGAACTCTGATTTTTTAAAGTATGATAGGTTATGAAAAGGAAGTGTTTTAAAGAGATAGCTTCGAATTTGGGGGTATCAAACCAAAGCAAAATAGATAAACCGCATAATTTATTATACCATACCTGTTCACACTGAAACACTTATCACAATATTCTGTGGATCTATATTAAAAAAACCTTGTTAAACTTTGTGACATATTTCCATTCTATGGAGGTCAGGCGCGAACGAACACCCCATAAATTTATTATACAATATTTCTTCAAACTGAAACATAATTATCAAATTATACTTACGCAGATAGATATAAAAAGTCTTTATTAAAGTTTGTGCCTATTTCCATCCTATGGAGACCAGGTGCGAACGCAGAACACGCAATTTTATTATACCATCCTTATTTAAGTTAAAACATATTTAATAAAGTATTATTATGTACATCTAAGTATTATTATATATATCAAAAGCACTTTTAAACGTTTTTTTTTTTAATTTTTTAATTTTTATTTCCATACTTTGTGGACCAGGTGCGAACGCAGACCCCACAATTTTAATGAATCATCATTATGCCAGATCAAACGTATTCATTCCTGTGCCTCGATACATCTTCTATCATTATATGGGATCAGTTTTCTATAATAGTCAACCATATAGGAGCCTATTCGTGACCAGACACACACACATGTTCAGCTTTATATATATATATATATATATATATATATATATATATATATATATATATATATATATATGTATATACATATATATATAAATATATATATATATACTCAACTACGCGCAGTACTGTTTCGTTGCATCACAACTCATCGGTGCGGCTAGATTAGCACCTTTCCCTAGACGTGGATTGAAGCTACAACCATCGCGTTGATAGTCGGCAGTTCTAACCACTGGACCATTAATCGGTGATCCTAAACGAGCTCATCAAATGTCCATTAAATAAACATTCGCTTATACAGTGCTCGAGGTGCTAGTTTATTTACAAACAAACCAACACGAGCCTCGCTTACAGCTTTGGTTACATATGTGCAGGCATGTTTCAGTGGAACTCAATTCATAGAGATCCGCTTCATCAGACGCAACAACTGAAACAAAGATCGATGCTTATGCACTTTTGTTACCGCGCTTTTTTTTTAATAGTTTTTTTTTTCAAGTTAAATTTAAGTTTCGCGATATCTTTTTTTTTTTTTTTTTAAATTTTTAGGTGAAATCACAGAATAATTACAAAACACACTCCTCTCCCCATGTTAAGAACGGCTTTCGAAATAACAACGTTATTTTTTCAGCACGGTAGCAAACGTGCACAAGTACCCCAAAATCAAGGTTCATTCGTTTTGTATAAAAAAAATAAAAATAAAAATACAAATATATTACCGTGTGTGATTTTAACCCTGGAAAGCGAGGGTTAGTTTGAAGGACAAAGGTAGGTAGGAAGTATAGTGTTGAGGTATCTAGGTCAAAATTAATCGCAGATTTTGGATCACTACTGATTATTATGATTTACCGACCTTGACATATTCTTTCTTTCTTTTTCTTTTTTAGGACGTAATTGACTTCCAGTGCCAATCAGGTAAGCAAATTTACACTTTTAAAAATATTTTTTTCGCACGGCTCTGAATACATGGCACCAAACATAGCTGACTCTCAATATACTGCATTAAACACACTTGCCAGCCCGGCCAGCTCGCTTTAGAAAGAGTAAGGGGAGAAAATGGCGCGCTTGTCGATCGTAACTTCCCAATCTCCACGTGTCTTTACCCTTTTTCTTCTCTGTGGTAGAAATGAATTACGAGGTTAAAGTAATGAAGAAAGTGACTTACATAAACGGGTGCGCATCTTTCTTTCCTGTCGGGTGACGGAATCTAGGAAATAAAGAGAAATAAAAGATCTTCGTTTGTAGAAGGTTCAGTTATATACATAGGGCATTAATTTTCCTAAGAGGCTAGAAACTGTTATGAAAAGAACGAGTTGGAAGCACGACAGGCAGTTAGTTTTTCGACGGCTGAGAGAGAGAGAGAGAGAGAGAGAGAGAGAGAGAGAGAAAGGGAGAGAGAGAGAGAGAGAGAGAGAGAGAGAGAGGGAGAGAGAAAAAAAACGGACCATAGAAATTACAGTTGAATTTAGTCGTGGAAAACCAGGAGTTCGAACAAATATTTTTTTCTTTTTCTTTTTTTCCATTCATTCTCTTTCAATTAGTTTTCAGTGCCAATCAGGTAAGCAAATTTACACTTTAAAAAATATTTTTTCAGACGATTCTCAATACATGGTACCACATATAGCTAGTTCTGAATATACTGAATTAGACACAGTTGCCAGGCCGGCCAGCTCGTTTAGAAGGAGTAAGGGAAGAGACCAGCGTACTTGTTGAGCATAACATCCCAATCTCCACGTGTCTTTTCTTCTTTTTCTCTGGGATTCTCCTCCTCTTCTTTCTGAGCTTTATGCCAAGTTATGCATTTACGCCATCGTATAAAATGTTAACTCGATACGTAACTCGTCATTTAATCGCGGAGCCAGACGACTTTGGACAAGATTAAATTTGGACAAGATTTAATTTGAAATTTGTAAATTTTCAAAGTGCACTTTTATAAACTTTACAAAGTGAGGCATAAACATATGAATATTGAATCTAAAAATTATCTCGGATTTATTTAAGTTTTGTACATTTTGATGCGCTTAAAAATGCTAAATTGCTAAATTTAAAAATGCTTAATTGCTAAATTTAAAAATGCTAAATTGCTAAATTTAAAAATGCTAAATTGCTAAATTTAAAAATGCTTAATTGCTAAATTTAAAAATGCTAAATTGCTAAATTTAAAAATGCTTAATTGCTAAATTTAAAAATGCTTAATTGCTAAATTTAAAAATGCTAAATTGCTAAATTTAAAAATGCTAAATTGCTAAATTTAAACATGCTAAATTGCTAAATTTAAAAATGCTAAATTGCTAAATTTAAAAATGCTAAATTGCTAAATTTAAAAATGCTAAATTGCTAAATTTAAAAATGCTAAATTGCTAAATTTAAAAATGCTAAATTGCTAAATTTAAAAATGCTAAATTGCTAAATTTAAAAATGCTTAATTGCTAAATTTAAAAATGCTAAATTGCTAAATTTAAAAATGCTAAATTGCTAAATTTAAAAATGCTAAATTGCTAAATTTAATAATGCTTAATTGCTAAATTTAAAAATGCTAAATTGCTAAATTTAAAAATTCTTAATTGCTAAATTTAAAAATGCTAAATTGCTAAATTTAATAATGCTTAATTGCTAAATTTAAAAATGCTAAATTGCTAAATTTAAAAATGCTTAATTGCAAAATTTAAAAATGCTTAATTGCTAAATTTATATATCTATAAAAGTGAGAATGTGTGTGCGAGGACACTTCTCAACCCATATACTCAACGAAGTTTTGATCTAAAGACTTGAAATTTAAATATATATATATATATATATATATATATATATATATATATATATATATATATGCTTTATTTTTTATTACCGGTTTATCTGCTTGGTTATGCATGTTTCGGTTACCGAATCGTATTATTTTGACTATATATATATATATATATATATATATATATATATATATATATATATATATATGGCATTCATACACATGGAAAACTTTTGGATCTATTTTCATCTGGAAAGAAAGGGTTCTAAGGGCCTAAAAATTGAGAAATTTGTACTTGAGTCATCAGATTTTTATCTCTTTCTCAACTGTTTCACGAATGCGCATGCGTGGCCGTGATACATGGCAGCTTCTTTATGTTCAGAAAAAAGTATGTTTGAAAACACTTTATAAAATTCGTGTCAAGGTAGACTAATGGCTATCGTACGTGACTCGTTGTCTTTTGTTTTTGGTTTTAATCTCAGCTGGAGTATTTTTTAATATTATTACTTGCAAGATGTGAACTGTTTAAAAAAAAACATAATACTCGCATTTTCACGTTTCCGTTTCCGTATTAATTAAAATATATTTATACGCATTTTACGACTGGGCTACGCCGAGCGGCCTGCTAGTTAAAGATTAATTTAGTTTTTTTTTTAATTTATATCCACTATTGAAAAGTTTTACGTTCTTATTTTCATCTTCCTAAGCAATATCAGTATACACACGAACTTGTGATCAATCGATTATCACACTAGTAGCACTACCAGGTGTCTCAATGTATTATATGACAATTTATGCCTACATACATTAAGTTTGGCACAAGGCTATGTAAGCTGATATCGACAATGTCTTGTTACATGAAATTAATATATATCATTTTATTAGAATCCTTTGAGACGAGTAATTTATTTATTTATTTATTTTCGGACTGTTATCCTCATCTTCATGACTCTTGTTGTTTCGCCACGTTCCGCCTAACTATTCCTCTGATTAACTGCGACGGGATATGACTGCTGAGTCTCTTAACTGTATTCTTAGTCATTACTGCCTTCCATAGTTGTTGTTGTTTCGCCAACTAATCCTCTGGTTTGTTTAGGGTAGGATTGAAACCGCTATCATCGGATAATGCTCAGCTGGAACCGTAGAGACTCAACGCCTATATCCACTGCGCCACGCGCCCCAAGTTAAGGGACTCAGCATTCCTATCCCGCCGTGGTTAACAAGAGGAATAACCAAAACGTGGAGAAACAATAACAGCAACTATTAAGATGGGAATAACAGTCCGCAAATAAATAAATATGAAATTGATACTCTATTAGAATTAGCCTATCCTGCCTTGACAGAGTACAAAATAGACTTCGTGGTTTGGTGGGGGATGCTCTTTTCTCTTCCCTGCAGCCTCTCTCCCGCAGAAGAGACGTTGCGAGCATGTCTTTGTTTTATCGTTATTTCCATGGCAAGTGCTCGTCTGAGCTCCAATCTCTCGTCCCCCCCTCGCCAATCTTTCACGAGAAACACCCGTCTGGCTGAAACTACTGTCAATAATTTTCCCCACTCTTTATCTGTGCCTAAATCCAAACGTAGATTCCATGAGCAGAGCTTCTTTCTCAGAAGTGCACGATTGTGGAACTCTCTTCCGTTCGCCTGTTTCCCACCTAACTACAACTTGGATGTCTTCAAATCCAACACAAACAAATTCCTGACAAAGGGCCTCCTTGAGTAAGACACTCTATCAAATCTCCAATACTAATGATTACTACAATACTATCTCATTGATTACTGTACACGCAATAACCCTTATCCCTGAGTGGCCTCCGGGCCTTCATAAGTGGTGACCCCCATGTAAAAAAAAAAATCTATCTTTGCCTTGTTTGCTACGTGGTACTTGTTATCGACGAAGCACGTGTCCATACGGTTGCTATCTACTTTGCTCTGGTATCTACACTTTTTCTACTCAATCTCTCATTGTTAATAAATATTAAGTTTTGGATTTTCTACTACTTTCTATATGTGTTTTTACAGTTTTAATAAATTTTCTGTCATATAAAATGTATGTTTTGTCGCGCACCTGCATCAGCCACTTTGATACAAAGAAAGGCAATCCTCAAACATCCGGACTATACGTTACATGCGAGTTCACTTTAAAGTATCCTTTGTTATAGTTCTAACTTCAAATCTGTATCGTGTCACATGACGAAAACAAGCTAATCAAATGTAAGCCCTCGTGCAATAGCTAAACGTGCTAAACACTTTTAATCATATGCATTAATACCTTTGCATTTTACTCTAGAAATCATAGTTACACAAAGTAATATTAATATATATATATTCAATCTTTTTTTCTTTGCAGGATGGACGAATATCAACTACACTTGCTACAAATCTATCAACACAAAAGTGGCGTGGGATATTGCGAACGAGTATTGCAAAAGGTACACTCAATACTTATCCTCAGAGAATATATATATTTTCGGGTCACCCTATATATATATATATATATATATATATATATATATATATATATATATATATATATATATATATATATATATATATAGGGTGACCCGAAAAAACGGTCCCCAACTCTAATTGGCCCCCGTTTCTTAGTGTTTTGTTCGAATGAAATAAAACGTTGGTCATAACTAGTTTATTATATTAAAAACATAACATCAAAACATTAGGGTCTTTGGCCTTTTAATCTCCGTTCTACAACATATGTTCTAGATATACTTTCTATGTTTTTTGTTTTTTTGTGGGTCACCCTGTGTATGTATATATATATATATATATATATATATATATATATATATATATATATATATATATATATATATATATATATATATATGTGTGTGTGTGTGTGTGTGTGTGTGTGTGTGTACTGGTTTAAAAAATGATGAAAACAAGATGTTTCTATTATTTGTGAAACCTTCACACACACACACACACACACACACATATATATATACAGATATACATACACACATATATAAGTATGTGTATGTATGTATATATATATATTTGTGCATGTATATATGTGTGAGTGCATGTATATATGTGTGTATGATGAAAACAAGATGTTTCTATTATTTGTGAAACCTTCACACACACACACACACATATACAGATATACATATACACATATATAAGTATGTGTATGTATGTATGTATATATATATATATTTGTGCATGTATATATGTGTGAGTGCATGTATATATGTGTGTATGTGTATATATATGTGTGTGTATGTGTGTGTGCGTATGTATATATGTATGTGTATATATATGTATGTATGTATGTTTTTTCTTAAGGGTATGACGTAAAAAGGAGCAGACACAAACGTATTTATTTATTCTCAAAGTCATTTGCTAAGCATATACTAGTTCATCTGTTACAATTGATTATCAAAATGGTAAACAAAATTACAATTTGATGGACTGTAATATGCTTATATGCCTTTAAAAGGCGCTTTATCACATCCTTGTAGCAGAGTTCCTGTCCACCAGTCTTTCTGAACCTATTTTCCAATTCTCCATAGGATTTTTGGGATCCTGTACTTACACTCCTTTACATTTGGCTTTTTTGTTTATTTGTTTATTGAAATTTATATTACATACCCTTTTTTTCTATATTATTTTAATTGGAATTCATTATTGAGATGAGTATTATTTATATTAATTTATTTATTGAGGACTATTATCCTCATCTTTATTAGTTGTTGTTTCACGACGTTTCGGCCAACTATTCCTCTGACCTTCGTAAGATGGTAATCCTAACCAAAGCCAGCCAGAGGCTTACTTGCCCAAAACCTGGTGAGGCGACAACTACGGATGACAGTGATTGTTGAGAATGCAGTTAGGAGATTCGAAGTTCCTATCCGCCGCGGTTACCATCTGACGAAGGCCAGAGGAATAGTTGGTCGAAACGTCGTGAAACAAAAACTAATAAAGATGAGAATAATAAGCCACAATAAATAAAAATTAATATACCTTTTTTTGTATTGGTTTAAAAAAAAATACAACTTTGTTATATATGGGTCGTTGAATCGCATTCATCTGCAAAAGATCTAGCTAATTTGCATATTCTTTTAAACATTCATTTCAATTAATTTCCTATTAGTTATTTCGGTTTTCTTATGGAATGATCATCTTTAGTTAACTATTACGTGTAATTATATTCATGCAGAAATTCTACATAATTTATACTTCCGTAATATTTGCGTAAAAAGCTTATAGTAAACACAAATCTTTCTATATATATTTATGCATGCGTATATATTTTTGTTTAAAAATTTTGCCTACCAAACTCCTCTGTCAGTTTTTGGTCTACAGACATGAAACTTAATATATAAGGTATTCAAACCCATGAGAAACTTGATATTTTGTTTTTAGCCAGAGAAAATCGGCGCAAAAGTGTGGAAATGAAAGAAATGGAAGGTTGAACGACATCATTATGAATATGCATGCGTAACGTAATAGCTATTGGTTCATGTTTTAATTCTTAGCTTCCCAGTAAACATGTCTTCATAGTACAGTCATTAAAGTGAAAGGAAAAAGTAAATCGTAAGCTAAACGTTTTAGTTTCGATTCTCAGTGGTGGCGCACGAGTGATTTTTTTTTTTAAATCATTACTAATGTACACTTGGTTCAATATAATATAATAATAAATAGGAAATGTGCATTAATTAAAATATCATATTTCAGCGTATTTTACGACTGGGCAATGCCAGGCGGCCTGCTTGTATATTATATATAGAGAGATAGGGAGATAGAGTGAGAAAGAAAGAGAGATAGAGATAGAGGGGGAAATAATGACCGTAATATACACGAGACAAACGTTTCTTATCAATCTTTTTGCTTTTCTTTCTTCCAGCTTCACATCCGAATTAGTGAGAATTCCCGATTATTGGGTCAATAAGGAGATTGCAGCCGAAGCTGTAAAGAATGGACTTTCCGAGTATTGGATCGGTAAGTTTGTTATGACCAAATTTACTATTATCACTCTGACCAAGATAATAGCTGATAAGAACGAGGTTAGCGCAACATCATTTGTGACGTCACTCAAAACAGGGCCCATAATCTGTAAAGTTACTGTGTCCATAGCCCGAAAAGTTAATGGGCTCATAACCCGCACAGTTACTGGACCCATAACCCACAAACTACTGAGCCCATAACCCATAAAATTACTGGGCCCTATAACCCGCAAAGTTATTGCACCCATAATCCGCAAAGTGACTGGACTCATAACCCGCAAAGTTACTGGGTTCATTACCCAAAAAGCTACTGGGTCTATAACTCGCAAAGTTAAAACCCCCAAAATTACTGGGCCCATAACCTATAAAGTTAATGTTTGTTTTAAATAATCCGTTGATCTGTAAAATGTAAAAGGAAATTAAAAGCAAGCTTGAAATTAAACGAAGACATTAAAACAAACATTTTTTTGAAAAATAAAATTTAATTTATTACTCTAATCATGGCAACTGAAAAAAAAACGGGTTTATCGCGATACCCTTTTTTACGTCACTCAAAAGCTTTACAAAAATGTGCGAATTTTTTAATGATTCTTTCCATTCTCAACAGAAAAAATTGTTGTACTGAGAAAGAACCTCACTCGATAAAAGAAGCGAAAGATAATAAGAGAATCTTAATGCAAAGACAAATGTTCTAGTTTGAAAAAAGTCATCATTGGAAGTGTGCAACATTGGAAGTGTGCAACATTCGTTAATCCTCATTCAATCCCGGGCAACGTCGGGATTTCTCTGCTAGTAAGCACATAAAAGTTATTTTCATGTTAGTAAATGTCTAAAGTATGCGCCTTGTCGGTGGGGCATTAGAATACGCAGACTGCCCCCCCCTGCACAGGGTAAAAGTCCCTCAATGGGGGTCCTAGATATGACCTTAAACTATATCCAGTGGTGAGGCCCCAGCTTGTGGGCTTTGGGGAGTGTGGAGCCACCCTTTAATTACCATTGCTCCCAGGTCCACTCTGACCCGGAGTGGTAGTACCTGTTAGGGTCCCAACTATGGGTTAAATAAAAACTCTTTATCTGTGCCTAAACCTAAACGTAGATTCCATGAACAACGCTTCTTTCTTAGAACTGCACGCCTGTGGAATTGTCTTCCGTTTTCCTGCTTTCCGGCTGACTACAATATGGTTGTGTTCAAGTCTAACGTAAATAAGTTTTTGATGAGCCGTTCCATATAAGTTATCAAATTTACCAAATTTTCATTACTAATGATTACTATATTGTCCAATTTCTACTGTACACTCTTTAACCCTTATCCTTGAGTGGCCTCTTGGCCTTGATAATGTGGTGATGCCTATGTAAAAAAAAAACAAAAAAAAAACAACAAAGATATTCTATTAAAAAAATTTTTCTTCAAAATCTTTGGATTCGGCATTAAATAACCCGAAAAGGGTTGATATGCCGTAAAACAAAAACAACCAACCAACCAACCAAATCTAAAGTATGAACACGCATTTGATAAAGAACTTTGAGTTAGTAGTCGCAAATCAAAACGGTAACATCGTTTGAATCAGCAATGCTGTCGAGCGAGAGCAGCTCGTGTTCTCACAAATATAATAAACGTTTGAACTCGTTATTTGTAAAGGTTAATACCGGTTCCATTCGCTTCGATTTGGAGATCGTTTTACTATCAAATTGAATGTATACGTGACTCATCTCCTCACAAAAACTTTGAATAATACATTTTTTTTTTCGTGATAATTTTAAAGTTTCACGTGCAATCACTAACAAATCATATTAAAAAAGGAAATGAGTAAAAAAAAAAAAAAAATGATGAGAGATTTTTCTAAGTTTTTAACCGGATTTTAATATGACAAAATGACTTATGGCATAGACCCTGACCTTGGTATATCTATTTGAAACGACGATTGCGCCTTGGTGTCTTGCCAAGTACCACATTAACAATAAATATAAATTGTCTGTACAAATTGTTTTTACCGAAGGAAGAAAACAGAAGACGCGCATGCATATCAAATGGAATTAAATCAAACAGTGAGAAATTAGAAGAGTCACCCGTTGGCAAGTGGTAATTAAAAACATTAACACAGTTTTATAAATGTAAAATTGAGAAACATAAAATGTTATAACAAAATATTTTGATACAAAGATATAAGTATATAAAAAGTTATTTACATGGTAGTAAATATATTAGTATATACACGCGTTTGATAAAGAAATTTGAGTTAGTACTCACAAATCAACATATTCCTAGTGCAAATAATATACTATGTGAGTATTTGGCAGCGTGGCATTGTGTATGTGTGTGCGTTGGTTTACCTTGTTCTTGTTAATGCAAAGACCGACGAAGACCGTCTGGAAAAGTCAACGCTTATGGATATGAAGAAAACATTCAGCAAGAAAAGAGATCCACAGTAGCAGTTTTTGGAAAGAAACTACTGAAATATGAAACTGTGTTATACCGAAGCATCAAAGTAGTGGATTGATGAAGACCACTAAACCAATGAATTAAACGGGCTGGAACAAAGGAGGCGAAGTATAAATTAGACATTACTGAAGAACACATGTCATTCCCGATTTTCTTGCTTTGTATTTTAGTTCTCACTTCCCATGAGCGATGTTTGTGGGGAGGAATTATTGTTTTCTATTTATCTTACACTAATCCTTAGATATTTTTATTTTTAGGGAGCGTTTTTTATCTCCTTAAATAACGTGGCTTCATGCCATGTATGCGTTTATGCTAATACATAAAAAAAATCATAGAGAATTTAAACTTCTTTATGTTACGGCCTAAAAGTACAATTATTTTAATAGAAAAAAAAAACCCACTTTATTCATTTCCCTGAGAGTGATCTGCCACTCAATTAGTTGCTTCCCTATTATTACTCGCATTGAACTTGTTTGATGAAGAGGAAATTGTGACTCCTATATTTGCACTGCATCAAATTTACTATTCCATAGCCCCTGTGAAGGTGGATGCGCGTGTAATTGCGAAGCAACGGTTGCACAATCTCTAACCTCACTTCTGCTGAGTAGGCATTTCCAGCGGCAAGAAGGAATTCAGGACGATTGGAAACAATGCTGAGATAACCAGAAAGCACATATAGCACCCGGTATACCCAAATGAGTATCTATTTTGAATATTGACCAGGATCAACTTCGCTTTACACACACGCGCGCAACGCACACTCACACACACATACTCACATACTTACACACACGCATACACTCACACACATTCACACACACACTCACATACACATTCACACACACATACACACATATACACAGTCATACACACACGCACTCACACACACATACACACACACTCACACACACATACGCACACACTCACCTACACACACATACACTCACATACACACACTCACATACACACACTCATACACACACATGCACTCACACACACACACTCACACATATACACACACTCACACACAACCACTCACACATACACACGCACTCACACATACACACGCACTCACACACACACACATACACACACACTCACACACACACACGCACTCACACATACACACACTTACACACACATTCATACACACACACACACTCACGCACCAACACTCACACACACACACACACACACACACACACACACACACACACACACACACACACACACACACACACGAAATGATCACAAGAGGCAATGTTCCCATCTTTTCGTTTTGAAAATACTTAACCTCTCCATATCCTTTCGTGTGGATTTTTTAATTTTTGGTTTTTAATTCACTTTTTTTTAAATTTTTATTCTTTAATTTCTTTTGTCCGATTTCATGAACGCTTTGTAATTTTTTTTTTTTTTTTTTGCATTAGCATTTGCATAGTTGTGAAGTTTCAATTCATGCTAGTACCATCAAATTCATAGCTTCGCTAAAATATTCGTTTCCTCTGATGAGAAGAACGCATTCCCTTGAAACTCCGTAGATTAAGGAAATTTCAATACATCTTATTTGAATATCCTGTCGAACAATAAATTCGTCAAAAATATCATTTTCAGTCTTAATTGTGTACTTCTGAGATAAGCTCTATTTCCCATTATGGTTACGTTAAGCTTCTTTGTTTGGTTTAGATTGCTACATAATTAAACGAAAACATAAAAACAGGAGAAAGAAAAATGTTCCAGCCAGTTGGCCATAGTTCAATTTGAAGGTTACATAATTATTAATTTTCGCTTTAAGTTTATAGAAGCTTTTAACTTGAAAACTTAATTTGGACTTTTTGATTATCATCTCTGGTATCCTCTAATAGTGACCCCTCCAAACTAATTCAGTCCTTACCTTTACCTATGCACAATATACTAATAACAAAATCCCGTTTTTGGATGTTCTTATCGATTCCAGTAACGATGAATTAAAAAAAAAAAAAAAAAAACTACATCGCTACAAACGCGAATATTCGTTTCGCTACAAAATCGCAACAATAAAAGAAAGATCTTATACATCGCGCGAAAGTGGTTTCTTCAAACAAACAAAAAAAATATTTTTTAGTGAACTAAAAGAAATATAAAACGGGTCCTAATCAACAACCAGTTTCCAAAGTCTTGTGGATAAACAAATTAAACAATTAGCAACTGCTAATATTAAACAAGAAAATAACCCTCAACCTGTTTACATATTTTACCGCAACCAGCTACATAAAAACTCAAAAACTGATGAAAATGTTCTCAAAAAATATAATTCGAAGATACGTATCTCCCAATAATATAAAAAAAATCAAGTTTAGTCATCTATAATATAAATCTCACCTGTCTGTTTAAATGTATGTATGTATGTATGTATGTATGTATGTATGTATGTATGTAGGTATGTATGTATGTATGTATGTATGCGAGTTTGTGTGTCTCGCAAAACTTTTCGACAGAGGCGACAGATTTTTACATGATCGGTATCATTTTGAAGCTTAACCCCTCGGACGATACATATCGAAAAATTGGCCAAAAGCATTAATTGCTTCACCCTCAACTGGGCACTTTTCTACAGGGAGGGGTAACTTTTTTCGCCGATATTTTGGGAAGCCATCACCTCTTTTCGATTGTCTAGCCTTAGTTTAAACCTACGTCATTGCCGGTTTTGGCAATGGGCACAAAGGCTAACGCGTTACGGTTTTTGGGGGGTTTTTTTGGGGGGGGGGGTCACTTTCTTTTCCTCCTTCGCGGTACGGGTTCGAGCCTGCCTGCCTACGACCACTTTTTTTCTTGTTTTTTTTTCAACCAACACCCTTTCTTTTCCGCTCGCCCACAATTTTTTTTTTTGCTCAATACACACCCACAAACACCCGGAAAACGCCGGGCAACCAGGCTAGTCTATTATTAAAAAAAAAACTACAAACGACTAGGCTCAACGTCTCTTATCTTCAGTGATTTAACCGGATCTTGTGTGTCACTGTAAATATGTGGTAGAATTTACTATTTACAAGATGTTTTTAAATGTGTCCAAATATTTAACCGAGGGAACGAAGTTGTTTAAAATCTGATGGATTAAGAATTAATTGATGAATAAAGTAATATTTTAAAATTTGTAATTTTGTTCGTTTAATAGTTTCCTTTTTTGAGTTTCCCAAGTCATCATGGGATGTCCCCATTGAAAGTGTGGAACATTCGTTGATTCTCATTCAATCCCAGGCAACATCGGGTCTCCCTATTAGTCCTACTCTATATAAAAGTAACTAAAACTGTCAAAACGAATAAAGTCTAACCCTTGAAAAGACTGTTTTTATTTTCTTTATAACTTAAGCAAAAGTGTATTTTTATTTTATTTTTAACTTAAGAAAAACTGTATTTTTATTTTATTTTTAACTTAAGAAAAACTGTATTTTTATTTTATTTTTAACTTAAGCAAAACTGTATTTTTATATTATTTTTAACTTAAGCAAAATGTATTTTTATTTTATTTTTATCTTAAGCAAAATTGTATTTTTAGTTTATTTTTAACTTGAACAAAACTGTATTTTTATTTCATTTTTAACTTAAACAAAACTGTATTTTTATTTTGTTTTTAACTTAAGCAAAATTGTCTTTTTATATTATTTTTAACTTAAGCAAAAATTGTATTTTTCTTTTCTTTTTATCTAAACAAAACTGCATTTTTACTTTTTTTTAACTTAAGCAAAAATTGTATTTTTATATTATTTTTAACTTAGGCAAAATTGTATTATTTTCTTTTTAATTTAAGCAAAATTGTATTTTTATTTTATTTTTAACTTCAGCAAACTTGTAATTTTATTTTTTAGGCTTTTCTTTGCTTGAAGTTCCGCAGTCATCAGGGGACGCCCAGTGGAGCAATGGAGAACAATCCGACACGAAGCACGGTTACTGGAGTTATTTCAATCCAAATTCGGAATACGGGAAATGCTCTTATGAAACAAATATAAACAACGACCCCAAATGGGCACTTGGAAATTGTGACGCCGAAAAAGCATTTGTCTGCGAGAAACCAGCATGTACGGTCGGTAAGTGATCCATTCTATTTCTTGTAATAGAAAAAAGCTAATCACATAAGCGGTAGTGCATCTGTATGACTTATCAGATGACAGTATCGAGAAAAAAAAAGAAAAGAAATAAAGCACTTAGGTTTATAACTGGATTCTTTTTATGCGGTATTAATTTGTGTATAAACACTAGTATTGGGACGATTGTTCAGAATCGGGAATCAGCAAAATCGGAGCTTTTTATTGTATCGAGATTAGAAAATATAATTCCTAGTTTCCAATACCAAAAACGATTCCTTTTATTGTTAATATGTTTTACTTTGTTTTGTTTAAACTTCATTTTCCATTGTTGGAATTGTAAGAATAAAATGATGAATATTTCTTGATATTTAATTGCCACTAAGATTAAAATCTAAAGCTCTCTTCAAAAGTGTATGTTTGCAAAAATATATGCATCAGTGATGGGACGATTCCTATATTTTTCTTGATTCCGAAACAATTACCGATTCCGATTTTTTTATAAATCTCTAAATATTTAATTATAGAGTTATTTTTCCCCCTGGTACCGTAAAAAAAGCACTTGTTAAATGTGGGGATATTTTCCCAAACGTAAAAATAGACTTGTCGATCAACAGATTTAAAATTTACTGATAGTTTAAAATCAATAAATATTTACTATTTTAATATTATTACCAGCAGCGGGAGTGATTAGTTTAAACAAAATCAAATAAGCAAAAAAAAAAAAAAAAAAAACAATTAAAAGAATCGTTTTTGGCATCGGAAAATATGCATCTTTTTTTCCTATTCCAATACCCCTAAAAGTTACGATTTTTCTGATTCCCGAATCCGATTAATCGTCCCAACACTAAAAAACAAAAATTCTGATTATCGTAAAAACCCACGTATTATATGCAATACGTGGGTTTCTACGGTAATCAGAAAATAAAATAATAAATAACAACTTTACACCTGCATATTAAGAGATTCTTAAAAAAAAACAACAAAAAAAAAAACGGAATCGGTAATTGTATCGGAATCAAGAAAAATATTGGAATCGTTCCATCATTTATTAACACGCCAAGAAAAATGAAAATACAAACAATATAAAAAAGATGAATTGGAGAGGAGTGAAAGAGAAGAATGTTTGACAGCTAAGAGGAAAAATCGAGTCTGATATTTGTTGGTATGAAGTGCGACGCTAGTGAAGAGGAGTTCTGTCTGTTTTCTTTTCGATATTATATTTCAATGCAAGTCCAGAGCCCAACCTAATCAAGAAATAAAAAATAAAATAAAAATATTAAAAAAAAGTCACTGAACGAACATGTCATATTTCTAAAAAAATAAATAAATAATATATATTATATAGAGAAAATTATTTTTTACGACTAGCGGGGGGAGGTGCCCGGCTTTGGCTGGTTGTAAAATACGCTTAAATATGATATTTTAATTCGTCCAGATTTCATATATATTGTTATTGAGTCATGATTTCAAAGTAAAAAAAAGTAGTTGGGTATCATCAGCTAGAATCAGCTGTAGCATTCAAAGCCGGTGACGTTACCACAGTACCAACGTAATACGCATACGAACTGATTTAAAATTAAAAATAAACTAAGATGAATGTACGAAATGCATAACAGGATTTTTTTTTCAATTTTAAGCCATTTTTGCCCCCTTAAAATTATTTGAACCATAAAAGAATGGTTTGTAAAACATCCAATCATTCGATGCCCCTTGCGTTGCACTGCGACTTTTAGTCTCAGAGGAAAAAGAGTTGGAAAATATGGAGACACAGACACACACATATATATATATATATATATATATATATATATATATATATATATATATTAGATTTTTACTGATTTTAATCGTAAACCGTAGCCATTACAAAGCTGATTTTTATCTCTGCAGTTCGAATTGAGTTGTCTTTCTTTATCTATTAAATATGGTAGATCAAGACACAATGTTATCGCTTACACACAAAATTTGATTTTCTTAGTAAAAAGAACTGCTTGATTAATTTACGGGATTTTTGGAATATGACATTTTCGTTTCGTCATGTACGCGAAAAATAGTTTTCGTTATTTTTGTTTATTAATTAGGTTAAACTCAGCTTTATGAATGCATGCAGATTCTTTTGAATGGCTTTTTCAAATATTTATTAGTTTTACGAGGGCATATAGTTTTTTTAAATTCGTTCAGGAAATGACTGCTTATATATATGACTAGCATGGGTGCCCGGCGTTGCCCGGTTGTTTTGAGGTGTGTGTTGAGCAAAAGAAAATAAAAATAAAAAAGCAGTGGCAGTAGGCAGGCAGGCTCAAACCCGCACCACAAAAGAGAAAAAGAACGCGAAAAAAAAAAACAAAAAAAAACGTGATGTCTTTGCTGTTGCGTCCATCGCCAAACCGGAAGTGGCGAAGGTTTTAATGAAGACTAGTCAATCGAAAAGAGGTGGTGACTTTCAAAAATATCGGTGAAAAAGGCGACCTTTCCTTGTAGAAAATGTCCAGTTGAGGGTGAAGGAATTGATGTTTTTAGCCAATTTTTTTTATATTTGTCGTCCGAAGGCTCAAGCTTAAAAAAGAAACCGATCTCGTGAAAATCAGTCGCCTCCGTCGAAAGTTTTAGGCAGACATACATGCATACATACATACATACATACATTTAAACAGACACGTGAGATTTATAGATAACAGATGTTTAAAGTAACTGATTTTAATATTTCTCTCACAGGTACATTCATGTGTAGGAACAGCCGATGTATTGGGGCGAATCAAAAATGCGACGGCAAAGACGACTGCCAAGACGGGACGGATGAAGAGAATTGTCGTAAGTTATTCATCTTTCAATAATACATGAAATAAAAATAAAAACTTCTCGCGTTATTGGCTTGATTGGATTAACGTGTATTCACGTGTTACGTGCATCTGGCTATAATATATAATATAATATATAATTATATTGAAAATATATATAATTATATTGAAAATATATATAATTATATTGATAATATATATAATTATATTGATAATATATATAATTATATTGATAATATATATAATTATATTGATAATAAATATAATTATATTGATAATAAGGTGTGCTAGTAAACATTAGTTTCCTTACGGCTTTCCCCCCATATACTTTAATAAAAGAAAAGTGCCAAATTAATACATACCTAAATATGCTTTTGTACCAGATTATTCATCTCTTTACCACGTCGGGATGACGTTACGCAAGGGTCAGAAAGTTGGATTTGAAAAGCTAGTGGCCTAGAAGAAGGGCCCTCTGTCCAGCAAAGATGAAAAGAAATATCTGGGCACCCCTTTCGGCATTCTCCTGTATGGGCGCCACAGGCGATTCTGAATAAACTAGCCCGTTTCCGAAAGGAAGAAGTCGAAGCTTAGGAGAATTAATCTCCTTGAATACACACGGGAATAAAGCCATACCTCGCCTCAATAATTGTTTCGACTCTGTTGTTTTTTTATACCGAAGGAAATGAAGAAGTTGAGAAACACTATTATTAGCTAGATTTTTTATTATTGCATTTCCACCCCAAACAAGGGACAGTGCCATTTTGATGTCGGGGGCTTTTATCAAGGACATAATTTGCAAGGATACTATGTAGGGAGTTGAGCAGCAAGATGTCTTTTTACATTACATTTGAACTTCTGCAAGTCAGTACAGTCGGCGAAGCAGAAACTCGGAAGGGAATTCCAGAGTCTATCAGACATAGGGAAGAAACTATTATAGTACAAGGCTTTCTTATATCTAGGGATCTCTCATGTGTATGGGGTGTGATTTTGCTGCTTGTAAGGTTTGTCGAGGGTATTTACGTCGAGGGGGTACTAGGGCTTGTAGTTCGTCGGAGAACCTACCATAAAAGTACCTGTAAAACAGGCAGAGGGATGCAACATTTCGTCGATTGGACAGCGGTTGAAGGCTAGTTTATAGTGCGGGACAATTAGGTTGGTGACGCTCTTTTGAACACTGCAGCAGCTCAAATGTGGCAACAATACTCCACGCATGAGCGAATTGTGGCCTTGTAATGGTACAGGATACTCTCAGGCGTAAGTAACTTTCTAGAACGATAGAGAGAGCCTTCTATGCAGCAGATTAGCAATGCTCTCAATGTTTCTGTTCCAACTCATGTTCCCAGTGAATGTTAAGCCGTGTAGTTTGAACAAAGTGCTTTCACGTAATGTATCACTAGCCATGACTATTAGCAGTCGAGAATATATATATGAATATATGAAATTGCATTATTTTCACTGGTTCACCGCATATGTTTTCTCTTAACTTTTAAAATGGCATTACTGTTGACAGATAATCAAAAATGATTAAAACACAATCATTTACTATTTTTCCATTTTATATCAGCAAGGATTTTTGCTGTCGCCCTGGCACACTAAATTTAATGAAAAGTAACGTATGCCCGTTTTTATAATGAATTTTAAGTTTCCGCTCCCTCCCTTGGGGAGCCTAACCGCTTTTTGAGTCGATCATGCCATATTCTTTTGTTTAATAAAATAAAAGAAATCAACTTATATCATCCAAATTATACAACGACAATGCTGTTTAACGATTTGCGTTTGATTTTATTTTTACAAGTTTTTCTTAAATCATATCAAGAGTCATGTCTTAGACATGCACTGAAAGAAATGAAAACGAAACTTTTTAATCGATAATTTAAAGAAAACCCATATTTATAATATCTTTTTTCTTCTTCTTTAATTAATTGTAATATCTCTTTTTTTTGTTTGTTTTTAATTAGCCAATCTTTGTCGGTTTTATCAAACTGGTTCATCAGGAAGTTTTAAGTCTGAAAATTATCCCCAGAATTATAAACCCAATTCGTTTTGTATCTGGAAAATCAAGTCCGACATCGGAACTTCCGTAAATTTAATCGTGAGTACCTATTGTATTATTTGTTCGATACAGAGGACATCCTATGAAACTGCATACATAGAATATAATTCGATGAAATTGTTTTATTCCTGCTTTTGCGTAGATCATACTTTGGCATGTTTAAACGATATCTAATGTCTGTATATTTTCACATTTAATGATTATCTTTTTAATGTATATACAGTTTTATAATTAATGATTACCTCCCCCTTTTTTATATTTTCACTTTTCATGATTATTTCCCTTGTTAATGTCTATCAGTTTTCAAATTTAATATTATCTCCTTTTTAATGTATATACATTTTCACATTTAATGATTAATGTCTATTAGTTTTCATATTAAATAATTACCTCCCTTTTTAATACCTTTCAGTTTTTACATTGGATACTTATTTTTTTTTTTAATGCCTATCAGTTTTGTTAATCTGTTTTTATGTTTTATGATTAACTTTCTTTTTAATGCCTAACAGTATTCACTTTTGATTATTATCTCCATTATTAATTTATTTTAACACTTAATGATTACCTCCCATTTTTATGTCTATTAGTTTTCACATTGGATGATTATCTACTTTTTTTAATGTGTATATATTTTCACATTTAATGATTATCTCCCTTTTTAATGACGTTTCTGAATTTTTGAGATGAGGATTGGTTATTCGTATTATTTGGATTCATCGGACTGCTGTTCTTATATTAAGTGTGATTTCCACAATGTTTTGGTCGATATAACTTCCGACCTTCTTATTTTTTCGAACTCGGGAATGTTTCTGTCGAATTCGAGAATTTGGATGCAATTTCGAGTGGAACCCTTTATTTATTTCACGGGGGTAACGTTCGCTTGTACCGTCAGCTGGATAGACGTCCTAATAATTCGCACTTGTAATATTCAGTCGCCCACACTGAGGATTGAACCTTCATCCATCAGGAGAATATCACACTTTACAATTGATTTTCCTAAATTCCCGAGTTAGACAGAAACATTCCCGAGTTCGACAAGATAGACCTGAAGAAGGTCGGTTACATCGACCGAAACGTTGTGAAAATCACACTCAAGATGTGAACAGTAGTTTGATGAATTCAAATAATACGACCTCCGTTTTTTAATGCCTATTAATTTTCACATGGATAATTGTCTCCCTTTTTTAATGTGTTTATATTTTCACATCTAATGATTACCTCCCGCCCAATCTGTGTACCTTTTCACATTTAATAATTCTCTTTTTAATGTGTATTAGTTTTCAGATTTTGTTACTGAGGCAAATATCGACTTCGTAGAAATATATGTCGACTCCCTTTCTGAATCGAACGCCTTCTTAAAATATCGTCTCTCTGGCAACAGTATTGCACAGAAATCTTACACGAGTCCAAATAATATGATGATGGTTAAATTCACGTCGGACAGTACCGTTCAATTAAAAGGTTTTGATGCCAAATGGACGACGAGTAAGTCTGCTTTATTTTCTTTATTCACCCCCCTTTTTTTTGTTATGGTTTAACAAAATGTTACTCTTCCTACAAACATTCACTGACGAAAATCGTATTTCAGTCAATGTTCATCGTTACGCCAACTGAAGACACCTCAACATTTTCTTTAAAAAATGACTTTTATAAGTTTTCGGGTATGCTGAAGACAAATATCGCAGGGAAAATTAGTGGAGACAAATAGTTGTCGAGATATAAATACCTGTATTATGCTACGTAATTTCTAGTAGTTTTATTTGGCCGCCATCTTTGTTGTTTCAATGAAATGGTATATTGAGCATGCGCGCGTACGCTGCAGTGAGCATGAGCAGACGATCTGTGAAGTTAACTCAACGGAATTCAAACGTGTAATAAGGCTAATTCAAAATTCAAGACAATTCCAGCAAATAATTAACTTGGAGAACTTGGGGGTGTTTATTCTGAAAGCCGTTCTGAACATGGAGAGGTGGGGGTATTCTAAAAGCCATTCTTAACATGGGGAGGTGGGTGGTGTTTATTCCGAAAGAAATGACGTTGAATAAACGTTTGTATTTCGTAGACTTAACTACACAGACCGTCTGCTTATGCTCACTGCAGCGTGCGCGCATGCTCACTATACCATTTCATTGAAACAAAGATAGCGGCTAATTCAAACTGCTAGAAATTACGTGGCATAATACAGGTATTTACATCTCGAAAACTGCTGGTCTGCGCTAATTTTCCCTACGATATTCGTATTCAGCATACCCGAAAACCGTTGAAAGTTGCCGATTTATCGAAAAATGTTGAGGCGTCTTCAGTTGGAGTAACGGTGAACATTGATCCATATTTCTTTTTGAATTATGGAAGACACTAACGATCTATAATCTTGTATTTTCACCAGCTCTCCTGACCCCTAACTTCGTCTAATTATACAAAATAAGCAGTGACAAGATACAATCTTTTTCACTTGGTCTTTTTCTAAACTGTTATTTTCTATGTTTGGGGATTTAGCCGAGAAGCCAACAAATGTATAAAAAAAAAACCCAGAAAAAAAAAGACTAAAAATTCAAATATACAATAAATAAATAAATAAATGTTACCATAACCAATAAAAGTTACTTTAGTACCTACCTGACTCATTTTTTTTGTTTTTTGTATTTTGAAGTAGTTTTAAATGTTATTTTTTAATCTCAAATATTCGGTTTTTACGAGCGGATTTGCAAACAATATGGCGACAGGTTTGTTTCCAATGAAGAAAACTTTAGATGGTCATCTTGTTTTCAAAACGAATATTAAATATTAAAAAAAAAAGCGAATATTAAATATTAAAAAAAAAAGCGAATATTAAATATTAAAAAAAAAAAGCGAATATTAAATATAAAAAAGCATTTAAAACTACTTTAAGGCACAAAAAATAAGCCAGGTATGTACTAAAGTAACTTTTATTAACTATTGTAACATTTATTTATTGTATATTTGACTTTTTACCTGTGTTGTTTGTTGGTTTCTCTGCTAAATTTCCATTTTTAAATTACCAGGAAAACTCTTTGGTATACTTACGTGTGTGCACAGTTTCTAATACAATAAATATTCGAAGCATTCGAATGTGGTACGATATCTTCACGAAATCGAGTTGGCCGATGGTTGCGTGATCACCACATTTTTCGACTGGTCTTTCTCTGTTTCCTTCCACGCCCACGTTGCTTTACGATCCATAGAAAGAAGAAATGATTGCGGTCCAGTCGATGAGGGCTGAAGTTGTTGCTGGAGGGAAGAAAAGTTGCCAAACAAACAAAAGAAAATGTCAGAAAACGCTTGTTATAAACAATAACAGCGTTTATTAAAACAATCTTCAACAAACACCACGAAATGGGAGTGATTGTGGTTGACTGGCGGAATAAAGTTTTCTTAGAAAATCTTAACTGTAATTAAGCAGCGTTAATAATGCAGAACGGAATGGCAACGGATTTGGTTCTTTAAACGGCGACAAAAAAAAACAAAAAAAAAAAACGAACCAACTCAATTTTTCGCTTTGGGTATCCTCTATTTATTGGCCTGAATCCTTGAACAATCAGTATCTGATTGGTCAGCCAATGGAGATTTCCGACTAATGGCTATCCTCGTAACAATCACCCTGGTTAGCCTCTGATTGGTTTTAGACAATCGGCCAATCAGTTGCAGTTATTGGGAGAGGCTATACGGAGCAATTCTGTGATTAGTTGATGAATGATGGATAGCTGCCCAGTCCTTAGTATTGGAGATTTGATAAAGTGTCTTACTTAAGGGGGCGATTCATCGGGAATTTGTTTATATTGTCCTTGAAGACATCCAAGTTGTCAGGTGGGAAACAGGCAAACGGAAGAGAGTTCCACAGGCGTGCACTTCTTAGAAAGAAGCTTTGTTCATGGAATCTACGTTTTTTTTTTTGTGTGTGTTTTTTTACAAGGAGGTCACCACTTATCAAGGCCCGGAAACCACTCAGGGATAAGGGTTATTGCATGTACAGTACGTTGTACGTTAGTGTTGAGATTTCATAAAGTGTCTACTTAAGGGGGCGGTTCATCAGGAACTTGTTCACGTTGGACTTGAAGACATCCAAGTTGTAGTCAGGTGGGAAACAGGCAGACGGAACAGAGTTCCACTGGCGTGCTGTTCTAAGAAAGAAGCTGTGTTCATGGAATCCACGTTTTGATTTAGGCACAGATAGAGAGTGGGGGGAATTTTTGACAGTGGCTTCAGCTAGACGGGTGTTTTTCGTAAAAGATTGGCTAGGGGGGGCAGAGATTGGAGCTGAGACGAGCAGTTGCCATGGAAATAACGGTAAAATAAAGACAGGCTCGCATCGTCTCTTCTGTGGGAGAGAGGTTGCAGGGAAGAGAAAAGGCATTGATTTAGGCACAGATAAAGAGTGGAGAGAATTACTCTCTACTAAACTTAGGTAAATGATTGGCTAGTAAGAAGCAAATAGTTCATCATATGCATTGCTACATCGAGCTTACTTCGAGAAATAAACCGACTTTATTTTCCATACTAGATCTGAAATAATATGCCACACATTTTTTTCTACAGAGAATAATACGTTTGTTTTATGTTTTGCCTTCGACAGTTTCATCCAGCCTGAAGTCTTCTGAGATGAATGCCTATCCCAGTGGTAATCTGACTGTCTCCAATTTCATCAATGATGAACAGAAAACTTTTATCATCCGTAGTGTTACCAGGCGAGAGATAATTACCTTAGAGGTAAGCAAATACAACCATTTTGTATATATATATATATATATATATATATATATATATATATATTCACTGATTGATATAAAAATTGAGTAATTGATTTTGCGCCACGAAACAGATACTGTCAAAAATTGCATAAGTAAACTGACTTAAAGGAATAAATTATAAGATGGTCAACATCACGAATTTTGGAATATAACTTTTTTTCATTTATTCTCTATACTGCTCTGTAATTACATTGAGCTTCTTAAATAAGGATTGATATATATTATAAGAAAATATATTTCTACAGAAATATATATATATATATATATATATATATATATATATATATATATATATATATATATATATGCAAAAGTTCTCAAAGTCCCAAATATCAAGTTTTCTCAGTTGGCAATTTATTGCTTTTCAAAAAGTAACCTTTAAAATATTGTTTCGTTCGCGACTAACAAGTCAGCAAAATTATGTCCTTGCTGCATTTTTAGTCACTTATTCAACAGATGTTCACTCTAAAAATTATAGAGCAACTTTAATTGTCCATACAACTGACAAACTGCCACCGATATTTTCGAAAATCATCCCCTCTTTTCGATTGACTGGCTTTAATTTAAACCTTCGCCATTTCCGGTTTGGCGATGGACGCAACGGTAAAGACGCCACGTTTTTTTTTGGGGGGGGGAGGGTCACGTTTTTTCCATCTTTCTCGGTACGGGTTCTAGCCTGCCTGCCTGCCTGCCTACTACCACTTTTTTTAAAAATTTTTTGCTAAACACACACCTCCAAATACCCGGGAATCGCCGTGCGCCCAGGGTAGTATCTTCTAAAGGGTCAAAATTAAAAAGAAAAATTGGAGCTTGGCCGGCATAAGTCGTTTTAAAGTGCACCTCTATGTATGCAAATATACGTTTATATGTTAAACTGTGTTAATTTTTTTAAAGTTTTGATATATATCAATCCTTGGCTCCTATGGTAGCGAATAAGGCTGGAAAGCTAAATATTTTGGTTTCAATTCTAGCTGATGGCATTCAGGTCCACAATGTTTTTCGGCCTCTCACAACATACCATACTACTGCGAACCTATTAATATTGTTGCTGTATCACCAACACTGAGGGTTAAATAAAGGGTCCGGTTTAAAATTTTGTATAGATTCTCGAGTTTGTACAGAATGATTACTGACTTTGACAAAATACAACTGACGAAGGTTATATTAGCACTCAACATGGAAACCATAGTCCACATAATTAAAATAATATTATTGCATGCAGGAAGAAGAGAAAGGAAAAGAAAACGAGAAAAAGAGGATCAATTTGCAGGTCAAAACTTCGTTTCCACGGTTACACACATGGAATTCTGAGCTAGACTGCATTAAATATAAAGAACTTTTTTTTTTTAAATATTTAATTATATTAATATTCAATTATTTTATTTTCCACAATTTGGTTATTTTGCTAACATGCATTTTATGAATAAATCTCGCCTGTCTGTTTAAATGTATGTATGTATGTATGTATGTATGTATGTATGTATGTATGTATGTATGTATGTATGTATGTATGTATGTCTAAACCTTTCGAAAGAGGCGATGGATTTACAAAGGATCGGTATTATTTTGTAACTAGGCGTCTCGCACGACAAATATCGAAAAATTGTCGAAAAACATTAATCGATCCACCCTCAACTGGCGGGGTGGCTATTTTCGCCGATATTTTTTAAAGTCATCCCATCTTTTCGATTGACTAGACTTAATTTAAACATTCGTCACTTCCGGTTTGGCGATGGGCGCAACAGCAAAGACGTCACGGTTTTTTTTTTTTCACATTCTTTTCCTCCTTCGCGGCACGAGCCTGCTTGCCTACTACCAATTTTTTTTTCTTTTTGCTTCAAACACCCGAGCAACGCCGGACACTCAGGCTAGTATCATTACAAAAAAAAAAAAAAACTGTTTAAATATATTATTTGTTAATAATTGTGTGGCCCTTTGTAATACAGTTATGTCTCGTTCATAATTAAATTATTAAAAAATATTTTTTAAATAGCAAAAAAAAAGAAAAAAGAAAGAAAATTCCAATTATAAAAAAAAAGTGTTTGATTTAATCATTTGTTAAAATTTACAAAGTTAGGGATTTTATTTTTGCAATTGACACCGGTTCGATGTTTCCGATTTCGCTTGCGGCGGCCATGATGAAGTGGATACGTTATATTTTACAAAAAAAAAAAATGTGATTAGTGGTTATTTATATTATTTTAGTATTCGTGATCGCAGGAGGAGACAACTCATGCATGTACTTGTTAAAGCGGTAGTAATGTAAGGGAAACAACTCTAATCTTTGTAGTAATCGCAAGGGAGATAACTAATGTTTTTATATTCTATTTGAATATAGTAATAAAAGGGGAAATAACTAATGCTTTATTAGTAATCACAGAGGAGACAATTCTTTCTTTGTTTCTTCAACAAGAGAGGCTACATGCTTTTTTTTTTTTAATTTTTATTTTAACAGAAACTATACATGGAACTCTTTGACGAGGATGAAGTTATTGTATTTAATGGAGATTCTCTGGATTCGCCGGTCCTTGCAACGTATAAGGGCCCATATGCTGAATCGATGGGGCCCAGGTTTATACAATCGACTGGAGAAGTAATTATGGTCCTTCTAAAAAGCCGCGGACTTTTCTCTGCAGGAGGATTTACTTTTTCCTACTATCAAGGTACAGAAACGAAATCCAAATAAATTATAATTATATTATATTGTTTTCATCGTTTTGCTGAGGCATTCCTTTTAGGGTTGTGTTGAATTCAACAGCATTGCATCTTTTGAAAAGGTTTGTATTACTGTACACATAGATTCGAAAAAGTTGTCAAAAAAAACAAATATATAACAAATAAATGTTATCAAAGGCAAGATAAGTTACTTTTCTACCAAACTGGATATAATTTTCGTGTTTTTATTCAATGTAACATGTTTATTCAGCTTGAAAACCATGCAGTGTTTACCGATGTAATGGAAAATTCAAAATGGCGCCCGACTCTCTCTTTAACACGGCAAGTTTGGGAAAAGGTGTTATAAATAATAAACTAGACAAAATACTGTTAGAAATTTGCTCAATATATGTTACCGTGACATAGGTTGATATATATTCGGTGGATTTTTAATAGTATTTTGTCTAGTTTATTATATAAAATATATCCAATTAGGTAGAAAGGTAACTTATCTTGCTTTTGATAACATTTATTTGTTATATATTTGTTTTTTGACAACTTTTTCGAATCTATGTGTACAGTAATACAAACCCGAAAAGTCATGTTAGCAGGTGAACAATTTCCGCTATCTTTATTTAATTCGAATGGAAAATTACCTCCCTGTTGAACTCTCCTGTATTTTACGATCGTTTTCATCAAGTTCTACTTATAATTTTCTTTAATAAAAATTTTTCTACCTTATCGATTATCATCTTAAAAATACGAGGAATACGTAGATACCATTGTTTTCATGTGACATTCAGTTTTACGATTTCCTAAAATCTCGTCCCAATTCTGTAGAAGCTCCGACATTATTTTTAATTTCTGAAACGTTCGTAAACACAAAATATACATCTAACATGTCTGACAACAGTTCAATTTGATTTTCTGTATCTTTTTATTGTTTTCAGGTTGTAAAATCGCAGTGAATGACCAATTGTCTGGTGTAATCATGACGCCCGGTTTTGGTATAGATGAAAACTACCCGAATTCCTTGAACTGTGAATGGAATATCGATATCCCAACCAGTCAGACTTACTCGATCAAGTTCGATTCAAATTACGACATTGCCAATCCAGATGATATTCTTTACGTATGTATTTACATTTGTGTTGCTTTAATATCGATCGACGCCTCCGTTAAGTCTCAAGATACAATGGATACCCTATGTAACGGTCTGCACGTGTGGCAAAGGTTACGCAAGCTCCGAACGCACCTCCTGAGTCGGCATTGCTTGCGTCTCGTGGCAAGAAGTACTGATCAGGATCAACGTTGCTTAACTACGGGAACCAGTGCGTCAGTGTTAATTATATACATGTACGCATATATATATATATATATATATATATATATATATATATATATATATATATATATATATATATATATGAGCAAACAGTTAATAAAATATGTTAAAAAAACACTTTGAAATGAGTTAAAAACATATTTAATCGGAAAAGGAAACATTAGATAAATGGATAGTCCTTAATCCGCGGAGTTTCGAAGAAAGGTTGCTATTTTCAAAAGTAGGGTAACCAGTGAAATATAACGAGATTTATACAAGAGTGCTCAATACAGAAGTAGAGCAAGTTACATTTTAGATTTGTCTTTACATAAGCAGTAGTTTGTAGACCGAAACATGCTCATGACTGTGAAGCAACAAACTACTGCTTATGTAAAGACAAATCTAATATATATATATATATATATATATATATATATATATATATATATATATATATATATATATATATATATTAAACAGTAATCTACGGTTACGCGTGTTTCGGAGCCCTACTCCTCATAGGCGCAGCTTGAGTGTTAGTAGGATTCGAACCTTGGCCCTTATGTATTTCAGTTCAGCGCCCTAATCCCCTACGCTATGATGCCATAGACGATTTTTATCGTTCATCTGTTTACGTGGTTTTGTTGATTTTTTAAACAATACTAAGGTTTATGTCTCCGTCTATATATATATATATATATATATATATATATATATATATATATATATATATATATATATATTAGGTATATATATATAGATATTTATATATATATATATATATTTTAGGTATATATATATATATTTTAGGTATATATATAGATATTTATATATATATATATATATATATTAGGCATATATATAGATATTTATATATATATATATATTAGGTATATATATAGATATTTATATATATATATATTAGGTATATATATAGATATTTATATATATATATTTTAGGTATATATATATATAGATATTTATATGTATATATTTTAGGTATATGTATATAGATATTTATATATATATATTTTAGGTATATATATATAGATATTTATATATATATATTTTAGGTATATATATATAGATATTTATATATATATATTTTAGGTATATATATAGATATTTATATATATGTATTTTAGGAATATATATAGATATTTATATATATGTATTTTAGGTATATATATATAGATATTTATATATATGTATTTTAGGTATATATATATATATATAGATATTTATATATATGTATTTTAGGTATATATATATATATATATATATATATATATATATATATATATATATATAGATATTTATATATATGTATTTTAGGTATTTATATATATATGTATTTTAGGTATATATATAGATATTTATATATATGTATTTTAGGTATATATATAGATATTTATATATATGTATTTTAGGTATACATATAGATATTTATATATATGTATTTTAGGTATATATATAGATATTTATATATATGTATTTTAGGTATATATATATAGATATTTATATATATATATTTTAGGTATATATATATATATATATGTGTGTGTGTGTGTGTATTTTAGGTATATATATATATATATATATATATATATATATATATATATATATATATTTGTTGTTGTTCTTTTTTCAAAGGATGAATACGGCTAACACTTGCTTCGCCTCGAAGCCCGCATCTACCCAGAAAGTCGCCCACAACATGTTTGTACGTATATATAACATTTTTATTTATTTACTGTTTTAAAAATAACATATATATATATTATTTTTAAAACAGTAAATAAGTAAAGATGTTATATATACGTCCAAACATGTATATGTATATATATATATATATATATATATATATATATATACATATGTGTGTGTGTATTTTAGGTATATATATATATATATATATATATATATATATATACCTATATGTATTTCAGGTATATATATATACATATATGTATTTTAGGTATATATATATATACATATATATACATATATGTATTTTATATATATATATATATATATAATACATATATGTATATATATATGTATATATATATACCTAAAATACATATATGTATATATATATATACCTAAAATATATATACCTAAAATACATATATATATATATATATATATATATATATATATATATATATATCAGTCACTCTGATGAGTCGTAGACGACGAAAAACGTGTCAGTGGATAATTAAATTTTAAAAATAATCCTTTTTCTGTAGGCTGTTTTTGAACCCAGCCAACAACGGGTACTTTTGCTAATATATATACATATATACACCGATGAAGACTGAAGGATCGGTCGAAAATTATGTACTTATAAAAAAAGTTTTTTTTTAATTAATTTAATTTTTTTTATAATATTATTATTTTGTATTCCTGCACGTCACCAATTAAAAACGAATAAAGAAAAGTTATAAGCTTTTATACTTTTCGCATTCTTTTTTATTCATATATATATATATATATATATATATATATATATATATATATATATATATATATATAGAACTGATTTCAAAAGTGTTAGGAAAATTACTACAATCTATGGTGCCCCGCCCCTCGACAGACTTTCACAAGGAACACTCGTCTAACTGAAAACACTATCACTAATTCCCCACTCTTTATCTGTGCCTAAACCTAAACGTACATTCCATGGACAAAGCTTCTTTCTTAGAACTGCACGCCTGTGGAATTATCTTCCATTTTCTACACTCTTTAACCCTTATTCTCGAGTGGCCTCTTGGCCTTGATAAGTGGTGATGCCTATGAAAAAAAAAAAAGTACACCAGCATTCCTATCCCGTCGCGGTTAACCACTTGACGAATTCCAACGGAGTAGTTGGATGAAACGTCGTAAAACAACAACTATCAAAATGAGGATAACAGCCCGCAAATAAATAAATAAACGAATGAATGAATAAATAAATAAACGAATGAATAAATAAATAAATAAATAAACAAATGAATAAATAAACGAATAAATAAATAAACAAATAAATAAATAAACAAATAAATGAATAAACAAATAAATAAATAAACAAATAAATAAACAAATAAATAAATGAATAAATAAATAAATAAATGAATAAATAAACGAATGAGTAAATAAACAAATAAATAAATAAACAAATAAACAAATAAATAAATAAATAAATAAACAAACAAATAAACAAATAAACAAATAAATGAATAAATAAACAAATAAATAAATAAACAAATAAATAAATAAACAAATAAATAAATGAATAAATAAATAAATGAATAAATAAATGAATGAATAAATAAACAAATAAATAAATAAACAAATAAACAAATAAATATATAAACAAATAAACAAATAAATAAATAAACAAATAAATAAACAAAGAAACAAAGAAACAAATAAATAAATAAATAAATAAATAAACAAATAAATAAATAAGCAAATAAATAAATAAACAAATAAATAAACAAATAAATGAATAAATAAATAAACAAATAAATAAATAAACAAATAAATGAATAAACAAATAAACAAATAAATGAATAAATAAATAAACAAATAAATAAATAAACAAATAAATAAATAAACAAATAAATAAATAAACAAATAAATAAATGAATAAATAAATGAATGAATAAATAAACGAATGAGTAAATAAACAAATAAATAAATAAACAAATAAACAAATAAATAAATAAACAAATAAATAAATAAACAAATAAATAAATAAACAAATAAATAAACAAATAAATAAATAAACAAATAAATAAATGAATAAATAAATAAATAAACAAATAAATAAATAAACAAATAAATAAACAAATAAATAAATAAACAAATAAATAAATAAACAAATAAATAAACAAATAAATAAATAAACAAATAAATAAACAAATAAATAAATAAATGAATAAATAAACAAATAAATAAATAAACAAATAAATAAATAAACAAATAAACAAATAAATGAATAAATAAATAAACAAATAAATAAATAAACAAATAAATAAATAAACAAATAAATAAATAAACAAATAAATAAATGAATAAATAAATGAATGAATAAATAAACGAATGAGTAAATAAACAAATACATAAATAAACAAATAAACAAATAAATAAATAAACAAATAAATAAATAAACAAATAAATAAACAAATAAATAAATAAACAAATAAATAAATGAATAAATAAATAAATAAACAAATAAATAAATAAACAAATAAATAAACAAATAAATAAATAAACAAATAAATAAATAAACAAATAAATAAACAAATAAATAAATAAACAAATAAATAAACAAATAAATAAATAAACAAATAAATAAATAAACAAATAAATAAACAAATAAATAAATAAACAAATAAATAAATAAACAAATAAATAAATAAACAAATAAATAAATAAACAAATAAATAAACAAATAAATAAATAAACAAATAAATAAATAAACAAATAAATAAACAAATAAATAAATAAACAAATAAATAAATAAACAAATAAATAAACAAATAAATAAATAAACAAATAAATAAATGAATAAATTAATGAATAAATAAATAAATAAATAAACAAATAAATAAAGAAACAAATAAATAAATGAATAAATAAATAAATAAATCAATAAATAAATGAATGAATAAATAAATGAATAAATAAATGAAAAATAAATAAATAAACGAATGAATAAATAAATAAACAAATAAATAAATAAATAAACAAATAAATAAATCAATAAATACATAAATAAATAAATAAACAAATAAATAAACAAATAAACAAATAAATAAATAAATAGCCTGCAAGTTTATTTCAGTAAGTCTCCACCAATGCACTGTAAGGAATAGACCATTATATCTTTAGTGCTAAAAGACATTTCCCAACGATTTTCTGAGAAAGAATATCATAATTTTGCATTTCAACTTGTCGACATATTTCTATACGCGTTATTCATCAGTTCAAACAAAAAAATTTATATATCGCGTTTTTATGTAGATGTTTGTATTTGTTTTTGTCAGCGATACTTTTTAAATGACTTCAATTATTTATAGAAAGTGCATTTTTACCTAAATGCGAGTTGGGAATAATTTTCCTGGCCCCTAAAGAGGGAGCAGCATATATGTTATTTTTTGGTGATCGTGTTGTAGAGGTTCTTATCACGGGGTCCGGATTTTGAATGTCGCTGAGAAATGATACCATGATTTTGCACTTCAACTTGCCGGCATATTTCTGTAATCGTCATTCATTCATCCAAACAAAGAGTTTACTCATTATACACCATCCTTCTTGTATGGTTACTATTTCCTGTTTATTTCAGTGTTATGTGACCAGTAGTTTAAGAGTTTATCGGTTAAGTTGTTACACACACATACATGCATCAACCCTTTTGTTATATAAATTATATTCATATTACTCCAGAGTTGTAAGCCATGTTTAGTTTAAGAACAGTTTCCGATGGTTAGATGTTCTATACAAGTCCTGGAGGTAACTGGTTCTCAGTAGACAGAACAGTTTCCGATGGTTAGTTGTTCTACACAAGTCCTGGAGGTGACTAGTTCTCAGTAGACAGTTCTTGAGTTGGAACCCACAGAGCAAAAGATTCTTCCCGTGTCGACACGAAGGAAACATGCGAAGTTGCTACAGAAAAGGTTTAATTTTTATGGAGCAATTCTGGTTTCTGATTGGTTGGTAGCAGAACGTGACTTACTTTGATTCGTCAGTTCCTAGCAGTTCCTAGTTTATAAATAGAATCTCCCGACTGTGAGGGATCATAACCCCATTATATCTAAAATATATATATATATATATATATATATATATATATATATATATATATATATATATATATATTGCAACATGTGACCAGTAGTTTAAGAGTTTATCGGTTAAATTGTTGCACACATCAACTTTTTTTAAATACAGATTACATTCATATTTTGGTAACTTTCAACGTATTCATATTTTGGTAACTTTCAACGTATTTATATTTTGGTAACTTTCAACGTATTCATATTTTGGTAACTTTCAACGTATTCATATTTTGGTAACTTTCAACGTATTCATATTTTGGTAACTTTCAACGTATTCATATTTTGGTAACTTTCAACGTATTCATATTTTGGTAACTTTCAACGTATTCATATTTTGGTAACTTTCAACGTATTCATATTTTGGTAACTTTCAACGTATTCATATTTTGGTAACTTTCAACGTATTCATATTTTGGTAACTTTCAACGTATTCATATTTTGGTAACTTTCAACGTATTCATATTTTGGTAACTTTCAACGTATTCATATTTTGGTAACTTTCAACGTATTCATATTTTGGTAACTTTCAACGTATTCATATTTTGGTAACTTTCAACGTATTCATATTTTGGTAACTTTCAACGTATTCATATTTTGGTAACTTTCAACGTATTCATATTTTGGTAACTTTCAACGTATTCATATTTTGGTAACTTTCAACGTACTATTTCAAAATATTAACTCGTATAATAATTGGAAAGAATGAATTCATTCAAAACTTAATATTTTTTATTTTTGCATTTAAACAGGTTTACAACATTGTTAATTCGAAAAGCACCCTACTTTTCAACAGTACTGCTTCTGCATCTGCACCAACAAGCATATATTTTGCCAGTGGCGCCGCCAAGGTGACGTTTCAAAGTAACGCCATCATTAACAAAAAAGGATTTAAGGCCGTTTATTCTGTGGGTAAGTCTCACGCATTTTGCCTCTAATAATAAAGACGGATAGGCATTTGCTAATTACTATAATAGCACAAAAACGGGTACAAGTTTATCATGGTATTCAGCAAGAGCTCTAATACAATCTTTCCAAACAATAAGAATAATTGTCTGGTAAAGTGTTATACATGTATCATGATTCCACTGAAACATGCATGCACATATGTAACCAATAATGTTTGTATAATAAACAAACTATATATATATATATATATATATATATATATATATATATATATATATATATATATATAACACGGAAATTACATAATTGTCGATGCAATCATTTATTTCAACCTTATGGTATTTTCAAGCATCTAAACTAGACAATTACATTTTTGATACTGAAATAAAGAAAGAAAAAGAATCGGGCCTCGACCGTCAGAAAACCAGAGGGGATGGTAGTAGCAATCCACTTAATACATTTAATAGAGAGGGTGGGAGGGATTTTTTAAAAGAAAACAACAAGAACATTATGACACTTATGAACAGCTGTCCGGTAGCTCGACGTAACCACAGACACACACACACACATACACACACACACACACGCAACACACACATACACACACACACGCCCTAAATATGCACGTTCTTACACGTAAATGCCTTGACACGCGTTTACTAACCTAGGAAGAAGAGGGAGAAATATACGGATATAGAGAAAAGGAAATAAAATAAAATAAACTGCGCGTAAGGGAAAGAGAAGAAGAAAGAAAAAAAACGAAAAAAGAAGAGAGTGACCATCCGCTGCCTGTCATATGGTTTCATTAGTCTAGAATCTCTGAGAAAGAGAAAGGAAAGAAAATGGAGATTATACGCGCGTCCTAGAGTTAATTGAGTCATGGAAAGTAAGTCTATTAAAAGATAAATAAAACAATTTATATACAAAGTTTTAAAACTATCTGTATGTTATCATGTTAAAATTAGTTAGAAATAAATATTATCTTATAATACATTTAAATATTGTATTTGTAATATATTACTATGAATTCAAAAAATTGAGTCTTATGTAGTTAATATTTTATATATTTTTATGTAATTAATTTTATTGGTGATTATAGCGGTCGTTGTAATTTTGCTCACTAATATTTCACTATATATATATATATATATATATATATTTCACTATATAATATATATATATATAGATGTGTCTATAGATGTCTATATAAAGATGTATATATATAGAGAGAGAGAGCTGTGTGTGTATATATATATATAGATAGATAGATAGATAGATGTATATATATGTATAGATAGATGTATATATATGTATATATAGATGTATATAGATGTATATACATGTATGTATATATATATGTATATATATATGTATGTATATGTATATATATATATATGTGTGTGTGTCTGTGTGTGTGTCTGTGTAAAGCTCGAATCGTTGAACTTTGACCCCTGGACAGCCAAATTTCTGTCTAAAAACTGATTAAAAAGAGTTTCCCAGATCTCAGTAATCTTTATGTCAAATCTCGAGTTTGTAAACTGAAAATTGACAGAGTAATTTGGTAGCGAAATGTATAGACAATTTCACTTTTATTGATATATAGATATAGTGTCCTAGCAAACCATCTTTAATTTTGCTGCTTTGGAATTAATTTTGCTACAGATTTTTTTCCCCTTTGTTGTCTCTCCTGTGGCCTTGCCTGTCTATTAATATACATATATAACTCATTTTAATTATTACCTTAGGAAACGTTTGAATATGGCAAGCTTAATTTTCATTTATATATAAAACTAGCATTTCAGCCCGGCGTTGCCCGAGTGTTTGAGGTGTATTTTGAGCCAAAAAAAAAAAAAAGCGGTCAACTTTGTTAACTTTGACCGCTATGCTGACCCCCTTAACATTTATTGTTTTGGGCTCAAATCGAGTTATAAAGTTAGATCCATGCCCAAGGAACCTATATCTAAAATTTAAAGTGTTTAGACCCAAAATTGTCGAAGGACTTTGGTAGAGTTCTCAAAGGTCAAATCGTTGAACTTTGACCCCCTTAATCGCCAAATTTCTGGCCGAAAACGGATAACAAAGATTTTCCCAAATCTCAGTAATCTGTATATCAAATTTCGAGTCTGCAAACTTTAATTTGACAGCGTTATTGCGTCGGGAAATGTACACAGACACACCCTCAGACACACCCTCAGACACCCCCCCCCACACACACACACGTTCACTTTTATATATATAATAGATTTCCAGGATTTTAAACCTTTTTAAGATTTTCTAAATCACATTTTTAAGGAATCAAATAGCGAATGTAAATGCACCTGTTCGGAGGTGAGGTGGAATATTTTGACTGGTTCTGATAAAGGGAATGTCACTCAAACCACCCCACCCCCACCCCTTGGGTATAAAAACCACGACGCGGCCAAAAGTTATGGGACGAGAATAGAGATGAGAAGAGGATAGAACAGGTCGAGGTCTAGAACACTCTGACGAGAGAACGAGCAAAAGGCATGTATTTGGGACACCCTCTCCGCGAGATACCCAGCACATCAAAATATTTCAGCCGAATAACAAACCCCGATCGAAATCGAACCACGATTGTATGCCAGAGAGAACGTTTACGCTTGCAAAGATGCTTTTGTTTTAAAACAAGCTTGTCGAAGCAAAGCCGACAGCCCAACTCGTAATTTAGATCCAAGGACACAAACATTACTGCATGCGAACTTTACCATCTTACTCTATCGTTTTCCTTCCCCCCCCCATCCTACCTGGTAGTAAAAGCGACGGCAGCGATGAAGAGCGTCGTCAGCATGCTGGCACCCCGAAAAAAAGAATGACGGAGACAAATAACGTATGGATTATACTAGACGCTGACAAGATTTTACTTGTTGTGTACAACAAATTACGATCTTATAACTAATTTTTTTTTTTCGAAAATTATATTTATGTAAATTTCTTCACGGTCTTAAATATATATTTGCTTTTCATACACTAATCACTTGTGTCGATATGAGTTTTTTTCCTTTGATACGTTTGAAAGAAAAGATTATTCTACAGGACAAGCCTTTTATACAGTCTGCTGCCAAACCAAGCGAATGTTCATCCACTCTTTTTTTTACATCAAAAGTACTCTGGGGACACTAGACGCTGACAAGATTTCATTTAGAATTGCCCAGGTTGTGAAATTCGAGTCGTATTGGGATTCTACAACTTGTAAAGGTTGCCAAGAACATTATAACTGTCTGGGTTCGACCGCTGACGGCCTAACGGGAGAAGTCGTGGCTTAGGGCAGAGTTATAATAGCAGATACAAGTTTATTATGATATTGATCAAGAGCTTTCATAAAATATTGCCAATAACAACAACAACAATAATAATAATTATAATAATAATTTTTCATTTTTATTTCTAGATTGTCTTGATCCAGACTTCAACGCCAACACAGTGATGACGCCATCCAATAGCAATTGGTATTATATGTCGAAGTTTAGTGTTTCCTGTAAGAGTGGATACGGCTTTTATTTCGAAGAATTTGCCACAAAA
>NC_136499.1:113102125-113147125 GCF_053919585.1 Euprymna scolopes | reverse complement strand
TTTATATATATATATTATCTATCTCTTCTATCTATCTATCTATCTGTGTCTTTATCTATCTATCTTCTACTATTATATAAAAGGAACTTTGTATGTATGTGTGAGAGAAAGAGGGAGAGAGAGAAAGAGAGAGAGAGAGAGAGAGAGAGAGAGAGAGAATTATATATAGACTTGAAAACGGCTGGACCGATTGTTATGAAATTTTACACGAAGTTACTTCATGTGCCTGGCGGTGTTTTTAGATAGGTTTTGTATCGGAATATCGTAGATAAGTATCGATAATCAAAATAATCCAGTGAAAGAAAGAACAGCGATTTTAACGAAAGTTAACACCTTACACAGCCTAACATCACAAGTGCATTTGAGAAGTTTTATTACCACACAAGCCGAAGAACTTAACATAAAAAATCAACAATAGGTTCTTTGTTATGGCAGGCATGCGTTCGAAATGAATGTTTCTGTTTAAAGAGCAATTAGGCCATAACACTTTATTTATTTTTTTATTTTAAACTTAAAATTCAAGCCATTATCGCCGCACAACCAGTAAGGCAGGCATATAGAATCAGCAATAGGTTTTTTATATGACAGGGGCGCCTTCGAAGTGAATGTTTCTGTTTAGAGCACAATTGAAGCATATTATTCAACTTTTGCATTTTAAACTTTAATTCAAGCTCAATAGGAAAATAATTTCAGGAAATCAGCAGTAGGTTCTCTACAGTGCAACGTAGGATACAATGTATTCTGAACTAAATCATTATAAGAGGCATATGAAGCTTTCCCCAACTAAAGCAGGCAATCAATCGATTTGATTGAAAAATGGGTTATTTCACCGATTTCGATGACAATAAAAATACGGGAGTGTGAAATATTCGTTGATCATCATTCAATCCCGGGCAATGTCGGATTACCCTGCTAGTGTTTAATAAAACCAAAATGAATGATGTCCATTTATTTATGAAAATCAATAACACTGTGCAACACTAAAATAAGTACAGGACAGCTGTAGTCATTTTTATTTGTACAATGACATGGGAAATCCTGACTTTTTTTGTCCAATTAGGTACATTTTTTGTTGAATTAGGTACATTTTTTGTCGAATTAGGTACATTTTTTCGTTGAATTAGGTACATTTTTTGTCGAATTAGGTACATTTTTTGTCGAATTAGGTACATTTTTTTCGAATTAGGTACATTTTTTTCGAATTAGGTACATTTTTTGTCGAATTAGGTACATTATTTTGTCAAATTAGGTACATGTTTTGTCGAATTAGGTACATTTTTTGTCAAATTAGGTACATTTTTTTGTCAAATTAAGTACAGTTTTTGTCAAATTAGGCACATATTTTTGTCAAATTAGGTACATTTTTTTCAAATTAGTTACATTTTTTTGTCGAATTGGGTACCTTTTTTGTCAAATTAGGTACATTTTTTGTGGAATTAGGTAAAAAATTTTGTCAAATTAGGTACATTTTTTTGTCGAATTATGTACATTTTTTTGTCAAATTAGATACATCTTTTGTCGAATTAGGTACATTTTTTGTCAAATTAGGTACATTTTTTGTCGAATTAGGTACATTTTATGTCAAATTAGGTACATTTTTTTGTCGAATTAGGTACAGTTTTTGTCAAATTAGGTACATTTTTTTGTCGAATTAGGTAAATTTTTGTGTCGAATTAGGTACTTTTTTGTCGAATTAGGTACATTTTTTTTTCGAATTAGGTACATTTTTTGTCGAATTAGGTACATTTTTTGTCGAATTAGGTACATTTTTTGTCGAATTAGGTACATTTTTTTGTCGAATTAGGTACATTTTTTGTCAAATTAGGTACATTTTTGTCAAATTAGGTACATTTTTTTGTCGAATTAGGTACATTTTTTGTCGAATTAGGTACATTTTTTTTTTCAAAATTGTCACTTTTGAAAATTTTGCAGAGAATCTTATGATGTAAGCGATATAAAGCGACGAGATTCCATCAGAATATTTCAGTAATGGAGAGACGTTTTAAAGGAAAATGGAATCTTTACATGTTGGTAGACAACTGCTGGAATAAAAAAAATAGAGGACGACACTCAACACAAGACGGTTAAGAGAACAAATGTTGTTTAAACGTACAATTCTGCGTTTTTCATTCATAACCAATAATAAATAAATTATGATTTATAGTACATGAAAATGGTGACTAATTTTTGTGACGGACTACTTGTCTTACCGACAAATGAACTGATCCATAAATAATAAATACCGGAAGACGAAACCGTATGACGGAAGTCGATATCAAGTGCCCTAGTCTCCCTATAAATAATAAATAATACAATTCTCAACTCACGCACACACATGCAGTCATAAGCGCACACGCTGTGACATTAACGCGAACACATACACACAACACATTTACTGCTTAATATTATCGTCTGCTCATCGAAAACAAATGCATAACTATGTCAGGAGTGTGAGTTCCGTTATAGAAGGTTTGATTTAATTTGAATAAAATAAAATGCTCATCAGGTGCGCTTGAAAGCCAAATTACAACGCAATATTACGAAAATAAACAAATATTTTACTTGTTTTAAATTTATAATTTAAATATACATTATTACACATTTATTTATGTATAAACATTTGCAGTTTAATGTTCTGTTAACAGTCTTCCTACCAAGGTTGTTCATCAGATGGACGAACAACCCTCACTGTTGTATGTTCCTGTAAATACATCTTGTTATTCTATTCCTGTGTTCTGTTTTCCTTGTGACTCTTTTTGTCAGATTTTTCCTTCATAAAAATAGGAAACTAAATTCCACAACAGGGTTAACATTTACTTTTTTGCATTATTTGGATTGTTTGGAGTGTTATACTCATCTTGGTTGTTTTTTCCACAACATTTCGCCCGATATAGCCTCCGATCATCTTCAGGGGCATTTATAGTGGATGCTATTGATGAATAGTGAAAATAGCGCCAAATGTATTTCTTTTTTTTTATATATATAAATCCAGGTCCATTCCATTTTTTTATATGATGCACAAGTGTTCAAATATGATATGAATGTATATTTTTTTTTTAGATAAGGATTGGTAATTATTTTTTGGACTATTATTCTCATCTTGGTTGTTTTTTCCACAACGTTTTGGCCGATGTAACCTCCGACCATCTTCAGGTGCATTCACACTGGATGTTATTGCTATTTATTTTTAATATATCCGTGTCTATATTTTCAAATCGCACACACTTTGAAATAACGTACCTGTTGCCGGACCTTGTCGTAATTTCCGTTTGTCCAACATGTGGCGTTATATACTTCCTGTTACGCTCGCTTTCTCTCCCTCTCCCTCTCCCTCTCTCGCTCTCGCTACCTCTCTCTCCCTCTCTCGCTCTCTCTCTTTCTCTCTCTCTCTCTCTCTCTCTCTCTCTCTCTCTTCATTCGGACCATCCATGTGAACGCACGTTCTTTTCCACGTGCCTCGGCAGGCGCGTTTTTCTTTACCAAGGTAGGATTGAATACTTGTGTAGACCTTAACAAACTCTCACATACACAATGAATATTTAACGTCTACTTCAATGAATTCTTGTATACACCTACATACGCATACATGATGGATGTTCAACGAATGCAGACACACATATGCAAACACACACGTATGCACACGAATATATACGAAACGAACATTCTGCTTCATATACACCTGCGTACAATGAACTCATACGTATTACGGACTATTAACTTCATGCATCTATTATATAAATCTCACTTGTCTGTTTAAATGTATGCATGTATGTATGTATGTATGTATGTATCTATGTATGTATGTATGTATGTGTACCAAATGGGTGACCATTTGGGAATTCTAGGCGCTGTGTGTGCTTTTTGCTTATCTCGGCATTGTTTCCAGTCGTCCTGAACCTCCACTTGCCACTGGTAGTCAACAATGTAAACTCAGGGGAGGTGTGGTTGGAGATTGCGCAACTCTTGCCACAAGAATTTCATGCGCAGGCACCCTTACAGTGGGTATCACTAGTCAGTCAAGACTGAAGAAAGCCTTTTTATGTACGTATGCCTAAAACTTCTAACAGAGGCAACGGGTTTTCGTGAGATCTGTATCGTTTTGAAGTTCGACCCTTCGGACGACAAATATAAAAAAATTGGCTAAAAACATTAATTCCTTCATCCGTAACTGGACATTTTTCTACAAGGAGGGGTCGCTTTTTTCGCCGATATTTTCGAAAGTTATTTCCTCTTTTCGATTAACTAGCCTTAATGTAAGCGTTCGCCATTTCCGGTTTGGATAGACGCAACTACAAAGGCGTCACTTTTTTTTTACGTTCTTTTCCTCCTTTGCGGTACGGGTTCGAGCGTGCCTGCCTACTACAACTTTTGTTTTCTGCTCAACGCACATCCAAACACCTGGGCAACGCCAGACACCCAGGCTAGTGAAATATCAATGTACGCGCGTAGACTAACATACGTTGTATTCTTCGATACTTGTGTGAATAAGTTATCTTGTATATATGTAAATACGCAATTCTGTTTCTTCTGAAATCTTCTAATAGTACTCATAACACACCCTACTTATTGGTGATTGTTTTATTATGTAGTACGATACACAAACGACGACCTTCGATCCTTCTAGTAAATGATCACGCGTCCCCTGCAAGTAAACCGAAAGTCCATAGTCTTCTCTCATCAACTTATACTATAATTTAGTTTGGTCTTTGTGATCTATGTGTGAAAGGTGATAACGTACGCACGAACATGAAATGACTTAACATATTATTAAATAGATTTTTTATATTTTTGCTTTTAGCCACTGGTTGTTCGAGTCGATCCAATATAACGAACGGTTTCGTGACCATCACCGAGGGTACCGGCACCTCTGTCGGTTCAATTGCTTCATACACCTGCGATTCCGGTTACGAAATTGATGGCGCACCTATTTCCCAGTGTGATAAATCAGGACAATGGTCGTATGCACCTCCAAGCTGCCAAAGTAAGTCATGTTTACCTCTCTTTCTTGTGAGTGGCTCTACGTTAAACGAACAAAGCGCGGAACGATCTCAAGTCTAGTCCTATTATTTTTGTTTCGGATTCTTTTTATGGTCTATTAATGTAACTCTGAAAAGTTTCTTCCGCAATTCAGCAACACAAACAATGAATGTTTATGTATATTTCTATTTGCCTCCAAACCTTGTAATCATAAAAATAATCCTAGTCACATTCCAAACGAAAACTTTACCCAAATTACACTGAGCAATATATTTTTACTAAAATAAAATACGCATCAAGTGCGCTTGAAAGTCAAATCACAACGTAATATTAGGAAAATAAACAAATATTTTACTTGTTTGAAATTTATAACATAAATATATTTCACAACTATACTCCATCCTCAGTATGTTGTTTCTTTTTTTTTCTTCTTCCTTGCCATGTTGTAAATTTGGAGAAAGAAAAGTCTGTTTATAAAGAGCCGCGCTTTGTATCTCAGCGGTTGTATTTTGAAATGTTAGAACAGTGCGTTGGCAACGCAAGAATAACGTCAAGAGTGTGAGTTCCATATAGATACGTTGATTTAATTTGAATAAAATAATTTTTTTACTTTTTGAATGTAGTCTAGATTTCTACAACTTATTTAGGGTTGATTTTTTTTTTTTTTTACATTTTCACCCCAAACAAGGCACATTGCCACTTTGGTGTAGGGGGCTACTATCAGGGGCAACAACTACTGGGGTACTATGTTGGGATTTGGGCAGCAAGACGTCGGTTCACGTTACACTTGAACTTCTGCATGTCAGTACAGTTGGGGAAGCAGTGGCCTCGAATGGAATTCCAGAGTTTAGCGGTTCTGGGGAAGAAACTACTGGAGTAGAAAGATCTTTTACATCTAGGGATCTCTACTGTGTGGGGGTGGGATTTAGCTGCCTGTTGAGTTTGTCGAGTGTGTCTACATCGTGGAGACACAAGTGTCTGCAGTTCGCCAGAGCATTCACCATTAAAATACTTGTAGAACAGGCAGAGGGATGCAACATTACGTCGATGGGACAGAGGCTGAAGCTTAGATGCCAGTTCAGGGCCTATCAGATTTGCGACTCTCTTTTGAACCTTGTCTAGGAGCGAGAGACTAGTAGCAGATGCACCAGCCCAAATGTGACAGCAATACTCCATACATGGGCAAATGGTGGCCTTATAGAGGTACAGGATACTTTCGGGTGTTAGTAGTTTTCTAGCACGGTAGAGAGAGCCTACCTTCTTTGCAGCGGCCCTGGCAACGCTTTCAATGTAATTGTTCTAACGCATGTCTCCTGTGAACGTTTGCATTATTGAATCAGAAAATCATATTCATTTCTTTCCATCCGGTCAGGTTTGATTTTTCATTTTTCATCATTGTTCAAACTTCAGGACCCCGATTGTCGTAAAGAACCCACTTTGTACACAAGTTAAAACCCCGTAGAGAAACGGGGCATTTTTGTTGCATAAAAGAAAGGAATATAACATTCATCACAGCGTTTCTTTTGGCTTTCGTTCAATGCGTGAAGCCCCCACTTATCAAGTTTTTTTTTTCGTTCCAATCTCCCTCAGGTGGTTAAAAATCGTTGTATACGTTACATCTAATTCACAATCAAGTTCTCGAATAATTGTGCGTTGATTGGCTTCGATTAAGGCTCTTAATTGATCGTTTTCAACACCCGATGGCCACGAAATTTCTTAAACCACCATATCGATGTGCGTTCAGTAGTGGTTCCTGGGCCAAATGCTTTGTTGATATCGCGAGTTGTTTCCACAACTTTTCGGCCTAGCTTGAATTGAAATGAGAAAATTGAGCGAATTTGATTTTTTTTCTATCTTGTATTCAACGTTGTGAAAAGAAGACATGATCGTTTAAAAAGATTTTAATTTAAACGATCAGATAGAGTTAACAACGCTCTTTAAAATGATATATAAAGTAAAGGGATTATTACAAAAACTTATTTGAAAATACATCATTTGAAATTAAATTGAAAAATTCCGCAAGAATCTTCTTGTCAACCTAATATATTGTGCAATCATATATATATATATATATATATATATATATATATATATATATATATATATATATATATATATATATATATATATATATATATAATTTTTCTTTTACCTCCTATTCCCCTTACCTCACCCTTTTTTTTAACCAAGTAAGATCTGTGACTTACTTGTAGTTTCATTAAATACTTTTACAAGCAAAATCCGATCCCGCATTTTGCTAATTCCTGCCGTCTGATGAGAAGGAGAGTATTTCTTCGAAACTCCGCAGATTAAGGACTATCCACTTATTTTGTGCTTCCTTTTTAAAATTAAATATGTTTTTAACTCTTTTTCAAGATGTCTTTTAACATGTTTTATTAATCATTTGCTCATATATATATATATAAGTTAGAAAAGCATTTCATCCAAGGCATGAAAATTGTTAAACAAAACGTTTTTACTATATAGGCTTTAAAAATAAAGGTACAAGATTCAATTTGAAATTTATTTATCTTCAAAGTGCACTATTATGAATTTTACAAAGTAAGGTATAAAAATTTAATTTAAATTGAATAAAAAATTACCTTGGATTTATTTTATATAATGTACATTCTGTTGCACTTTTAAAAAAATCATTGAAATTTAATATCTATATCATTAATTGCTAGATGAAGATAGTGTTTTTAAATTGCAACAAAATGTGCATTACATAAAATAAATCCAAATCGATGAAATGCTTTTCTAACTTGTATCTTATCTTTTTAAGATTATATTTTAAAACTCCCCTTCTCTCTATTTCAGTTTGTATTTCTCCTCACACCGTAACTCATTTTTGCATTCCCCTCTTTGTATTATTACAGGTCTGAATATTCTCTCTGTTTCAGTTTGTATTTCTCCTCACACCACAACTCATTTTTTGTAACCCCCTCTATGTAATACAGGCCTGAATAATGAGAAAAATCTTAATTTTTTAACAAAAACTTTAAAATAACCTTCTTAGATTAAATTTTTTAAAACTTCTTTCAGAATAGAAAATCTTAAAAATTTAATAAGGAACATATTTCATATAGGTTTCATTAAAAAATATTCACTACATAACGAGAAAAATAGAGATGAAAATTTCAAAAGGACTGTATAACTGGTTACGGTCAATAGTAGTCATCGCCAGCAAAAGTCTTTGTTATTGTTATTCTGTTATTATTATTATTATTATTATTATTATTATTATTATTATTATTTAAAATATTTTGTGTCCTGCTCTTTCGTGCGAGCACTAATATATATATATATATATATATATATATATATATATATATATAAACACATATATATATAAACACATATATATATAAACACACACATATATATATATAAACACATATATATATATATATATACATACATACAAATATATATATATACATACACACATATACATATATATACATACACACATATACATATATATACATACATACATACACACATATATACACACACATATATACACACACACACACACATATATATATATACACACACATATATGTGTGGGGGGTGTATATATATATGTGTGTGTGTATATATGGGCGTGCATATATATATATATATATATATATATATATATATGTAAAAGCTGTTTTTATGTTATTGCTTATGTGGGCCAGGGTTACTAAACAAGTAATTTATTCAGTTCAAGGAGTTAGATATAAATGATGACTAGGAAAACTGGCAAACGGTCTGTACAGTTCTAATATATAAACGGCTATATATCTGTCTCCATATTTTCAACCTCTATCTCCTCCGAGATTAAAAGTCGCAAAGCAGCGCTAGGGGCCTCAAATGATTGGATTTTATGGGCCATTCTTTTATGAATCTTTAGCCGGTTAAAATAGTTTTTAAGGGATCAAAAATGGGTCAAAATTGGTTAAAAGGGAAAATTATTCCCAAATCGCATTTAGGTAAAAATGCACTTTCGTAAATAATTGAATTCATTTCAAAACATATCGTTAAAACCAAAATAAACACACACACACACACACACACACACACACACACACACACACACACACACACACATACATATATATATATATATATATATATAAATGAGAAATATAATCTATAGGTATAAATGAGAAATATAATCTATAGGTATAAATGAATAATTATTATTATGTAATTATGCTTAATAGATACATATATTATATAATATATCTTATATAATATACCATATAGTATATTATATAATATCCATGTATTACATAATATACATTTATTTTATGACATATATTGTTTGTCATTTATTGTATACTGTTATATAATGTTAATACTGTAAAACATATTCTGTAATATATGATACTAGCGGGGGTACCCGGCGTTGCCCGAGTGTTTGTTTCCGGGACGGGGGGGGGTGAGTTTTAAAAAATGTTATGGTAGGTAAGTAGGAAGGATCAAACCCGGAGTCATGAGTAAAAGTAGGAAAATAAAGTGTGAAAAAAAAACAAAAAAAACATCTGCAACGTTAACAGTTCGGCCACCAAGAAACGTCCATTCCAGTTGTTTAGGAAAAAACAAAAAAAAAAAAACGACTACGGTAGGTCGGCGCGAACGTGAAAATATAATGTGAATTGTCCAGCACGCTAACCACTACGCCACAGAGCACTGCAGCTTAGTTTAGTGATTTTAAATAACTTCACATGAAAGAACTACGAAGCCAAACCGGTGTTCTCTTCTCAACTGTTCCTTGTGAACGATCTCCAAACGGTGTTAAGTGGTGGCAGGGGGAGGGGGAATTTATTAGAGAGAAAATATTTTACCACTTCCATTGATCTTAACCGATTTTGGCCGTGACTTCTCAGCAGAAAAAGTATAGAAATCTAAGATTATCGAGGAATTTGAGAAATAATAAGCCTATAACACACCTCAGATATTGTTCTGCCGTTTGTGCATATTATATTTTAATGAAATATCTTGATTTTTAATCCTATTAATGTCAAAATCAGACGGGAAAAAATGAGTTCATTTTATTTATATAGAGAAGATAATATACATTATATAATATATTATATAATATATAATTTCTATTATATGATATATATAATATAATATCTAAAACATATATAATATATATAATATATAATAGATATTATTATTAGGTATAAATGAATAATTATTGTTTAATTATGATTAATATGTATAATATAAATAATATATAATATATACATAATGTATATATATATATTATATATATATTATTTAATTGAATAATAATTATTTATTTATACTTATTAATAATATTTAATAAAGACTTTTTATGAACGGATAGAGCAGAAATATGGACACAACATCAAGGTATTCTTTATAGGATCTCGGAAGAGATACCTTTATGATTGCTTTATCTTTTTGGAAAACTACATGGAGGGACATGAAAGACTTTCACTATACTCCAAAATGTAAAACCCAAAATCAACTTCAACCTAGAACAAGTCTCCATAGAATTACCTTTTCTTTGACGGACAAATTAAATAATAAAAACAACAACATAATCACAGACATATATCACAAACCCACAAACACCGAAAAATATCTCAACTTCTAAAGCCACCACTCCGAAAAATGTTTGAAATCTATACCTTAATGTCTGGCACGCAGAATCTGAACCATAGACACAGACAAATATCTCCGATCGACCCGACTAAATGAACTACAAATAACCCTGAGGAAACGAGGATTCTCACAACATCTAGTGAGTAAAGATGTCAAACTAGCATAAAAATTACCAATAGATCAACTAAGAAAGAAACAAACAAACAAAAAACATAACAAAAAAATTCTAGCATAAGTTTCTACATATAATACAAACAGCCCAGAATTATTTACAGAGATAAGAAACACCCTATCCTTCTAGAACGATAACCTGAACTACATACTTAAAACAACAAAAATAATTAAAAAAAACAAACGCCATCCAAAAACTTAAAACACATCCTAACTTCCTCCAAACTCAATCAACACATTACAAAACAGGTAACAAAATGCAACAAGCAGTGATGTGGAGTTTGTGACATAATAATAGAGGGAAACACTTACACATTCAAAAACCAAACACAAATATTCAAAATGAAAAAGACTTAAGCTTCACCTCTAAAAATTTAGTGTATGCACTAAGATGCACACCATGCAATAAATATAAGGAATAGAGTGGCCTTACATAAGAGTAACATAAAAATCGCAGAAAACAGGCATCTTTATGTTTCAAAACACGTACACATATACAGTGGAAATAACTTCAAAATAATGCCAATCTTTCAAACCGACAGTTAATTCTACTTGCTTACACATTAAAAAAAATTCATAACAAAATTCACTCCCGAATTAAACAGAGCTTAATATCAACACACAAACAAACGAAATGCACGGAAGTTAAGCAACGTTGAGCCTGTGCATTACTAAAATGGGTGACCAATTTGGGAAGTCCAGGTGCTGTATGTAGGAGGACGTCGACACCTCCCTGTAAAAAGTTGCAAAAACCTAACGTCGTCATCTCCCCTAACGGGAATATACATGCGACTGGGGACCGCTTGTGAATTTCATACTTCCATGAAACTTCTTCCTTCGGAGGAAGCCGGTTAAACCCTGAATAAGGTTGGTGCTGACTGCACACACATACATACACACACGTACGCTACACACAAAGGCACAAAATTCCCCTAATCTCTAATGTAACAAAGTGAACAATATCAGCCTTACTCTACTAAGAGACCAACAACACTAAGAAATGCCTAGGATCACAGTGTAGTATCTGTTCTAATGCTTCACTTCAATTTTTCTATATTCGGTGGAGCGAAATCCTTCATTACTGAGACAATTTTTTATTTTTGTATCTATCCAGAGTTAATTTTCTCCACATGAAAAACCGATCCTATATCTAACTCTGCCCTCGTGGGGAGACAAATAAATCGGAACACTAAGAAATACTTTATCCTTATTCATAAATATCGCTCCTTTTTTATCAACAAATGTTTTTTTTTATCAACAAATGTTTTTACCAACAAATGTTTTTATCAACAAATGTTTTATCAATAAATGTTTTTTACAAACAAATGTTTTTACCAACAAATGTTTTTATCAACAAATGTTTTATCAACAAATGTTTTATGAACAAATGTTTTTTACCAACAAATGTTTTTATCAACAAATGTTTTTAACAACAAGTGTTTTTATCAACAAATGTTTTATCAACAAATGTTTTTTTACCAACAAGTGTTTTTATCAACAAATGTTTTATCAACAAATGTTTTTTACCAACAAATGTTTTAACAACAAATGTTTTTATCAACAAATGTTTTATCAACAAATGTTTTTTTACCAACAAATGTTTTTATCAACAAATGTTTTATCAACAAATGTTTTTTACCAACAAATGTTTTTACCAACAAATGTTTTTATCAACAAATGTACTCGTGCATTTAACGAACCAGACGTAACTCAGCATTTGCTCGGCTTTGTCCGGCGCATGAAACATAAAAAACATAAAAAAATTAAATAAGTAAAAACCAAAAACCAACCGTTCATTTATGTTTTTTTTTATTATTATTGTTTGGAATTCTTTTCTGTTTTCAAAATAAATACATATAAAACAAGTTTTTTTTTGTTAAATAATAGGAAACTTTTTTGTCTGAACTGTTTTTTTTTTGTTTTTTTTTTTACTTTTTAACGTAAAAACAAACATATTGTCTTAAACAAGTAAAAGTTATTTTTATTTATTTTTTTTTTCAGCTCTTTATGTCAAATAAATGGAAAAAGCCTAAAAAAGGGCAATAAAAAGCATTGGGGGGGCAGGAACAAGGATTATTTGTACATTTTTTTTAGCCAGAAACAAGGACTTTTTTTTTTTTTTTTTGCCAGAAACAACGATTTCTTTTTATTTATTAGTGGAAGGAGGGTTTTGGCGTTCCTATTTGGTACAGTGACCAAGAAACCCTCCTTTTCGGAGGGGTCGTATCCACCGAAGACCCAGACCGGTGTCAGAAGTCTGCCGACGTTGTGTTTTCTGCGGTTAAAAACGGACTCGTCGATTTCTACCGTATGGCCTGGGTCTCCAATCTGCCGGGGATTCCTAAGAAAATAGTCCCTGCATATATCACGCAGGAAAATTTTCCAATCCACGATTGTGTGGCGAGAACGTAACCCGCATTCGCGATGGAGATTTTTTTGTAGATGCCATCTCGAACGCCCATAAGTATATTATTTTTATTATACACGCGATGGTTAGTCGGGATTTTGAGAAGAAGGTCCCAATCTTAATGGAGGTCCATCGACGACATGTTACACTTCTACACCTCCAACCGTAACCGTCCTAAAAGCTTGTTCTCTTTGCAAGTACACAATCCTGGCCAAAATGTAAACACCTTTTCTCTTCTGCCTACAATTTCCGTTGCTAGCAAAAGTTTAGTGCAGCCTCTGGGGTCTGGAGCTGGTCCGCAAGGTTTGTAATATTCATTATTATTTCGTCAGTTACCTTTTTAAAACAATATTTTTTAACTCTCTTCAAATAAGCGTTTCTTGAGTTGTGACACTCTTCCAATTGATAGCGAAATTCTCGTCTGCTTAATCGGCAACGCTCGGTTATATCCGGCTGTTGACATCATGCGTCGGAGAAAGCCGAGCAAATGCTGAGTTACGTCTGGTTCGTTAAATGCACAAGTACCCAAATGTTGTTTTTTTTTTTATCAGCAAATGTTTTTATTGACAAATGTTTTTTAGCAGCAAATGATTTTATCAACAAATGTTTTTCATCAACAAATGCTTTTAATCAATATATAGATAATACGAGTAAAGCCATATGATCGTCCAAAAATGCGTTTAAACTATTTAAAAAAATTATTCCAATAATTTGAAAAATAAAAATATCAAAAAAGAAAACAAATATAAAAAACATAACAATTGTTGGTAGCCCCGCTCATATATATATATATATATATATATATATATATATATATATATATATATATATATATATATATATATATATTCTAAAGAAGCTTTGAATAAAAAAAATGCAAAAATAAAAATAAAGAATGCAGTTTAAATTCCCGGATGGTAAAAAAAAAAAAAAGTTAACCTATCGCAGACTTAACACCTACGTAATCCGACTTCTAAAAAGTTTATAATGACAAAAGAGAATTCATTTATACAAGGATTTAAAAAAAAGGCATTAACTAAAGTTGTTAAATAGAAATAAACTTAGCACTTGCATAAGCCGATTTCGCAAAAGTCTTCGATTTTAAAACAGAATTTAACTACATAAGGATGAAAAGAGAAAACCTTAAAATTTTGTAAATAGAAAACGGGGATCATCAGCTGCTTACCATGTAGCTGTTTCCGAGATTTAAAAACATATATATATAACAATGGAAATGAGATCACATATGAAGATAGCCATGTGCTCATGGCAGCCAATGTTGGACAATCTGACAGTTTTCTCTTCTCTCGATGGCATGTTTGAGAGTTCGCCATGGCAAGGGCAGATAAATACGCTTATCTCTAAACGAAAAGCGTGTGTTGTCTCTTTTTGTTTGTTTGGTATTTTTTTTTTTACAAGGGTGTCACCACTTATCAAGGCCCAGAGGCCACTCGAGGATAAGGGTTAATAGGTATACATTAGTCATTGTGATTTTAGCATAGTAAACAGTGGGGATTTTGAAACTTGGATTACTTAGGGGGACGATTCAATTAGAACTTGTTCACATTGGACTTTTTCTTTTTTTTTCTTTTTTTTTCATATGTATCAACTCATTATCAAGACCAAGAGGCCACTCAAGGATAAGGGTTAAAGAGTGTACAGTAGAAATTGGACAATATAATAATCATTAGTAATGAAAATTTGTTAAATTTGATAACTTATATGGAACGGCTCATCAAGAACTTATTTACGTTAGACTTGAAGACAACCATACTGTAGTCAGCCGGAAAGCAGGAAAACGGAAGACAATTCCACAGGCGTGCAGTTCTAATAAAAAAAGCTTTGTTCATGGAATCTACGTTTAGGTTTAGGCACAGATAAAGAGTGGGGGGAATTATTGATAGTGTTTACAGCTAGACGAGTGTTTCTTGTGAAAGTTATGCGAAGGGGGACCATAGATTGAAGCTCAGTCGAACACTTTCCATGAAAATAACGATACATCAGAGACAAACTCGCAACATCTCTTCTGTGAGATAGATGGTATTACTTAATGTTTAACATTTTAGAACCTTGCAAGTACGTAAACTAATAATGTTTTTCTTCTTTCGTTGTGAATAATTTGCCTTTTTCATTATTTTTCTTCTCCTAAACAGTTCTCAAGTGTTCCGTTGTTTGTCTTGATGAGAAAATTCCCAACGCCAAATTTACACCTTCTACCGATGTCGATTTTGGAAAAACCATAGACGTGACTTGTAACAATGGTTATTCCTTGACTGGTACAAGCCCAATCACTTGCTTGGCCGATCAAAGCTTTGGTACACTGCCACAATGTGAAGGTAAGTATTTAACAATATATATATATATATATATATATATATATATATATATATATGTATGTATGTATGTATATATATATATGAATAATAAAACATGTATAAATACATATATATGCGTGTGTGTGTGTATTAAAAATCTTATTCTTTATGACGTCAAAGCAGATGGCCTCATATATGATGCCTTCCTATATGATGTCATCATATATGAAGTCATTTGTAATGATATCATATATGATGTCATAGCAGATGAAACCATATATGACATATATTTTGACCTGGCAATTCCGAATATATACAGTTAGTATATATATAAATATATATATATATATATATATATATATATATATATATATATATATATATATATACTGTTTTAACAAAAACGAAGACTTCAATAAATGGGTTGATAGCAACAAAAAGTGTATTTCATTGTTAGCTACAATGGTTTCAAGACTATTTGGACAAATTCAAACAATATGTCGTTTGAAAATTTTCACAAGAACAGCCTTTCTTCAGACTTAAATAAGAAAAACACTTTAACAATAAAACATTAAGGATATATTAATCTTTAAAAAATACTTCGCAAAGATGCGACAGAGGTAAAGTGTTCCCGCTTGTTTTCTTTTCCTTATAAAGGAAATGTTTCTTTGGTTTTTGTTAAAACATTATATGAATGCTCAATTATGAAATATGATAATTTTGTACCTTACTTTTTAAGTCATCTCTTTTTTGGCTGAAATTTATTGGTGTATGAAAAATTACTGAATTATATTAACCCAGTGTAATTCGAAATACTACAAATTAGTTTATACATATATATATATATTAGTTTATATATATATAAATATGTATATATGTGTGTATATATGTGTATATGTGTATGTGTATATATATGTGTGTGTGTTTGTGCATATATATGTGTGTTTGTGTATATATATATGTGTGTATATATATGTGTATATATGTGTGTATATATATGTATATATATATATATAAACACAACTCATTAACTCATTTCACATTACATACAATGCTTTAAGCAACTAAAACATCTTCCTCGCACAGACACACACACATACATATTTGTTCCTTGTAGAAGGAAACGTTAGAGAATCTACTTAAAACAATTTGTACGTTTATTTCTTTTTGTGCAAATCTCCTCAGACAAGGCATGAATCAGCTTGACGTAAGAGCTAAATCAAAAATAAAAATACTACTTCAACGTCAAAAACTAGCCAATGATAAGTGTTAGATTGAATAGATTCTGTCAGAGAAAGCAGCAATTCTTCCTCCTTCGTCAGAAACATCAGTCATATAATGTGAGGACTAAAGAACTAGAAAAAAGGGGCAAGCGAGAATTACAAAGCTGCTAAAACTTAACTCGGCCCACTTCCTACTCCCTCTTTCACATGTGCTGTGAGATCTTCTGTCCAGTATCAACCATACCTCGCCATCAGGTTATATCTGTTGTATAACCCTAACCCTAACCCTAACCCTAACCCGACGGTCATATTTGGAGATGATGAGTACCTATATACAAGATATACGATGGTGATGAGGGAGAGAAGACATTCATACATTTTACAGTCTGTGGTTTCTTATAACATATATCGTAGGAGGGAGGCTGATCACAAGAGGAGGGGACAGTCATTACTTATGATAGAGAGGAGGACACATTACTTATGATGCGTTATACAACGTTCATTAATAACGATGATTTCACATTACCTTCAATTTGATAGAAAGGCGACACGACGACGGCAGTTACAAAAATATGAGATGTTCTTTTATTCCATTTGACCGGTCAAAATGATGATCACATCCAGGAATTCAAAGTCGTTTCTACATGTTTAATGTTCTAACCCTTCGCTTCTAAAGGGGGACCTTCATCATGTCAGCTCTGCCCGACTCTGTGCTGACTTCGATCTTCGCCTCTCTTTCTTTCTGATCTTCGACTCTAGCTCCTATATTGAGAATTCATTTCTGGCATAACGTCATACGTGTGTCTGTCAACCTGATCGCCCCACATGGCCTAAACATGCGTGGTTCGCACATGTTTCCAAACCATTTCTGCAGACAAAAAATTCTTACTAACCTATTTTTCCACCTAACTTATTTTCAATATGTTTTTAAATTGCTATTGTTCGTTCTTCTCTAACTGGCTTTATTCTAATTCAGTTTTCATAAAAAAAAGGCTTGAACAATTAAAATTCCTTTTACAACAACATATCTAAACTATTTTATGTGAAACTGAACAATGCTAAATTCCATTTCTGAATCTTGCTTACAAGGTTCGAATCTCGGTCTATCCTAATCTCATTTTCACTTATCTAATGTTTTTCTTACGAGAACATGAAAAGGGAACCTTCCTTGTAACATATCAATCCGATATCGATATTAGGTTCTCCTATAAAAGGCGTTTCCCGGTACTACTTTTGCTTTTTCTCACTCATATGCCCCCATTCCGAATTCGTATAAATGGGCCAATATGAGATCCCCCTTTTTTTCGACTAAAACGGTCATTGACAATGTTTTTTATGTTTAAAAAATTTCAAAGTGATATAAATTATTGAACAATGAAAATAACTAAAAACAACATCATTTTTTTCTTCAAGTAAAAATTCCATTTTTACTTGATTACTAAATTTAATAAGCTATTCTAGCAAATTATCAAACAATTTAATAAACAAAAATATGGTAAAAACTGAATTTAATTTAAAAATACTGTGAAAAAAAATAGCTTTTTAAAAATGTAGTAATCAAGTAAAAATTGTATTTCTTCTTGATTAAATAATTCGAAATAGAATGATATTTAATCTTTTCGGCCAATTTTTCGAAATTTGTCATCAGAGAGATCGATCTTTCTAACGATACCAATTTTGTGTCTATCGAAAGTTTTTAAGAGACATACGCACACACATATTTAGCCTTTTATATATTAGATGGAGTCCCCAAACTCTCTCCTCGACCCCAGTGATATCAAACACTGAGGGCGTCTTCAATTCCATTAATCAAGGCTCTAAAAACATAAAAGTAATTTCATCCTCTTAAATTATTTTCTCATACTCTTCTAGTTAATATACCATAATCTTTGAGGCCCTCCACTAGCGAGAGCAAGTACTGAAGACTCTAAAAACATAAAAGGGGCAATTTTGGTTTTACAATGTTTATTTTTTGTTTATTTTATTAAATGTATCTGTGTTGAAATTATCCTTTTGTCACTGTCTTCAGTTTTATATATCATGAGTCCCCTGGCTCCAGCGATAGTAAACATTGAGGATGTACAGATCGTGCTTACCAATCTGTAGAGATTACAAAACGTGTTCAAAATTCTGATTTCAAATTAATACAACGAAAAAACCGAGTTGTGCATATACAACATTTACTTGTACACAAAGACAAAAGAACATTAGCAATGTGTGTGAGGTTGCACACGGACGAGCGTGCATGAAGTTGAAATGCTTGTTGCATGTTGTATATGTTTATTGTGTATATGTGTGTGGATGTACACGAGAGTTCGTTAGTGCATATTGTATCATCTTACCTTATAAACGAAAATGCGCCTGTTGAGGCGTCTGGAAAAGTGCGTTTGCTCACATGGACGGTTCAATGAAAAAGAAGGAGAATTAGCTCGATATTGGAAATAGCTAGAGAGCAAAACAGGAAGTAGATATGTCACCTATCGGACAAATCTAAAGTTGAGACAAGGGCAAATAACCGGTGTGTAATTGATATACGTTTATGTGTGCGTGCATGCGTGACATATCTAATAGCATAACAGTCTGAAAAGCATCTGGCTATAAGGATGTTATCAATACCAATAACCAAATTTGCTCTGATAGCTTCCCTCGGCCTATATCTTTTCAAACTCTCCCCCCCCCCCACAATTAACTAACAAATAACTTTTTAATTTTCAAATCGCGACAATTGACAATATTGCATTTCAATTTGGGTATTTTTGCATTATTTCCTAAATTTAAAAACTTAACCCAAATTCTATCAAGTCGACATTTTGTCACATATTTGTATCACCACAAACTACCCCAACCCCAGAGGTTTAGTGCAACCAGATCTGGTTTTTGAAGATACTGATGTCCTGACTTAAAATTCACTAAACATTAATGTTATTGCTTTTACTCCATTTTTGTTGCAAAACTCAATCATATTCTGCAATGACAAGTTAGAAAACGTTTTAGAAATAAAGATTCGAAAAACACAAAAGGAATTTCATTGCTTACTTTATTTAATGCTACCGTGTTTACGCCATCCGTTTTGTAAATCAAAACACTCAATAAATTCAACGCCACTCTGTTGTCAAAAATTCAACACCAACGTTTGACATTCAGCTCTTAACTTCAAAATGTGACTCACTGTTGACCAGACTTGCATTTTTCAACATCCAAATCTAAGCTTCCCAGTCTCTCAAAACTCAGGATTTTTTTTTAAATTCCTAACCAGAGCATCTCATTTGCATATCACATGACAAACTTGACTAACTCGTAGCCATTATTTTTCTTTCTTCTTTCTGGCTGCCCTAGAACAGGTTTGCCCTAATTTTTAGCATCTTGTCTTTGGTAACATTTCAGATCACATATTCTAAGACCAAATAAGATCCTCTCAGCATGGTCAACGTACTGGCTCATACAATGAATGGTGCACCTCTTCCGAATTAAATTATTTAATCACATTTTTGTCACACTCTTTTATTTTATATACCATGGGGTCCCCAAACCACTACCACAATCACCTACCCTGGCCCCAGAGAGCCAATCTCCTTATAATATCATTGACATACAGATTGAATTGATCTAAGCTACGAGGCGCCTTCAATAAGTTTTATTTAAAAAAAAGTATAAGTTTCTGTGGCATTTTTTCAAAGTTCAAAACAGAATTTTATTGCATATCGTTCTTCTAAATTGTCCTCACGTCCGGGTTGCATTTTTGAAATTCACCACCCGTGACAATCAGGCTTTAGTAGAGCGTATTCCAATTACTGCTGTAGCTGTTTATTTGAACCTTAAATCATAATAAATGGTCAGCCATCTCATAAGATGTATACCAATGATATACTTAATTTTCAGGAGTCTACGACAATTTTAAATATCTCTGCACTTATTGTCTCTATAGTCACACGACCGTCCTTATCCATGAAATTCTTTATTTGGCCAATCAACTCTGTTGTTCTAACTTCCTTACTCCTTCCACACCTCTCATCATCCCTCACAGACTCCCTGCCTTCCTTTAATCTCTTATGCCACTCACAAACTGATGCTCGATTCATGCAACATGGTTCAAAAGCAGTTTGAAGCGTTCCATACGTTTCTGTGGCATTTTTTTTCAAGTTTAAAGCATAATTTTATTGCATATCGGTCTTCTAAAGTGTCTTCACGTCCAAGTTGTATTTTTGAAATTCATCAGCTATCAGGTTTAGTAGGGCGTACTCCAGTTCTTGTTTTGATCCTGGAATGATAAAATTTTTTCAGTCATCTCATAAGATGTATAACAATGATATACTGAATTTTCATGAGTCGACGATAATTTTAAATACCTGTGTCAAAAAAATCTGCAAACTTACTGACGGCACTTCCGAAGACGAAGAGTACGCATTAATATCAATATAACGCCATTACAATATTATCGATGTTTATTTTGTTTTTGTTTTTGTTTTTGTTTTTAAACTAAAACAACAAATTCTTTCTTTTTCTTACAGATATTGATGAATGCAAGTCGCCACCTAATTCGAACAACTGTGCTCAAATCTGTATTAATACAGTGGGTTCCTACTATTGTGAATGTGAAAAGGGTTTCCAAATGGAGGCCGACAAAGTGACGTGCACAGGTAAGAATAACTAATGATAGACAGTAAGCTGGGGAGAAAAGAAATGGAAGGAGGCTGATAGTCTCTGATTGGTCAAACAATATCATATGTTAGAGAAAGGGGATTCTTAGATAGTGAGTTGGCGGTACTCAAAACAAAAGTGCAGTAAGTACGATGACCTTGAGGAAGTCCACATATCATTGCAAAACTAGAAAGAAGAATGGAGCGTGTAAGGTTGTAGGAGATTATGAACCAACAGACAAACCGGTCGTAAATGTTTTATATAATCTATAAATTTTTCCTATAAATAGTTGACATCATCGTCTATGGCCAGCAGTTCATCCATTCATCCTAAGGAAGATGTCAGCTACAAAGAAGAATGAAAACGATTTCAGATTTTATGTTTGGTTATTTTTTGGTCCCCCGACAAAGGAGGGATTGGATAGTAATTCATTCACGTTCATCCGTTTATCTGTCTATTTGTTCGCATTTTTCTCAATAGACACACCTTGGATTTTAAAAAAAATTTTTACAGAAACATTAGTCATGATGAAAGAAAATTTTTGCCAGAACGGATTTTTCGGGATAAATCTGGTTGCACCTTTACATAGGAGTAAAATTGTCCCAAAATTGTTCGTCTGTTCATTTGTTTGCGCTTTTCTCAATAACGATGCTGCCATACCGATCCAAAGCTAAAGGGGAAATAACTCTAATAAAGGAAGTAAGAGTTATTGCCCTTATATAGATGAAAAGAAAAAGACTAGAGAGTTCCAGAAGAATGGACAATATAGCGGCTACGCTAACGTGTGCATATCGTGCTGTAAATATAAATTCGTGTTACGACTGTAATAAATGAATTTTTTTTTAATTTTGCACAAACATTAGTCGTGGTAAAAGTAAATTCTTCACTCGTGGAGGGGGATCCCGCATGCTCGGCTTGTTTTTTTGTTTTTTGTTTGTTCATGTTTTTTTAACGGATATATCATCACATGATTTCGAAATCTGTTGTACATCGATCCACTTCAGGTTTAAATAGCATTTCACTACACAGATTGAATGGGTGTATCTTATTTGCGATGTTGATATTCAGTTTTTGTAAAAAAAAAATGTCTGTACGTCGATCTATCATGCATCAGTTGAAAACATGTACGTTGGTCTGTTGGGCAATTTTTATCACCCCTTTAACCAAGCAATTAAATTACTCCATGCAATGGAATCCAGTCATTACAAAATTGGAAAGATGTAAGGTTGTAAGAAATCATGAAGCCGCAGACAAAATCGGCCGTTAATTCTTTTTAAAATGTATGAATTAATCTCATGAATAGTTGACATCATCATCATCATCATCATCATCATCCGTGGTCAGCAGTTCATCCATTCATCCCAAGAAAGATATCAGCTATGAAGAAGAATGAAATCTAAGATGGCGACCTAGACTCAATTGAGAATATCAGATAAAACTATTAGGAAAATTACATTTGAATATCTATATTATATGTCAGTCCACGGATGAAATCAAAAACAAAACCTTATACCAAGATCAAATAAAACTTTTCTCGGATGAAACTCTGCTGTATTTAATTGTTTCGATTACCTAAGTGGTGAGGACGTTACCTGCCCTTTGTTTGTTTGTGTTGCCCCTTTTTTGGGGGGGGGGTATTTTTTGTTATTATCATTATTAATATTATTATTATTATCAAGTATTTTAAAAAAGATTTTATTTAAATATTTATTAAACATTTTTTACGTGCACAAAAGTTACTGATTGTCAGTGGCGTAATTAGATGGGAGCGGGAGGGGGGCGGTCCGCCTCAGGTCACAGCCAAAGACGGGTTACGCGATATCACCCCCAACAAAATCTTTCAGCCAGGCTAAGGTGCGAAAATAGTCTAAAAATAGGATTTATTCATCATATATTATGTAAAGTTTTTACGTTTTTAATCTTTTCTAAAGTATTTAACATTTTTTTTTAAATTAGGAATTGAATTCAAAAAAACGCTAAACGAATTATTTTGAAATCATTTGATGACACTCATTTTATTTTTTTAACTGTGAAAAATAATTGGAAAAGGAATTGAGTGGTTATATATATATATATATATATATATATATATATATATATATATATATATATATATATATATATATAACTACTTCATTTATTCACATAAATTTAATATACGCCGGTAGTCGAATGGAAAATAATGAGACAAGCTACCACATGCAGACACTTAGACGACCCATGTAAATTATGCCTCCATGAAAAATTTTCTTTCCTGTACTTTAAAGAACCTCAAAATCTATGAAACTGTAGGCGAGAAATAGCAAACAACTGTGTTCACAAAATAAAACTTACTCTAGGATAGCGATACAAAATAGCTTTAAAACTAACAATAACAATAGAAAACAAACAAATAAATAAATTAAATAAACATGAATATACATAAACGATCACACACATATATGTATATATATGTGTATATATATGTGCATGTATGTGTGTACACATAGGTATATGTATATATACAAAAATTAAAAGAAAAAGGAGAACGTCTACCTAAAACCACTAACCTAGTTCTAAAACAGATCCTTTGTTTGATAAAATGCATGCCCATTGGCTGATAGGAAGGGGCGCGGTGGATACTAGAAAGCTGACTGGCTAACTAGAAATCCTCAACATATATAAAAACAAGATACAACCACAGAATTCGCGCATAAGCCTGACGAATCCTATAGTTGGATTAAATGCAGAATATTCAGTGTAGCTTAGTCGCCATATATATTTTATAAATTACTATATATATATATATATATATATATATATATATATATATATATATATATATATATATATATATAGTATTGAGTAAAATGATTGATAATTTATAATTAAAATCAAAAATAATAAGATCTTATAAAGCATATATGCCGGGGGACAAATTCTGCGCACGTTGTAGATATGAAGCCCTTAATATTTGAAAATATAATAACACTAAATCCATTCTCTTTAAACTTAAAAGACGAAATTCGTACGGGATGCATTCATAAACGTTGCTTTAGGTTCGACAAATTTAAGCCACCATGAATCATAAAATTTTCTTATTACTAATATATTTTAAAATTTATAATGTATAACTTAATAACTATTATTATAGTTTTATCATTATTATTATTATTATTATTATTATTATTATTATTATTATTATTATTATTATTATTATCTAATTTGATATTTTACCATTATTTTCTTTTTTATTTTATTATCTATTTCACTTAGAATGTATATGTTATTATTATTAATATTAGTTCTATAAATATTATAGTTACTATTAGAAATAATATTATTATTTAATTATTACCAAAAAGATTCATGGTATTATTATTATTATTGATTTTATTAATATTACTATCTTTAAAACATTATATAAAAAAATAACTAATTTATAAGTAATTAGTGGTTATCTCCCTTTGAACAATAAAAGTTTTCTTTATTCTTATATTTGAGTATCATTTTTCAAAAATGGCAGTTATCTCCCTTTATAATTGAATTATTTCAGATAAATTCAAATATAGCGTTTCCAACGATTTTAAAATGATAGTATTATTTTATTAGCGTTTCCTTTGAAGTTTGTATATATCAACATTTTCAATCATTCATAAACTACATTTAACGCCCCAATTAATGCATATTTACGAGTTTTAAAAGGCGGACCATTAAAAGGTATATTTTTTTATTAGTAATATTAAAGATATCCCCTCTTGACCATATTTTTCCACCCGATTTTATTTTATTGTATCTTCGTTTGTCAACATGAAAATAAGTAACTTTTTCTTTATATTTTAAATATTTTCCAGATAGATCTGCCTTACTTAAAAAAAAATGCTAGTTTTATTTTTGGTGTCTTTAAATCTCCACTCACTCTTTGCGCTGATGAGGAGACTTTGTTTTATAAAATCAAATGATGAAATTATTGTCCAAGACGCCTGTCTCAATAAAAACATCGTTTCCAAAACGATCGTACAATTTATTGATTTTGTTTGTTCATCTTTGTGAAACCGATTTTTAATTTTTAATTTTAATTATAAATTATCAATCATCTTACCCATTATTAGAATAGCTGTAGGACATATATGCCTATCGAGCTTATTATAGATCTACATTACAACGAACACTGTTTTCTTTTATTTTAATTGTATTATTGAATTTACTAATACATTAAAATAAACTCTGCTCTTTAGACTGTTGTTCTAATCCCCTTAAAATTTATATATATATATATATATATATATATATATATATATATATATATATATATATATATATTATATGAAGTGTCTGTCGTACCTAAGGAGGACGGTCCGGGTGACAGCAAAGGAGGTGTGACACAATGTCAGTGGGGTGACAGTTGAGCAGCCCTCTCCGGGTGACCGGGTGAGCAAACCGCCCTAGACCACTCCAGGTTTACTCTAGCTATGTCACCGTTGATTGTACCTATTTACAATGCCTCCCCACAGGACAGAGTTAGACACCAGGGTCGTTTTTAATGTGGAGAAAAGGTACAAAAATAAAAATTGTCTCAGTCGTGAAGAATTTCTCCTCCACTGAAAGAGAACGAGAAATGAAAGTGCCGCATCTGAAGAACAGATACTACACTTTGATGTATTTATTTGCTTCCCCACAAAAGCAAATTAGGCACAAGGCCGTTTTTAATGTGGGGTAAAACCAGCTCCCCTAAAAGTAGGCAAAAAGGGGGCACTCTGGTTACCAAAAATAATAATTGTCCCAGTATATAGGGTTTCCTCTCCATTGACTGGTACAAATTATCTTAAGTGCAGCATCTGCAGAACAGATGGTATTTATTTGCTCCCCCACTGAGCAAATTAAGCACAAGGCCGTTTTTAATGTGAGGTAAAAACCAGCTCCCCTAAAAGTAGGCAAAAAGGGGGCACTCTGGTTACCAAAAATAATAATTGTCCCAGTATAGAGGGTTTCCCCTCCATTGACTGGTACAAATTATCTTAAGTGCAGCATCTGTCGGAACAGATGGTATTTATTTGCTCCCCCACCGAGCAAATTAGGCACAAGGCCAATTTTTAATGTGAGGAGTGAAGGGAGGGGGAAGGGAAAGAGGGGACCAGCTCCCGAGAGGTGGGAAATGGGAGCTGGTTAAAGGTCAGGCATGTGGGGTTGCCCCCACATCTGGTCTTTGCTAGTCATAGCTAGTCATAGCTTGCAGCATCTGTCGGAACAGATGGTATTTATTTGCTCCCCCACCGAGCAAATTAGGCACAAGGCCGGTTTTTAATGTGAGGAGTGAAGGGAGGGGGAAGGGAAAAAGGGGACCAGCTCCCGAGAGGTGGGAAATGGGAGCTGGTTAAAGGTCAGGCATGTGGGGTTACCCCCACATCTGGTCTTTGCTAGTCATAGCTTGCAGCATCTGTCGGAACAGATACTACACTTTGATCTGACCAAAAGGCCAAGAACGTGGCCTGATCTTGGGCAAGAGGCCAGAATTGTATGCCCTACAAATGATGGAATCAAAACTCTAATCAATACGTGTAATCGAGATAATGGATCTAGCACTAATCCACCACTTCATTAATGCTTAATTTTTTGAATAGGAACAACATGTAGTATCTGTTCTGACTCTACACTTCACCTTTCCTCTCCTCAGTCAAGTGGAGAAATCCTTTTTTTGTTCCTATCCAGACTGCCCCTTTTTGGGGAGCGGGATTTCCCCCACATTAAAAACTGATCTTGTGTCTAGCTCTGCCCTCGTGGGTAGGCAAGTAAATAGGAACATTATGAATTGAGACAAGCACTTCCTATTGTGGATATCTCTGAACGCACGTAACGATACACTAAAGTTGAATATCGAATGCAGCAGTAAGTCTTGGGACCATATACCGGAAAGAACAGTTGGAAATAAGTTGTACACCATCCATTATGACTACGCAATTCCTACAGCTACGTACCTAGAAAATGAAACCGTAAAACCCAACATAGTGATATGGAACAAGAAGAAGAAAGAAGCAACCTTAGTAGAAGTTAGTGTCCTCAATGATGCTGGATCAAACAGAGCTGAAAGCAAAAAGCTAACCAAATACCAATGTCTTATGTATGGCGTGAAAAGAAATTGGAATCTTAGGAAGATTTCTATCATTCCAGTAATTATAGGAGCAACCGGACTCATGATAAATAATTTCAAAAACTATATGGCAAATATACCCGGTGAACCAAGTGCAAGAGAGATTCAAACAATCGCACTTAAAGGGACAGTCAGAATCTTTAAAAAATCTCTCGGTTGGAATATTAGAGTTAGTGGGTGAATGTTTGACATCTGGTTGGCTGTCCCATCCTCAGCTTGAATAAACTGATAAGAAAGCTTTAAAAATATATATACTGGGCGATTATTTACCATAATTAGACCCCTCTTGGTCCAACAAAAGTTCTAGGTTGCCTTCAATGGCCGTACAGCTAAACAAAAGCATGTCAATGTGGGTTTGCCCAAAGAATCAATCATTGGACTTTTATTATTCCAGATTTTCATAAACGCCATTCCTGATGCAATTGTGTCCGAGATGGATACATTTGCTAAAGCTATTGGGTTCTATTCTCAACATGTGGGTTACCCGAATGCAAATGTATCCAACACAACGTCTGAATCCTTAGAAAATAACCTCCTGTCTGTAGGGAAATGGGCACACCAATGGATGGTAACAATTAATGCTACTAAGACAAAGCATCTTTCCTTTTACCAATCATAAGAAACCTTCTTAACCACAGATTTCCATGGTTAATAGTACTCTTCTAGAGAGTCCACCATTCACACGTAACATGAATTGAAACAACTACAGTGAAGATACTGCCAAGTCTGCCGCAAAGAAGATGGGCTTCTTCTACTACGCTAGTAAACGTTTTACATCTGCCAAGGTGGCTTCCCTCTATCATGCTAGAAGACTACTCACACCTGAGAGTATCCCATACCACTACAAAGCCACTATTTACCTATGCATGGAGTATTGTTGCCACAACTGAGCTAGTGTATCTACCACAAGTCTCTCCTTTTTGGATAGGGTTCAAAAAAGAGTCTTCACTCTAATATGTTCCACTTTGTCAACTAAGCTCCAACGCCTGTCCCATCGCCAAAATTTTTTTTTTTTTTTTACACAATGATCACAACTTATCAAGCCACTCAGGGATAAGGGTTATTGCAAGTACATTACGTTAGTGTGGAGATTTGATGAAGTGTTTACTTAAGGGGTGGTTCATTAGGAATTTGTTAACATTGGACTTGAAGACATCCAAGTTGTAGTCCGGTGGGAAGCAGGCAGACAGAACAGAGTTCCACAGGCGTGCAGTTCTAAGAAAGAAGCTTTGTTCATGGAATCCGCGTTTTGATTTAGGCACAGATATAGAGTGGGGGAAATTTTTCACAGTGGATTCAGCTAGACGGGTGTTTTTCGTGAAAGATTGGCGAGAGGGGACCAGAGATTGGAGTTCAGACGAGCACCTGCCATGGAAATAACGATAAAACAAGGATAGGCTCGCAAGGTCTCTTCTGTGGGAGAGAGGTTGCAGGGTAGAGAAAAGGGCATCCCCCACTAAGCCACAAAGTCTATTTTGTACTCTGTCAAGGCAGGATAGGCTGTTTTTAGCAGCTCCTGCCCAGATATGGCAACAGTATTCCATCCTTGGACGTACTTGGCTTTTATATAGATAGAGAATTGCATCAGTAGTGAGATATCTTCTGGAGCGGTAGAAGGATGCCACCATCTTTCTAGCGACCTTGGCAACAGACTTGATGTACGTGTTCCATTTCAGATCAGGAGTAAAGGTCAAACCCAGAAGCTTGTCAAAACACGTTGTATCTCTGTGCCTGTTTTACAAGTATCTTGTCAAACTCAGGAATGTTTCTATTGAATTTGGACAGAATTTCAAACGGAACTCTTTATTTACTTCATGGAAGTAGTATTCTCTTGTTCCATTAGCTATGACTGGATAGAGGTCCTTAGTAATGGCTGACAGAACAAGAGCATACAACCTCCGTGAAGTAAATAAAGGGTTCCACCCGAAATTCCGTCCAAATTCCCAAGTTCGACAGAAGCATTCCCGCGTTCAACAAGATACACCTGAAGAAGGCCGGAAGTTATATCAACCGAAACGTTGTGAAAAATGACACTCAAGATGAGAACAGTAGTCCAAAGAATCCAAATAGGACAATAACTAATCCTCATCTCAAAAATTCTGAAACGAAACATGAATTTATTGTGTAGTAAATCATTAATGTCAATACTTTTCAGAGAACTAGCTTCATCACCTGTTATCTATTATATAAAAGCAGAAATGTGTGTACATGTTTTTTTGTGTATGTCCGGTAAAGGCTTTTTTCGGGGGGGGGGTCACTAATTCTCACAACTTTTATATACTCCCTAGATTAAAATATCTCCGATTTACAAAAGGAGGGCGTCTCTATCTTTTTTTTTAATTTAGTGACTTTTAGGTTACAAAATTCGTGCTGCGATTTCATTTTTTCATGGCATGAGGTTTGACCCAGAAAAGCAGACATTGACATTCGTTTAAGCACCTGCTTTTTGAACCATTTAATTTCTCCCATTCTCAATTCTCTGCCCTCTTAGCCTCGTGGTAATGTGTCCCACTTTCTTTTCTGCCTTCGTCTCAAGCCTTCGGGTTCAAGCCTACCTGCCTACCAAAACTTTTTTTTCTTTTACACCTCCAAACACCCGGACAACGCCGGGCACCCCCGCTACTCTATTATATAAAAGGCAAAATGTGTGTGGGTATATTTTTATGTTTACCAAAAACTTCCGACAGACACATCGGAACATGACCAAATCAGTATTGTTTTAAACTTTCATCCTTTGGACGACAAATATCGAAAATTTGGCCAAAAACATTAATTCTCTTTTCGATTGACTAGCCTTAATTTCAATGTTCTCAACTTCCGGTCGGGCGATGGAGGTCTTTTTTCTCCTCCTTTGCATTACAGGTTCGAGCTTGCCTGCCTACTACCACTTTTTTTTTTTACATCTCTGCCTGTTTTGATTCCCTCTCCCCACTACTATGCCTATTTTTTTACACCTCCCCTGGGGTTCCTTACTACATACCTACACATACCTAGGCACCTCTGCTACTGTTATTTTGACCGCCTCAGGGGTCCTTACTAGACTACCTACACATCCAGGCAACGCCAGGAACCCTGCTACTGTTGTTTTGATTTCCACCCCCCCCTTACTACACCACCTAAGCACCCGGGCAAAGCCGGGCACTCCAGCTAGTCTAATATATAAAACGCAAAATGTGCGTGCATGTGTGTGTGTGTGTGTGTGTGTGTGTGTGTGTGTGTGTGTGTGTGTGTGTGTCTCGCAAAAACTTTCCATACACACGACGGATCCACACGAAAAATTGGCCAAAAACATTCATTCTTTCACTCTCAAGGGGTCGCTATTTTCTCTGATATTTTAAAAGTCATCGTCACCATTGGATTGACTATGCTTAATTTTGACGTTTGCAACTTCCGATTTGGCCTTGGATTCATCGGCAAAACCACCATTAACATATTGTCCCAGTTGTGGGTCACAATCAAAATGTTGTTCCAGTTGGAATCACCATTAACACATGCTCCCAGTTGGCATCAGCATTAACATGTTATCCCAGTTCAGGTGGCCATTAACATATTCTCCCAGTTGGGGTTGACTATTAAAACGTTTTCCCAGCTGAGGTCACCATTAGCACATTGCCCAGTAAGAGGTCACCAGTAACACGTTGTTCCAGTTGGGGGCCACGATTAATACATTGTCCCAGTTGGGGATCACCATTAACATGTTGTCCCAGTTAGGTTAACAATTAACATGCTGTCCCAATTAAGGTCACCATTAACACATTGTGTTACATAGGGTTCTTCATAAAGGGGCATCGTTTACGTTTCGTGTATAACAAAAAAAGGATTCCGTGTGCGTATGATTGTCTCTAATATAAAGGTTGTGTGTTTGATTATCATAAAGGGAATCGTGTGTGTGACATGTATTTTCAGAACCTACCTCTGCTTCTTCGATATTGGACCATCTGGGAATTTCTCACCCCGGAGGGAGACTTGATACCTGTTTGATGAAGATTTATCACTCCAAGACGATGAATGGGTTTTATAGTTTTTATTTCACTTTCCCCAGAGGTCCTGCAGGAGGTGGAAGTGAAATCGACTTGTGTGGGTTCTTCTTCTACACACGTCAGCGTTCGTCTCCCCCTCCCCAGTTAAGAGGGGGAGACAACGGAAAAACCGTCCGTCTTCTTCAAAGCCCAAATCAAATCTCACAGATCTAGCCAACCTGAACACGTCACATATACGTAATCTGGTCAGCTGACCTTCGATTCTGGTAAACGTGTCTACACTCCACGTTTACTCACCTCTCTCTCTCTCTCTCTCTCTCTCTCTCTCTCTCTCTCTCTCTCTCTGTAACAATTGTAGAAGTCAGGGTCACAGTTTACATGTTGTCTCACTATAAGGACATTGTCCCAGTTGGGCATCACCATTAACACGTTGTCACAGTTGGGGTTACTATCAACACACCGTCCCAATTGGAGTCACCATTAACATGTTGTCCTAATTAGATGCGCCATTAACAAGTTGCCCCAGTTTGGACCAACTATTAACACATTGTCCCCGTTTGGTCACCATTAATAGTTCTCCCAGCTGGGAGTCACCATAAACATGTTACCCCAGTTGGGGTCACCATTAACATGTTGTGCCAATTGGGTTCATGATTCACACATTGTCCCAGTTGAGGGCACCATTAAAATGTTGTCCCGGTTGGGATGACCATTTACACGTTGTCCCAGTTGGAGGTCACTATTAACATATTGTCCCGTTGGCGGTCACTATTAACATTTTGTCTCAGTTGGGGTCACCATTAATATGTTGTCTCACTTGGGGTTACCATTAACACGTGGTCCCAGGTGGGATTATCACTAACATGTTATCCCAGTTAGGGTCACCACTAACACTTTGTTCCAGTTGGGGTCAGCATTAACACGTTGCTTAAGTAAGGTCCCAAGTTATGAGCTTATATTGAATTAATTCAGTTTTTGTTTTTCTCCTTTTGTTTTCTATTTAGATATCGATGAATGCGCGACCAATAAAGGCAACTGTGAACAAATATGTGTAAACAACCCGGGAAGCTACAAATGCGCTTGCAAGAATGGATTCGTCTTATATACTTCTGACAATACCATGAATTTTTCGATCCCGATTGGAGAGAGTGGAACATCATTTGGAAACGTATTTTACTTAAACCACTCCTGCGTCCGTAAGTATTTCAAACGGTTTATTTTGAACATAAAAATGAAATATGTGAGTATACTTTTCCAGACGTAGAATGTGAACATGTTTTGTTTTTTTTCAAAATAAGTGTAAGAACAGGTGGTGTTTGGAAACGATGTCTCGGAACGGGATATCTTTCCTTTATAAATAGTCGACAAACAGATAGATCTTGAGGAAATTTCCCTTAGGTTCTTAAATTGTCGGCACGTGCGGTCTGGATTGTAGAGAATATTTTTAAACAAATATATTTCCTAAATATAGAATGTGAACATGTTTTTGGTCTCCCAACAAAAGGAGGCTGGACCTATAAATTCACTCTTGTCCGTTCGTCTGTTCGCACTTTTCTCAATAACTACGTCTTGGAATGTTTTTTTGAAATTTTGCACAAGCATTAAACATGATATGTGTAAAAAATTAACAGAACGGATTTTCCAGAAAAACTCTGGTCTCCTAGGGGTGCCTTTCGGGTTAAAATGGTTAAAATTGACACTTTTGTGCTTATTAAAAAAAAATGATGCCTTGGATGTTTATAAAACTTTCTGAAAAATTGTAACTAACTGATTTCTATATAATTTTGTTTGTCTATACTTTGCGATAACTCTTGCGTGTACCCCAGGGGCTCTTTTAGGGCTAATAAAAACACTCCATTTTTTTGGACTATTTTACCATATTTGTACAAAGTTTTCTGTGTATGTCTATTAAGCAGTTTTGCATGGTGCTGAACTCAAATTTAAAATATGTTAAGGCCTTGGGGACTTTTGGGGCTAAATGGGGGGAGGGAGCGGCAAATGATGGACTTATACATTTCTTTTTTTGCATAGCGCAGAATTCAAATTTACATATATTAAGGTCTAAAACTGCACCGTTTGTTCATTTTCACCAGGATTTGACGTCCCCTGGTGACTTTTGGGGCTGAATGGGGAGGGGCAAATGCTGAACTTAGTCATATTTTTTATGCATCGTTCACTGTACACTCACGGGGGACCATGCATGCTTCATATAAATATATATAAATATATCATTTAAATATTTTTACGCTGCCTTTGAAAAGTAATTGGCCCCCACCCTTTCTTCTCCAATTCGTTATTTTTATAATACAGCGTTCTATTCCAATAGCTTGTGGAACCTGCTGACGACCCCTATTTCGCCATTTTTATGTCTATTAAAAAAAAGTCGCTTTTATTTATTATACACACGTATAATAGTCCTATCCATTGTTGATAGTTTTAAATATAGAAGTTCTTTGCATATATGTTTTTTTTATTATTCTTATGTCAGTAGGAACACATACTTATGCCAGTATGCCCCTATAATAATAATAATAATAATAATAATAATAATAATAATAATAATAATACAAGCATAAGCCCGCAACATTACTCGAAAACGAGAACCACAAAATCATATGGGAAATGGACATACAGACGGACAAACCCATCCAAGCAAGAAGACTAGATGTCGTAATAATTAACAAGAAATAAAAATCCTGTCAAATCTGACCACAGGGTGAGTATGAGAGAAAAGGAGAAACAAAGAAAATACACAAAACTAACCAGAGAGTTAACAGGGATGTGGGAGATGAAGAAAATCAAAATAGTGTTACATGATAATGTAATGTGAATAAAAAGATTCCATTAGAAAATCCGTCCAAATTCCTGAAATCAACAAAAACGTTTCCGAGTTCGACAAGATACACCTGAAGAAGGTCGCATGTTACATCGACGAAACATGTCAAAATGATACTCAAGACGAGAACAGTAGTCCGAAAATTTCAAATAAAACCTATATCCTTTCAGTCTCGAGAAACAATGGATGGCCTCTTGCTTGCAGGAAGAATCTATAGTGATACACGGGTTGCACCATCCCTAGCTGCACATCTCCTAATCTGGCTTAGTTTGAGCCTATTGGTAAGAAGTCGACTGGAAACAATGCCGGCATCAGCAGAGAAAGAAAATATTATTTTAAAGTTTTTCTTCTCACAGATGAATTGCCGAACCAAGGTTTGAAAGTCCAGTCTACCCTATTATTTTGGTTGTAAGCGACGCGATTGCAATTTCAGAGGGTTTTAACTCGGTTTATAACATTAATGCGATTTTCATTCGAGAAATTGTCGAGATTTCGCGTGGAATGTCTATCATGACGTAATAAACGGTCCTTTTTTTTTTCTTTCTTTCCTCATCGAATAAAGAAAGAAATAAGCAATTCTTAATTCTTCGTTTATTGATTACATCAATTCCATTCGATTTTTACATGATTTTCATTTCGTTACTCATCACGTTGACACACCGGTTCCCGTCAGATCACCGAAGTTAAGCAATGATGAGCATGGCCAATACCAGATGGGTGAACATTTAGGACTTCCAGGTGCTGTATGTGCTCTCCGCTTATCTCGGCATTGTTTCCTATCGTCCTGGACTGCCCCTTGCCACTGGACTCAAACAGTGCCGATTCAGGAGAGGTGTGGTTGGACATTGCGCAACCCTTGCCTCACAATTACATGCGTAGCTGCCCTTACAAAGGGCTTCCTTTGTCTTTCGAGACTGAACGGAGGCGTCGAAATTCATCCAATGAACTCTCAGAGAAAGTCATAATAATAATAATAATAATAATAATAATAATAATAATAATAATAATAATAATAAGTAAATAATCATATAAAACAAAATGACTCAATCCCATTTCGACATTTAATAAAAATTGTGCTGGTTTTCTTCTTCTTCATTATTATCATTATTATTATTATTAGGGCTTTGCACGGTTGTAAAATACGCTTAAATATGATATTTTAATTTGTCCAGATTTCGTATATATTATTATAAAGTCGTGATTTCCAAAGTAAAAAAAAAATACTTGGGTGCCATCAGCTAGAATTGAAACCGAAATCACAACCGTATCACTCAAATCTGGTGACGTTACCACTGTACCAACGTGACACGCATATATGTTCATTAAATATTAAAAATAAACTAAGATTAATTTACAAAATGTTTAACGATTTTTTTCCATTTTGACCCCCTTTTTGGCCTCTTAAAATCTTTTTTAACCAGTTAAAGACCCATAACAGAACGGTCCTTAAAAAATCCAATCATTTGAGGCTTCTAGCGCCGCTCTGCGTCTTTTAGTTTCAGAAGAGATAGAGTTTGAAAATATGGAGACAGACAGACAGATATAGTGCCTTTTATATATTAGATTATTATTATTATTATTATTTGTGCATTTTTACCTGGTTTCCACCTTAACATTTTCCTTTAAAATGGCGACTTGTAGAGGTTTTAGGGTATGCTGAAAACGAATATCACAGTAGGTTTCCGGATATTAAGCAATGTCGTTTATGATATTTCTGGTGGCCATTTTGGTGCACGCAAATGCAACACCGAAGAACTATGCGCAAGCGCATGTATATCAAAATGGCCACCAGAAATAACATAAGAAAAGACATTGCTTAATATCCGGAAAACTATTTATCTGCAGAAATTTTAAATGCAGTATCTGTTTTCAGCATGACCGAAAACCTTTAAAAGTCGTCATTTTAAAGTAAAATGTCAAAATAGAAACCAGGTAAAAATTTACCTTATTATTAACGATAATAATTTTTTAAAAATACAAATAAAAAATGTAATAATAATGATGATGATGATGATGATGATGATAATAATTTAAAAAAAAAAAAAAAAAAAGTTGTAATTTTCTATTTCAGCGGTTCTGTGTCCAAAAATCGGAAATCTGGCAAATGGCAACATTCAACCGCAACGGAAGTTCAGCCATTTTGGAGACACTTTTTATTTTTCTTGCAACATTGGATTCGAATTAACCGGGGGAAAAAGTGCCGTCTGTTTGCAAAATGGCGCCTGGTCAACTAATCTTCCGACTTGCACAGGTAAGAAAACAAACAAACAAACAAACAAAAAATCAAAAAAATAATTAAATATGAACCCAAAAACAAAATATAACATTAATTAATATAAAATAAACCTGACATCAAGTCATAATAAGTTTCCTTCCGTGCGTTTTGTTGTTCATATCTAGCTTTACCATTAGTAAAATAATATTAGTAAAATAATATTAGTAAAATAATACTGATTGTGTTAAAATATTTTCTTTTGTTCACAACGCTAAAAATATTTTATTATAACGTTTGAAATAGAAACAGAAAATCCTCTGCGTCTCTATTTACTGACTTTCCAACGACAAGGAATACAAGATAAAAATTTAACATTTCCCTTATAACATGGGCTTTCAAAGAATGGCTCTTATCCTCAGAGGAAAGTAGTTAGCAAAATAATATTAATAAGTAAGATATACTTTTGCTGGTTAGCACATAAATTGAAAACTACAAATTATGGGAGAAGTCATATTTGTATAAAAGTTGGTAATAATGCACAAACGTCTACGTTAAAAAGATATTCTAAATGAAGTCCAGGCTCTATTACTGCTCTATTTAAAATATTGAGCTCGTTAATCTGGCTATGATTGTCCTATAAATATAATTATTTATATTCATACTACCTTTCAGTTTACATAATTATTCAATTTGAAAACTTTAAAAATTTGTGAATTTATATATGTATATATATATTACGGATGGGACGATTCCAATATTTTTCCCGATTCTGATACAATTACCGATTAAGTACTAAATTCCCGATTCCGATACAATTATCGATTCCGATTCTTCATAAACCTCGAAAGTATTCAATTATAAAGGTTTTATTTTTCCCGTTAAATGTACATGAATTTTCTCAAACGTAAAAAAATAAAATTGTTGGGTATAATCTATCGATTTCAGTTTTACTGGTAGTTATAAATATTTATTATTTTATTATTACTACCAGAAGTAGAAGAAGAGTTTACAGAATTATCCAGTTTGTAAACTTATATATATTACTTGTAATTTATAATTAAATAGGGTGGCCCACTTAAAAGTAGCCCAATCTTTCTAATCTTTCTTTAATCATTTTTTTTTCAGATTAAGCGGCCCACTTAAATGTAGCCCGATCTCTAAGCATTCTCTTACCGACCAACTGACACCACAAGACAAAATGCAATTCTTTTTCCAACAAAATGGCACTACATGCCACACGTCTAAAAGATCACTGACACATGAGTTCATGATATGTTTACGGAAGAGAGAACAAGAAGAAAAAGGTTATGGCCACTGGGTTCCATAGACTTGCCATCATATGATTTTTATATTTAAAGGAACTTTAAAACAAAAAGTTTATATATATATATATATATATATATATATATATATATATATATATGAAATACGAATTACAGTTAATTTTACTAAAATAATCCAAGATGGCAAAACTAAAGTATATCATAAATATTGAAGAGTTAATATCTATAAAGTAATCTCAACCAGATGTAAAAGCTCGATAAAACCAAATAGGAAATAGAGCTTATAATAAGAACAAGTAGTTAATAAAACATGTTAAAAAACACTGTTTTTTAACATGTTTTATTAACTACTTGTTCTTATATATATGTGTTTGTGTCTCTGTGTGTGTATATATATAAACTTTTTGTTTTAAAGATAAAAATTACATGATATATATATATATATATATATATATATATATATATATATATATATATATATATATAAGTAAATAATAGTTTACTTGAAACATTGCTGGTAAAGAAATACATGGAAGTTTGAAAAGCCGAGAGCAATGTGAAAAGACTGGAACAGCAAAAAGAAAGGAAAGAAAAACAAACAAAGAAATAGACAGGCATGTTCGAGTAGAAAAAATTTGGTCTAATCTATATATATAAAAGCGAAAATGTATGTATGTATGTATGTATGTATGTATGTATGTATGTATGTATGTACGCTTTTCCTCGATGTCCACAAAAGGCTTCTTTCAGAGAAGCGCTTGCTCGGTTCACAACTTCTTAAAACTTTTTATATCATCTATAAATTGTAATATCTCACACTTAACCACGGAGCTCGCCTATCTATTTAATTTTATTGACTTTAAAACGTTAATTATTCCACATTTCCCGCATCGGCACGCGTTACATTCGGTTTTCGGTATAAAAAAAAGCGAAACTCAACTCTAATCACAGGCCGAAAGCCTGTGATTAGAGTTGAGTTTCGCTTTTTTTAAAAAATTCCACATTCTTAAATTCTTAAAAATTCCACAAGAGAGCTAAGTAACGTTTGTTCAATGTCGACTTCGTCATATCAGACTGTAGCTTTCATTTCGCTCCTCCTAATAAACAGGGAGCGGGTTTTAAACAAACCGATTTATTCACCTCATTCAAAACTGTCCCGCACTAAATGCTTACTGCTGAATACCTATCGCCGTCACGTCAATCAAAAACGCGCACCTGTTTTTTTAACACTTTACTATTTTCCAACTGCGCGTCGTGAAGGCTTCGTTTTTTTTTTCACGGGCACCTGTTTTTTTCACATTTTCGGGATTTTTTCACATACCCTGAAAAACACCCGGGCAACGCCGGGTACCCCTCGCTAGTTATTGATAAATGAATGAATAATTAGACACATTTATACTCGAGCATACCCGTCTATTTGTTAGTTTGCTTTTTTCCTTCCTTTCTTTTTGCTGTTCCAGCCTTTCCACATTGCTCTCGGCTTTTCAAACTTCAACGTATATATATATATATATATATAAATTTTATATATATATATATATATATATATATATATATATATATATATATATATATATATATATATATATATACTTCGGAATAGTTTTTATTTAACAATCAGTGGTTATGTAAACGTGAGATTGTTGGTTTACAAAATATTACTGGCAGTAATATTCTATAAGTTATCCCATCTAAACAAGAATTGCTCGATATGCAAGATAGAGCAAATAAATTAAATTGTAATTCAATGAATTTCAAAAAACTCTCATTGAAATGAAATGAATTGGTTGAGTTTTATATCAAAGAATTTTTATTATTCTAAGCATGGCAAAGAAGGACTTCTGATAAATGCATTATTTTCACTTTGACTTTCCATGTCTCACTGACTTTAGCAAATAGGGTGCATACCTTTATAACTATTTGCTAATATTTTCACTCCTCTGATGAGATGGTAGACATCGAAACCCTATAGGTTAAGGAGATAAACTTTCTAAAACATTCTTTGTCATGCTTAGAATAATAAAAATTCTTTGATATGAAACTCAACCAATTCATTTCATTTCAATGAGAGTTTTTTGAAATTCATTGAATTACAATTTAATTTATATATATATATATATATATATATATATATATATATATATATATATATATATATATATATGAAAATACATAATTTGAAATCAAAATTAAAAATTCCACAAGAATTTTCTTCTCAACTTAATAAATGATATTTACAATGCTTTTATATAAACTGACGACTACTTGACAGTGCTCCATTTTTTTTTATTTACAATATCTTAGAACTGCATGTCTGTGGAACTCTCTTCCGTTTGCCTGTTTCCCACCTGACTACAAAGTGGATATCTTCAAGTCCAACATAAACAAATTTCTGATAAACCGCCCCTTAAGTAATCCAATTTATCAAATCTCCATTACTAACGATTACTACGATATTATCCCATTGATTACTGTGCACGCAATAACCTTTATCCGGGAGTGACCTCCGGGCCTTGATGAGTGGTGATTTCCATGGGAAAAAAACAAACACAAAAAAGCAACGATATTTGCTTTACGTTAAATAAAAACAGATGATATCATTAAGAACCATTTCTACGTATTTCTGCAAAACTAATGTGTTTGTTTTTATCCTGTAGCCATCACATGTGCAGCCCCCGATGGGAACCCCGCTGTGCCGTATAAGGATTTTTATAATTTCACTTGTGAAGTTCGAGGCAAACCGAAGGAGTATCGCCAACGACAGTGTCTTTATGATCCGATCACTGATTCCTACAAGTTGCTTGGGGACTCGTCTGAGTGCGAAGGTAAGTGTTATTTTCATAGTGTTGTGTTATATTTCTCATATAATTGATTTCGGTTTGTTTTAATATTTTTATAAAACAGATTTCGGTCATTTTATAAAACCGTCTAAAGTCGATGTTCTTCTCTGTTCTTTGATATAACATACTAGCAGTGAGGCCTGCCGCTGCCCGGGATTGAATTGTTATCGAAATCAGTGAAACCAACCATTTTTTTTTAAATCAAATCGATTAATTGCCTGTTCTTTCAGTTGAGGACTTACCACTTGCCTGCTTTAGTTAGGGACTCATCGCGGTGCACCAGGAGGAAGCATCACATGCCTCCCTTCAGTCACTTATTCCATAATAAATTGTAGTCTACATTGCACTGTAGAGAACGTACTGTTGATTTTATAAAATTATTTTTGTATAATGTCTTAAATTAAAGTTTAAAATGCAAAAGTCAAGTATCATGGTTTAATTGTACTCAGAAACTTTCATATCAAAGAACTTATTGTTGATTTCATATGCAGGGCTTTTCTACTTGTGTGGTTACTTGAATTAAAGTTTAAAATGCAAAAGTTCAGTTTCATGGTTCAATTGTGCTATAAACAGAAACATTCATTTCGAATGTGCCCCTGTCTTATCAAAGAATCGACTGTTGATTTTATATACCAGGCTCTTCTGCTTGTATCCTGATAAAACTTCTCAGATAAAATTGTGATGTAAGGCTGTATAGGAGTGTTAACTTTGGTCAAAATCGGACTGTTCCTTCTTTAATTGGATTTTTTATGAACAGCGATTTTTCGATACTTATCGAAGGCATTCTGATACAAAGTCTGTTTGCAAACACTCTCAGACACATAAAGTATATTTGAGTGAAAGTTCAGTCGTTTTGGAGTCCATTGGAAACTCTCTCTCTCTCTCTCTCTCTCTCTCTCTCTCTCACTCTCTTTCTCTCTCTGTCGTCCTTAAGGATGCTTCACAACCGAATCTACGGCCCTGTCGGTGGGGCATTAGAATACACCGACTGCCTCCCTGCAGAGGGTAAAAGTCTCTGAATGGGGGTCCTGGATATGTCCTTAAACTATATCCAGTGGTGAGGGCCCAGCTTGCGGGCTTTGGGGTGTGTGGAGCCACCCTTTAATTAACATTGCTCCCAGGTCCACTCTGACCTGGAGTGGTAGTACCTGTTAGGGTTCCAACTATGGGTTAAATAGAAACCGACTTGAAAACAACAAATATATTCTATTAAAAATTTTTTCTCCAAGGTCTTTGGATTCGGCATTAAATAACCCGAAAAGGGTTGATATGCCGTAAAACAAAAGCAACCAACCAACAACCGAATCTACACGACTTCTCCAGTTCTCTCGATCTCGCATGACAGTTTGTAGATCCTAAACACTTTCCAATCCTGTGTCCTGTAGCAAGGTATCAACGTAGCTAAAATTGATACTTTTGTGCTTATTATAAAAAATTGGTGCCTTGGATTTTTATAAAACTTTCTGAAAAGTTGTAACTAACTGATTACTATATAATTTCATTTGTCTATACTTTGCAATAACTCTTGGGTGTTCCCCAGGGTCTCTTTTAGAGCTAATAATACCACTCCATTTTTGGGACTATTTTACCATATTTGTCCAAATATTTCTGTGTGTGTCTATTTAGCAGTTTTGCATGGTGCTGAACTCAAATTTAAATATGTTAAGGCCTTGGGGACTTTTGGGGCACAATGGGGTGAGGGGGCGGCAAACGATGGACTTATACATTTCTTTCTTTTTGCATGGAGCAGAACTCAAATTTACATATGTTAAGGCCTAAAACTACACCATTTGTTCATTTTCACCAGGATTTGACATACTCTGGGGACTTTTGGCGCTAAATGGAGGAGGGAGCAAATGCTGAACTTAGTCATATTTTTTATGCATCGTTCACTGTGCATTCACAGGGCACCATGCATGCTTCACTTGTTTTTTTTTTCTTTTCTCAAATTTCTTTTTATAGCAAATTATTTTTAATTAACAAGAGACGTAGCGAGTCTATCTCTACTCCATATTTTTATTAACATCGAGGGTGGGCACTGTCACAAGTATCATATCATGCCTTGACAGGGTTCAAAGTCGACTTTGAAATCTAGTGAGCGAAGCCGTTTTCTGTATTCTACTCAGTCTTTTGGATAGAAGTAACGTTGCGAGTTTATCTTTACTCTATCGCTACTTTCATGGCAGGTGCTCGACTGAGCTTCTATCTATGTTTTCCTCAGTAGAACATTCACAGCAGACACTCGTCTATCCACAACAACTGCTAACAATTTACCTTATTATCTATCTGTGTGTAAAACTAAACGTAAATTCCATGAACAAAGTTTGTTTCTTAGAACTACCCGCCTGTGGAACACAATACCGCTGGGCTGCTTCCCAGCTAGCTGTAATATGTTTATTTTCAAATCTAATGTAAACAAATTTTTGTTGTGCCGTCCTCTTAAATAAACAAGCACTACCCAATTTTTAACATTACTGATAATTGTGATGTGTTCTCACTGGCCAACTGACACTCGTCAACCCTTATCCTTGAGTGGCCTTCAGGCCTTGAAAAGCAGCGACTCTTCAGCTCTCCCCAGTCAAAAATAAATAAATATGTTAGATTTCACCCGGGCAACGTTGAGGCATGGGACTTTCTTTTATTTCTATAAAACTATCTCTAAAATGGTGTAGCCTCTTTCATGTGTGGAAAATCTGCTGTCTTGATTCGGCTCTGTTTCGATTTTGAGAAGTTGACTTTTCATGTTATATAACTGTTGTGTCCGAAAAAAAGACACAACTTCCTATTTAGTGATAACAAAATATATTGAATAGAAAAGTGAATAAAGAGTGTGGTTATACGTCAGTCCGACTGCTATGTGTGAACGACTTCTGTATAACTTGTACTAAATATTTATTAGCAATATATTCGGCACTTCCGCATTGCACGGACGACGCCATTGTTAGGGGGCGATAACTCCAATTTCCTCTTGTTCAAATAACAAGGCAAATAAATAACAAACAAGATTTTTTCCCCCCAGACACAAAAATATTTGAAAACCAAAACATTTATTGTATAAAAATGTATCAATGTATAATTGTAAAACATTTATTGTATAAAATGTAACAATATATAATCGTATAACATTTATTGTATAAAAATGTATCAATATATAATTGTAAAAACATTTATTGCATAAAAATGTATCAATATATAATTGTAAAAACATTTATTGCATAAAAATGTATCAATATATAATTGTAAAACTTTTATTGTATAAAAATGTATCAATATATAATTGTAAAACATTTATTGTATAAAAATGTATCAATATATAATTGTAAAACATTTATTGTATAAAAATGTATCAATATATAATTGTAAAACATTTATTGTATAAAAATGTATCAATATATAATTGTAAAACATTTATTGAATAAAAATGTATCAATATATAATCGTAAAACATTTATTGTTTAAAATGTATCAATATATAATTGTAAAACATTTATTGTATAAAATGTATCAATATATAAGATAATAATAATTTTCATAAAACAATTTTTGAATTAAAACAACGTTGGATTTTTTTCCCTAAAACATTTTTTAATTAAATTAAAATTGGATTTTTTCCAGACAATTTAATAATTTAAATGAAACATTTTCCGAATTAAAGCAACGTTGGATTTTTTTTCTGAAACATTTTTTGAATTAAATTAAAATTGGATTTTTACCAAACAATTTAATAATTTAAATGAAACATTTTCCAATTAAAGCAACGTTGGATTTTTTTCCCTAAAACATTTTTGAATTAAATTAAAATTGGATTTTTACCAAACAATTTAATAATTTAAATGAAACATTTTCCGAATTAAAGCAACGTTGGATTTTTTTTCTGAAACATTTTTTGAATTAAAATAAAATTGTCACTATAACAAAATATAGTTTTAATTATTTTTATGGCACCTGTTCAAGGGTCAACAGTATATTATAGTTTTAACTTTTTAATTAATAAACAATTTGAATGGGGAGAAGCGCCACCTGGCGATTCTTTGTAAAACGTACAAAAAATTGCACCGTCCTTGTAATGTAGAAGTGCCAAATATTCTTCTGGTCTTTATAATAAGTGGAAGAGTTCATTATTATCCGTAGGGTGGACACAACACAACAATAACAAAGATTCAAAATAATTATGGGATTTTTTTTTCTTTGCTTGATGCTTAACTATTTAACAAGAAAATGTCTTTTGAATTCAGAAATTGACTGTGGTCAGCCGAAACCCATTCCTGGTGCCTTGAAAATTGACATCACCAACACAACGTACGGAAGTGAGTACGAGGTGAAGTGCTCTGATCTGTATAAATACAAAGGGAACACCAGT
>NC_136499.1:113042125-113097125 GCF_053919585.1 Euprymna scolopes | reverse complement strand
ATCACCACTTATACAGAATCATGACCACTCGAGGATAAGGGCTAAGAGTGTACGGTAGTCAATTGGACAATGTAATCGTTAGTAATAGAAATTCGGTAAAGTTGTTAACTTAAGCAGAACGGCTCATCAAGAACTTGTTTACATTGGACTTGAAGACAGTCATATTGTAGTACGCTGAAGAGCAAGCAAACGGAAGACAGTTCCACAGGCGTGTAGTTCTAAGAAAGAAGCTTTACTTATGGAATCTACATTTAGGTTTAGGCACAGATAAAGAGTGGGGGGATTATTGATAGTGTTTTCAGCTAGAGGAGTGTTTCTTGTGAAAGTTTGGCGAGGAGAGGACCATGGATTGAAGCTCAGTCGAGCACTTGGCATGAAAATAACGATAAAGCAGAGACAAACTCGCAATATCTCTTCTGTGAGATAGTTTGTAGAGAAGAGAAATATTGTGTGTGTGTGTGTGTGTGTGTGTGTGTGTGTGTGTGTGTTTATAAACAATAAAATAAAATTTGTAGGCATAAAATTTTATAAAAGTCGTTTGTTTAATTTTATTTCATTGGCTTGGGATGGGGGCGGGGCTGAGTCCAAAAAATATAACAAAATGTTAGTGAGACACTTCCAACTCTCTCTAGGTGGTAGAATGCCCACTTTTTTTTAAGTGTAGTATCAAAACAGATACTACACTTTGAGTTATACATTTTATTCATTCTGAAAGTTTACAACCAAAACAGAAATAAACAAAAAATTAGGCACAAGGCCACTCAAAAATTGGGGAGGGGTGTCTATAGTCATCCTCACCACTGTACTTTTGCTAGTCTATGTTTGAAATACTTCAAACTCGTCCCACATTAAGATTCCCAAATCATATCGTGCATGTGTGTGTGTGTGTGTGCGTGTGTGTGTGTGTGTGTGATTTTAACAAACAATAAAATAAATTTGTAAACATAAAAAAATAAAACATATAAAAAGTCGTTTGCTTTATTTCATTGTTGAGGCAGTTACCATTCTCTCCTGATCAAAGTGGATCAATCCTCTTTTGAGCCAGTCAACAGAGCCGTTTTTATTTTTAGATTCTTGTGATAGTTAATTTCTGAGAGATCCGTACCTCCTGCTCATCCGGGCAAATACATTGGGTGCGGCCTGATTATGCAAATCAATTTTTTGCTAACAAAATTTAATTTTTTTTTTCACATTCTCTGGTAAAATTTTGAAGTATATAGTTTAATTGTGATATTTTCTTCCCTATAAAAAGATATATTTAAAATTTTTCAGTTTGATAGTCTTGTTTAAGGATTTTTTCTAAAAAGTGGTGATTTTAGCCGCCCGGCTCGATTAAGCATGAGTGACAAAATAGGGAAAAAGCCAGGTTTAACCGATTCCGATCGACTTCAAATAACTTCAATGCTTGGTAAAGGAATGACTACCATATATATATATATATATATATATATAATAAAAATTACAATAAGTTTACCAAGGTAATCAAAATGGTAAACTTAAAATATATTATAAATATTAAAGAGTTAATATTTACAAGCTTTTTATTCTCTCCAGATATGTTATTAATCATTTGTTCATATATATATATATATATATATATATATATATATATATATATATATATATATATATATATCCAAAAAACTTTGTAGAGATCATCGAACTATAAAAGCGTATGTGGTCAATGAAAAGACAAGTAAGAAGTACCTGAAAGATCTTATTTAAGAAAACTTAATGAGAAACGACGGATTGCCAGGGAGATCGTCAGAACACCCCATTCTACTAACAAGAAATTTTTCTGCGAACTGGAGCGCCCTAAATGTCGAAGGAATCTTGAAAAAGTGAAGAGTTCGAAAAAAAAACACAAAAAAACCTCCATTGAGCAAGAATCACATGGAAGAGCGTTGTTCAATAGGCCGAACAATATCTAAAGATGGATTTAAAGAACGCTGTTTTCACTAATGAATGCCGAGCGATGCTGGATGAACCAGACGGATGGTCTTCTGGTTGGGTGTTGATTGGTCGCCCAGTTGCATCATAGATCCGCCGACATCAAGGCTGTGAAGGTATGATGTTCTGAGCAGGAATCAAAGGCAATGAGATTATTGGACCATTTAGGGTGCCACAAGGGGTAAAAATTGATTCCAAGGATTACTGCCAGCTTCTTACAGACTTCTTGATTCCCTGGCTGAAAAATCAAACTTTTATGGAGAGAAAATCCTTGGTATTTCAGTCGGATAATGCACCTGCGCACAAGTCTAGTTAAACACAAATTTGGTTTAGGAATCACGGTTTCACAGAAGGCAGATTGATGGTTTGGCCTCCCAACAGCCCCGACTTAAACCCAATCGAAAATTTGTGGGTAATCATTAAGCGGAGAATTTATGCTGATAGGACACAATTTAACACCTTGGATACTCTCTGGAATCAATTAAGCCATATGAAGTCCAAACACTTACTTCTGTCGTCGACAAGCGTCTTCTTAAAATCGTCAAAAATGGAGGAGGCCATGTTGACTCGTAAAATGAAGTGAATAGCATTGCCACTGTTTTCTTTGTTTTATTTTGTTGTTTACTTTGTGTTCTATTCATTTTGATTCAGTGTTTGTTGAATAAAAGTATTTGAAACGGCAAAATAATCCATTTTTTACCGTTTGCATAATTTAACCAGACACTAAATATGGTACAAAAAATTATTATTGTATAAAAAAATAAGCTTAATCGAAATGTTTATGGGTCAATCAAAATTTTTAGGGTTTAATCAAAATGTTTAAGGTTTAATCGAAATGTTTAGGGTTTATCAAAATTTTTAGGGTTTAATCAAACTGTTTAAGGTTTAATCAAACTGTTTAAGGTTTAATCAAAATTTTTAGGGTTTAATCAAAATTTTTAGGGTTTAATCAAACTGTTTAAGGTTTAATCAAACTGTTTAAGGTTTAATCAAAATTTTTAGGGTTTATCAAAATTTTTAGGGTTTAATCAAAATTTTTAGGGTTTAATCAAAATTTTTAGGGTTTATCAAAATTTTTAGGGTTTAATCAAAATTTTTAGGGTTTAATCAAAATTTTTAGGGTTTATCAAAATTTTTAGGGTTTATCAAAATTTTTAGGGTTTAATCAAAATTTTTAGGGTTTAATCAAAATTTTTAGGGTTTATCAAAATTTTTAGGGTTTAATCAAAATTTTTAGGGTTTAATCAAACTGTTTAAGGTTTAATCAAACTGTTTAAGGTTTAATCAAAATTTTTAGGGTTTATCAAAATTTTTAGGGTTTAATCAAAATTTTTAGGGTTTAATCAAAATTTTTAGGGTTTATCAAAATTTTTAGGGTTTAATCAAAATTTTTAGGGTTTAATCAAACTGTTTAAGGTTTAATCAAACTGTTTAAGGTTTAATCAAAATTTTTAGGGTTTATCAAAATTTTTAGGGTTTAATCAAAATTTTCAGGGTTTAATCGAAATGTTTAGGGTTTATCAAAATTTTTAGGGTTTAATCAAAATTTTTAGGGTTTAATCAAAATTTTTAGGGTTTAATCAAAATTTTTAGGGTTTATCAAAATTTTTAGGGTTTAATCAAAATTTTTAGGGTTTATCAAAATTTTTAGGGTTTAATCAAAATTTTTAGGGTTTAATCAAAATTTTTAGGGTTTAATCAAAATTTTTAGGGTTTAATCAAAATTTTTAGGGTTTAATCAAAATTTTTAGGGTTTATCAAAATTTTTAGGGTTTAATCAAAATTTTTAGGGTTTATCAAAATTTTTAGGGTTTAATCAAAATTTTTAGGGTTTATCAAAATTTTTAGGGTTTAATCAAAATTTTTAGGGTTTAATCAAAATTTTTAGGGTTTAATCAAAATTTTTAGGGTTTTTCAAAATTTTTAGGGTTTAATCAAAATTTTTAGGGTTTAATCAAACTGTTTAAGGTTTAATCAAACTGTTTAAGGTTTAATCAAAATTTTTAGGGTTTATCAAAATTTTTAGGGTTTAATCAAAATTTTCAGGGTTTAATCGAAATGTTTAGGGTTTATCAAAATTTTTAGGGTTTAATCAAAATTTTTAGGGTTTATCAAAATTTTTAGGGTTTAATCAAAATTTTTAGGGTTTATCAAAATTTTTAGGGTTTAATCAAAATTTTTAGGGTTTAATCAAAATTTTTAGGGTTTAATCTAAATTTTTAGGGTTTAATCAAAATTTTTAGGGTTTATCAAAATTTTTAGGGTTTAATCAAAATTTTTAGGGTTTATCAAAATTTTTAGGGTTTAATCAAAATTTTTAGGGTTTATCAAAATTTTTAGGGTTTAATCAAAATTTTTAGGGTTTATCAAAATTTTTAGGGTTTAATCAAAATTTTTAGGGTTTAATCAAAATTTTTAGGGTTTAATCTAAATTTTTAGGGTTTATCAAAATTTTTAGGGTTTAATCGAAATGTTTAAGGTTTAATCAAAATTTTTAGGGTTTATCAAAATTTTTAGGGTTTAATCAAAATTTTTAGGGTTTATCAAAATTTTTAGGGTTTAATCAAACTGTTTAAGGTTTAATCAAAATTTTTAGGGTTTAATCAAAATTTTTAGGCTTTAATCAAAATTTTCAGGGTTTTTCAAAATTTTTAGGGTTTAATCAAAATTTTTAGGGTTTAACCAAAATTTTTAGGGTTTAATGCATCAGAACATGATAGTATTAAAAACTGCTTTGATAAGAAAACTTTAAAGATTCAATATATGTTTGAAGAGTTAGGTGTTGCATAATCAAGCCGCTCTCACTGTGCAGTTTATCTATGTTACTCTGTATAATATTAGCATGTTTATCGTTTTAGTTAATGCCAAAGCTGTGTGTTAATCACAGACACGGCTAGTTGGTTAATGGCAGTTATTTTGTATATGCTATGTATTTGTAATGTATATTTCACATATACTTGCCATGTATCATTATGTTTTCTATTCTTATTTTCTAGGTGTCCTGTGTGATTTCCCATCCGTTCCAATTGAAGGCATGGCAAATGTTACTACTTTTACTGAAGGTAGCAAAGCTATTTATTGGTGTCTTAAAAAAGGTTATGCTCCCAAGAACATCACTGAGCGGAAGTGCGTTAAGAAGAGCGACAATAGCGGTCTTGAGTGGGACCAATATACGCCAACATGTGTGGGTAAGTCGTTGTCTAGAATACCAGTTGTTCGTGTAAAAAACAAAGCAGTGAGACTAATGCATGATAGCCAATAATGTGTATAACTTGTGCTCATGTCTGCATTTGAATATTAATTCAAATCTTTTATTTAGTAGTTAACAGTATGTTTTTTATTTTATCTTTTTATTATAATTGCATTTTCACCCCAAACAAGGCACAGGGCCACTGTGATGTAGGCGCTACTATCTGGGACATAAATTGCAGGGATACTATGTAGGGAGTTGAGCAGCAAGATATCTGTTTACATCATAATTGTACTTCTGCAATTTAATAGAGTCCGGGAAGTAAGAACCAGGAAGGGAATTCCAAAGTCTAGCAGTCTTAGAGAAGAAACTTATTAGAGTAGGAGGTTTCTAGGGATTTCTACTGTGTAGGGGTGAGATTTTGCTGCTTGTCAGGTTTGTCAAGGGTATTTACATCGAGGAGGGAGAAGAGCTTGTAGTTTGCTGGAGCACCTACCATTAAAATATTTATAAAGCAAGCAGAGAGATGGAACATTTCGTCGATGGGACAGCGGTTAAAGCCTAGTTAATGGTGCAGGACTTATTAGGTTGCCGACTTTCTTTTGAACCCCGTCTAAGAGTGAGAGACAAGTAGCAGATGCAGCAGCCCAAATGTGGCAGCGATAGTCCATACATGGCCGAATGGTGACCTTGTAGAGGTACAGGATACTCTCAGGCGTAACTTTCTAGTATGGTAGAGAGAGCCCATCATATTCTGTTAGATGTGTTATTGAGCCCCTTCTTCTGCTCATTCACACGCACACAAATATAAATATGTGTTTATATAAATCTGAAACCTTTATAAGAAAAGGTATTGATGCTCTCACTGAACCTCTTTATGTGACCTTGGTGAAAGGTGCTGATGAGGAGGCGAATTCAAATGCGCATATACAAAAGATAAGAAAATAATGATAATTCTAAGTAGCCTCTGAAACGATCGTATGCCAGATTACTGACAGGAATTGAAGGAACATTAATGATAAATAATTTATTTGTGTACGTCTATTCATTCTACATACACACACACACGTACATAAAAACATCGTTTCCGAAACGATCGTACAATCTATTGATTTTGTTTGTTTTCCTTTTGAAACTGATTTTTCATTCAAAATTATAATGCCTATCGAGCTTGTTATACATCTATATTACAACCATCACTGTTTTCTTTTAATAGTATTAATACATTTACTAGTACATTTAAATAATCTCTGATCTTTAGACTCTAGGTCTAATCCCCTCAAAATTATATATATATATATATATATATATATATATATATATATTAAATTGTAATTCATATATATATATATATATATATATATATATATATATTAAATTGTAATTCATATATATATATATATATATATATATATATATTAAATTGTAATTCATATATATATATATATATATATATATTAAATTGTAATTCATATATATATATATATATATATATATATTAAATTGTAATTCATATATATATATATATATATATATATATTAAATTGTAATTCATATATATATATATATATATATATATATATTAAATTGTAATTCATATATATATATATATATATATATATTAAATTGTAATTCAATGAATTTCCAAGCAGGAGGATTTGCAGAAAAAGGATATGAAAGTTTTTTTAGATCCAGCTTGCTTGGTAAAATGCTACAGGACTTCTGATAAATTTATTATTTTGACTTTGACTTTCCATGTCTCACTGACTTTAGCAAATAGGGTGCATACCTTTATAAGTATTTGCTAATATTTTCTCTCCTCTGATGAGATGGTAGACATCGAAACCCTATAGGTTAAGGAGATTAATTTTCTAAAGCATTCTTTGTCTTGCTTAGAATAATAAAAATTCTTTGATATGAAAATCAACCACTTCATTTCATTTCAATGAGAGTTTTTGGAAATTCATTGAATGACAATTTAAATTTTTTTGCTCTATCTTGCATATCGAGCAATTCTTGTTTAGATGGGATAACTTATAAAATATTACTGCCAGTAATATTTTGCAAACCTTACAATCTCACGTTTCCATAATAACTGATTGTTAAATAAAAACTATTCTGAAGAGTATATATATATATATATATATATATATATATATATATATATATATATATATATATATATATATATATATATACTGTTATGTGTGTCTGACACATTAAATAGGTTTTGTATTCGAATGTCTTTGATAAGTATCGATAATTGTAAAAATCTGATGAAAGTCAGAACAGGCGATTTTGACCAAAGCTAACCACTCATACAGCCTAACATCACAAGTGCATTCGAGATGTTTGAGTCAAGAATCATAGTTCAATTGTGCTCCAAGCAGAAACATTCAATTCCAATGCGCCCCTGTCATATCAAAGAGCCAACTATTGATTATAAATGTTGGGCCTTTCTGCTTGTGTGGCAATAAGTCTTCTCAAATGCACTTGTGATGTTAGGCTGTGTAAGGTGTTAACTTTGGTTCAAATTGCCTGTTCCTTCTTTCATCGTATTATTTGACTTATGGATACTTATCAATGACATTCCGATACAACACCTATCTAAAAACACTGCCAAGCACATAGAATAGATTTGTGTGAAATTTAAAATAAAATTGACCCAGCCGTTTAGGAGTCTATTGGGAACGAACTCACATGCACAGGCAATGTTCCTTTTCTATAATAGTATATAGATAGATAATGGGGTTTGAGAAAAAAAATTGACACTTTTGGAAAAGGAAAATGTTACACCTTGACCCATGATGCACGGGTAATTATTTGTTTTGAATACCTGTATAGCAAAAGGGGTCGGGTCAGTCAGCTAATCAGCCGTATTTTACTTTGACCCAAAGTCTAGACTCATGTTGGGGTGACTTGTTCAGTTGTCTGAAGTATGGTTGACCATGGCTCTCCAAATTTGCTCTCCATATCTCCACAGGAAGATATGGAAAGACGGAAGTGTCCCATTACTTTCTGTCGATTAGGGGGTGTATTTCCTCCAGTGAGTTAAACGCAGCCCCAGATACCAACCTGGAAATTTCTGCGACTCAATACATTCGCCTAACATTCCCAAATTGTCACACATCTGGTACTGGCCGGGCTTAATGTTGCTTAACTTCGGTGATCTGACGAGAACCAGTATGCCAACATGATTATGACATATGCTGTTACAAAAATAAAAACGAAGACATTTTTTGTTAATTTTTTTCAAAAAATCTAAACGTTTTTAAGAAAATCTATAAATATAAAAGCGAAAATGTATGTATGTGTGTATGTATGTATGTATGTATGTATGTATGTATGTATGTATGTATGTGTGTGTGTGTGTGTATGTATGTATGTATGTATGTATGTATGTGTGTGTGTGTGTGTGTTCGCTTTTTCTGTGTGTCTACAAAGGCTTCTTTCAGAGAAGCGGTCGGTCGGTTCACAACTTTTTAAAACTTTTTATATCAGATATAAATCGTAATATCTCAGAGTTAACAACGAAGCTCGCCTGTCTATTTAATTTGCTCGACTTCGGGAAGATAAATATTCAACATTTGTCGCTCGTCACATGTGGGTTAGCCTTTTTCCTATAACATCTTGGGAAAATAAAAATAAAAAAAGCGTTCCTGCAGTAAATGAAATACTATCCTGCAGTCAAACTTGACCTCATTAACTCATTAAAACGGGCACCTGCCAAATCACAGTAATTAAATAAATTCAAGCGTGTTTCCGTTAGCATCTTACGGTGGGGGCAATCGTTAACGTCGCACGTTTTTTTTTTTTTTTTCACACTTTAATTTACAACTTTGCCTCAACGGTTCGGGTTCGATCCTCATACTTACCTACCAAAACATTTTTTAACCCCACCCCCACCCCACCCCCGGAGTTTTCACACACACCTCCAAACACCCGGGCAACGCCGGGTACTCCTCACTAGTAATTTATAAAAGAAAGAAATAAACAAAAATATCAGGAAAATTTTTTTGTGTGCTATCAGTTTTTTGTTCTTTGTAACGAAGTACCTGGCATGTGTATAGCACCAACGGCATGGCATGTATGCAAACACCAAAACTGTGGCACAAGGCGACGTCACAGCAGAGCAAGAGGAAGGAGAAAAAGAAAAAAAGAAAGAAAGGAAAGAAGAAGCCCGTGTAGGCATGATAGAGGCTTTTTTTTACCACATGCTGGCGTGAGATAGACTTTTAATCACATGGCGACATAACAAGACTCTTAAGCATGTGTCAATGTGACAGGAACGTTTTTAAAAAAAGTGCAAGACGCACTAATCCTCCAGACTTTTGCCAGATTTCTGGGCGGTCATGAACTGTCAAACGAATTACAAGCATAACAGCTGGTTATACCTGCAAATAAAACAAAAAAAAAACTGTTAGTTAATCTAAATAGAGGAAAGCAAAAATGCTACCATTTGTTGCTGACTTGAGAAATACATGTCAGGCAGCTTGGTGTAGAGCGTTATAAATGCGTCTTTTTTCAATTGAGAAAAAAAAATTCTTTCTTTGTTAAAATGTAACGACTACATTACATGAAGATTATTTGGAACCTTTGGAAAGGCTGTACCCTCATCACAGCCTCTTTCACTTCCTCAATTGTCTTATAACTGCAGCCTCAAAGGTTTTCCTTGAACTTACGAAATAACCAAAAATCATAGGGAGCAAGATCTGAACTATGGGAAGGGTGAGGAACTGTTTTGATGCCCATCTTGGTTAAATAGTCTGTGATAAGGATGGAGTTGTTGACTGATGCATTCGCACAAATCTTCCGCATCTTCAGTTCCTCATGAATAATTGTGTGTACAGTTCCGACACTGTCATTTAATTTTGCACTTATTGTTTCTATAGACACACGACGGTCCTTATCCATGAAATTCTTTATGTGGTCAATCAATTGCTCTGCTGTGACGTCGCCACCAACTTTGGTGTTTGCATACATGCCATGCCGTTGGTGCTATACACATGCCAGGTACTTTGTTACAAAGAACAAAGGTGTTCTGACTTCGTTACTCTTCCCACACCTCTCATCATCCCTCACAAACTCCTTGAATCTCTTATGCCACTCAAAAACTGATGCTCGATTCATGTAAGATGGTCCAAAAGCAGCCTGAAGCATTCCATACGTTTCTGTGGCTTTTTGAAATTCACTAGCTGTGATAATTAGGCTTTAGTAGGATGAATTCCAATTCCTGCTGTAGCTGTTCATTTGAACCTAAAATCATAAAAATCGGTCAATCATTTCATAAAATGTATAGCAATAACATACTGAATTTTCAGAAATCTACGACAATTTAAATGCCTGTACAAAAAATGTTTTGAAACTTATTTATAACACCTTGTATTTTTTGCAGACGTAAAATATACACTTGTGGGAGGGATCTATAATTTTTTGTTTTACTGGTAGTTTAAAATTAAATATTTAAGTTTTATAAATATCTCCACTGTTTGAAATCATTGTAATCTATAATATAAATCTCATCTGTCTGTTTAAATGTATGTATGTATGTATGTATGTATGTATGCCTAAAACATTTGACAGAGGCGACGGATTTTCTTGAGATCGGTATCGTTTTAAAGCACGACCCTTCGGATGACAAATAGCGAAAAACATTGATTTCTTCACCCTCAACTGGGTACTTTTCTACATATATATATATATATATACATATATACGCATGTTTCGATCAAGAGCAGGGAAAATTTCTGTTTGTTTTTCTCGCAATTCAATTTTTCTTTTTGCCAGGCCAATGTTCGAATGTTCTGTCCGAGTGCAAACATTGGACTGCCAAAAAGAAAAAATGGATTACAAGAAAAATAAACAGGCATTGTTCCTGCTCTTCAACGAAACATGCACTAGAGAAAATAATGTTGCCCAAGTATACTATATATATATATATATATATATATATATATATATATATATAATAAATTCCACAGCCAAACAACGTCGCAGCCCACAAGAGCCATGACAGTCAAAGAACCGGAAGTCCAAGACTCGAGTTTCGCCCTCATTTGGGCTCGTCAGTTAGACACATCCGAACTCAGGATTCGAAACCCGAGCCTCTTGCATGCAAGGCAAGCACTCTACCAACTGAGCAAACGCCCTGCACACAAGAATTTCAATTAACCAACACAGATCAAGCCAACCGCGCCGAAATCCGACTGTGAAATGAACCTACTACGTCTCAACAAGGGACGCGGTCATCCAACCAGCTAATAACCCCAAGCTGATGTCTCACTAGTAGGAGTTTTAACTCGAAAGGACGATGCCATCCAGCAATACTATATATATATATATATATATATATATATATATATATATATATATATATATATATATATATATGTAAAGAGTTTTTCCTAAATATGTCTGTGTATAATTTATGATTATTAAGGAGTTTTTGGTTTCTTGTAAAACATTGTTGACGAATAGTTGGGCCTTACGACTCTTGTTTGAGAAGCAAAGAAAGCTTAAATGAAAATCAAGTGTTCCAATAGTCTCTTATTCTTGGAATACATTGGGGACGTCATTTTGATTATAAGGAAGAAGCAGGGAGCAAGTATTATTTTTTGTAAGCAATGTATTGGTGTGTGATGAAATTAGCATGAGTGAAAAACTCAAATAATTATATTTGTAAATGTTGGAACACGGTGGTGTGAGGAGAGTGAGAGGATTTAATGAATAGAGAGTGAACGTTTTTGCTAACTTTTTTATGAGACTATGTATTTTAGAGAAAAGTTTTCTTTATAATAAATGTGATGATTTTTGATCGCCGATGAAATACACATATAGTTCATCGAAACAAGTTTTAAGTGTTAAATGTCAAAGATTTGTTTAGGAGATGTTCAGTTATTTTATTATTGAAACTGTAAAAGCAAGGAAAATCGAGACTTCTTATATATATGTGTGTGTGTGTGTGTGTGTGTGTGTGTGTGTGTATATATATAAAGTACAGAATTTTTCTCATATAATATCTGCATTTGTGTGTAATTTATGATTAACTTCATGTTTATATTTTCTTTGCAGATGTGCAACCCCCGACCATCAAAAGTGGCAGTTGTAATGCATCGATAACTCTGGACAAATACAGCCAACTGAACTTGACTCCACCCGACTTCACTGATAACTCAGGGCATGTCACTGTCGAGATTGAACCGAAAGAAGCCATCAAGGGATTTATAGTTACAAACGATATGACGATAGTATACACCGCCACAGATGCAGAAGGTCACAGCCTTTCTTGTCACAAAACAATAACTATTGAAGGTAAACAACTTTTATATTTCAGTCGTGTTTAGATTTATTCAATGTAATTAAAACAAACATACATTTTGATCGAATTGATTTCCTGCTAAAATATTAGTCGACCTCTGACAGTATATCAAAATATTAGTTGTTGCCTGAAAGCATGTGATAATATTAGTCAACGTCTAACAGAATGTAGTAATATTAGTTAACGCCTGACAGCATGTGATAATATTAGTCAACGCCTAACAGCATGTGATAGTATTTGCCAATCCCTGACAGCATGTGGTAATATTAATTGACGCCCCATAGCATGTGATATTAGTTGACTCTTGTCAGCATGTGGTAATATTAATCAATGTCCAACAGCATGTGGTAATATTAGTCAATGCCTGACAGCGTGTGATAATATTTGCCAATGCCTGACAGCATGTGGTAATATTAATTGACGCCTCATAGCATGTAATATCAGTTGACTCTTGTCAGCATGTGGTAATATTAGTCAATGCTCGACAGCATGTGATAATATTTGTCAATGCCAAACAGCATGTGATAATATTTGTCAATGCCAAACAGCATGTGATAATATTTGTCAACGCCAAACAGCATGTGATAATATTTGCCAACACCTGACAGCATGTGATAATATTAATTGACGCCTGATAGCATGTGATATTAGTTGACTGTTGTCAGCATGTAGTAATATTAGTCAATGCTTGACAGCATTGTGATAATATTAGCTGATGCCTGACAGCATGTGGTAATATTAATCGACGCCTGACAGCATATGATATGGTTATATTAGTCAACGTCTGATGTGCAGGTCAAAATATTAGTAGATGCTTGGTAGCACATGTCCTCACAAATATAACCTTGTCTAATTTTACTTATGATAGTTATTCGATTAATAAATAACATCGCGATCATGATTTTTCCACAAGCGCCGGCGGGAACTCTGCAAATACTTGGTGGATGGTGGCGATCAGGTTGGCTTTAGTGTTGTCGGAGGTCATGTTGATGATATTCCCAACATATGACCAAACAAAATAGTCCAGCGAGTTCAGGTCGAGGGAGGAGGGGGGCAGTGAGAGAAGGGTACAAAGTTATAGCACTCCTTCTAAAGACAAGCCTGGGTCTCTTTGGATTTGTGCGCCAGAGCCAAGTCCTGCTGCCACACCCAAGGTTTGTCAGCAGCCACTTGATTGCACCAGGGGATCACCACACTCTTAAGCACATCCAGGTTCATTTTGGTGTTGACTTTCAAGCCGACTTTGAAGATGTGAGGTGGTATGATGCAGCCCTCACTTGAAACCACACCAAAGACCATAACCGTGGCCAAAAAACTGTTTTCATCACCCTGGACATGTTCCTGTTATTCGTGGCAATCCAGCGATGCATTTTGAAGGTTCTGGCAATCGTCCTGTTGTCATACCTTGGATCAGTAGAGAGCATGAGTTGTACAGCGGCGCATCTCCGATCTCACTCGTTGAACATTGTGTCAATTTCAGACATGATAGAAGTCTCGTATCGCTCTTGGGATTTGTACACAACTGGCCAACTAGTAGACCGTCTACAACGGAAATAAAAACTAGTTTTCATCAAATGGAAATGGAATCATGTGGTCTTTTCTAGGGCGACAATTTTATCGTTCCACCCTGTACATATTTTGGTTGTTTCCCTATACTGATTTCAGAATAATTTACGCCGAGTGCGTTTGAACTATATTAAGTCCAATAAAATCGAAACATATTTATGTACAAGATAACACATTAAATCGAAAGATAAATCTTAACTAATTATTTAGTTAATTCATCTGCTTAACTTATCCTCGAGTGGCCTCCAGGCATTGATAGGTAATCTATAATATAAATCTCACCTGTCTGTATAAATGTATGTATGTATGTTTGTATGTCTGCCTGAAACTTTCGACAGAGTTGACGGATTTTCACAAGATTGGTATCCTTTTGAAGCGCGACATCTCGGATAACAAATATTAAAAAAATGGCCAAAAGCATTAATTCCTTCACCTTCAACTGAGCAGTTTTCTACAAGGAGGGGTCGATTTTTGCGAGGCATTTTTGCAAGTCATTGTAACGATGGGATTGACTTTACCTAATTTTAACGTTTCAATCTTCCAGTCGCATCATGAGCAGTAAGATATAAGGTTTTCTTTCCCTTTCTTTTCTGCCTTCGTGTCATGGGATCAAGCCTGCTTATTTACTACCACTGTTTTTTTTTTTGCTCAATACGCACCTCCAAACACCTGGGCAATGCCGGGCACCCATGCTAGTTTCCTATAAAAGAAAACAAAAAAGTAAAAACCGCAAATGTCCGATACATAATGCGTGAATTATTTTATTAATTGTTTTTTTTTTTTTACATAGACGTCACCACTTATCAAGGCCGATAGGCCACTCAAGGTTAAAGAGTGTAGAGTAGTCAAAAGGACAATATAGTAATCGATAGTAATGGAAGTTCGGTAAATTTGTTAACTTAAGTGGAACGGCTCATCAGAAACTTGTTCACGTTGGACTTAAACCATATTATAGAAAGCTGGAAAGCAGGAAAACGGAAGACAATTCCACAGGCGTGCAGTTCTAAGGAAGAAGCTTTGATCATGGAACCTATGTTTAGGCTTAGGTACAGATAAAGAGTGGGGAAAATTATTGATAATGTTTTCAGCTAGTCTAGTGTTTCTTGTGAAAGTTTGGCGAGGGGGGACCATAGATTGAAGCTCAGTCGAACACTTTCCATGAAAATAACGATAAAGCAGAGACAAACTCGCAACATCTCTTCTGTGAGATAGAGGTTGCAGCGAAGAGAAAAGAATTCTTTTTCTTCTATATTGATGCTTGATGTCGTCATTTCTATTTGTCGTCGCCATTTCATCGAGTGGTTGATTCGTTTTTCTAGCCTACTCTGGCTGTGATCTGTCATCAGTGGTACTTGTAGTTTGATATGCATTGATTTGCATATCAATGAGGCTTTGCCCCAAAAAAGACGTCATAAAAAAAAACCCTGAAGTCGAGAGGGCAGGGGAATCGAGTTCTTGGAACTGAACGGAGTAGTTTTACAATAAAAAGTAGTATGGCCGCTGAAAACTTTTGTCTGACTATAAGCTATTTCGGCATGAAATATAAAGTCGATGTGACGAGGCGAAAGTGAGATTTGTTGAAAATTGGAAGCGTCGAGAAATGGAAACGTTGAAATGTCATCTGAGTAGGACTTTTTTCTAATCATCGTGTGTGATGATAATGAAGAATAAGGATAAAACTGACTTTTTTATGTTCGCGAAGCTAGTAGTGTCTAGCGGTACTCAGTAAGCTAGTAGTATATGGTGGTACTCAGGAAGCTAGTAGTGTCTGGCGGTACTCAGGAAGCTAGTAGTGTCTGGCGGTACTCAGGAAGCTAGTAGTGTCTGGCGGTACTCAGGAAGCTAGTAGTGTCTGGTGGTACTCAGGAAGCTAGTAGTGTCTAGCAATACTCGAGAAGCTAGTAGTGTCTGGCGGTACTCAGGAAGCTAGTAGTGTATGGCGGTACTCAGGAAGCTAGTAGTGTCTGGCGGTACTCAGGAAGCTAGTAGTGTATGGTGGTACTCAGGAAGCTAGTAGTGTCTGGCGGTACTCAGGAAGCTAGTAGTGTCTAGCAATACTCGAGAAGCTAGTAGTGTCTGGCGGTACTCAGGAAGCTAGTAGTGTATGGTGGTACTCAGTAAGCTAGTAGTGTCTGGCGGTACTCAGTAAGCTAGTAGTGTCTGGCGGTACTCAGGAAGCTAGTAGTGTAGGGCGGTACTCAGGAAGCTAGTAGTGTCTGGCGGTACTCAGGAAGCTAGTAGTGTCTGTCGGTACTCAGGGAGCTAGTAGTGTCTGGCGGTACTCAGGAAGCTAGTAGTGTCTGGCGGTACTCAGGAAGCTAGTAGTGTCTGGCGGTACTCAGGAAGCTATTAGTGTCTAGCAATACTCGAGAAGCTAGTAGTGTCTGGCGGTACTCAGAAAGCTAGTAGTGTATGGTGGTACTCAGGAAGCTAGTAGTGTCTGGCGGTACTCAGGAAGCTAGTAGTGTCTAGCAATACTCAGTAAGCTAGTAGTGTCTGACGGTACTCAGTAAGCTAGTAGCGTATGGTGGTACTCAGGAAGCTAGTAGTGTATGGTGGTACTCAGGAAGCTAGTAGTGTATGGTGGTACTCAGGAAGCTAGTAGTGTATGGTGGTACTCAGTAAGCTAGTAGTGTATGGTGGTACTCAGTTAGCTAGTAGTGTATGGTGGTACTCAGTAAGCTAGTAGTGTATGGCGGTACTCAGGAAGCTAGTAGTGTATGGTGGTACTCAGTAAGCTAGTAGTGTATGGTGGTACTCAGTTAGCTAGTAGTGTATGGTGGTACTCAGTAAGCTAGTAGTGTATGGCGGTACTCAGGAAGCTAGTAGTGTATGGTGGTACTCAGGAAGCTAGTAGTGTCTGGCGGTACTCAGGAAGCTAGTAGTGTCTGGCGGTACTCAGGAAGCTAGTAGTGTATGGCGGTACTCAGGAAGCTAGTAGTGTACGGTGGTACTCAGGAAGCTAGTAGTGTCTGGCGGTACTCAGGAAGCTAGTAGTGTCTAGCAATACTCGAGAAGCTAGTAGTGTCTGGCGGTACTCAGGAAGCTAGTAGTGTATGGTGGTACTCAGGAAGCTAGTAGTGTATGGCGGTACTCAGGAAGCTAGTAGTGTCTGGCGGTACTCAGGAAGCTAGTAGTGTCTGGCGGTACTCAGGAAGCTAGTAGTGTCTGGCGGTACTCAGGAAGCTAGTAGTGTCTGGCGGTACTCAGGAAGCTAGTAGTGTCTGGCGGTACTCAGGGAGCTAGTAGTGTCTGGCGGTACTCAGGAAGCTAGTAGTGTCTGGCGGTACTCAGGAAGCTAGTAGTGTCTGGCGGTACTCAGGAAGCTAGTAGTGTCTAGCAATACTCGAGAAGCTAGTAGTGTCTGGCGGTACTCAGGAAGCTAGTAGTGTATGGCGGTACTCAGGAAGCTAGTAGTGTATGGCGGTTCTCAGGAAGCTAGTAGTGTCTGGCGGTACTCAGGAAGCTAGTAGTGTCTGGCGGTACTCAGGAAGCTAGTAGTGTCTAGCAATAGTCGAGAAGCTAGTAGTGTCTGGCGGTACTCAGGAAGCTAGTAGTGTATGGTGGTAATCAGGAAGCTAGTAGTGTATGGTGGTACTCAGGAAGCTAGTAGTGTCTGGCGGTACTCAGGAAGCTAGTAGTGTCTGGCGGTACTCAGGAAGATAGTAGTGTATGGTGGTAGTCAGGAAGCTAGTAGTGTATGGTGGTACTCAGGAAACTAGTAGTGTCTGGCGGTACTCAGGAAGCTAGTAGTGTCTGGCGGTACTCAGGAAGCTAGTAGTGTCTGGCGGTACTCAGGAAGCTAGTAGTGTCTGGCGGTACTCAGGAAGCTAGTAGTGTCTGGCGGTACTCAGGAAGATAGTAGTGTATGGTGGTACTCAGGAAGCTAGTAGTGTATGGTGGTTCTCAGGAAGCTAGTAGTGTCTGGCGGTACTCAGGAAGCTAGTAGTGTATGGTGGTACTCAGGAAGCTAGTAGTGTCTGGCGGTACTCAGGAAGCTAGTAGTGTCTAGCAATACTCGAGAAGCTAGTAGTGTCTAGCGGTACTCAGTAAGCTAGTAGTATATGGTGGTACTCAGGAAGCTAGTAGTGTCTGGCGGTACTCAGGAAGCTAGTAGTGTCTGGCGGTACTCAGGAAGCTAGTAGTGTAGGGCGGTACTCAGGAAGCTAGTAGTGTATGGTGGTACTCAGGAACCTAGTAGTGTATGGTGGTACTCAGGAAGCTAGTAGTGTCTGGCGGTACTCAGGAAGCTAGTAGTGTCTGGGGGTACTCAGGAAGCTAGTAGTGTATGGTGGTACTCAGGAAGCTAGTAGTGTCTGGCGGTACTCAGGAAGCTAGTAGTGTCTGGCGGTACTCAGGAAGCTAGTAGTGTATGGTGGTACTTAGGAAGCTAGTAGTGTATGGTGGTACTCAGGAAGCTAGTAGTGTATGGTGGTACTCAGGAAGCTAGTAGTGTCTGGCGGTACTCAGGAAGCTAGTAGTGTATGGTGGTACTCAGGAAGCTAGTAGTGTATGGTGGTACTCAGGAAGCTAGTAGTGTCTGGCGGTACTCAGGAAGCTAGTAGTGTCTAGCAGTACTCAGTAAGCTAGTAGTATATGGTGGTACTCAGGAAGCTAGTAGTGTCTGGCGGTACTCAGGAAGCTAGTAGTATATGGTGGTACTCAGGAAGCTAGTAGTGTCTGGCGGTACTCAGGAAGCTAGTAGTGTATGGTGGTACTCAGGAAGCTAGTAGTGTATGGTGGTACTCAGTAAGCTAGTAGTGTATGGTGGTACTCAGTAAGCTAGTAGTGTATGGCGGTACTCAGGAAGCTAGTAGTGTATGGTGGTACTCAGGAAGCTAGTAGTGTCTGGCGGTACTCAGGAAGCTAGTAGTGTATGGTGGTACTCAGGAAGCTAGTAGTGTATGGCGGTACTCAGGAAGCTAGTAGTGTATGGTGGTACTCAGGAAGCTAGTAGTGTCTGGCGGTACTCAGGAAGCTAGTAGTGTTTGGCGGTACTCAGGAAGCTAGTAGTGTATGGTGGTACTCAGGAAGCTAGTAGTGTATGGTGGTACTCAGTAAGCTAGTAGTGTCTGGCGGTACTCAGGAAGCTAGTAGTGTATGGTGGTACTCAGGAAGCTAGTAGTGTATGGCGGTACTCAGGAAGCTAGTAGTGTATGGTGGTACTCAGGAAGCTAGTAGTGTATGGCGGTACTCAGGAAGCTAGTAGTGTATGGTGGTACTCAGGAAGCTAGTAGTGTCTGGCGGTACTCAGGAAGCTAGTAGTGTCTAGCAATACTCGAGAAGCTAGTAGTGTCTGGCAGTACTCAGGAAGCTAGTGGTGTATGGTGGTAATCAGGAAGCTAGTAGTGTATGGTGGTAATCAGGAAGCTAGTAGTGTATGGTGATACTCAGGAAGCTAGTAGTGTCTGGCGGTACTCAGTAAGCTAGTAGTGTATGGCGGTACTCAGGAAGCTAGTAGTGTATGGCGGTACTCAGGAAGCTAGTAGTGTATGGCGGTACTCAGGAAGCTAGTAGTGTATGGTGGTACTCAGGAAGCTAGTAGTGTATGGTGGTACTCAGGAAGCTAGTAGTGTCTGGCGGTACTCAGGAAGCTAGTAGTGTATGGTGGTACTCAGGAAGCTAGTAGTGTATGGTGGTACTCAGGAAGCTAGTAGTGTATGGCGGTACTCAGAAAGCTAGTAGTGTATGGTGGTACTCAGGAAGCTAGTAGTGTCTGGCGGTACTCAGGAAGCTAGTAGTATATGGTGGTACTCAGGAACTAGTAGTGTCTGGCGGTACTCAGGAAGCTAGTAGTGTCTGGCGGTACTCAGGAAGCTAGTAGTGTATGGTGGTACTCAGGAAGCTAGTAGTGTATGGTGGTACTCAGGAAGCTAGTAGTGTCTGGCGGTACTCAGGAAGCTAGTAGTGTCTAGCAATACTCGAGAAGCTAGTAGTGTCTGGCGGTACTCAGTAAGCTAGTTGTGTCTGGCGGTACTCAGTAAGCTAGTAGTGTCTGGTGGTACTCACAAGCTAGTAGTGTATGGCGGTACTCAGGAAGCTAGTAGTGTCTGGCGGTACTCAGGAAGCTAGTAGTGTCTGGCGGTACTCAGGAAGCTAGTAGTGTCTGGCGGTACTCAGGAAGCTAGTAGTGTCTGGCGGTACTCAGGAAGCTAGTAGTGTATGGTGGTACTCAGGAAGCTAGTAGTGTCTGGCGGTACTCAGGAAGCTAGTAGTGTATGGTGGTACTCAGGAAGCTAGTAGTGTATGGCGGTACTCAGGAAGCTAGTAGTGTATGGCGGTACTCAGGAAGCTAGTAGTGTATGGTGGTACTCAGGAAGCTAGTAGTGTCTAGCAATACTCGAGAAGCTAGTAGTGTCTGGCGGTACTCAGGAAGCTAGTAGTGTATGGTGGTACTCAGGAAGCTAGTAGTGTCTGGCGGTACTCAGGAAGGTAGTAGTGTCTAGCAATACTCGAGAAGCTAGTAGTGTCTAGCGGTGCTCGAGAAGCTAGTAGTGTCTAACGATGTTTGAAGTTGATGTGAGCCCCCCAAAAGACGTTATTAAAATACCTGAAATCGAGAGGGCTGGGAAATCGACTTCTTGGAACTGAACTGAGTAGGTTGAACCGTAGAAATAGTATGAACGCTGGGAAGTTATTCTTTAACTATAGTAGTACACAAATAAAAATTATTTTCATGCAGAAAAACATGTAATATTCACGGAACTTCGAAAAGAGCACTTTATTTAATCCATATAGAATGTTCTCGTTCTGTCAGGCTTTTTTTTTTTTTTTACTGATGTTTACCTCAAACAATGCATATTGCCACTTGGACGTAAAAGGCTACAATTTGGGACCATGTTTGGATGAGATGAGCGACATTTCAGTTTACATTATATTTAACCTTCTGCATGTCAGGACAGTTAGGGAAAGCAGGTAACAGGAATGGAATTCGAAAGGCTACCAGCCCCAGGGAAGAAAACATAAGAGTAGATAACTTTCCGGCATTTAGAAACTTTTACAGTTAAGGGGTCTGATTTTATTGCTAAACTGGTTTGTTGAGGGTGTGTACGCCGAGGGGGCACAAGTGTGATGAGTTCATCAGAGCACATTCGATTAAAATACTCGTAAAACTGGAACATGGATGCAATGTCGCGGTAATGGGACATAGGTTAGGGTTTAGTTGACAGTGCAGGACCTATGAGATTGGAGTTAATAATTTTCGATTCTTTGGTATCGCTCGAACTAAGGATTGAACCTTCAACCTCCAGAAGTAGTGTCGGTTAAAATTGAATTTTACCTAGTACTTTATCTCTTACGCTACGGATCCTTGCGAGAAACTCTAGTATTAATTACGGGGGCTTTAAACCTACTTTAGATGCACTACTCGATAAATATACATAAAATTAATGAATATATTTGTTTTAAATTTTGTGTCTTTTGTTCCAAGCGTAAAAGAAAAAAAAGGAAATGTGTTTTTTCTACTGTAAAATCAAATGTCTACTTTCTATTATTTTTTTTTCTAACTTTTAGATCGTCCGTGCCAAGTCATCTGTCCTTCAAACATACAGGAAGAACTTGAAGCTTCCAAGAGCACAAAGACATTCGTTTTTAAAAATATGTTTTCTGTTTGAGAAGCTAGTAGTGTCTAGTGGTGCTCGTGAGGCTAGTAGTGTCTAGTGGTGCTCGAGAAGCTAGTAGTGTCTAGTGGTGCTCGAGAAGCTAGTAGTGTCTAGTGGTGCTCGTGAGGCTAGTAGTGTCTAGTGGTGCTCGAGAGGCTAGTAGTGTTTAGCGGTGCTCGAGAGGCTGATAGTGTTAAGCCATACTCGAGAAGCTAGTAGTGTCTAGCGGGGCTCGAGAGACTGTCTTACGGTGCTCGAGAGGCTAGTAGTGTCTAGCGATTTTGAAGTGGATGTGAACCCCCAAAAAGACGTTATTAAAATACCTGAAATCGAGAGGGCTGGAGAATAGTGTTCTTGGAACTGAGTTGAGTAGGTCAAACCGTTTTAAATTTTGTGTCCTTTCTTCTTAAAGAAAAAAAAATGAAATATGTCTGTGTGTGTGTATTTTTTTTCTACTGTAAAATCAAATGTCTGCTTTCTATTATTATTATTTTTTTAATTTTCAGATCGTCCGTTCCAAGTCACCTGTCCTTCAAACATACAGGAAGAACTTGAAGATTCCAACAGCACAAAGACATTCGTTTTTAAAGATAGCGATGTCACAGTCATCAGTAGCGATGCTTCTTACAGCATCAGCTTCACACCGAAGGAGTTAACCATTACCGCAAACGACATCGATGAAGTCAAGTCTATCACCGTGGAAGCGTCTGTTGGAACAAAGAAAGCCACCTGTACATTCTACGTGTTCGCTAAAGGTAATCAAACTAAAACGATGTATAAAAAAAAACATGGCAAAAATCTACGAAGCGTTCTGTTAGACCAGGGGTTCACAAACGGAGTCCAGGTGGACCCTAGGGGTCCATAGAATATTTCTGGGCGTCCACAGGCAAAATATAACAAATTTGGGGTTTGTATTACTGTACACATAGATTCGAAAAAGTTGTCAAAAAACAAATATATAACAAATGTTATCAAAGGAAAGATAAGTTACTTTTCTACCTTACTGGATATATTTTTCGTGTTTTTATTCAATGTAACATATTTATTCAGCTCGAAAAACATACAGTGTTTACCGATATATTGGAAAATTCAAGATGGCGTCTGATTCTCTCTTTAACACGGTAAGTTTGGGAAAAGGTGTTATAAATAAAAAACTAGACAAAATACTATTAAAAACCCGCCGAATATATGTCAACCTATGTCACGGTAACATATATTGAGCGAGTTTTTAACAGTATTTTATCTGGGTTTTTATTTATAACACCTTTTTCCAAACTTACCGTGTTAAAGAGAGAATCAGACGCCATCTTGAATTTTCCAATACATTGGTTAACACTGTATGTTTTTCGAGCTGAATAAACTTATCTTGCCTTTGATAACATTTCTTTGTTATATATTTGTTTTTTGACAACTTTTTCGAATCTATGTGTACAGTAATACAAACCCCAAATTTGGGGTCCACAACGTTATTTTGGTAGTTCATGAATAAAATCAACTCAAGGCTGGTGCAAAAATAATGTTTTCTTTATCAGATATATATACGTAAAAAAAAAAAACGCTTTACCAATCTGTTGTATACATACATCATTATGTATGTGATTTATATAAGCAAAGTTTATCTATTTGTGAGTGTGACAATAAAATAAGTTTGTCTTACCGTGCAGATACTTGTTTAATATCATTATGAGTGAGTAGAGATCAGGATGTCCTGTGGAAGAGATATGAGGAAAGACATTGACTCCGAGTAGTTTAAAACATCTTTTATTTCCAGAACGCCATCTTACCGGAAGCCCCAGCTACCGGAAGTGTCCTCAACTGTCAACCCGCAGTAAATGTCTTTCGCATATATATGTGCATATATATACATATATAACACAATCTAATATTATTAAAAATTTAATTTCTACTGTAATTTTGGTTTGAGGTGAAAAAATCTGAAGTAAACATTCTAACAAATTTGAAAGCATTTTCTAAATTTCCAAAAGATTCCATAAAGCAATAAAAAAAGGCAATCCGTTCGCGTGCACTATTTTCTTTGGTGGAAGAAGTTCTATTGAAGAAAATAACGCACGCAAACGGATTATCAAGGTTAATTTAGAAACTATGCCAATCTCTACTAGAAGCAGTGATTTTTTTTTAATGTATTCCGGACGAAAAAAATAAAAACGAATGGCAAAATAAATTAAGCATTTTTTTTTTCTTGTGAAGGTGTTTTGTCATGAGCGTATGGTTACACTGGCAACACTGAACAAAGCCCGTAAAAAGAACCACATGGCATAGATAAAGAAATCGAAGATCTAGTAAAATTTTGGAATGATGAATTATTTAGAAAATGATTTATTCCTATTTACAATGTCTCCGCACGGGACAGGGTCGTTTTTTAATGTGGAGAAAAGGTTGGTTGGTTGGTTGTTTTTGTTTTACGGTATATCAACCCTTTTCGGGTTATTGAATACCGAATCCAAAGATTTTGAAGAAAAAATTTTTTTAATAGAATATATTTGTTGTTTTCACGTCGGTTTCTATCTAGAGTGGACTTGGAAGCAATGGTAATTAAAGGGTGGCTCCACATTTCCCAAAGCCCACAAGCTGGGGCTTCACCATTGGATATAGTTTAAGGTCATATCCAGGACCCCCATTGAGGGACTTTTAGCCTCTGCAGGGGGGAGGGGCAGTCGGCGTATTCTAATGCCCCACTGACAGGGCCATGTAGAAAAGGAACAAAAACAAAAATTGTTTCAGTCGTGAAGAATTTCTCCTTCACTGACAGAGAACAAGAAATTGAAGTGCAGCATCTGAAGAAGAGATACTACACTTTGATGTTGACCCTAAGGCAATAATTTATTATCAATTATTAAACAAGACAGACCAAACATACGACTTAAAACTGTGTTGTCTAGTCTTGAGCGTTATGGTATTGGATTATTAAGTTTGATAAATGTTTATTTACCCTGAGCTAAACGCGATCTTATATCACACCGCAATCGTCGTCTAGATGTAATCCATGATCCAAGGTAACTGAATTTATCCACCTGAGTAACTGACGAGACTCCAATTGTTTAATTACGCAGTAAAAGTCTTCTTTACATTCAGGTTCAAACCAAACGTTTCTCTCTAATTTATTACTATTTCTAGATCTTCTTTGTGTTATGTAGCAGGGCTCATATTGGGGACATAGCGGACATGTACAACAGGATACATATTACACGATTTATTCATTTATGCACACTATTACCCTCATCTTTATGTTATTGTTTCACGATGTTTCAGCCATCTGTTTCTCTGGCCTTCGTCAGGTTGTTAACCACGACAGGATAACTGCATTCTCAGCAATTACTGCCTTCCATAGTTGTTGTCATCGCACCACGTTTTTGGCCAACTAAGCTTCTGGCCGGCTTTTGGGTAGGATTAAAACCACTATCTTCAGACAATGTCTAGAAGGGTAAGCCATGTTTTGTTTCAGAACAGTTTCCGATAATTCGTTCTTCTACACGTCCTGAGAGGTGACTGGTTTGCAGTAGACAGAACAGTTTCCGGTGGTTCATTGTTCTACAAAAGTTGGCCGGTTTGCAGTAGACAGTCCTCGAGTTGGAATCCACAGAGCAAAAGATTCTTCCTGTGTTGACACAAAAAAAAACATATGCGAAATTGTTACAGAAAGGTTTAACATTTATGGAGCAATTCAGGTTTCTGATTGGTTGGTAGCAGGATGTGAATTAATTCGATTCAATTCCTACCAGCATCGTTTATAAATAGAATCTCCCGACTGTGCGAGATCATGCCCCATTATAGTCTTACTATGATGGGATGGTCTCCTAGTGGCTTCGGTTGCAGGGAGATAGGGTAGTGGTACACGTCAAGGGTCCGTTCTTGACACTCAGACTGATAGGTGAGGGGCCGGGAACAGGCCTAGCACCTGCCGGACTAAGGTACACCGCTTGGGTATCACCCAGGAGGTCCAGGCCTTGCCACCGGGTTTTCCGGTGGGGCAAGTTTATTGCTTGTCGCCTGAAGTGCCCCTACTGGAGAATATAGACGGGGGTGCCCAGGCAATTTTTGTTGAAGTTAGAGTGCCCCTTCTTTCTGACCTTGTGCCACATTTTGCTGCAGTGCACAGCGAATAAATAACTACTCCATTATTAGTAAAAAATATTGTAACACAGTGCTCACCTGGAACTGTAGAGATTCAACGTCTCTATCCACTGCACTACAGGCCGCGAAGGGCGATTAAGGTTGGAGTTTCTATCCCATCATGGTAAACACCAGACGAAGGCCAGAGGAGTAGTTGGCTGAAACGCTGTGAAACAACAACTAAGAAAGATGAGGATAATAGTCCACAATAAATAAATGAATAAATAATGCAAATTACTCATCTCAATAAGCATTCCAATTAATTAAAGATGAGTTCATATGTGTAAGTTTGTAGTAGAAACATGCATCCATGTGTACGGACAGGCATAAAAGATTAGAGACAGTTGCTGTAAGAAGATGAGAGTTCATTTATGTACCGTATTGAAGTTTGGTTGGCATGTTGGATTATTTGTGTTTTATCTTAATCGAACTCCGGAATCCGAAGGACAGGGGAGCTTGTGTGGCATCCCACGTTGAGATGATGCAAGCTCGAGCGCCTGGTAGAGAGAAAAAAAAAAAGAAAAGAGTTTTTAGCTTAAATCTTTAAAAATTTGGTCACATGACTGAAAGCTGGCTTCTGATTGGACAAGCCAGGAAGGAAGTATATTCAAAATCTCGAGCCGCGAGAATCCTCTCCTGCTAGTGTTGCCACAGGTTCCTTATCTATGAAATATAAATTGGTTTGCCCTTTCTTCAATGCAAATAGTGATAGTAATGAACGGTAGTCCATTCACGGAATAAATCTTCTTGTAGGAATTTCTTTTTTATTTCGAACTAGCAGGGAGATTCGACATTGCCCGGGATTTAATTAAGGTTAACGAAACTTCCACACTTCCAATACTTTCATTGTCATCAAAGTCAGTGAAATCACTCATTCGTCAATCAAATCGATTAATTGCCTGCTCTTTTCAGGAATCCACCGTGGTTCATCAAGAAGAACCTACCATGCCCTCCCCCGCAGTGACTTAGTCCACAATACATTGTAGTCTACATTTCACTGTAGAGAATCTCCTGTTGATTTTATGAAATCATTTTTTTTTTATATAATAACCTGAATTAAAGTGTAAAAGCAAAAATCAAATATCATAGTCCAGTTTGTGCTCTAAACAGAAACATTCATTTCGAACTTCCCCTGCTGTCTTATCAAAGAACCTATATCTTATTTTATGCACTGGACCCTTCTGCTTGTGCGATGATAGAATTTCTCAAATGCATTTGTGATGTAAGACTGTATAAAAGCATAAACTTTTATCAAAATCGGAATGTTTCTTCTTTTTTATACTCACCATATGTATTTCTATACAAAACCTATCTAAGAACACTTCCAGAATAATCGTTTTGAGAATCTGAAAATAGGCACAATTTTTCTGATACCGATTCCAATACCCACCAAAATTCTGATATTTCTGACTCCTGGTTCCAATTAATTGTCCCAACACTGCTTCAAAAATTATACTTAGTATCTTTCTGTTTTTCTGTTCTTGACAAGTGAGCTACTGATTCAGTTGCCCTGTTATCTATATTATATTTATCTGAGTCTGTTTGTTTGTTTGTCTATTTGTTTGCCTGTTTGTTTGTCTGTTCCACCTTTTCTTGGAAATTACTGGTCCGATTTGGCTGAAATTTTGTATAGACCTTTATTATGAAAAAGTGCAACAAACTAAATATTATGGTTATTTGTATTATTTAGATATGTTAGACTACTCTCCATATCGTGTGTGTGATTTTGTCTGTTTGTTTGTATGTCCCACTTTTTCTTGGAAATTACTGGCCCGATTTAGCTGAAATTTTGTATACTGTTCATATCGTGCATGTGATTTTCACAAAGTTTCTCCAGGTGTATCTTGTCAAACTCGTGAATCTGCCCAGAATTCTGAATGGAATCCTTTGTAATGTAATATCATTCAATCAGTCATGACCAGATAGAGCCTAAGTAATTTGCAATTGTAGCTTAAATGTCGCCTGCACTTACGATTGAATCGTAAACCTATAGAAGAGTGTAACTTAAAACCGTATTTTACCAACTACTTTATCCAATATACCACGTCCAAAATTCTGTGAAGACTCTCGAGTTCGACAGAAAGATTCCCGAGTTTTGCAAGATACATTAAAATATTCTTGATGTAATTTGCCCTTAAAATATTCTTGATGTAATAGGCAATAAAAATATTCTTGATGTAATAGGCCCTTGAAATATTCTGGATATACTTTGCCCTTAAAGTATTCTTGATGTAATTGGCCATTAAAATATTCTTGATCTAATTTGCCCTTAAAATATTCTTGATGTAATAGGCAATAAAAATATTCTTGATGTAATTTGCAATTAAAATATTCTTGATGTAATTTGCCCTTAAAATATTCTTGATCTAATTTGCCCTTAAAATATTCTTGAGATAATAAGCCCTTAAAATATTCTTAATATAATGGGCCCTTAAAATATTCTTCATGTAATTGACCATTAAAATATCCCTGTTGTAATAATCCCTTAAAATATTCTTGATATAATAGACCCTTAAAATATTTTTGATATGATAGGCTCTTAAAATATTTTTGATGTAATTGGCTCTTTACATATTCCTCATGTAATAGGTCATTAAAATATTTTTGATCTAATAGGCTCTTAAAATAATCTTGATGTAATAAACCCATAAAATATTTTTATGTAACTGGCCATTTAAATATTCTTGATGTAATAAGCCATTAAAATATTCTTGATGAAGTACGCCCTTTAAATATTCTTGATGTAATTGGCCCTTAAAATATTTATGATGTAACATTGCCATTTAAATATTCTAGATGTAAAGATCTTTTAAAATATTCTTGGCCCTTAAAATATCCCTGGTGTAATTGGCCATAAAATATTCTTGATGTAACAAGCGCTTAAAATATTCTTAATATAATAGGCGTTAAAAATATTCTTGATGTAATAGGCCATAAAATATTCTTGACAAAATAGGTCATTAAAATATTCTTGATATAATAGGCCATTAAAATATTCTTGACAAAATAGGTTATTAAAATATTCTTGATGTAATAGGCCAATTGAATATTCTTAATGTAATAGGTCGTTAAAATATTCTTGATGTAATAAGCTATTAAAATATTCTTAATGTAACAAGCCATTAAAATATTCTTAATGTAACAAGCCATTAAAATATTCTTAATGTAACAAGCCATTAAAATATTCTTAATTTAACAAGCCATTAAAATATTCTTGAAGTAACAAGCCATTAAAATATTCTTAAAGTAACAAGCCATTAAAATAGTCTTAATGTAATAGGGCATTAAAGCAACTCTTGATGTAGTAAATATAAAGCTATTTGAGTAAAATTTGTACTATTTTCGATTATATTTTCAAAACTGTGTACATAATTTATGTGTATATCTGTATGCAGACATGTATGTAATGTGTTTTATTTTCTTTATTTCGAAGCCAAATCCTGTTCAGCTTTATCAGCACCCAGCGTCCAGTATGCAGTTTGGAGTTCTACCGGAATCATGGATGAATTCACATGCCAAACAAACTACAGTTTTCCAATGAAAACGAAAATGGCAGTTGGATGCGATAATTCTTGGAATACAACTTATACATCTTGCTCAAGTAAGTTTTTTGCATATATTTCAGCTACTGAAATAGTCGATTATTTTTTTATATATATATATATACAACCCTACTAAATATTCAACTGCTCATTTCATACTAGCCGGGGGGAGGGGAGTAATCCTTCGCATATCATAATTTTAGGGTTTAATTCATTGGGGAGCGCAAGGGGTTAAAGACTCTTGCTTCGCTTAGGTAATATTGGTTTCAGTTTTAAGAAACGATCCCCACAAGCATAACTTCTTCCTTCGGAGGAAGGGATTTATTGATCGTTAGTCATCTGAGGCACACTTACAAGGGAATACTGACGTATCCCTTCTTTGATATTTTTGTACTCTACCAAATTACCAATTCGTTATAACGATACAATTATAACAAATGGGCAAACTGCAAACTTATAATCAAAGATCCAATCATAACGAATGGGCAAACTGCAAACTTACTATCTATGATATCATTATAAAAAAAAAGGCTTGACAGACTATGGATACCCACAGTAAGGGTGCCTGCGCATGAAAATTTGTGTTGCAAGAGTTGCACAATCTCCAACCACGCCTCTCCTGAGTCAACATTGTTGCATACCAGTGGCAAGTTGAGGTACAAAACGACTGGAAACAATGCCGAGATAAGCGGAGAGCACATACAGCGCCTAGAATTCCCAAATGGTCACCCATCTGGTATTAGCCAGGCTTAACGTTGCTTAATTTCGGTGATCTGACGAGAACCGGTGTGTCAACGTGATTATGCTGTATACTGATATCATTATAACGAACTGCAAACTTACTATCAACGATACCATCATAACGAATGGTCAAACTGCAAATTTACTATCAACGATACCGTTATAACGAATGGTCAAACTGCAAACTTAATATCAACGATACCATTATAACGAAAAGGCAAACTGCAAACTTACTATCAACGATATCATTATATCGAATGGTCAAACTGCAAACTTAATATGAACGATACCGTTATAACGAAAGGGCAAACTGCAAACTTACTATCAACGATATCATTATAACGAAAGGTCAAACTGCAAACTTATTATCAACGATACAATTATAATGAATGGACAAACTGCAAACTTACTCTCAACGATACAATTATAATGAATGGTCAAACTGCAAACTTACTATCAACGATATCATTATAACGAAAGGTCAAACTGCAAACTTACTATCAACGATATCATTATAACGAATGGTCAAACTGCAAACTTACTATCAACGATATCATTATAATGAATGGGCGAACGGCAAACTTAATATCAGCAGAGTGTTCATAAATTGACTGTGAGACCAGGATGCAGTTGTAGATCGAGTCATACCAAACACTTCAAAATTAATACTTAATCACTCCCTTCTGCTTATAATGTGCGGATCAAGGATAAGTGGAGTAAGCTTAGGAAAAGAATGACACCCTCAGCATTATACAAGGTAAAATAATAAAAGTGTTGATTTAAAGAAAACAACACTACGGCTTTATGGTAAAACTTTTATGAAAAAAAAAATCAATTCAGGTAACTTTATTTTGTAGTAGAGCTGGGATCTATTCAATGTAGCCGCCTTCAGCCTCAAATACCACCTCAATACGGGTCTGGAACTTGGAGCATGCCTTTTCCACAAGTGCTGGCGGGAACTTAGCAAATAATCGGTGGATAGCTGCGATCAGGCTGGCTTTAGTGCTGTGGGAGGTCATGTTGGTGATATTCTCAATGTATGACCAAATGAAGGAATCCAGTGGGTTCGGGTCGGGGGGAGAAAAGGGGAGCAGTAGGAGAAGGGTATAAAGTCGTAGCACTTTTTCTGAAGCCAAACCTGGGTCTCTTTGGACTTGTGGGCCTTTGTTGTCTTGCTGCCACACACAAGGTCTGCCAACGGCTAGCTGATTGCACAAGGGGATCACCGGACACGTCAGCACATCCAGGTATACATTGGTATTGACTTTCAAGCCATCTTTGAAGATGCAAGGTAGCATGATGTGGCCCTCACTTGAAACCACACTAAAGATCATAACCATAGCTGAAAACTTTGTTTTCATTAACCTGGGTGTGTCCCTGTTATTTCTGGCAATCTAGTGATGCATTTTGCGGGGTACTGGCAATGGTTCTGTTGTCATAACTTGGATCAGTAAAGAGCATGAATTGTACAGCGACACATCTCCGATCTCGCTCATTGAACATTGTGTCACTTTCAAACATGATAGAAGGTCTCTATCGTTCTTGGGATTTGATCTGCAACAAATAAAAAAAGAAAACTGTTTTTCATGAAACGACAATGGAATCATGTCGTTTTTTTTTTTAGAGCGACAATTTTATCATTCCACCCTGTAAAGTGATGCCTGCTTTGAGGTAAGATTTGTTTAGATCTTAGATACCACATTCTAGAGGAGTATTATTTTACTATTAATTGTCTGACAAACCACCAGAAAAAATGCATTATTGATTGTTTTGTACTCTACTAGCATTTCTTCTTGGAAGGGAGTACTGGATTCCGCCTTCCATGTTAAATTGACTCTAATATTCCAAAAGGTTAAATAAAATGTCCCTCCTATTATATAAAAGCGACTATGTGTGTGTGTGTGTGTGTGTGTGTGCGTGCATGTGTGTGTGTGTGCGTGTGTGTGCGTGTGTGTGTGTGTGTGTGTGTATATGTGTGTTCCTTCCTCACAGGTTCCGAAACGGCTGAACCTATCTTTTGCAAATTTCACACAAAGCTAATTTACATGTCCTTCAAGATATGTTTTATATAAAAACTCATCCGGTAAGCATCGAAAATCGAAAAACTCCGATCCTAAAAACAGTTTTTCTTTCTTATAGATAAAAAATAATTTTTACGGGGGAATATTTCATGTTACACCGGCCAGTGGAGATAATCTTCAGCAAATCAAGGGAGATTCAATACTCAGCAAATTATTTCTTCTTCTAAAAAAAACAGAACTACTGTAAACTGGACATATAGATCAGTGGTGGTGTATTCGGGTACAGATCGAATGATCCCTTGTTTAACACCTATTTTATTTTACTTTTTTCTTATTTCAATGAGTTCATTTTATGATAAAAGAAGAGGTACCATTTAAAAACGCTGCAAATCATTTCTCATTTGCATATTTGAAAAATAAACATTAATCAGAAGTGACTTTTTCAGGGTATTCATTGTCAGACCCAAAATATCAGCAAACACACACAGACGGAATTTGATAAACGACATTATCATTACTGTTTTATTATTTTTTATTATTTTGTGAATTAGTCCACTGGGCAAATTATTCCTCGTAATAGAGGATTTACTCTATAATAATACATACACAATCTGCATAAATTAAAATATCATGTTTAAGCGTATTGTATGACCGGGCAACGCCGGGCGTCCAGCTAGTACAAAATAAGTGAAAAAAAGAAAAACATTCTTGTATGAAATAGTATTGTTATAGTTGGACTGAGTAATCTCTCTCATTCGAGGGTTCTTGATAAAGTGTAAAAACGTATTTGTAATTTGATTGGCCCCTTCCCTTTCTTCTTTTCTTCACCCTCTCTCTCAAAGACGCTCATCTTCTCTTCACCCTCTCTCTCAAAGACGTGAGATCCAGAATTACAAGATGGGAAAGATTCTATGTGCTATATATAGGAAACGAATATAACGCAGTCTTTGCATATTATGGGTTCCACAAAAAGCAGTACGCTGTCATTCCAAAAGTAAGGCCTCCTATTTTTAACTCAAAAACTAAAATGTTGAAGAACTACGAAGACGGGTGTGGTACCATTAAAAACCAATGACATTTTTTTTATTAGATATTTGGGTGTGGTTTACGTTCTGGAAGAAAGTGGAGTGTATACTTTGTTATTGTGGGCAGTTGGGGTCTGGGAGAGGGTGTGGTAAAGGAAGAGAGTAGGGGTAAGGGAGGAGAATGGTGTGTGATTTCTTATGGTTTAGCTGCTTCAGTGGGAAAGTGTTTGTTTTCTTTTAACTTGGCGGTTGTTTATTGGCCTAAGTTTTTGCTTTGATCTGAAGTAATATTATACTCTTACCATCGCTACTTCCCCATCTTAAGGTTGTATGGTTGTTTTTTTTTGTTTTGTTTTTTTTTGCTACTTCAGTTCACTATTGACTAGTTTTATTTGTTTATTTATTAATTTATTTATTTTTTTATTTTATTTGTTTATTTTTTATTCTATTCCTTGCTTTTTTGCCCGTTTGTTTTTAGTTTTCAAATTCTTTATTCATTTATGTATTTGTGTGTTTATTTATAAGATACATGTCCATCTGGTCAAATTAATAGTTAGTTGAACAGATATATTGGCTTATTTATATGATTTGAATATAGGTGATATACTGATAGTTATATTTTCTCCTCTATCGCGGTGTCTGAAGTAATTATCATGGCAAAGGTTTTATATCTATATATAAACTTAATTTCGATGGTTGTCATTCTTTCATTTCTGTTGTTTATCCTTCCCCCAATACTAGAATATGTATATATTTGATAGGTTTATATCCTTCGTTTTAGGGATAAGGTTCTTCAGATCATACACATGCAAACAGGTGCTTAATAGTATATATTTATCTATATTTGTAGAGTAATCTGTTCATAGAGTTCTCTAGTTAAAGTACTTAGTTATTGTTTGGGGTCAATTATGTGATTGTTTTTCTAATGTAGCACTGCTTAAATACTTCTTGTAGGTATATATATACATTCCAATTACAAGCGTGTTAGACCCATAGATTATTTTAATTATTTTAATTGATTGTTTTCCGGTGTTTAATTATAAAGTATGCAAAAATATAATCGGCATAATCACGTTGACATACCGGTTCTCGCCAGATCACCGAAGTTAAGCAACGTTGAGCCTGGCTAATACCAGATGGGTGACCATTTGGGAATTCTAGGCACTGTATGTGCTCTCTGCTTATCTCGGCATTTGTTTCCAGTCGTTCTGTACATCAACTTGACACCGGTATTTAACAATGTTGACTCAGGAGAGATGTGGTTGGAGATTGTGCAACTCTTGCCACACAAGACTGAAGGAAGCCACACACACACACACACACACACACACATATATATATATATATATATATATATATATATATATATATATAAATTCACCTGTCATCCTTTTTAAAAAGATAGAATTGCCCAATCGTCTAAGACAAGATGAAAGCAAGCAAGATTCACAGAGCTTTTTAATTACATAGATATCAAAATATTATATTAGAACCTATCAAGGAAAATGAGCAATGAAACAAACAAGACAAATTTTGATGATAAAAATATGAACTGAATAAGCAAAAAAGATGAAAAGAGCTTATCGTTGAAAATCCATGGGTTAAGAATCTTTCTTTATTTTAATTCGCTGTTTAAATTTTGGATGGATCAGTTATACAAACACTTCCCCACTGCGGCAGCTAAATCACAAGAAATCACACCTCCCCTTCCCCCCTCACCCTACTCTCTTCTTTTACCACACTCTCTCCACCCCCACATGCAAAGTGTACTCACCTTTATCCAGTTGGTAGCAAATTATGTTTCTGTTCGTTTAGTTTAGTTTCAAACGGTGATGCTTAAGATGGTGTTGAGGGGTAATGAGGGGATGGCCCCTTTCTTAATTTAGCTAAGTTATTTATGCTAACCTCTTCTTCGACGCTTTTCGGTAAGTGTCATTATTAGTTAGAGGTGTGTTGGTTTATAGTAAGTATATTTATTAAATTGTGGTGTATCGGGACTATTATTAATTAATTAAGATATTGGGAGTGGCGAGGGATGGTGAATTGTAGTGTTACTACTATGGGAGGATCGCTATTTGCTTTTCACAATTTATTTAAAGCAAAGCCACCAAAAATCGAAACAACAAGTCATGGTAAAACTTACTCAACTGCTCGTTCCCCTCAAAAATATGTGAGTCAAGTTTTACACAAAATATACGAGTATATATATATATATATATATATATATATATATATATATATATATATATATATATATATATATTTACTCGGGGTTTTTTATATTCAAAAGTAATGGACTAATGAATTCAACGAGGTTGTTAGATAGTGCTCAATAAAAAGAGCTGATAATACTTGTTTATTGTTATATAAACATGGTCACATCCCTCTGCTACAAATAGCCACTTGTTTCAATCAAACAACAGATATCATCAGGCAGCGACTTGACTATTCAAAAGTTCAATGAATAATCTATAATAATAGGTTATTCATTGAACTTTTGAATAGTCAAGTCGCTGCTTGAGTATATCTGTTGTTTGATTGAAACAAGTGGCTATTTGTAGCAGCGGGATGTGAGCATGTTTATATAACAATAAACAAGTATATATATATTTATATATATATATATATATATATATATATATAAAACAAAACGGCCGCGGGCAGTTTTGTGAGTCCAGCAAAGGCTTTTTTCGCTGTGGTTCTCGGGGGGGGGGGATAGTACTATGTTTTAGTACTTTTTATATACTCCCTAGTTTATAATATCTACGATTTGTGAAGGGAAGTCGTCTCTAGATTTATTTTGATCGACTTTTATAAAATTCCCACTATTCTTTCCGTCTCGCATGTTTGTTGGGCTTTTTCGTATAAAAGCAAAACTGAATCAACAGCGAAGACAGCTTCCCAGACTTACGGTCAAGATCAAGGTGTAGGACATCCCTCAGTACAAAAAGGTGAATGCGGTATTATGGTGAAAGAAGATAATAGCTGAGAGAAACTTTTGATTTTGTTTAGTTCTGGAGTGACAAGAATGACCAATGACCACCACAATCTCCCCTTTTGAGTTGGCCATGTGCCTAAGTTTTTTGTTCATTGTTGATTTTCACTGTACTTTTACCATGAATAAAGGATTTAATATCTCAAAGTGTAGTATCTGTTCTTCAGATGCTACACTGAGCGGCCTCACACTGCTCTGCAACCTTCCGTCTCAGAGGAGATACAATTTGAAAAAAAAAATGGAGACAGACAGACAAACATAGTGATTTTTATAAATGTAATTACTTAGATTAAGCCTTCCTTTCTTTGCTCGCAAAAATCAAATTTTTTATTTATTTCAAAGTCACCATTTATCAAGGCCGGTAGACCACTCAAGGATAAGGGTTAAGTGTTAGGTAGTTGATGAGAACTCAATGATAATCAGTAATCATGGAACTTAGGTGGGGCTTAATTATTTAAGAGGATGGGTCAACAAAAACTTAATTACATTGGACTTGAATAGTACTAAGTTATAGTCAGCCGAGAAGCAGCTCCACGGTATCTTTGAATGGAAATTAAAACCGAAACTCATGTCAAATCATCGAGTAGTATAACTTTTAAATAATAAATAAGGTGCTTCTGCAGTATAGCACCTATATGAGCCCACAACACGATTCAGGTTATTACCTTTCCAACGAGCCTTCATTTGTAAAATTCTCTATCCCTACTATTATATAAAAGTCACTTTTAAGTGTGTGTGTGTGTGTGTGTGTGTGTGTGTGTGTGTGTGTGTGTGTGTGTGTGTGAGTTCCTCGATTTATAGGTTCTGAAACGGCTAAGCCTATCTTTTGCAAATTTCATACAAAGGTAATTTATACATCTGGCAGTGTTCTTAGATATGCTTTATACAGAAATTCATCCGATAAGTATCGAAAATAAAAAAAAATCCGATCCTAAAAATAGTCTTTCTTTCTTATAGATAAAAAAGAATTTTTACAGGAGAATATGCTAGGTTGCACCATCAAGGGAGATAATAAATTCTGAACAAATAATTTCTTAGTATTATTTGGATTCATTGAACTACTGTTCTCATCTTGAGTGTAATTTTCACAACCTTTCTGTCGATGTAACTTCCGACCTTCTTCATGACTAGAACTGTGTATATGAAATTCCATGTAAGTGTGGAAAACGATACAAAGGCGAAACATGTCGTCCACTGAAAGTATGGTTAGAAAAACATCAAAAAAGCCGTAATACATGGAAAGACTGAAAAGTCAGTCAAAAGAGTATATGTAATAAGGGAGCATCTATGTATGTCTGTTGAAAATTAAAGAAATTTTATCCTTTATTTTATTTCTACTTTTAAACTCGTTTTCGACCCATACAAGGCATGTTGCAATTTGGATGTAAGCGACTACTATTTGGTACCATGTCTAACAGGGCATCGTAGGGATTTGTGCAGCGAGATGTCTGCTCCCATCACACTCAAATCTCTGCATGTCAGAATAATCAGGGAAGCAAGAAATAGGGAGGGAACTCCAAGATCCAGCATTCCAAAGGAAGAAACTGTTGTGTCTGCACAAATAATTAACAAGAACACGGAAAGTAAAGGTATAACAATAATATTAGGAAGAAAAGTTATATACATATTTACATGTCTTCAGATATACTTCAGTTGGAGATATTCCGGCAGGTGGTGTGTTGCATGTCTTACTGGAGGAAACATAGGCGTCTTGCCTATTTTATTAGTGATTGATACCTTTATATATCTCACTCACCCACCTATGTTAATTAGTGGGCGTCTCCACAACAGAAACTATTAGAACAGGAAGCCCTCCGGCTCTAGGGACCTTAACAATGAAGAAGTGAGTTCCTACTGTCGAGGGGACACAAATATTATAAGTTCGTCAGAGCACATTCCATTAAAACAGACACAGGGATGTAATGTTGCATTGATGGGACAGAGGTTGTAGCTCGGACGATAATGCGGAGCCTATCAGACTTTAGACCTCTCTTATAGCCCTAGTCTAAGACCTTGTCTAAGAGTGAGAGACTAATAGTAACCAATCCAATTCTTTCTTTTATTTAAGGTTAAGCCTTCCTTTCTTTGCTCATGAAAATCAAATTCACATGCGTTATACTATTATTCTTTCCTTTCTTTTTTATCATTATCAATTATTATTAAGATTAATTATTTTGCCATAAAAAATTAAATTTGTACACAGGATTACTGATGTAACATAGTGTGTCTGAGCGCATGCAAAGTATCAGTAGCATCAAAGGATGGCTGGCTTGCGAAGAGATAAGCAGTGGCAGTATGGTACTATCGTTTCCCAGGGAGAGTTACTTGTTTGAGGAAAATCCTAGTTGCAATTGTTATTTAAATATAAGATTTTTTTTTTTTTTTTACACAGTGATCACCACTTATCAAGGCCCGGAAGCCACTCAGGGATAAGGATTATTGCAAGTATATTATGTTAGTGTGGAGATTTGATGAAGTGTTTACTTAAGGGGGCGGTTCATTAGGAATTTGTTAACATTGTACTTGAAGACATCCAAGTTGTAGTCCGGTGGGAAGCAGGCAGACGGAACAGAGTTCCACAGGTGTGCAGTTCTAAGAAAGAAGCTTTGTTCATGGAATCCGCGTTTTGATTTAGGCACAGATAAAGAGTGGGGGAAATTTTTCACAGTGGATTCAGCTAGACGGGTGTTTTTTGTGAAAGATTGGCGAGGGGGGGGGGACCACATATTGGAACTCAGACGAGCACCTGCCATGGAAATAACGATAAAACAAGGATAGGCTCGCAACGTCTCTTCTGTGGGAAAGGTTGCAGGGTAGAGAAAAGGGCATCCCCCACTAAGCCACGAAGTCTATTTTGTACTCTGTCAAGGCAGGATAGGCTGTTTTTAGCAGCTCCTACCCAGATATGGCAACAGTATTCCATCCTTGGACGTACTTGGCTTTATCTGACCTGTACAATTTACAAGCCGAAAATTATCCCAAACGGAATGAATTTACATATTTTTTTTGTCCAGCACGAGTATATATATAATTGTAGGTTCGATCCACGGCTGGGGAAAGGTGTATGTCTAGCTACACTGATGAGTTGTGATACAACAAAACAGTATGGTACTATCGTTTCCCGGGGAGAGTTACTTGGTTGGAGAACGTTCTAGGAACGCAACCAGCTCCCCGGGGGAATAAACGGTATCCCAACAATAAAGACATGGTTCCATGATAATGTGAAGATGGGCCACTTGTTAGGGTCTGAGTATCACGAGGAGAATCATACCTGAGATGTTGGATGTAAGTGTGTGGCTCCTTCATTCTCTCAAGATCATTCTGGAGGAATTCTGGCTGGGATCTTCTTCCTTCATCTTCAGGGTCGCCTCATGCGACTTAAGACATTTATGGCAGACACAAAAAAAAACGACACACGACACAATTGCAATATATATTATATAATCTTAACTATTTATTTTACAAAAATATATATTACAATACAATATACAAATTATAATTAATTTTTACAATTAAAACTAGACAATAGGCTCTTCAAAACTAACTAACCTATCCTAACTAGTATTGAGGGACGGGGTGCCCCCCTCCCTCATTTATGGAGAGACAGAAATATGCACGCTCACCTCATAATGGTCCGGACAGAAAGAAGTCAAAAGAAGAAATGGAATTATGGGATTGCATTTTTCTGTGTATTCCTTTGCCTACAGCCATGCAGGGGGAGGGTGCGTAAGCAGCTATAAAAACCATGGAACTATGATATAGTGCCACAACAGAAGCAGGAGGAAACAATCAATCAATTTGATTGAAAAATGGATGATTTCATGAATTTCGATGACAATAAAAGTATTGGAAGTGTGGAACATTCGTTGATCCTCATTTAATCCCAGGCGACATATATGATGAGAAGCATTAGGCTTCGAAATACCCTGGCATAAAGAGTCCCTTCTATCCACCAAATTGGATGTGGGTGTGTGACTCCTTCATTCTCTCGAGATCACTCTGGTCGCATTCTGTGTGTGTTTGTGTGTGTTTGTATGTCCGCCAAAAATTCGACAGAAGCGACGGATTTTCACAAGATCAGTATCATTTTGAAGCTCGACCTTTTGGACGACAAATATTAAAAAAAAATGGCTGAAAACATTAATTCCTTCACCCTCAACTGGACAATTTTATACAGGGAGGGATAGCAAAAAATCGTTCCTTCATGACAACTTAGCCATACACGCATGCCCAAAAAACGTTCTTTCTTGAATTAGTTTAAATATTAAAAACAAAAAACAGTTACTTTCCCTCACGCTGTCTTAGCCCAGTCGGTTAAGTAGCAGCATTGATATCTTAAGATTGCACGTTCGAGCCGAGATGTAAGATTTTTTTTTTTCGATTTTTAAAGTTTTAATATTGAAACATTTTTACGTGTTGCATACTGGGTGTTTATATTTAAAGAGACATATATTATTTTATATAGTTGTTGTGTTCAATTAGAGAGAGACAGGATACATTTTAACGAGAGAGATATATAAGAGAGATAGGCATTTATACAGTCTGGGAATGTTTCTATAACATATATTTTAGAGATTAGGATTATCAGTTCTTGATAGAGAGGGGACAGTCATTATTTATGATAGCTGAGGGAAACATATTTCTTAAGGATGGGGTTTATACACAAAATTCATTATATATCATATAAATGATTCACAATACCTCTTTTTTGGTAGAATGGCACAACACAAGACGGCAGTTACAAAATGATGATGCTTCTTTTCTTTCTTGACCAGTCAATGATTTCACATCAAGGAATTCAAAGTCCTACATGATTTCAACTTCTACGCTTTCGCTTCCAAAGGGAGATTCCTTCTGATCAATGTCAGCTCTGTCTGTCCGCCTCTGTCCGACCCTCTATCGACTCTGTTCGTTTGTCTCACTAAAACTACCAACTATATTGAGACTCATCTCTTAGCCATGACGTCATTGCATGGCCAACAACGTGCATCTTGATCCCATGGCCTAGACATGCTTCATGTGTCTCGTTCACACCATGTCCGAGCATGTACTCGACTCACATGGTCTTCAACTCACGTGCATTGTTCACATATGTCTGCAAACAAGAATTCTCTAACCTATTTTTGGTCTAACCTATTTTCACAATATGTTCAATATTTGCTATTGTTCGTTTTCAAATTCCTTATTTTAATTTCATTTTCATAAACAGAATTGAGTCATCAAATTCCTTTTTCTAAACAATGAATTCCTTTTCACCACACATATCATTTATTTATGTTAAAAACTCGCCTGAATGTTAATTCCAAACCTAGCGTCCCAGGTTCGAATTCTCGGACTATCCTATCTAATTTTTTATTTACTTACAAGAACAGGGGACCTGTTCTCATAACATATGTTCTTTTTTTCTATCACGTTCGCTGTTTTTTGTTTTTGTCTTTCCGATTTCTTCAGGAAGTTTTAACATCATTCGCTTATTCTTTATTTTGCATCACGTTCATTGTTTTTTTCTTCCATCACCTTCGTTGTTTTGTTTTTTTTTCCGATTATTTTAAGAAGTTATAGCATCGTTCGCTTATTCTTTATTTTGCCGGTTTCGTTGTTTTTTTTAATGATATTTAATCAGGGTTATTATGTTCGCTTATTCTTTTTTCCCATTTTGTTTTGATTTAAATCCCCCCACACACACCCCACTACACCCGGGCAACGCCGGGTACCCCCGCTAGTATTTAATAAAGTTGTATTTTCTTTTTAAATAAATAGAAAAAAAAAGTTTTTAATATGAATATCAACACATGCAAAAAATTATATTAGTATAGATTTCTTTAAACCTCAAATCAAAAAAAAAATTAGCCATAAAATGTATGTTATATTCTTATACTAGCGTTTTCCAGGTGTTTGTAGGTGTGTGTTTGTGTAAGGGGGGGGGGGTAAAGTAAAGAATAAGCGAAATAAATGATGTTTATTTTAAAAAAATGGAAAGAATTCTTGTTTTTTTTGTTTAATGTTGGGAAATAAATGGTAATTAAGCAACATAAAAGTAGGAAGCATCAAACAGAAAGACACGGTGAAATTCAATCTCAGTTTTTTAAGCAACTATGAAGTACAAAAAACCGAAACCGGTGTTCGTTCGTAACTGTCCCTTGTGAACGATCAAGCAACGGTGTAAACGGGTGGCGGAGAAAGGAATTTATTAGAGAGAAAATATTTTACTTCTTCCATTGATTTTAACCGATTTTGGCAGTGAACTCTCAGCAGAAAAAATATAGGAATCTACGAGTAGCGAGGAAGTGGAGAGGTAATATGCCTATAACACACCTCAGATATTGTGTTGCAGTTTGTGCATATTACATTTCCATGAAATGTCTTGATTTTTAATCCTATTAAGGTCAAAATCACAGGGGAAAAAGAGTTCATTTATATATATATATATATAGAGAGAGAGAGAGAGAGAGAAGAGATTAGTATAGATTTCTTGTGTGTAACGGCGATGTCACACTGAAGTTAGCTGTGCATTAATTTTATTTTATTTTCTTTGAACAGAACTGGAAAATTTGGCTACAGTCTCTGGAGATGTAAACATTACCTACACGTCTAATGAACCGATCTCAGATGAATGTGCACAAAAAATGTTGCTGACTTTTATGAATAAATTGTTAAATATTAAAAAATATAATCCTTGTGGGATTGTGACCGGAAACCCAGTACCAACACCAGATACAGCTTTCAATTATACACACACTGGATCAAAGGTATGGCTGAAAATTCTGACATTTCTATTGCACTCAACATTTGACACTTTTGTTTTCTGTTTTGAAAAACTCTTTTGATAAGGGGAGACAATTCAAGAAAACCCAATTAGAAAATGTCAGAAAATGAGTTACAAACAAAAAACAAATACAATAAAGTAATGCAATAACACAAAATTAATATTAATATTAATTATCTGAACATTTATTGAATTCAAATAAAATTAAGAAAAATTCGTTTTTTTTTCAAAAAAAAAACAATCATGCATATAAGAGGTGCCTTCAATAAGTTTCCAGACTTTTTCCGTATGGGTACTTTTATTGGGAGTACACAGGAAACTCTACCCCCTTCGAAGTAATCTCCTCCGGCTGCACTGCACTTGTACCATTCCAACAACTTCTGGAAGGCTTCATGGAAGTCCTCTAGTGTGTGCTTATAATAGCCTCTTTCATCTCTTATGATGTCTCATAACAACAGTCTCTAAGGATTTCTCTGAGCTTAAGGAATAACCAAAAGTCACAGGGAGCAAGGTCTGGACTATGGGGAGGGTGAGGAACTGTCTTGATGCCCATCTTAGTCATAACATCTTTCTTTCTGATCTTCTTCCAGTACCCCTGGGGCAAAGTTCATCAAAATCTTTTTCATAATCAGTTTTCTCGAAAATAATTGCGTGTACAGTTCCCACACTGACATCAAACTGTGCACTTATTGTCTCTATAAACGCATGATTAGATTTATCCATGAAATTCTTTGTTTGGCCAATCAACTCTTGTGTTCTGACATTTTTACTCCTTCCACACCTCTCATCAGCCCTCACAGACCCCCTGCCTTCCTCGAATCTCTTATGCCACTCAAAAACTAATACTTGATTCATGCAAGATGTTCTAAAAGCAGTTTGAAGCATTCCATACATATTTGCAGCATTTCTTTTCGAGTTTAAAACAGAATTGTATGGCATATCGTTCTTCTAAAGTGTCTAACAATCCAAACTGCATTTTGAAATTAAAAAGCTGTGAAAATCTGGCTTTAGTAGTGCGTATTCCAAGCCCTGTTGTAGCTGTTCATTTGAACTTGAAATCATATAAGTGGGCCGAGAATCTCATCAGATGCATAGCAATAACATAGTGAATTTTGAATAGTAATCAAAAATTATAAATGCCTCCACAAAAAAGTTTGGGAAATTATTGAAGACATCTTGTATTCCAATAATTATTGTTTAAAACTGATTCCAAATTTTTAAAGTCAAATATTTTCAAATAGTGGCACCGTTCATTCATTTTAGAATTTTTTTAATATCAATGCAATCAAAATCTTATAAATATCTAATCAGTAGGTTCTCCCTTAACATTTATAATCTATGCAATCAAAATCTCTCTTGAAATAGCCAGAAAATTATGATTCCCCTCCATGTATCCATACCTTATAAATATCTAATCAAGTAAGTTCTCTCTTAAAATTTATAATCTATGCAATCAAAATCTCTTGAAATAGCCAGAAAATTATGATTCCCCTTCAAATATTCATACCTTATAAATATCTAATCAAGTAAGTTCTCCCTTAAAATTTATAATCTATGCAATCAAAATCTCTCTTGAAATAGCCAGAAAATTATGATTCCCCTTCAAATATTCATACCTTATAAATATCTAATCAAGTAAGTTCTCCCTTAAAATTTATAATCTATGCAATCAAAATCTCTCTTGAAATAGCCAGAAAATTATGATTCCCCTTCAAATATTCATACCTTATAAATATCTAATCAAGTAAGTTCTCTCTTAAAATTTATAATCTATGCAATCAAAATCTCTTGAAATAGCCAGAAAATTATGATTCCCCTTCAAATATTCATACCTTATAAATATCGAATCAAGTAAGTTCTCCCTTAAAATTTATAATCTATGCAATCAAAATCTCTTGAAATAGCCAGAAAATTATGATTCCCCTTCAAATATTTCTACCTTATAAATATCGAATCAAGTAAGTTCTCCCTTAAAATTTATAATCTATGCAATCAAAATCTCTCTTTAAATAGCTAGAAAATTATGATTCCCCTTCAAATATTCATACCTTATAAATATCTAATCAAGTAAGTTCTCCCTGAAAATTTATAATCTATGCAATCAAAATCTCTTGAAATAGCCAGAAAATTATGATTCCCCTTCAAATATTCATACCTTATAAATATATAATCAAGTAAGTTCTCTCTTAAAATTTATAATCTATGCAATCAAAATCTCTCTTGAAATAGCCAGAAAATTATGATTCCCCTTCAAATATTCATACCTTATAAATATCTAATCAAGTAAGTTCTCCCTTAAAATTTATAATCTATGCAATCAAAATCTCTCTTGAAATAGCCAGAAAATTATGATTCCCCTTCAAATATTCATACCTTATAAATATCTAATCAAGTAAGTTCTCTCTTAAAATTTATAATCTATGCAATCAAAATCTCTTGAAATAGCCAGAAAATTATGATTCCCCTTCAAATATTCATACCTTATAAATATCGAATCAAGTAAGTTCTCCCTTAAAATTTATAATCTATGCAATCAAAATCTCTTGAAATAGCCAGAAAATTATGATTCCCCTTCAAATATTTCTACCTTATAAATATCGAATCAAGTAAGTTCTCCCTTAAAATTTATAATCTATGCAATCAAAATCTCTCTTGAAATAGCCAGAAAATTATGATTCCCCTTTAAATATTCATACCTTATAAATATCGAATCAAGTATGTTCTCTCTTAAAATTTATAATCTATGCAATCAAAATCTCTCTTGAAATAGCCAGAAAATTATGATTCCCCTTCAAATATTCATACCTTATACATATCTAATCAAGTAAGTTCTCTCTTAAAATTTATAATCTATGCAATCAAAATCTCTCTTGAAATAGCCAGAAAATTATGATTCCCCTTCAAATATTCATACCTTATAAATATCGAATCAAGTAAGTTCTCCCTTAAAATTTATAATCTATGCAATCAAAATCTCTCTTGAAATAGCCAGAAAATTATGAATCCCCTTTCAAATATTCATACCTTATAAATATCGAATCAAGTAAGTTCTCCCTTAAAATTTATAATCTATGCAATCAAAATCTCTTGAAATAGCCAGAAAATTATGATTCCCCTTCAAATATTCATACCTTATAAATATCGAATCAAGTAAGTTCTCCCTTTAAATTTATAATCTATGCAATCAAAATCTCTCTTGAAATAGCCAGAAAATTATGATTCCCCTTCAAATATTCATACCTTATAAATATCTAATCAAGTAAGTTCTCCCTTAAAATTTACAATCTATGCAATCAAAATCTCTCTTGAAATAGCCAGAAAATTATGATTCCCCTTCAAATATTTCTACCTTATAAATATCTAATCAAGTAAGTTCTCCCTTAAAATTTATAATCTATGCAATCAAAATCACTCTTGAAATAGCCAGAAAATTATGATTCCCCTTCAAATATTCATACCTTATAAATATCGAATCAAGTATGTTCTCCCTTAAAATTTATAATCTATGCAATCAAAATCTCTCTTGAAATAGCCAGAAAATTATGATTCCCCTTAAAATATTCATACCTTATAAATATCGAATCAAGTAAGTTCTCCCTTAAAATTTATAATCTATGCAATCAAAATCTCTCTTGAAATAGCCAGAAGATAATGATTCCCCTTCAAATATTTATAGCTTATAAATATCTAATCAAGTAAGTTCTCCCTTAAAATTTATAATCTATGCAATCAAAATCTCTCTTGAAATAGCCAGAAAATTATGATTCCCCTTCAAATATTTATACCTTATAAATATCGAAGCAAGTAAGTTCTCCCTTAAAATTTATAATCTATGCAATCAAAATCTCTTGAAATAGCCAGAAAATTATGATTCCCCTTCAAATATTCATACCTTATAAATATCTAATCAAGTATGTTCTCCCTTAAAATTTATAATCTATGCAATCAAAATCTCTCTTGAAATAGCCAGAAAATAATGATTCCCCTTCAAATATTTATACCTTATAAATATCTAATCAAGTAAGTTCTCCCTTAAAATTTATAATCTATGCAATCAAAATCTCTCTTGAAATAGCCAGAAAATTATGATTCCCCTTCAAATATTCATACCTTATAAATATCTAATCAAGTAAGTTCTCCCTTAAAATTTATAATCTATGCAATCAAAATCTCTCTTGAAATAGCCAGAAAATTATGATTCCCCTTCAAATATTCATACCTTATAAATATCTAATCAAGTATGTTCTCCCTTAAAATTTATAATCTATGCAATCAAAATCTCTCTTGAAATAGCCAGAAAATAATGATTCCCCTTCAAATATTTATACCTTATAAATATCTAATCAAGTAAGTTCTCCCTTAAAATTTATAATCTATGCAATCAAAATCTCTCTTGAAATAGCCAGAAAATTATGATTCCCCTTTAAATATTCATACCTTATAAATATCGAATCAAGTATGTTCTCTCTTAAAATTTATAATCTATGCAATCAAAATCTCTCTTGAAATAGCCAGAAAATTATGATTCCCCTTCAAATATTCATACCTTATAAATATCTAATCAAGTAAGTTCTCTCTTAAAATTTATAATCTATGCAATCAAAATCTCTCTTGAAATAGCCAGAAAATTATGATTCCCCTTCAAATATTCATACCTTATAAATATCGAATCAAGTAAGTTCTCCCTTAAAATTTATAATCTATGCAATCAAAATCTCTCTTGAAATAGCCAGAAAATTATGAATCCCCTTTCAAATATTCATACCTTATAAATATCGAATCAAGTAAGTTCTCCCTTAAAATTTATAATCTATGCAATCAAAATCTCTTGAAATAGCCAGAAAATTATGATTCCCCTTCAAATATTCATACCTTATAAATATCGAATCAAGTAAGTTCTCCCTTTAAATTTATAATCTATGCAATCAAAATCTCTCTTGAAATAGCCAGAAAATTATGATTCCCCTTCAAATATTCATACCTTATAAATATCTAATCAAGTAAGTTCTCCCTTAAAATTTACAATCTATGCAATCAAAATCTCTCTTGAAATAGCCAGAAAATAATGATTCCCCTTCAAATAGTTATAGCTTATAAATATCTAATCAAGTAAGTTCTCCCTTAAAATTTATAATCTATGCAATCAAAATCTCTCTTGAAATAGCCAGAAAATAATGAGTCCCCTTCAAATATTTATACCTTATAAATATCTAATCAAGTAAGTTCTCCCTTAAAATTTATAATCTATGCAATCAAAATCTCTCTTGAAATAGCCAGAAAATAATGATTCCCCTTCAAATATTCATACCTTATAAATATCTAATCAAGTAAGTTCTCCCTTAAAATTCATAATCTATGCAATCAAAATCTCTCTTGAAATAGCCAGAAAATAATGATTCCCCTTCAAATATTTATACCTTATAAATATCTAATCAAGTAAGTTCTCCCTTAAAATTTATAATCTATGCAATCAAAATCTCTCTTGAAATAGCCAGAAAATTATGATTCCCCTTCAAATATTCATACCTTATAAATATCTAATCAAGTAAGTTCTCCCTTAAAATTTATAATCTATGCAATCAAAATCTCTCTTGAAATAGCCAGAAAATTATGATTCCCCTTCAAATATTCATACCTTATAAATATCTAATCAAGTAAGTTCTCCCTTAAAATTTATAATCTATGCAATCAAAATCTCTCTTGAAATAGCCAGAAAATTATGATTCCCCTTCAAATATTCATACCTTATAAATATCAAATCAAGTAAGTTCTCCCTTAAAATTTATAATCTATGCAATCAAAATCTCTCTTGAAATAGCCAGAAAATAATGATTCCACTTCAAATATTCATACCTTATAAATATCGAATCAAGTAAGTTCTCCCTTAAAATTTATAATCTATGCAATCAAAATCTCTCTTGAAATAGCCAGAAAATTATGATTCCCCTTCAAATATTCATACCTTATAAATATCTAATCAAGTAAGTTCTCCCTTAAAATTTATAATCTATGCAATCAAAATCTCTCTTGAAATAGCCAGAAAATTATGATTCCCCTTCAAATATTCATACCTTATAAATATCTAATCAAGTAAGTTCTCCCTTAAAATTTATAATCTATGCAACTAAAAACTCTCTTGAAATAGCCAGAAAATTATGATTCCCCTTCAAATATTCATACCTTATAAATATCTAATCAAGTAAGTTCTCCCTTAAAATTTATAATCTATGCAATCAAAATCTCTCTTGAAATAGCCAGAAAATAATGATTTCCCTTCAAATATTCATACCTTATAAATATCGAATCAAGTAAGTTCTCCCTTAAAATTTATAATCTATGCAATCAAAATCTCTCTTGAAATAGCCAGAAAATAATGATTCCCCTTCAAATAGTTATAGCTTATAAATATCTAATCAAGTAAGTTCTCCCTTAAAATTTATAATCTATGCAATCAAAATCTCTCTTGAAATAGCCAGAAAATAATGATTCCCCTTCAAATATTTATACCTTATAAATATCTAATCAAGTAAGTTCTCCCTTAAAATTTATAATCTATGCAATCAAAATCTCTCTTGAAATAGCCAGAAAATTATGATTCCCCTTCAAATATTCATACCTTATAAATATCTAATCAAGTAAGTTCTCCCTTAAAATTCATAATCTATGCAATCAAAATCTCTCTTGAAATAGCCAGAAAATAATGATTCCCCTTCAAATATTTATACCTTATAAATATCTAATCAAGTAAGTTCTCCCTTAAAATTTATAATCTATGCAATCAAAATCTCTCTTGAAATAGCCAGAAAATTATGATTCCCCTTCAAATATTCATACCTTATAAATATCTAATCAAGTAAGTTCTCCCTTAAAATTTATAATCTATGCAATCAAAATCTCTCTTGAAATAGCCAGAAAATTATGATTCCCCTTCAAATATTCATACCTTATAAATATCTAATCAAGTATGTTCTCCCTTAAAATTTATAATCTATGCAATCAAAATCTCTCTTGAAATAGCCAGAAAATAATGATTACCCTTCAAATATTTATACCTTATAAATATCTAATCAAGTAAGTTCTCCCTTAAAATTTATAATCTATGCAATCAAAATCTCTTGAAATAGCCAGAAAATTATGATTCCCCTTCAAATATTCATACCTTATAAATATCTAATCAAGTAAGTTCTCCCTTAAAATTTATAATCTATGCAATCAAAATCTCTCTTGAAATAGCCAGAAAATTATGATTCCCCTTCAAATATTCATACCTTATAAATATCTAATCAAGTATGTTCTCCCTTAAAATTTATAATCTATGCAATCAAAATCTCTCTTGAAATAGCCAGAAAATAATGATTCCCCTTCAAATATTTATACCTTATAAATATCTAATCAAGTAAGTTCTCCCTTAAAATTTATAATCTATGCAATCAAAATCTCTCTTGAAATAGCCAGAAAATTATGATTCCCCTTCAAATATTCATACCTTATAAATATCTAATCAAGTATGTTCTCCCTTAAAATTTATAATCTATGCAATCAAAATCTCTCTTGAAATAGCCAGAAAATAATGATTACCCTTCAAATATTTATACCTTATAAATATCTAATCAAGTAAGTTCTCCCTTAAAATTTATAATCTATGCAATCAAAATCTCTTGAAATAGCCAGAAAATTATGATTCCCCTTCAAATATTCATACCTTATAAATATCTAATCAAGTATGTTCTCCCTTAAAATTTATAATCTATGCAATCAAAATCTCTCTTGAAATAGCCAGAAAATTATGATTCCCCTTCAAATATTTATACCTTATAAATATCTAATCAAGTAAGTTCTCCCTTAAAATTTATAATCTATGCAATCAAAATCTCTCTTGAAATAGCCAGAAAATTATGATTCCCCTTCAAATATTCATACCTTATAAATATCTAATCAAGTATGTTCTCCCTTAAAATTTATAATCTATGCAATCAAAATCTCTCTTGAAATAGCCAGAAAATAATGATTACCCTTCAAATATTTATACCTTATAAATATCTAATCAAGTAAGTTCTCCCTTAAAATTTATAATCTATGCAATCAAAATCTCTTGAAATAGCCAGAAAATTATGATTCCCCTTCAAATATTCATACCTTATAAATATCTAATCAAGTAAGTTCTCCCTTAAAATTTATAATCTATGCAATCAAAATCTCTCTTGAAATAGCCAGAAAATTATGATTCTCCTTCAAATATTCATACCTTATAAATATCTAATCAAGTATGTTCTCCCTTAAAATTTATAATCTATGCAATCAAAATCTCTCTTGAAATAGCCAGAAAATAATGATTCCCCTTCAAATATTTATACCTTATAAATATCTAATCAAGTAAGTTCTCCCTTAAAATTTATAATCTATGCAATCAAAATCTCTCTTGAAATAGCCAGAAAATTATGATTCCCCTTCAAATATTCATACCTTATAAATATCTAATCAAGTAAGTTCTCCCTTAAAATTTATAATCTATGCAATCAAAATCTCTCTTGAAATAGCCAGAAAATTATGATTCCCCTTCAAATATTCATACCTTATAAATATATAATCAAGTAAGTTCTCCCTTAAAATTTATAATCTATGCAATCAAAATCTCTCTTGAAATAGCCAGAAAATTATGATTCCCCTTCAAATATTCATACCTTATAAATATCTAATCAAGTAAGTTCTCCCTTAAAATTTATAATCTATGCAATCAAAATCTCTCTTGAAATAGCCAGAAAATTATGATTCCCCTTCAAATATTCATACCTTATAAATATCTAATCAAGTATGTTCTCCCTTAAAATTTATAATCTATGCAATCAAAATCTCTCTTGAAATAGCCAGAAAATAATGATTCCCCTTCAAATATTTATACCTTATAAATATCTAATCAAGTAAGTTCTCCCTTAAAATTTATAATCTATGCAATCAAAATCTCTTGAAATAGCCAGAAAATTATGATTCCCCTTCAAATATTCATACCTTATAAATATCTAATCAAGTAAGTTCTCCCTTAAAATTTATAATCTATGCAATCAAAATCTCTCTTGAAATAGCCAGAAAATTATGATTCCCCTTCAAATATTCATACCTTATAAATATCTAATCAAGTATGTTCTCCCTTAAAATTTATAATCTATGCAATCAAAATCTCTCTTGAAATAGCCAGAAAATAATGATTCCCCTTCAAATATTTATACCTTATCAATATCTAATCAAGTAAGTTCTCCCTTAAAATTTATAATCTATGCAATCAAAATCTCTCTTGAAATAGCCAGAAAATTATGATTCCCCTTCAAATATTCATACCTTATAAATATCTAATCAAGTAAGTTCTCCCTTAAAATTTATAATCTATGCAATCAAAATCTCTCTTGAAATAGCCAGAAAATTATGATTCCCCTTCAAATATTCATACCTTATAAATATCTAATCAAGTAAGTTCTCCCTTAAAATTTATAATCTATGCAATCAAAATCTCTCTTGAAATAGCCAGAAAATTATGATTCCCCTTCAAATATTCATACCTTATAAATATCTAATCAAGTATGTTCTCCCTTAAAATTTATAATCTATGCAATCAAAATCTCTCTTGAAATAGCCAGAAAATTATGATTCCCCTTCAAATATTCATACCTTATAAATATCTAATCAAGTAAGTTCTCTCTTAAAATTTATAATCTATGCAATCAAAATCTCTCTTGAAATAGCCAGAAAATTATGATTCCCCTTCAAATATTCATACCTTATAAATATCGAATCAAGTAAGTTCTCCCTTAAAATTCATAATCTATGCAATCAAAATCTCTCTTGAAATAGCCAGAAAATTATGAATCCCCTTTCAAATATTCATACCTTATAAATATCGAATCAAGTAAGTTCTCCCTTAAAATTTATAATCTATGCAATCAAAATCTCTTGAAATAGCCAGAAAATTATGATTCCCCTTCAAATATTCATACCTTATAAATATCGAATCAAGTAAGTTCTCCCTTTAAATTTATAATCTATGCAATCAAAATCTCTCTTGAAATAGCCAGAAAATTAGGATTCCCCTTCAAATATTCATACCTTATAAATATCTAATCAAGTAAGTTCTCCCTTAAAATTTACAATCTATGCAATCAAAATCTCTCTTGAAATAGCCAGAAAATTATGATTCCCCTTCAAATATTTCTACCTTATAAATATCTAATCAAGTAAGTTCTCCCTTAAAATTTATAATCTATGCAATCAAAATCTCTCTTGAAATAGCCAGAAAATTATGATTCCCCTTCAAATATTCATACCTTATAAATATCGAATCAAGTATGTTCTCCCTTAAAATTTATAATCTATGCAATCAAAATCTCTCTTGAAATAGCCAGAAAATTATGAATCCCCTTTCAAATATTCATACCTTATAAATATCTAATCAAGTAAGTTCTCCCTTAAAATTTATAATCTATGCAATCAAAATCTCTCTTGAAATAGCCAGAAGATAATGATTCCCCTTCAAATATTTATAGCTTATAAATATCTAATCAAGTAAGTTCTCCCTTAAAATTTATAATCTATGCAATCAAAATCTCTCTTGAAATAGCCAGAAAATTATGATTCCCCTTCAAATATTTATACCTTATAAATATCGAAGCAAGTAAGTTCTCCCTTAAAATTTATAATCTATGCAATCAAAATCTCTTGAAATAGCCAGAAAATTATGATTCCCCTTCAAATATTCATACCTTATAAATATCGAATCAAGTAAGTTCTCCCTTAAAATTTATAATCTATGCAATCAAAATCTCTCTTGAAATAGCCAGAAAATTATGATTCCCCTTCAAATATTCATACCTTATAAATATCTAATCAAGTAAGTTCTCCCTTAAAATTTATAATCTATGCAATCAAAATCTCTCTTGAAATAGCCAGAAAATAATGATTCCCCTTCAAATATTCATACCTTATAAATATCTAATCAAGTAAGTTCTCCCTTAAAATTTATAATCTATGCAATCAAAATCTCTCTTGAAATAGCCAGAAAATTATGATTCCCCTTCAAATATTCATACCTTATAAATATCGAATCAAGTAAGTTCTCCCTTAAAATTTATAATCTATGCAATCAAAATCTCTCTTGAAATAGCCAGAAAATTATGATTCCCCTTCAAATATTCATACCTTATAAATATCTAATCAAGTAAGTTCTCCCTTAAAATTTATAATCTATGCAATCAAAATCTCTCTTGAAATAGCTAGAAAATTATGATTCCCCTTCAAATATTTATACCTTATAAATATCTAATCAAGTAAGTTCTCCCTTAAAATTTATAATCTATGCAATCAAAATCTCTCTTGAAATAGCCAGAAAATTATGATTCCCCTTCAAATATTTATACCTTATAAATATCTAATCAAGTAAGTTCTCCCTTAAAATTTATAATCTATGCAATCAAAATCTCTCTTGAAATAGCCAGAAAATTATGATTCCCCTTCAAATATTTATACCTTATAAATATCTAATCAAGTAAGTTCTCCCTTAAAATTTATAATCTATGCAATCAAAATCTCTCTTGAAATAGCCAGAAAATTATGATTCCCCTTCAAATATTCATACCTTATAAATATCTAATCAAGTAAGTTCTCCCTAAAAATTTACAATCTATGCAATCAAAATCTCTCTTGAAATAGCCAGAAAATTATGATTCTCCTTCAAATATTTATACCTTATAAATATCTAATCAAGTAAGTTCTCCCTTAAAATTTATAATCTATGCAATCAAAATCTCTCTTGAAATAGCCAGAAAATTATGATTCCCCTTCAAATATTCATACCTTATAAATATCTAATCAAGTAAGTTCTCCCTTAAAATTTATAATCTATGCAATCAAAATCTCTCTTGAAATAGCCAGAAAATAATGATTCCCCTTCAAATATTCATACCTTATAAATATCTAATCAAGTAAGTTCTCCCTTAAAATTTATAATCTATGCAATCAAAATCTCTCTTGAAATAGCCAGAAAATTATGATTCCCCTTCAAATATTCATACCTTATAAATATCTAATCAAGTAAGTTCTCCCTTAAAATTTATAATCTATGCAATCAAAATCTCTCTTGAAATAGCCAGAAAATTATGATTCCCCTTCA
>NC_136499.1:113034625-113037125 GCF_053919585.1 Euprymna scolopes | reverse complement strand
ATGTTCTGCCTTCAAATATCCATACCTAATAGGTATTCCCCTTCAAATATCCATACCATTATGTTCTCCCTTCAAATGACCATACCATTATGTTCTCCCTTCAAATAACCATACCATTATGTTCTACTTAAATTTCCAGACCAATATTTCCTACCTTCAAATATCCATACCATTACGTTCTTCTTCAAATAACCATACCATTATGTTCTTCTTTAGTATCCATACAATTATGTTCTTCTTCAAATATCCATACCATTATGTTATCCATACCATTAGGTTCTGGTCCTGGATATGACCTTAAACTATATCCACTGGTGAGGCCCCAGTTTGCGGGCTTTGGGGAGTGTGGAGCCACCCTTTAATTACCATTGCTCCCAGGTCCAGTTTGACCTGGAGTGGTAGTACCTGTTAGTGTCCCAGCTATGGGTTAAATAGAAACCGACTTGAAAAAAACAAATATATTCTATGAAAAAAATTTCTTCAAAATCTTTGGATTCGGCATTAAATAACCCGAAAAGGGTTGATATGCCGTAAAACAAAAACAACCAACCAACCAAGCATTATGTTCAAATTATGTTCTTCTTCAAATATCCATACCATTATGTTCTACTTTAAATCTCCAGAACAATATGTTCTACCTTCAATAATCCATACCATTATGTTCTTCAAATAACCATACTATTATGTTATCCATACCATTTATGTTCAAATTATGTTTTCCTTCAAACATCCATACAATTATGTTATCCATACCATTATGTTCTTCTTCAAATATCCATACCATTATTTTATCCATACCATTTATGTTCAAATTATGTTCTACCTTCAATAATCCATACAATTATGTTCTTCTTAAAATAACCATACTATTATGTTATCCATACCATTATGTTCAAATTATGTTTTCCTTCAAACATCCATACAATTATGTTATCCATACCATTATGTTCTTCTTCAAATATCCATACCATTATTTTATCCATACCATTTATGTTCAAATTATGTTCTTCTTCAAATATCCATACCATTATGTTCAAATTATGTTCTTCAAATATCCATACAATTATTTTATCCATACCATTTATGTTCAAATTATGTTCTTCTTCAAATATTCATACCATTATGTTCAAATTATGTTCTTCAAGTATCCATACCATTATTTTATCCATACCATTTATGTTCAAATTATGTTCTTCTTCAAATATCCATACAATTGTGTTCAAATTATGTTCTTCAAATATCCATACAATTATGTTCTTCTTCAAATATGCATACCATTATGTTCTCTCTTAAAATAGCCATACCTACCTTTCAAATATCTATACATGAATGTTCCATCCTATACCTATAGAATAATGCATGGTTATTCCTTTCAAATATCTATACATACATACCACTTTCTCTAGATATCCATACATGCGTTTCCCGAATTCAAATATCTATACACGCACGTCCTCTCTGTTAAATATCCCAAACCACGCATGTTCCAACCTTCATGTATATTTACTCCTTCAAATTTCTGTACATGCCTGTTTTTCTTTTTAAATATATATACAGGGTGGGCCAAAATAAGGGTCCTATATATATATATGATTATATTTAAAGATAGGACCCTTATTTTGGCCCACCCTATACATATATGTTTTCCATCTTCAAACATCCACACACACACACACACACACACACACACACACACACACACACACACACTTCCATTCAAACATCCATACACACACATACACATTTCCATTCACTTCCTTCAAATATCCACACACGAATGTTCTACTGTTCAACAACGCATACACACGTGCATCTACCTTCTAATATTCATATATGCATACCCCTTCCCTTAAATATCCACGGTCCTGGATATGACCTTATACTATATCTGATAGTGAGGCCCCAGCTTGCAGGCTTTGGAGAGTGTGGAGCCACCCTTTAATTGCCATTGCTCCCAGGTCCACTCTTACTCGGAGTGGTAGTACCTGTTAGGCTCCCAACTGTGGGTTAAATAGAAACCGACTTGAAAACAATAAATATATTCTATTAAAAGATTTTTCTTCAAAATAACTGGATTCGGCATTAAATAACCTGAAAAGGGTTGATATGCCGTAAAACAAAAACAAACCAACCAATCAAATATGCATACGATTACGCCCTCCCTTCAAGTAACATTACGAGTTCCCTGCATTCTTCCAGTTGAAATTAAACTGGGAACACTTCCTTGACATTTTTCGTGTGCTTAAACTGAATATGTGTGCGTGAGTGAATTTGCTATTCAGTTTATGAGATGTTTGTTGCTATTATTATTATTATTATTATTATTATTATTATTATTATTATTATTATTGTTGTTGTTGTTGTTATTGTTGTTGTTGCTGTTGAGGAGGATAATCATCATCATCATCATTATAAAAAAAATCAAAATAATTTTTTTTTCCTCTGTAAATTTTTCAGATTACTTTCAGTGGACTTCTGCTGAACAAAGCAGATACACAAC
>NC_136499.1:113007125-113032125 GCF_053919585.1 Euprymna scolopes | reverse complement strand
TAAATATATATAAATATATTAATATATATAAATATATATAAATGTATATAAATATATATAAACATATATATAAATATATATAAATATATATAGATATATATATATAAATATATATAAATATACATAAATATATATATAAATATAAATATATATATAAATATACATATATATAAATATATAAATATATATATATATATAACTATATATATAAATATATGTATATATATAAATATATACATATAAATATATATACATACATATCGAGATATGTATAGATATATATATATAAATATATATAAATAAATATATATACATATAAATATATACATATAAATATATATATATATATATATATATATATATATATAGAGAGAGAGAGAGAGAGAGAGTGGGCTTTTAACGGAGGATGCCTCCAGGGTAAATGTTTTCGCATGCTTTATTTCCGTTAAGGGAATTTTCTTTAAACAATGTTCTTTTGCCAAAGTCTGCAGTTTAAAGAAGTCTGAAGAAATGCTGGTTATGTGAAAATTTTTAAACGCCATAATGCTGGAAATTGTTCAACTGGTATTGAAACAATGATAACTTACAATTAAATACACTTTCTGTTGCTATCAATTCCTTTGTTGAAGTCTTGGTTTTGTTAACACAGTATATATATATATATATATATATATATATATATATATATATATATATATATATATATATGAATATATATATAAGCGAGATAAGATACTGATAGAATTCAGATAAAGATCCTGATGGATATTTCTTGAAGTAATATTTCAAGGAGATCCTAGCCAAAAAGGAAAAGCTCAATATTTAAGAATAGAGCAATATATAGGTTTCGTGGTTTAATTTTAAATTCTGAAAAATCAAACAACATATAGAGGCATATATTCGATTTAAGAATTTATTGCTTGACAAAGGAATATATAGAAAGGGTTATTTTAATTTCCGTAATCCATGGATTTTCAACAATAGCTCATATCATCAGAGGAAATGAAATGCAGTTAGCAAAATGTTCAGCTGCAAATGGACGCTATTTTGCTTTTCAGCACAATTATTGAAAATAGTTTTTGGGTGGTTGTAGATAATTATATGGAGAAATTATACGAAAAGAGAAGTTGATACAACCTGGGTAGTCCATTATCAGAAGGAGTCCAATGTCATTCAGGGTTATAAATCCGGATGGGCAGAATATAGGCCCATGGGAGAAAGTGATATTCCTATATAGCGAAAGCGTACTGCTCAATCTTGATATTTCGAAAGTATACCGGGCTGTCTTATTCGTTGTTGCGTTGATTGTGTGTTATTTGCTTTGGTCCAAATGCTTTCTCGATGTTGACAGAGTATATCCGAAATTGGGTGGATATACCATTCCATTGTAATTATTCTCATGAGTAATAGAATTTGAACATTGAATTAAGTGTGCGATGAACCTCGGAATCAATAGTATAGTTATCAAAATACCAAAGATGGCAAAATAATCCAGGTGTTGATATTCGGAAGAGCACGCTGAGGTATGAGTCTAATAGAAAGATAGTTCGTTATCTTGTTTATATTGGATGAATGAGACTTTTTAGATGAGGGAAAGAGGAAGTGGGTTGAAGTAGAGACGGTAAAGAGAGAGGGGGAGGGTTAAAGTTGGGCGAGCATACATGTTCTTAATGGAGTATTTATGGCAGGGGGAAGGGGTAATTGCGTTTTAGTATTTTTTAAAGGGGTTGAACTCTTGATTTTAATTTCAAGTGGGAAATGGATATTCTTGTGATTTTCAATGTGATGTGTGCGTGATAGGGGTGGGTGTGCTGTTTTTGCTGTGGGGATGGGTGAGCTGATGAGGTGGAGACGCGCCATGGTGTGAAAATCTAGAATGTTTGGAGGGTTACTTAAATAAGTGTTCAAGTTTGGCTTATCTTAATTTTGAGTGTATAATTTAAAGGTGACTTGGTTAGTTGAGATAAGTCAGTTAAATACGTTTATTGTCGTAGTTTGATCTAGTTTAAATGTTTGTTTAAATTTTATTTAAAATATATATATATATATATATATATATATATATATATATATATCTGTTTGGAGGCAATGTATGGATGAGCCTGTTTAGTTGTTCGTTGAGTTGGAATTGATGTTTGAGTGAGTGCTTTATACACTGTGGTTAATTATACATTTTTTTAAATATGTTTTTTATAAAGGGGCGAGTTGATTTAAATGTGGGGCTGGGTATGTGGTCGTTCATGCGTGGTTAATTTTGACTATTTGTATTTTGATTACTTGTATATCCACCTATCAAACCTAAACATAAGTGCAAATATAAGCACATGTATACCCACAGATATTCAAACATACGACCATATATATGTACAGACATACACACACAAACAGATAGCCTACACTTACGTACAAACACTGATACATACCATGCTTACACAAATACATACCTATACATATACGCATTGCTATACCAATGTATATGGTGCATTCAATTACACACACACACACACACACACACACACACACACACACACACACACACACATATATATATATATATATATATATATATATCATAATGCAAACACGCATATTAGAGAAGGGAACTACTTTTATAGCCGGGCGAATATGAATCCACGCGTACTCGAGATAGCGTGTACGTACGTTTAAAGATATACATATACATCAACAAATAATCGGGTTTATCTGGTGATTCTATTTTAGAGAAGGGTGTATTCACCAATTGCCAACACAGTTTTTATGGTCTAGGGAGATATAGATTGTTAGAGTGTACCAGTAAACGGCCAAAGTGCATAACTCTGTTTAATATCCATGCTCACATAAACATACGCACACACACATACACACACACACACACACACACACACACACACGCATATATATATATATATATATATATATATATATATATATATATATATATACTTGTTTATTGTTATATAAACATGTTTACATCCCGCTGCTTCAAACAGCTATTTGTTTCAATCAAACAACAGATATCATCAGGCAGCGACTTGACTATTCAAATGTTCAGTGAATAATGGATTTTTTAGGTAGGAACTCTTTAAAGGTTGGAGTTAAAAAACCTTAAAACACAGAACTTTAATTATAAGATGTAAAGAGGGAGGGGCAATCTAAAGAAAACTAATAAAAAAATATCATGGAGAGAGAATGATGAGGAGGAGAAAAAAGAAATAGAGAAAGAAAATAAATAGAGGAAAAAAATACGGAGAAGAAAAAGAAAAAAACGATATAAAGGGTTATTATAAAGAAAACAAGGGCTAGAAGAGAAAAGAAAGAATGATGAAATATAGTTAAAGAGAGAAAGAGTGAAAGTAAGAATTAATAAAAAGGGAAGTTTAGAATGTTGAGCAGATATAGAAAGGGAAAAGATCTGCGTGTAAACTAATTTATGGGCAATTATACATTACAACAAGGAGACGCGTTATTACAACACAAACAAAAAATACAATCTTAGCGTTAAAAGTGTACATGTCAAAAGATGATATATATATATATATATATATATATATATATACAAACACATATATATACATATATATACATACATATACATATATATATTTGTACACACATAAGCAATCATACATACGCAGTATATATGCACACACACACTCACACACGTGCATACATACATATATACACTCTACAGCGCATAATTATATGTATATAGATTCAACATAAAACGAACGTGCACAAGCTCACCCATATATATATATATACATACTCATATATAAGGAAATGAAGTTAATAGACAAGAACAAACATATATATATATATATACATTCACGCACATATATACACTTATATATGCATATACACACATACCCACATATATATACACATATATATACAGCCAATCATATATAGACACGTACAAACATATACTTATTCAAACATGCATATGTATAAGGAACACATAGACATACGTAAATATTAATATTGCTACAGCACATACAACATCCACCCTCTCATGCGTGCATACATATACACTCATACAAACTTGAACCCATGCTCGTACATATAGGGGCAATGTGCCAAAACTAGTTCAGGTATGGTGGCTTCGGTGGCTTTGAGCAGGCTATATTTTAATTTTAAATTATGTACGTATGTTTGAATACATGTGGGTATACATGTGCTTATATTTGCACATGTTTAGGTTTGATAGGTGGATATACAAGTAATCAAAATACAAATAGTCAAAATTAACCACGCATGGACGACGATATACCCAGCCCCACATTTAAATCAACTCGCCCCTTTATAAAAATTTATTTTTAAATATACAATTAACCACAGTATATAAAGCACTCACTCAAACATCAATTCCAACTCAACGAACAACTAAACAGGCTCATCCATAGATCGCCTTCAAACAGATATATATATATTTTAAATAAAATTTAAACAAACATTTAAACTAGATCAAACTACGACAACAAACGTATTTAACTGACCTATCTCAACTAACCAAGTCACCTTTGAATTATACACTCAAAATTAAAATAAGCCAACCTTAAACTCACTCATTTAAGTAATCCTATAAACATTCCAGATTTTCACACCATGACGTGTCTCTAACTTCACCTCATCAGCTCACCCATCCCCACAGCAAAAACAGCACACCCACCCCTATCACGCACACATCACATTGAAAATCACAAGAATATCCATTTCCCACTTGAACTTAAAATCAAGAGTTCAAACTTTTTTAAAAATACTAAAACGCAATTACCCCTTCCCCCCGCCATAAATACTCCATTAAGAACATGTATGCTCGCCCAACTTTAACCCCCCCTCTCTCTTTACCGTCTCCCTCCTCTTTCCCTCATCTAAAAAGCCTCCTTCATCAAATATAAACAGGATATCGAAATATCTTTCTATTAGACTCATACCTCAAGCAAACCGTTCCAGCATGTTCTTCCGAATATCTATACCTGGATTATTTTGCCATCTTTGGTATTTTGATAACTATACTATTGATTCCGAGGGCCATCGAACACTTAATTCAATGCTCAAATTCTATTAATCATGAGGATATTTACAATGGAATGGTATATCTACCCAATTTCGGATATACTCTGTCAACATCGAGAAAGCATTTGGACCAAAGCAAATAACATACAATCAACGCAACAACGAATAAGACGGCCCGGTATACTTTCGAAATATCAAGATTGAGCAGTACGCTTTCGCTATATAGGAATATCACTTTCTCCCATGGGCCTATTTTCTGCCCACCCAGATTTGTAACCCCGAATGACATTGGACTCCTTCCGATAATGGACAACCCAGGTAGTATCAACTTCTCTTTTCGTATAATTTCCTCCATATAATAATCCACAACCACCCAAAAACTATTTTCAATAATTGTGCTGAAAAGCAAAATAGCGTCCATTTGCAGCTGAACATTTTGCTAACTGCATTTCATTTCCTCTGATGATGTGAGCCATTGTTGAAAATCCATGGATTAAGGAAATTAAAATAACTCCGTTTATATATTCCTTTGTCAAGCAATAAATTCTTAAATCGAATATATGCCTCTATATGTTGCTTTTTCAGAATTTAAAATTAAACCACGAAACTAATATATATATATATATGTATATTTATATATATGTATATTTATATATATGTATATACGGTGTATATATATATACATACACACATACATACATACATATATATACATATGTATATATATACATATATACATACACACATATACATACACATATAACATATATATATAAACAACATTCGGACATTCATACATTCTTGTAGTCTATATTGTTACAACAATCATATATGAGGCAGCCTATTCTAATAGTTCAGAAATATATATGCATATACAGACATCTACATACAATACACACCGAAATACATCCATATCCAAACATACACACAGATATATACATACACATATATAAATATACAAACATACATGCATACATAAAATACACTTATACATACATACTCACACAAATATAGACATATACATATATACCTGTACCTTGCCACCAAATGATACATCTAAAGTAGAAACAGACATGAATACATTTACCACATAAATTCCCTTTTTCTATCAAACTCTACACGCTATGTTTCATAGCCTCACCCGCTTGTTACATTTTCCTAAGTTATAGGTTTTTTCGTAAAAATTTACACTACGTAAAAGTTTATATTGAATTCAGCATGAAGTTCATAGGCCTATCCTCATATTAAGCAAACACTCTTTCGATGGTAAGGCAGATATACATAAGATGTATCACGATACAATAATAATATATAATGACACATGACAGAAATCAGAGTATTTAGGTTATACAAACCGAGTACACAAGCTTATATATTGTAGTACTTACCTTCATCTTTGTTTATTCACCCTAATTTCCTTATCCCCTTTTCTTTCATTCACCCTTCATTCCTTACTTTCTTTCATCTATATATTTCTTCATTTTTTTTTTTAAATTACTTATTCTACCCGGGTATACAAAGATCTTATATCCATACATGCACACACCCAAAAATATCCATATGCATATATTATTACGAGGTTCACTCAAAAACAATCTATTACTCGTTTGGTTACAAATATACCTTCATACAGGTACTTGTTTCGGTTAGTAATACCATAACTGCTCGATGAAGTAGAATATTAAGCGACTTACGTAACCCATACCGGTATGATCATAGTTGCGACCTCACTTATCCTCTTTGTGGGGGGGGGGGTTATTTGATGGGGGTTAGTTGTACTCATAGTTGTTCTAGTCTACTAATTTAGAGTTCTTTAAGTGCGTGTATTCTGTAATATTTGCAGGATATAGCAGTTTCTTTTTTAATATTTAATAATTTTTCTCTGTCTTTAAACCTAGTTATCTCAAGTTTTTCTGATAAGCATAATAGACATGGTGAGTTCAATGAGTGGCAAGTATTTGCCCTCCTAATAATCTTCCATTCTATACTAGGTGTTTTATTTTCTCTAACTAATTTCCAGTAATATAACGATAAGGAAGTGTCCTTTTCATATGTTTGATTACTCATCGAGCGTGTATGTCCATAGAATCTATTTTTGAAAGTCATTTGGGTACTCCCTATGTAGAATCTTTCGTCCCTTGGGTTCTCCACCGGGAATATCTTAGCTTGGTATACCACTGATGAGGTCAGACATTCATTTTTTATTGGGCATTCCTCAGGCTTTTTACAGTTACATTTATTCACCGCAGTGTTTGCACTATTATTTTCATCTTCTCTATTAGTCGTCTTTAAAATTCTTCCATTATGCTTTTTTATAATCCTTTCTAAGTTATCACTACAGCTATAACTTAATTTTAATGTATTTTTATTAAATATTTTATGTAATATATTATTTGGTGGGAAATGCTTGTTAATAAGTTGTAAAAATTTTGTACCAAGTTTTGTTTTCAACATAATATTCAAATAATTTTCCTACCGCGATTTCTAGATCCATTTGTGCTAGTGTTAGTTACCTTATATTTTATCTCTATGTCCTTATACCCACTATTTTTAAGTGCTGTATTATAAATAGCTTTGCAATCATTGAAAGTTACTTCATTAGATGAATTGTTACTTATTCTACTTTCAATAGATAATGGTATATGTTTAATAATGGATGGTGGATGGTTAGACTGCGGGTGCATATAAATAGGATTAGCATTATCCTTCATATATGGTTTATAAGTATTCGAATCCAGATCTAAAGTAACGTCAAGGAAATTAACCTGTTTTAAGTTAGCATTAACTTCTACTTTTAGGCCAAAGTCTTTCATGTCCCTATGGATTGCTCTCCTAATCTGATCACATTTAACACTGGAGTGTGGTAGCATACTATTGAATGTACGAAGGGGTTACCACGCTACAGAAGTAAAATAAAATGCTATTATTCGTCTCTGTATGTCTGTAATGTGTGTGTGTGTATATATGCGCGGGTGTGGCAAAGTGTAGGCATTTATAAGTATATTAATATATGTATATAGGTACATGTGGGGTTTAGATAACTTTTGTGTTTTATATTTATTCATAGTTTGTTTGTTTATTTGTTTCAATTTTATTTTATTTTTATTTAATTTTATTTATTTTTGTTTTGTTTTATTTAACTTAATGTAATTTTAACTCTATTCCTGCGTAGTTTCAGAGTTATTGTCTAGTTTCAGTATGTGTGTTGTGAAAAAAAAAGCGTACAGAATGGATTCGCTTTTGGATATAGGTATTAATGTGTGTGTGTGTGTGTGTGTGGAGGTGTCTCTGTATGTGCGTGTTGTATGTGTGTGTGGGTGGATGTAGATTAAAAGGCACCGGTCAGTACTTAGCTGACCATTGCTAAGGTTCTTAACTTACAGACTCCAAGACAAGAAAACTAAATTCCCAAGTACCTTATGCCATAAAAACCAAAAGTTAGCTTGGAAGGGGAAAGGGAAAAGAAAAAAAGATGTTTATTATCTTCAAAAGACCTCACTCATCCTTTTACCGTTTTTTATGACTCCCACCCAGGTTGCATGCTAACTTGATAAACGAAATAGGAAATGTATTTGGTGGAAATATCACTTTCGACGGTAATTCTTGGCCTGAAGACATAATTCCCTTATGTGAGTGATTACAGAAACATGTATGCACATATGTAGCCATTAATGTTTGTATAAATAAATTAATATATATATATATATATATATATATATATATATAGTACATCATCTAAATTTATATTAAAATAAATTTTACTTCCTATATTTTCTCCATAAATTTCATAAGCGTGGTTTCTGATGAAAGGGAAAGAATTTCTGTTTTTTTTTTAGGTTGGGTGAGTAAATTAAATGGCATTTAGTACAATATTTATTCATGTAAATTTAAATCAAACGACATTTGATTTTCTCCTTTCGTCCTTAAATTTCATGAACGGGGGTTTCTGACAAAGGAAGAAGAATTGCTTTTTTTTTTGTTTTTTGTTTTTTAGATTAGTCGAGACACAAAAACTAAATATCATTTAGTACAATATTTATTCAACTGAATTTAAAATCAAGAAATTTGATTTTTTTTTTTTTTTTTTGTTCTTTAGTCCCTACATTTCTTGAGCGAGGTTTCTGACAAAGAACAGAAACCAAAAAACTGTTATGGCTATCAAGTAACCACAAAGAAGAGAACGACGGAGAACAGTTTAAACATGAAAAACGGAAAGGTTACAAAGGAAAAGTGTAGGTAATTCACCGAGCATGCGAGAGTCGCTCTGGAATTAGATCCTCCGCCTGGGACCGCCATGCGTAAAGTTTATATGAACGATGGATTAATCGATTTGGAGGGTGGTTCCCCACAACACCTGCCTCCCAAGCTGATTTCTCCGGTTGTGAAATCAGTATCTTCACTTTTTGTGCAGCAGTATATTCAATTCAAACTAAATAGATTTGAAATTTGTATAACATATGCCCTTAACTTTTTAATAATCCGTTTAAATTTTATTGACAAAAATATTTGCACAATAAAATCAATTTTTTTCCAGTTACTGTACAACTTTACAGTTAGTTAGTTTTTTTTTTTTTTTCATTATCTTTGTACAAATTCTCCTCAGTTTTCGGTTAATATTGTCTACATGAATTTTTTTTTTTTTTTTTTTTTTGCCAAGTTTAGAACTGTTTTGGCATTAGTTTGCCATTTTCATTTTTCTTTTTATAGAAATAACCCTTTGTTTTATACTGAGATTGAACATATTTTTTCCTTTTTTCTGGAGCCGGCATTTCTTTAATGGCGGTCGCTCTGTCTCTCGAACCCAATGTCGCCAAGTAGCCACAAAGAACAAAACAACGGAGAACAGTTTAAACATGTATTACATGAAAAACGGAAAGGTTACAAACGACCAGTACCAGTAATTCGCCAAACATGCGAGGGTCAGGGTCACATGGAATTAAATCTCCGCCTGGGACTGTCATGCGTAAAATTTATATAGACGATTGGTTAGTCCATTTGGAGGGTGGTTTCCCACAACTAAAACTAAATAGCATTTAGTATAATATTTATTCATCTAAATTTAAATAAAAAGAAATTTGAATTCCATTATTTTGTCCCTTTAGTCTTTTCATATTATACGTGTTGTTTTTTGACAAAAGGGGAAGAATTACGACATTTTAGATTGGCCGAGACCAAAACAAAAAAAGCATTTAGTACAATATTTATTCATTTAAATTTAATTTAAAAGTAATTTGAATTTCTTTATTTTGTCGTTTAGTCCTCGCATTTAATGAGTGAGGTTTCTGACAAAGACGAAAAAATTATTTTTTTTTTGTTTTTTTTTTAGGTTGCCTGGAACAAAAATAAATTAAGTAGCATTTAGTAAAATATTTATTCATTTAAATTTAAATTAAAAGAAATTTTAATTCCTATATTTTGTCCTTTATTCCTTACATTTTCTAAAGTAAGTTTTTGACAAAAGGAGAAATTACTATATTTTTAAGTTAGCCGCGACCAAAAAATAAAATAGCATTAAGTACATTAATTTAAAATTAAAAGAAATTCGAATTTCTTTTGTTCTTCCTTTAATCCTTGCATTTCATGAGCGTCGTTTATTCATCTAAATTTAAATTAAAGCAATCATGTCCCTGCTTTATCGTAATTTTCATGGCAGGAGTTCATCTGAACTTCGATCTCTGGTCCCCCCTCGCTAGACTTTCACGAAAAACACTGGTCTTGCCAAAACCACTATCAACAATTTCCCACACTCTTTATATGTGCCTACACCTAAACGCGGATTCCATGAACAGTGCTTCTTTCTTAGAATTGCACGCCTGTGGAACTCTATTCCGTTTGCCTGCTTCCCAGCTGACTACAATCTGATTGTCTTCAAGTCCAACATGAACAAGTTCTTATTGAACCGTCCTCCTAAGTAACCCAAGTTACAAAATTCCCACTAATGTTTACTACGCTAAAATCACAATGACTAATATATACCTATTAACCCTTATCCTCGAGTGGCCTCTGTGCCTTAATAAGCGGTGACCCCCCCCCATGTAAAAAAAAAAGTTAATTTCTTTATTTTATCCTTTTGTCTTCGTATTTAACGAGAGAGGTTTCTGATAAAGGGGTAAGAATTCATCTTTTTTTTAAAGTTAGCTGAGACCAAAAAATTAGATAGAATTAGGTACAATATTTATTTATCTAAATTAAAATGAAAAGAAATTTGAATTCCTTTTGTTTTTCCTTTAGTCCATGGGTTCTTTTGATTGTAAAGTTCAACTTAAAGTTTTAATTTTCTTTCTCTTCTACTCTCCATTGATCTTTTTTATTCGGTTGGGATTAAACTATCTATATATAATTACTGGTATTTTCATTAGATTATAGTTTACCATTGAGTATATCAGGAAAACACTGCATCTTTTTGATTTCATAACTTTGTATATGATGCTTGCAACATCTTGTCAGACGAGTGCCACTCCCTCAGACGCTTAGTCCCTGAGGCCAAATGCCTGAGGAAGTATCTATACAAAAATGATGTTACAGAGTCTTAGCTTTGTACGACAGCTAAGTCTCTCTCTCGGTTCAAAATGTTAAGATCCAGGAACAAGCAAGAGCAAGGTAGCCAGCAACAAATCAAACTGCAGACCAGCTTTATGGTTTTTTTAAATCAGAGATTTGCTTCTCCTAGATAGGTTGCCTTCACCACGGCTTACGGGAGCCCTCTCCACCCAAAAACATATATACATACACACAAATATACACGGTGCTAGTTGGCCGTTGACCCCAAAAAAGGGTTCATTCGCCCTTTGGAAGGTCTTGTTTTTAATCCTTCAGGGAGACTAGCCGCCCTCCTCACCAAACAAGTCTGGTGGGGGAACCAGTTTCGTCGCCGGTGACCCGACTATGAGGCAGGTAGTACTGGGTTACATGGTACCAGTAGCATATGACATGACCTGACCACTTTGTATATATATATATACGTATATATACATTGTATATATACGTATATATACATCCATATGTATACATATGTGTATATATACATGTATATGTATATATGTGCATGTACATGTATATGTATATATATATATATATATATATGTGCATGTACATGTATATGCATATATATGTATATGCATATATATGTATATATATATATATGTGTGCATGTATATGGATATATGTATATATATGTATATATGTGCATATATATGTATATGTATATATGTGTATATATATGTATATGTATTTATGTATATATATATGGTGACTGCCACTTCTTTACAGAAGACGGCCAACCCTCACGATACGATGGCGTGTGAGTGAGTCCGCATATGATTCCACATAGCCCCACCCGGCCTGCAGAGTTTGCCGCATATTCTGCAGGATAACCTTGTTGGTGACCGCCCCCCTCCCTCCCGTGCTCCCAGTTCATGTCCCGCGTGCGTAGTTCCATGACTCTTGAGGCCTGCCTTTGACAGGCACACCCTGTCGCATATCCCGCACGAGTACGTGGGGTCGAGATCAAAGTCCTCTGTATCCTCTCGCTTTCGTAAGGCTCGCTTTATAGTGGCGTGCTCAACTCTCAAAACCTCAAAATTCTCACATCCCACATAGACGTAGTGCCTCCAACTTTCCCGGTCTTCAGCTATCTCCTCCCACCTTGTTATTTCTATGCCAAGTGCCCGCAGGTTTCCCTTAACTACATCTTTGTACCTTTTCCGAGGTTTGTGATTGGGTCGTTTGCCACATTCAAGCTCCCCATAGAACAATTGCTTAGGTATCCTATAATCCTCCATTCTCACTACGTGACCCGCCCATCGAGTCTGGTTTCGAAAGACTCGAGCCTCTATGCTGAATGTGCTCGCCTTCTTGAGCACCTCTTCATCGGACAAGAGAGCTTGTTTGGTGACATTAAATATCCTGCGTAGGCATGTCTGGTGGAATCTTTCCAGAGCCTTGATATGACAGCGATATGTCGTCCATGTTTCCGAGGCATATAGGAGGACAGGTAGTACACAAGTCTCGTATACCTTTATCTTTGTTTTGAAGGTCAGGGCTCTGTCTGCCCACACTCGTTTTTCGAGATTACCAAAGGCCTTACTTGCCTTATTGATCCTTCCTAAGATTTCCTTATCGAGGGTTCCGTCGCTCGATATAGTACTGCCAAGATATACAAAGTCATCAACGGTGCCCAGTTTCGTTCCATTTACACAGATGACCGGTTCCTCGTAGCGGCTGTTTGGAGCTGGGGTGAACATTACCTTGGTTTTCTCCAGGCTAATTGTGAGGCCAAAGGCAGTGCACGCCCTGGAGAAGCGGTCCATGATGCCCTGCATATCTTCTGCCGTGTGTGCGACGAAGTCTACATCGTCAGCATACAGCAGCTCCCTGACAAGTGAGGGAAATGTTTTCGATCTGGCCCTGAAACGAGTAAGGTTGAATAACTTGCCCGTTGTCCGAAATCGAAAGAGCACTCCCGTTTCACAGTTTCTAAATGCGAACGTGAGTGTTGTTGCGAAATAGATTGAGAACAAGGTTGGAGCTAGAATATCTCCCTGTTTAACCCCGTTGTCGATGGCAATGCCCTCTGAAACTGTGCCGTTTAGCTGGAGACGCGCTTTCATGTTTTCATGCAGTTCTCTGATCATATTTACGAAACCAGGTGGACATCCATGTTTCCCCAATATTATCCACAGGGCAGTTCGGTTTACAGTGTCAAAGGCTTTTTTCAGATCTACAAATACCTGGTATAGAGCTAGCCTTTGTTCTTTGCATTTTTCCTGTATCTGACGGACTGAGAAGATCATGTCCATTGTGCCACGCCCGGGTCTGAACCCACTTTGGGCTTCGGGCAGTACTGAGGGGCAAATATATTCATTTAGTCTGTTTAGTAGGAGTCTGGCAAATACCTTACCGACTACCTCCAACAGACTTATACCCCTGTAGTTCCCACATAGGACTTTTTGTCCTTTTCCCTTATACAGTGGGATTAGTATCGCGTTGATCCAATCTTGGGGTACAGGAGACCCAGACCAGACCTTGGATATCAATCGGTGTACTTCAGCTGTAATTTGATTGCCCCCATATTGGAGAATCTCGACAGGAATGCCGTCCAGCCCCGGCGACTTTCCCGTATTTATCTCGCTAATAGCTTTGCTGATATCATGTTGAGTCAGGTGAGCCAGCATCTTTTGTCTGATTTCCTGCTGTGGCAGATTCCTGATGACTTCCTCATCAATAGTTGAGGGGTTGTCGAACAGATCTCTGAAGTGTTCTGTCCAGCGCTGCATGATTTTGTCCAGGCTCCTATTTAGCGACGCCCCATCCTTTGATCTGAGGGACACCATCACTGAGGATTGAGGCCCAAATACCTGTCTGATAAGGTGTTACATAGTTTTTGCATCTTTGCTATCAAACGCCAGTTGCACCTGGTTGGATATATTCTTCCACCATTTATTCTTCATGCTTTGTATGTTGCGTTGTAGCAATGCTTTCGCTTCCTTGAACTCCTGCTTTAGTCTCGGCCGGTCCCTTTTGGGCGCTCCGAGCATTTTCTGGAGTGCGTTATTTTTTTGCTCTATAAGTTCATTGATTATGGCATCATTTTCGTCGAACCAGTCTTGATTCTTTTGTTTCACAACACCTAGTACTTCACAGCTGACATTGTGTACGGTCGACTTAAATTTCTCCCATGAACCATCGTAGTCTGCACTTCCGAGAGCGACTTGTAGTTCTTTCTGCACGGCCTTGGACTTTAGCTTACCTGTGGCTAGTCTTTTGGGTGGCTGCGCACCTTGTGACCGGAATCTCCTCCTAATGTGGAGTTTCAGCTTGGCTCTAACAAGCATGTGATCCGTTCCACAGTCCGCACCCCTCATCACGCGAACCTTGCAGACATCCTGAATGTCTCTTCTTCTGGTGATAACATAGTCCAGGATATGACCGTGTCCAGAGCGAGGATGAAACCATGTAGCTTTATGGGCGGCCTTTTGCTGTGAGAACGTATTGCATATCACCAGCTCAAATTCAGAGCAAAGCTGTAAGAGGTGAAGTCCATTCCTATTCGTCTTACCCGTACCATATTTTCCCAACGGTGACCAAATCTCATGGTCATTTCCCACTCTAGCATTGAAATCCCCCAGCAGCATTATTTTATCCGCTTTCGGGGTTGAACATAGGGCTGCTCGTAACTCCTGGTAAAATGTAAGGGTGTCTTTTTCGTCCCTGCAGAGCGTGGGAGCGTAGATGGAATATACGCTACCAAAACGATTTCTCCCTATGGGTGCTCTAAGGTACATAATCCTATCAGACAGCGCGCATGGCTGTTCTAATCCTTTAACTAGTTCGGTTCGGATGGCAAACCCCACCCCACCGACCCTCCTTTCCCCGTCTGGTTTTCCCTTCCAGAAGAAAGTGTATCCACCTCCCACTTCGGATAGCTGATCTTCACCACTCAGGCGGGTTTCCGCCAGAGCAGCGATATCAATCCTATACCGCTTAAGTTCCTTCGCGACGATAGCTGTTCGTCGCTCAGGGTTAGAAGAAAAAATATCGTGATCAATAAGTGTTTGGACGTTCCAGGTCGATATCATGAGTCTTTGTTTGTTCTTTTGGGTATTTCTCCTGCTTTAAGGAACAGCCGCCAACCGCAGTAAGCTGGCCAGCTCGGAGATGAACAGGCAATTTTTGGGTCACCTTTTCTAGACCCCTCCCTATAGAGAGGGTGAGCAGTGCTGTCCTCAAAAGGGCTGCTCAGACACTCAAGACCTCGCCGAGGCAAGCTGCTGTTCATTCAACTAAACAACGACGTTAGATGGGTCGAGAGTCGCACACGTGTGGAGTCATGACTGTCCACTTCCAGCTTGTTAGGCCTGTGGACGTCGCCATTTGTCAATCGCCATGTGACTTTGTAGAGGGTTGTCTGTACAGAAGATTACTGTGTTTTACGCTTGTACAACACGTAGAACACGCTCTTTCTCCACTAAGCCAATAACCAGTGACAGGCTAAGCAAGATGACTGATTGGCGGAGTGGAGTGCAGGTTTACTTTCAGAGTGTCCTTCTCCTAGACAGATGGCCTAACAAGACCTACGGGTCCATCTCTCCGGGTGGGCTTAACCAGCGCCTGGGCACCAAGTCAGGGATTTCTATGGCCCCGCACGGCAAATTTTTTTTATTTTTTTTTTTTTATTTACACATATACACATATGTACATACATGCAATGGTGCTAGTTGGCCGTTGACCCCCCCAAAGAAGGGTTCATCCGCCCTTTGAAAGGTCTTGTTTTTAATCCTTCAGGGAGACTAGCCACCCTCCTCACCAGACAAGCTGGTGGGGGAACCGGTTTAGTCGCCGGTGGCCCGACCATGTGGCAGGTAGTACTGGGTTACATGGTACCAGTAGCATATAGCATGACCTGACAAGAGTATATATATATATATATATCTATGTACATGTATATATGTGTATATATGAATGTATATGCATATGTATATGTATATGACTATATATTATATGTCTATATATGTGTGTAGATGTATATATATATGTATATATGTGTATTCACACACACACACACACACACACATATATATATATATATATATATATGTGTGTGTGTAAGTAATTAATGAAAACAAAGGGATGTAATGTTTACCTGATATACACAATGGTAAACTTCAAACTAATATAATAAGAGTATTTATATATAAAAAATCCCAACTGAATTAAAAAAGCTCAATATGCAATAGAGAGTATAACTTATTACAAGAGTAAGAAAATAAAAACTGTAAGTTGAACTTTACAATCAAAATTTATTGTTCAACTGAATACTCCAAAAAACAATTTACAAAGTCCTTATTTTACAAAGTTTCAAAGAATGCTATTCTTGTTATTCTTCTCGTCAGAGGACATAAAGAAATCAGCAAATTATATTTGTAGCAATGCTAGAATTGGCTAGTTAAGGAATGAAGTGAAACTGCAATTTATCGTAGTTATAAATTTCCAAATAAAAAAGTGAAAAAATGTTGGATATGTAAAAAAATATATATAAAAGCAAACCACGCATAATATTTCAGCTTGTATGAAAATCCTCTCAAGTTGATCCGAAATTCAAAATAGTTCTTTAGAGAGAATGGGTTCCAAAATAAGTCCAGCGTGACGATGCATATCATCCGATTGGAAAGTCTTCAAAACAGCTGAAATAATGAAAAAAAACTTTTTTCGGACAGTGCAGTAGCCCAGAGAGAAGGCTGTCCCCAGTCGATGGGACCTAATAATAAAAAGAGAAATCCAGTATGAGAACCTTCATTATCTGCTTAATTAGAAAAAGTGATTTCAAATTAAATTTTAAAGTAATTAAGTTCAGGCTAAGCGGGAAAAATCAGTCCGTGAAAGCTCGTATTACTCTGACCGGAAATTGTCTAGATAGAACGAAACAGATCTTTCTATAAAGTGTTAAATTCGATGTATATTATTAAGAAAAGGAGTGAGGATTGTAAAGTTTTAAGTGTTGCAGAATCATAGCTTATTAAGGCTGCTAACAAGTCATGATGACAAAGATGACAAAATAAATAAATAAATAATGATAATAATAGTAATTTAGCAATTTAGTAACAAATTTAGTAATAAGCATAAAAATCTTAGTAATAATAATGAAAAAATTTTATTATATATATATATTATATAATATATATATATATATATATATATATAAACTAATAAAGATGGCGATAAAAATAATATTTATAATAGCAGCAACAGTTAGAGTCACACGAATGATTGTCAATCATATACAGATATTGATAAAAGTAAATATATATATATATATATATATATATACATACATATATATACATACATATATGTATATATACTTATACACACATATACACACTTACACATATACACACTTACACATATACACAAAACATACATACACCTACCTACCCACATTTATACATTTTTGATTGTAAAGTTCAACTTACAGTTTTAATTTTCTTTCCCTTATATATATAAGTATATATATGTATACATATGCCGCTTCTATTTTGGGGGTACAAAATGGTTCAACAGGAAAATTATCCCCAACTCGCATTTAGGTAAAAATGTAGTTTCGTATAAATAATTGAATTCATTCTAAAAGTATCACAGCCAAAACAAATGACATCTCTCTCTCCCTCTCTCTCTCTCTCTCTCTCTCTCTCTCTCTATATATATATATATATATATATATATATATATATATATATATATATATATATATATATATATACTACAGAAAATGGACTGTGATTGATGAAAGTATGATAGGTTATGAAAAGGAGGGGGTTGTAAAGAGATAGGTTTTGATACTCAAAAATTTTACCCTAAGCAAAATATGATGAAAGTAAAGATAATTTTCGCGAAAATATATTTTTTTATATCAACTTTGTTTCCATTCGTACCAAGAGTGACCAACAAAATGATGTTTCCTTACAAAGAGAAAATGTTATATATATATATAATAATAATATAAATATACAAAGAATTAATGTTACCATAGTCAATAAAAGTTACATTTATGGTAGAAAAGTTCATTGGTTTGTATTTTTAAGGAGTTTGTAAAAAAAAAAATTTTTTTAATTTACGAACCGGTTTAAAAAAATCAAAATGACAGCGACTTTGAAAAGGAGAGTCCCGTTTTCAATTTGAAGGAGGGGCACCTGAGCATTCTGTGTTAACAATTAAAGAAAGTTCCGTCAATGTAAGGAATATTTATAAACATATTTTAATGTTTTCCGTTATTTTGTCCTTGAGAAATATTCGATTATGGCATGTGTAGTTTATATAAAAATTAATTTAAGTAGTTATCGCCTCAAATTTCGTTTTAATTTCGGTTCGCTGAAATTATTTCAAGTAAAGAGCATTAAAAACTATTTCAAAACAAAAAAAAACATGAACTGAACTTTTATTGACTATGGTAACATTTATTTCTTGTATATTTATTTTTTCGGGCAGTCGTTTGTTGGCTTTTCTGCTAAACACACTTACTAGATAATATTGACGAAATATCGAAAAACAAAGAAACAAAAACAGTTTTGAAAAATAATGAAGCTTTACTTACTTTAGTAAAATAACCCGAAACAGAAAGATGGGACATTAAAAAGTAAACACGTAATTACTTTAGTTTTTTAAAGCAAAGAATCAATATAAATATGAATAAGAAGAAAATTGCGCCCTTTTCAAGCGGAACAGTTTCCTTTCAGTTTTACAGTATTAAACAGTGTAGTATTGCGCCGTCGGATTAAGGGTTGTACTATTGTAATGTAAAGAACACTCAGAAAGGGTTGTAATCAACTGAATTCCTTCTAGTACACTGACAAAAAAAGCTTAAACACACACACACACACACACACACACACACACACACACACACACACACATATATATATATATATATATATATATATATATATATATATATATATATATATATATACACTGTTGATCAAACATTTAAGACCACTTAAAAATCTTTAAAAGGAAACCTCTTTTAAGGATAGATTCTAAACTCTTCCGACTTAAGGTTATTAATCTAAAAGGTTATGAAAACAAAAAGGTACATTCCAAACATTTTATTTAAAAATTTGCAATTTTATTAAATTAGGCTTTTTACACATGATCAAAATTATAAGACCAAGGGTATAAATTGTTAGATTCGTGGTAATTCTAATGTTTTTAGTTCAGTTAGAGATTAGCAATCACTGTGTAAAGGTGTTACCATACCTAAAGCAAGAAAAATAACCGAAGTAGAGCGCTCTCGAATTCTAGGATTCAATAAGCAAGGTTTGTCACAGAGAGCGATAGCAGCTAAGGTAAATCACAGTAAAACTGTTATTTGCAACTTTCTAAAGAACACTGAGAATTATGGAAAAGCAAAATCCTTTGGTAACCCCCCCCAAAAAAAATTTCTCCTGCATTGAGTAGGAGAATCAGACGGATTGTTATGAATGACAGACAACTTTCTCCTAATCAAATTAAGGCGATTACAGATGCTGATTGCAGTCCAATAACCATCAGACGACACTTAAGACATGGTAAGTAAAAAGCGTAAACAAATTCCCCGATTGCTTCCACGTTACAAAGTGTCCACTTAAGATTTGGTCGTGAATACCAAACATGGAACGTTGAGAAGTAGAAGAAAGTCCTGTTTTCTGATGAGAAAAAATTCAGTTTAGACGGTCCTGATGACTTCCAGCGATATAAGCATGACAAAAACATGCCCCTTGAAATTCTTTCCACATGTCATAGTGGTGGAGGGTCTGTAATGACATGGGGTGCCTTTTCTTACAACGGGGCGATGGAGCTCCAGGTGGTGCAGGGTCGTCAGACAGCAGCTGGTTCTATTAGCATGCTACAAAAAGCATCTTTGATGATGGAGGTTCATCGTTTGTGTGGGGATGGATGGTTATTCTACCAGGATAATACTATCCACACTGCAAGACGGACTTTGAGCTTTCTACAAGTTCATCTCTTGGGACATCTTGCATGCTCACCAGACTTGAACCTAATTGAAAACGTTTGGGGATGGATGACAAGAGAGGTTTATCGAAATGGCGAACAATATTCAACAAAAAATGAACTTCGTGAAGCCATCTTCAGAAACTGGAGCAGGATCCCCCGCACCTTAATGGAAACCCTTATTTCTAGCATGTCCCAAAGAATTTTTGAAGTCATCAAAAGCAGTGGAGGTAGAACTCATTATTAAGTTTGATTGTTGAATGTTTTCATACACTTTTCATACACTTTTTGTACAATTTAATAGAATTTTTGTCTCTGATCTAATAATTTTGATCATGTGTAAAAAGCTTAATTTAATAAAAATTTAAATTTTAATAATAAATCTTTGGAATGTACCTTTTTGTTTCTATAACATTTTAGGTTGTAGTATTGGTAACGTTAAGTCGGAAGAGATTAAAATCTATCCTTAAAAAAGGGCTATTTTTTTAAAGATTTTTTAGTGGTCTTAAATTTTTGATCAGCAGTGTATGTATGTGTATATATGTGCATATATATGTATATATATATATATATATATATGTATATGTATGTACATATATGTATGTATATATATATATGTGTATACATATGTGTATATGTATTTGTATGTATTTCTATATATATATATGTATGTATTTCTCTATACATATCTATATATATGTGTGTGTGTGTGTGTGCATATATATATGTATGTATATATATGTACCTACAAATATTTATATGTTTATATATATACATGTATATGTATGTTTTTATATATATATATACATATATATATATGTATGTATGTATTTCTATATATATATCTATATATATATGTGTATGTATATATATATGTATGTATATATATATATATATATATATATATATGTATCTATACATATAATCAGGTCATGTCATATGCTACTGGTACCATGTAACTCAGTACTACCTGCCTCATGGTCGGGTCACCGGCGACTAAACTGGTTCCCCCATCAGACTTGTTTGGTGAGGAGGGTGGCTAGTCTACCTGAAGGATAAAAAACAAGACCTTCCAAAGGGCGAATGAACCCTTTTTTGGGGTCAACGGCCAACTAGCACCGTGTGTGGTTGTGTGTATGTATGTGTATGCTGGGGTGGAGAGGACTCCCGTGAGCCGTGGTGAAGGCAACCTTTCTAGGAGAAGCAAATCTCTGATTTAAAAAAACCATAAAGCGGGAGACCAGTACCCGCATTAAGCTGGTCTGCAGTTTAACTTGTTGCTGGCTATCTTGCTCTTGCTTGTTGCTGGATCTCAACATCTTGAACCGAGAGAGAGACTTAGCTGTCGTACAAAGCTAAGACCCTGTAACATCATCTGTGTATAGATACTCCCTCAAGCATTTGTCTATAAAAATGGTTCTGCGGCGATGGAAGTCATTTTCGAGCTCATGGACTTTAAGTGTCTGAGGGAGTGGCACTCGTCTGATAATACGTTGCAATCATCATCTGTACATATGTATATATATATGCGTGTGTGTGTGCCTTTGTTTGTTTGTTTGTCTGTTTGTAAATATACAAGCAGGTCAAGCACTGTAAAACACTGGAAGTGTGTTTATTGTAGTGAACATTTGTTGAAATCATTTTCGAGCACTATTCCTATGAGCAAATCCGTAGAACTGCCAACTATCAACTCGATGGTTGTAGGTTCAATCCTCAGCTCGGGAATGGTGCTAGTCTAACCGCACTAATAAGTTGTGATACAACGAAACACCACTGTATGTGGATGACTATATATATATATATATATATATATATGTATAAATATCTATAATCCTATAATTTTTTGTGTAATGATATTAATATTAAAAACACCTTTTTTCTATTTATTAAAAAAAAATACAACTTTGTTATATATGGGTCGTGGAATTGCATTCATCTGCAAAATATCTAGTTAATTTGCATATTCTTTTAAACAATTATTTTAATTAATTCCCTATTAGTTTTTTTCGGGTTTTCTAATGGGATGATCATCTTTAGTTAACTATTACGTGTAATTATATTCATGCAGATATTCTACATAATTTATACTTGCATAATATTTGTGTAAAAAGTTTATAATAAACACAAACCTCATTCTCTATGTATTTATGTATGCGTATATGTATTTGTTTTTAGAAAAAAATCGCCTACCAAACTCTTTTCTCTGTTTTCCGTCTATAGGCTTTTAACTTAATATATAGGGTATTCGAACCCATGTGAAACTTTATATTTAGGTTTTAGTCGGGAAAAATCGGTGCAAAAGTGATAAAACTGAAAAAATGGTGTTGGCTTTCAAGCCGACTTCGAAGATGCGAGGTAGCATGATATGGCCCTCACATGGAGCCACACCAAAGACCATAACCGTGACTGGAGATCTTGTTTTTAACACTCTGGGCACGTGACAATCCAGCGATAAAAAAAGGAAAAAGTGATAGGTAGGGCTGTGACAGCAGACTATTCTTTACATTCTTCTGACTCTCAAGTATATATCCGACACGGTAAGACATAATCAACCGTCTATATAAAACGTACAAGATATTAACGGATATATACTCAAGAGTCAAAAAAGTGTAAAGAATATGCTGTTGTCACATCCCTAGTGATAGGTTGGTTGGTTGTTTTTTGTTTTACAGCATATCGACCCTTTCCAGGTTATTTAATGCCCAAAGATTTTGAAGAAAATTTTTTTAATAGAATATATTTATTGTTTTCAAGTCAGTTTCTATTTAACCCATAGTTGGGACCCTAACAGGTACTGCCACTCCGGGTCAGAGTGGACCTGGGAGCAATGGCAATTAAAGGGTGACTCCACACTCCCCAAAGCCCGCAAACTGGGGCTTCACCACTGGATATAGTTTAAGGTCATATCCAGGACCCCTAGTGATAGGAGATGGTTTTAAATATGCGTCTCAGGCAGTCGATTCTTTTCCTATTATATTGTCTGTTTGACTAATAATTATGAGTGTCCACCAAAAAAAAAAAAAGAAGGAAAAAGGGGTCCATACGTAAAAAGGTTGAGAACAACTGGTCTATATCTATTTATCTATTTCTTTGTGTTTATTAACGTTCAAAGGAAATAAGAGAATCAGAATATTCCATTATATAAAATATGGAATATCATATTAATATATAGATGACTTGAGTATCATCAGCTGTAATCGAAACCGAAGCCAAAACTTATGAAGAATCATTGGTAAAATTATCTATTACAAGAAATGGAAGGTCATAATTAAACGACAGTCACTCGGAAGAAAAAAGATGTAAACATGACACACAAAATAACACACACGTTATCGTATTAATATATTGACTAGCGGGACCTGTGGAAATTCCACAGGGAACTCATTCATATGTAATATATTGATGTTGGCATTCTGTAGATGTTCAGTGTAAATGGATATGTCCTGACATTATTGTAGCCTTTTTGTTAAAACTGCAGAAGTATATATCATTTAAGTTAGCAGGGGCACCTGACATAGCCCCGCTGTAAAATACGCTTAAATATGATATTTTAATTCATGCAGATTTCGTATATATATATTATTATTGAGTTAATTTTATATCGATTCTTATATATTATAAAGTTGTGATTTCAAAAATAAAAAAAAAATATATATCCACATGACTAAGGTGCATCAGCTTTAATCGAAACCGAAACCAAAACTTATGAATAATCATTGGTAAAATTATTTATTATAAGAAATGGAAGGTCATAATTAAACGACAGTTACTCGGAAGAAAAAAGATGTAAGTGTGACACACAAAATAACACACACGTTATCGTATTAATATATAGATGGAATGAGGATTTTCAAATTTTTGCCTATTTTCCGATACCAAAAATGATTCTCTTTACTTGTCTTTTTTATTTGATTTTGTTTTAAGTAAAATCTTCCATTGATGGTAATAATGATAAAATAATGAATAATTGAATATTGATTTTTAAATTAGCGGTAAAACTAATACCTATAGATCATCCTCCACAAATGTGTTTTTACACGTGAGAAAATATCTGCACATTCAACGTGTGTTTTTATTGTAATTGGAACTAAATAACAATTCTATTACCGATATTATAAAGAATCGGAATCGAGAATTTACCATGAAATTTATAATTGTATCGGAATCGGGAAAAATATTAGAATCGTTCCATCACTAAAATAACTGAACAGCATTTCACACAATCCTTCGTTTAGTCTCGAAAGACAAAGGATACTCCCTGTTGGGGCAGCTGCATGTGTAATTGTGAAGCAAGAGTTGCACAATCTCCAACCACACCTTTCCTGAATCGGCATTGTTTGAGTCTAATGGCATGGAAAAGTCCTGGACAACTGGAAACAATGCCGAGAAGCAGAGAGAACATACAGCACCTAGAAGTCCCAAATTGTCACCCATTTAGTATTGACCCGGTTCAACATTGCTTAACTTCAGTGATCCAGTGTGAATCGGTGTGTCAACG
>NC_136499.1:112989625-113002125 GCF_053919585.1 Euprymna scolopes | reverse complement strand
ATTTATTAATAACAAATATTATTTATTTATTATTGATAATATTATTTGTCTATTATTAATTATATTATTTATTTATTAATAATAATATTAATTATTTATTATTAATAATATTATTTGTTTATTACTAATAACATCATTAAGTTATTATTAATAATATTATTTATTATTAATAATATTATTTATTTATTATTTATAATATTATTTATTTATTATTAATAATATTATTAATTTATTATTAATAATATTATTTATTTATTATTAATAACATTATTTATTTATTATTAATAACATTATTTATTTATTATTGATAATATTATTTATTTATTTATTATTAATAATATTATTTATTATTGATAAGATTATTTATTTATTATTAATAATATTATTTATTTATTATTGGTAATATTATTTATTATTGATAATATTATTTATTTATTAATTATAATATTATTTATTTATTAATTATAATATTATTCATTTATTATTAATAACATTATTTATTTATTATTAATAATATTATTTATTATTGGTAATATTATTTATTATTGACAATATTATTTATTTATCATTAATAATATTATTTATTTATTATTGATAATATTATTTATTTATTATTAATAATATTATTTATTATTAATAATATTATTTATTTATTATTAATAATATTATTTATAATTGAGAAGATTATTATTTATTATTGATAATATTATTTATTTATTATTGACAATATTATTTATTTACTATTAATTATATTATTTATTTATTTATTAATAATAATATTATTAATAATAAATAATATTATTTATTATTAATAATATTATTTATTATTAATAATATTATTATTTATTATTGATAAGATTATTTATTTATTATTGATAAGATTATTTATTTATTATTGATAAGATTATTTATGTATTATTGATCATATTATTTATTTATTATTTATAATATTATTTATTTATTAATAATAATATTATTTATTTGATATTAATAATATTATTTATTTATTATTAATAACATTATTTATTATTATTAATAATATTTTAATTTATTATTAATAATATTATTTATTATTGATAATATTATATATTTATTATTCATAACATTGTTTATTCATTAATTATAATATTATTTATTTATTATTGATAATAGTATTTATTTATTATTAATAATATTATTTATTATTGATAATATTATTTATTTATTATTAAATATAGTATTTATTTATTATTAATAATATTATTAATTTATTGTTTATAATATTATTTATTATTGATAATATTATTTATTTATCATTAATAATATTACTTATTTACTATTAATAATAATATTTATGTATTATTAATAATATTATTTATTTAATAATAATAATATTATTTATTTATTATTAATATTATTATTTGTTATTGATAATATTATTTTTTTATTATTATTATTAATATTATTTATTTATTATTAATAATATTAGTTATTATTAATAAGATTATCATTTATTATTTATAATATTATTTATTTTTAATAAGATTATTATTATTATTGATAATATTATTTATTTATTATTAATAATATTATTTATTTATTATTGATAATATTAATTATTTATTATTAATAATATTATTTATTTATTATTTATAATATTATTCATTTCATATTAATAATATTATTTATTTATTATTGATAATATATTTATTTATCATTAATAATATTATTTATTTAATATTAATGATATTATTTATTTATTATTGATAATATTATTTATTTATTATTAATAATATTTTTTATTTATTATCAAAAATAAATCTTATTAAAGAAGGAACAGTCTGATTTTTACTTAAGTTAACACCCTTATACAGCCTAACATCGCACGTGCATTTTATCACCACACAGGCAAACGGCATGGTGTATAAAATCAATGTTAAGTCCTTTGATAAAACAGGGGCGCGTTCAAAATGAATGTTTCTGTTTAGAGCACAACTGTACCATGATACTTAACTTTTGCATTTAAAATTTAATTCAAGCTTTTATATAAAAATAATTTTATAAAATCAATAGTAGGTTCTCTACAGTGTAATGGAGACTACAATTTATTGGGGACTAAGTCACTGTGAGGAAGCATGTGGAGCTTCCTCTTGGTGCACCAGGATGAGTCGCCAACTAGAGCAGGCAATCAATGGTTTGATTAAAAAATGAGCGATTTCACTGATTTTAATGATAATAAAAGTATTGGAAATGTGGAACATTTGTTGATCCTCATTCAATCCTGAGCAACGTCGGGTCTCCCTGCTAGTTCACATAGAAACTTGGAAGAAAATATGGTTGGTTGCTTTTGTTTTAGGGCTATCAACACTTTTCAGGTTATTTAATGCCGAATCCAGTGATTCGGAAGAAAATTTTTTAATAGAATATATATATATATATTTTTTCAAGTTGGTTTCTATTTAACCCATAGTTGGGACCCTAACAGGTACTACCACTCTGGGTCAGAGTGGACCTGGGAGCAATGCCAATTAAGGAGTGGTGCCACACTCCCCAAAGCCCGCAAACTGGGGCCTCACCATCGGATATAGTTTAAGGTCATATCCAGGACCTTGGAAGAAAATAGGAAGTTTCTGGATGAATTCTGTTCTATGATAAGTTTATTGATTAGTTTTAGGTGCGGTGAATATGATAAGCTATTGCGGCCGTCTATAGCAAGCCGTATGTGTGCATGATGGAGACCTTGACGTGTAAGAGTGAAAAGGTTAATGGTAGTCAGAATAATTCAACCTAAAAAAAGGGAAGGAGAAAAGGATATTTAAAGCTTCTGAATCTTTGAGATTAGGATTGATTATTCATTTTATTTTGGATTCTTTGGACTACTGTTCTCATCTTGAGCGTTATTTTCACAACGTTTCGGTCGATATAACCTCCGATCCTCTTCATGTGTATCTTGCTGAACTTTGAAATCTTTCTGTCAAACTCGTGAATCTGAGTAATTCCACTCAGATTCACGAGTTTGACAGAAAGATTTCAAAGAACCCTTCATTTAATCTACAGGGGAGCATGCTCTCGTTCTGTCAGCCAGACCCGTGACATAATGGATAGAGTATTTGGTAAAATTTTAGTGTAAGTTACACTCTTCTAGAGGTTGAAATTTCTCTACTCAGTACAGGCGACACTCAAAATGCAATTGCGAATTGTTTAGGACTTTTATCCAGTTATTTGCTGGTGGAACAAGAGCATATTAACCCCATAAAAACATAAAAATAAATACACCAGACTAAAGCAAAAAGGAAGAAAGATGCAAAAACAGATGAAAAAAACAGCAAGTCCAAAACATATAAATTCATGTTGATTACAAAATGGCGACACACATTATGTCCGATGCGGGGGGGGGGATTTTCTTCTGAACATTTCCGTTAATGCTAGTCTTGCATGGAATCATAAATGCTTCGCTATGACACAAAGGATGAACTTTTAATATATTTTATAGAGTCAGTTTCCTATGTATTTTAGGCCATTAAAAACTTATTTTTCCAACTCGCTTTTCCTATGTATTTTAGGCCATTAAAGATTATTATTTTTCCAACTTCTTTTTCCTATGTATTTTAGGCCATTAAAATTATTATTTCTCCAACTTCTTTTTCCTACGTATTTTAGGCCATTAAAAATTGTTATTTTTCCAACTCACTTTTCCTACGTATTAAAAACTGTTATCCACCAGAAATGATTAGATTGCGAAATATTTACACTGCAAATTTGTGTTAAAGTAATAATTGTAGGCGGGAGTGATTACCTGTGGCGGCTCGTGCCTGAGATTAGTGGGTGTGCTGCTTCAAATATTTTACATATTGTTTTAATATCGTGTAAAAGAAATTCGAATGTATAAATAAATATTCAATCAAATAATAAACAAAAATTCAAATAAATATTTAAATATATAACAAAGACAAATAATCAATCAGAAATGGATAATACGCAAAAATATTTTTAGTAAAAATATTTTTTAATTGTGTACACTTTACAGAATAATAAAAATATTATATACTTATATTCTTTTTAAACTTGTCAGATTGAATAAAAGTTTGCGTTTTTTTTTTTTTTTGCAAACAAACGAAAAACATTTTTTAAATTATATTTTATTTACAATTTTTTAATAACTTATTTTTTTATAAAAACAAAAAATCAAAACTTTGAAATTTACTTGCCTCCCTACGAGGGTTAATTTAGAAGTTTACTCATTGAAAATAGTGTTTTATTTAATAACAGTTTTATTTACAAAATTTATTTTGAAAAATGTATTTATAACAAAACGTATTTGTAAATAAAATACAAAATAAATTTTTTTTACATTTTTATATAGTGAACAAACAAACAAAAATATTTAAAAATACAAAATTTTTTTTTAGAAATCTTTTAACAACTTGCATTTTATATAAAAAGAACACATTTGGCTATTTACTGACCTTCCCATGCCGGAAAAGATCAACATAAACTGGAGATTTATTATAAGAAAATAGGATGTCATATATAAGCATTATAAAACATCGAATTTTAATGTAGCTTTCTCCCCAAAGAAAACAAAAAATTAAAATTGTCTCAGTCCAGAAGGATTTCTAATTACTTTTTTTAATGCGTATTATCTGCCCCATCTACTAACAAATTCAGTGTAAAGTTTAAAAATGCATAATTATAAAAACTGTTTTTTTTTTTTTACGTACAAACACATTTTAATTAAAAAACAAAAACTTATGTAAAAAAAAACATTTTTCAAAGTGTAAAACTTCTAACACTGTCCTCGTTGGAGGCAAATAAACGCTAATTTTTTATATCTAAAACATACAAGTTAAAAAGATTTCTAACTTAAATGTATTTTCAACATAAACTGTTTCTTCGCTTGTTTGCTTCTAGGAAAAAATGTAAAGTTTTTTTTTATTTTGTAAACTTTAGTTGTTGCAAAATAAATAACATTTAAAACTACTTAAAACAAACAAACAAAAAGGCAGGTAGAGGAAAAGTAACTTTATTTTTATGGTAAAATTTATTTATTGTATATTTGATTTTTACCCTTAGTCGCGTGTTTTCACTGCTAAATCCCCGAATACTTTTAATAAAAAAATCAGGTTCTGCATTTTCGTCTGCTACCGAATTAAATCGCAACGCTAAAAGTGTGCGTATTTAAAAAAAAAATTGAAAGCACAATATTTTATGTACAAGAACACGTTATATTCACATTTTAATAATAATAATTAAAAAATTTGTGAATAAACCTCCTTTTTTATTTTTTCAATAACAAAATGTTATCATAGACACACACTCTAAGCAAAATACCGCATTTCAGGAGCGTCTGAGACGCGAATCTGCGAGAAGCAACAGTTCATCCAACGGCTTTTATCGGCTCTCATGCGCGCATGCGCACAAGAGAATTTCATTAAGAAAGTGTAACTGTGAATTTCACAGCTCCAAGCAAGTTTTATTTTTTTATTTTTATATGAATTTGAAGATACCGACATTACACTTAATGATTTTATAATGTACATATAGAAAAAAATAAAATAATAATTATAATAAAAACAAACGTATCATTTTTAATTTTATCATTAATATTGTGTAGAAATAACTTGGGGTGCTGCAGTCACACAGCTCCATGCACGAGCCGCCACTGGTGATTACATAAAATTGTTATTGTTGTTAAAATCGCTACGTAACATTTATCTTCTATATTCCTTCTTTTCCATTTCAGCTGAATGTAACAGCGGTACATTTTCGTTTGATGGCTACGAACCGTGCAACCCGTGTCCGAAAGCGTTCTACACCGACCAAAAAGCACAAACTGCATGTTTAGAATGTGATGTGAATGCAACAACATCGACAACAGGTGCTAACAATAAAAACCTCTGTCTTAGTGTCGGTAAGTTGATTTGCTTTTTACACAAGGATCAATATAACATCCTCATACACTGAGCATTGTTTGCTCTCAAACTTCAGGTGTCACTCTCTTGGACTTGTCCATAACATTCTTTGATTTACTATTAATTACAGTTCTCCACTGCACATTACTTTCAGAATCTTACTGTGCATTACTCCTTGCGCCAAATTGTCCATTACGTCCATAATTGTCCATTGCGCCAAAATTGTCCATGGCAATTGTTCATTAATCTCTGATCCCTACTGTCCAATTCTCATTACAATCACCCGTGAGATTCTCTTTCCACCGCACTGTCAAATTCTCATTACAATCACCCGTGAGATTCTCTTTCCACCGCACTGTCCAATTCTCATTACAATCACCCGTGAGATTCTCTTTCCACCGCACTGTCAAATTCTCATTACAATCAACTGTGAAATTCTCTTTCCACCGCACTGTCCAATTCTCATTACAATCAACTGTGAAATTCTCTTTCCACCGCACTGTCCAATTCTCATTACAATCAACTGTGAAATTCTCTTTCTACCGCACTGTCCAATTCTCATTACAATCAACTGTGAAATTCTCTTTCCACCGCACTGTCCAATTCTCATTACAATCAAATGTGAAATTCTCTTTCCACCGCACTGTCCAATTCTCATTACAATCAACTGTGAAATTCTCTTTCCACCGCACTGTCCAATTCTCATTACAATCAAATGTGAAATTCTCTTTCCACCGCACTGTCCAATTCTCATTACAATCAACTGTGAAATTCTCTTTCCACCGCACTGTCCAATTCTCATTACAATCAACTGTGAAATTCTCTTTCCACCGCACTGTCCAATTCTCATTACAATCAACTGTGAAATTCTCTTTCCACCGCACTGTCCAATTCTCATTACAATCAACTGTGAAATTCTCTTTCCACCGCACTGTCCAATTCTCATTACAATCAACTGTGAAATTCTCTTTCCACCGCACTGTCCAATTCTCATTACAATCAACTGTGAAATTCTCTTTCCACCGCACTGTCCAATTCTCATTACAATCAACTGTGAAATTCTCTTTCCACCGCACTGTCCAATTCTCATTACAATCAACTGTGAAATTCTCTTTCCACCGCACTGTCCAATTCTCATTACAATCAACTGTGAAATTCTCTTTCCACCGCACTGTCCAATTCTCATTACAATCAACTGTGAAATTCTCTTTCCACCGCACTGTCCAATTCTCATTACAATCAACTGTGAAATTCTCTTTCTACCGCACTGTCCAATTCTCATTACAATCAACTGTGAAATTCTCTTTCCACCGCACTGTCCAATTCTCATTACAATCAACTGTGAAATTCTCTTTCCACCGCACTGTCCAATTCTCATTACAATCAACTGTGAAATTCTCTTTCCACCGCACTGTCCAATTCTCATTACAATCAACTGTGAAATTCTCTTTCCACCGCACTGTCCAATTCTCATTACAATCAACTGTGAAATTCTCTTTCCACCGCACTGTCCAATTCTCATTACAATCAAATGTGAAATTCTCTTTCCACCGCACTGTCCAATTCTCATTACAATCAACTGTGAAATTCTCTTTCCACCGCACTGTCCAATTCTCATTACAATCAACTGTGAAAGTCTCTTTCCACCGCACTGTCCAATTCTCATTACAATCAACTGTGAAATTCTCTTTCCACCGCACTGTCCAATTCTCATTACAATCAACTGTGAAATTCTCTTTCCACCGCACTGTGCAATTCTCATTACAATCAACTGTGAAATTCTCTTTCCACCGCACTGTGCAATTCTCATTACAATCAACTGTGAAATTCTCTTTCCACCGCACTGTCCAATTCTCATTACAATCAACTGTGAAATTCTCTTTCCACCGCACTGTCCAATTCTCATTACAATCAACTGTGAAATTCTCTTTCCACCGCACTGTCCAATTCTCATTACAATCAAATGTGAAATTCTCTTTCCACCGCACTGTCCAATTCTCATTACAATCAACTGTGAAATTCTCTTTCCACCGCACTGTCCAATTCTCATTACAATCAACTGTGAAATTCTCTTTCCACCGCACTGTCCAATTCTCATTACAATCAACTGTGAAATTCTCTTTCCACCGCACTGTCCAATTCTCATTACAATCAACTGTGAAATTCTCTTTCCACCGCACTGTCCAATTCTCATTACAATCAACTGTGAAATTCTCTTTCCACCGCACTGTCCAATTCTCATTACAATCAACTGTGAAATTCTCTTTCCACCGCACTGTCCAATTCTCATTACAATCAACTGTGAAATTCTCTTTCCACCGCACTGTCCAATTCTCATTACAATCAACTGTGAAAGTTTCTTTCCACCGCACTGTCCAATTCTCATTACAATCAACTGTGAAATTCTCTTTCCACCGCACTGTCCAATTCTCATTACTATCAACTGTGAAATTCTCTTTCCACCACACTGTCCAATTCTCATTACAATCAACTGTGAAATTCTCTTTCCACCGCACTGTCCAATTTTCATTACAATCAACTGTGAAATTCTCTTTCCACCGCACTGTCCAATTTTCATTACAATCAACTGTGAAATTCTCTTTCCACCGCACTGTCCAATTCTCTTTGCATTCCACTGTTACTTACTCTCTGCGTTTTCAGCTTCGATTACTCTTTGCGCCCCACTTGCCATTACTTCTTGCGTCTCATCGTCCATTGCTCTCTGTGCGTCACTGTCCATTACTTTCGGCGCCCAGCAATCCATTACACTCTAAACAACGTCGTCCATTACCCTCCACGATCCGTCGTTTATTACTCTCTGCGCCCCGTCGTCAATTATCCTCTGCGAACCATCGTCCATTACTCTCTGCACTCCTCCGACAATTACACTATGTACCCTGTCGTCAATTACACTCTGTGTCCCATCGTCAATGACTCTCTCCGCCCAGTCGTCAATTGTACTCTGGACCCGGTCGTCCATTACATTCTGCACCCCATCGTCTATTACTTTGTGCACCCCGTCGTCCATTACCCTCTGCGTCTGTCATCTATTATTATCTACGCTCCGTCGTCCATTACTCGCTGTGTCCCCCTTGTGCTTCACGGTTTCCGTTATTTGATATAAACTTTATTTACAGTTGGATACAACATTCAATGTTCCATTTCTTTAAATGTTTATTTTATTTACAAAGGAGTCACCAGGTATCAAGGCCTTGAGGCCACTCGAGGATAAAGGTTATTGAGTGTGCAGTAATCAATGGGATTATATCTTAGCAGTCGTTATTAATGGAAATTGGTAGATTGGATTACTTAAGGAGGCGGTTCATCAAGAATTTGTTTATGTTGGACTTGAAGACAATCTCTATCCCTTCCACACCTCACTGATCGACATATCTCTATCCCGCCAACACCTCATTAATTGACATACCTATATCCCTCCCATATCCATGTTAATTTTAATGGAAGAGCATCCAGATTATTTTCAGTTCTACAACATTGACAACTGGGCCAGTTATGGATATGGCCGAATCATTTTAATTTCAGCTGGGAAACAGGCAAACGGAAGAGAGTTCCACAGGCGTGCAGTCCTAAGAAATCTACGTTTTGATTCAGGTACCGTTAAAGAGTGGGAAAAGTTATTGACAGTGGTTCCATATTGTTTTATTATATTTTGGCATGTTTTACCCTAAAATATTATATATAAGTGATCATGTTTCTTCTCCTTTCAGAACAAGTTCTTTGCACTCCTAATCCTTGTACAAACGGTCAGTGCGTTGCTGTAGATCACCTGTTCAAATGCGTTTGTTCTTCAGGTAAATATAAGATTGTCTTCATGTTTTTCTGTTTTTGTTTTATTTTTTGTTTTGTCAGATAACAAGAAGGCGGGGTAAAATTGCTGTTAATGATGACCTCGTCGTATTGAAATGGAACCCCCCTCCCACCTATGATTTTCAGGACTTGTGAAAAAAGGTTGGATTGGTGGAGGCAGAGAAAATGAATTTAATCAGGCGGCCAGGTCTGTGGGTAGCTTCGCCGCCCCCATCCCGAATAAGTGGTTGGGTAAAGAGACCCGTCATCTCTCTGTTCTTCCCATTCCTCATTTCTCTACCTCACTCCCCCCACATTCCACCGTTCTTTATCCCTCTGTTGTTCTCTAACCTACCATTCGACATATCTCAGTCCTTTCCCCACTACCGTTCGACATATCTATCTTCCCTCGCGCCTCCATTCAACATATCTATCCAGGACGGTATTCAAAAGCGAGTCAACACTCAAACGACACCTGGTACGAGTGAAGCCCCGCATGGATGAGAACATGACCAAAAACTGCATATACTCCATCCCATGCAGTTGCAGAAAGGTTTACAAGGGTGAAACATGCCGCCCCCCTAAAGTAAGGGTGGAAGAACACCGAAAAGCGGTAACTAAAGGGGAGACGGAAAAATCGGGTATAGCCAACCATGTCTGGATGGAGAGGGGGGACCATCGCCCCCTATGGGATGAAGTGTAAAAATAATAAACAGAGAGACCCACTGCAAAGTGAGAAAACTTAAAGAAACAGCTCACATGCTCGGACATAACAACCTACTGAGCAAGCCAAGCATAGAGCTGAATGCAATTTGGACACCTCTGATAGAGAGAGAAAACCTTGAATAACAACATAGGTTTAACATTAACAAAAAAACAACTAAGAATTGTCCTAGTGACATATGGCCGAGTGGTCCTAGACGTTGTATCAAAGTTTACAGTTTCCCAAAGTTCAAACGAAGGCAGTGAAAAAGTAACATTGAAAACAGAGAATCAGCAACTATGTCCCAAAGCCTAGCTGGAGTCCGAACACGGTACCCCCGTAATAATAATAAAGGGTTAGGTTCGAGACTCCTAACAAACGGTTCACCTGACGAAGGCCGGAGGGCAAAACGGCCGAAACGTTGTGACAATAACAACCAAGATGAGGAAGTTAGTCCGACAATCTCAATCAACATCTATCCTTCCCCCTCGCCTCCGTTCGACATACCTGTCTCCTTCCCCGACCCCACCGTCCGATATATCTCTGAACTTTCTCCATCCCATCGCTAAACATATCTCCGTTCTTCCCCCTATCCCACTGTTGGACATATCTGCCCTTCTCCAACCCACTGAACGTCATATCTCTGTTCTTCCCCAACCCATTGTTTACATATATCTTTCCTCCATCCCACTGTTCAACAGTAGTGTGTCCGTCTTTCATACGACGGCTCTACATATTTCAGTTATTCCCCGTCCTCATCGGCCACCATCTCTCTGTCGTTCCTTCAACCCACCGTTCAACATATCTCTGTCCTTTCTCCTCACATTACCGTTCGACAAATTTCGATTCTTCCCTTATCCTATCTACTGACATATATCTATCTTCACCACTCCATCATTCGACATATCTCCCTCTTTCCCCCCATCCCATCGCTCGATAAATCTCCCACAGTTCAACATATCTCTGTCATTCTCCATCCTATAGTTCGATATTGTCCTTCCCCTACTCACTGTTCAACATATCTATCCTTCCCCTACCCCCAAAGTTCGACACATCTCTGTCCTTTCTCAACCCACCGTTTGAGATATCGTTGTCCTTCCTGGACCCCGCCGTTCGAATATCTCTGTCCCTCCCCCATCCCACAGTTTAGCATAGCTCTGTCATTTCCTCACAGTTTGACATATCTGTACTTCCCCCACCCACCGTTCGTCATATCCCTGCCCCCCCCATGCTACCGTTGGACATATCTCTTCTCTTTAATGACAGACTGTTAGACATACGATGTATCTTCAATAAATTTCCAGACTTCTTTTATATTAGCACTTTTACTGATAGTAAACGCACGAAATTTTAATCCCTTTCGAATAATCTCATCCGGCTGTAATGTACTTGTACTGTTCCAACAACTTCCGGAAGGCCCCATGGAAGTCCTTTTGAGTGAGCGTGTCAATTACCTTCATCACAGCCTCTTTCATTTCTTCAAGTGTCTCATAACGACAGCTTCCAAGGTTTTTCTTGAGCTTAGGGAATAACCAAAAGTCACAGGGAGCAAGGTCTGGACTATAGGGAGGGTGAGGAACTGTCTTGATGCCCATCTAGGTTAAATAATCTATGACAAAAATGGAGTCGTGGACTGGTGTATTTACACAAATCTCCGCATCTTCAATTCCTTGTAAATAATTGTGTGTACAGTTCCCACACTGACATCAAACTGCACTTACTGTCTTTATAGACGCACGACGGTCCTTATCCATGAAATTCTTTATTTGGCCAATCAACTATGGTGTCCTGACTTCCTTACTCCTCTCACACTTCTTATCATCCCTCACAGACTCCCTGCCTTCCTTGAATCTCTTATGCCACTCAAAAACTGATACTCGATTCATGCAAGATGGTCCAAAAGCAGTCTGAAGCATTTCATACGTTTTTGTGACATTTTTTCCAAGTTTAAAACAGAATTTTATTGCTATCGTTCTTCCAACGTGTCCCCACGTTCAGATTGAAGTTTTGAAATTCACCAGCTGTGACTACCAGGCTTTAACATTATGTATTCCAATTCCTGTCGTAGCTTTTCATTTGAACCCGAAATCATTAAAAAT
>NC_136499.1:112979625-112987125 GCF_053919585.1 Euprymna scolopes | reverse complement strand
GTTATTATTATTATTATTATTATTGTTATTATTGTTATTATTATTATTATTATTATTGTTATTATTGTTATTATTATTATTATTATTATTATTATTGTTATTATTGTTATTATTATTATTATTATTATTTACTGACTAGGAGTAGTCACACAAGCCATCATCAAAGATTGCTTTTTGAGAACAACCTTTGATGTTCCCTGAAGTCTGAGTGACAGCAAGTCTCCTCGAATTTCCAGTACTCTCAACCTCTTTTGATAACCTTTGCAAAAGAATTTACGTTATCGCAACAGCTGCTTACCATTGATTTCTCGTTGGCGGCGACCATTGGTCTTCACTGGAATTTGGGTGGCAATAAGCCTCCCCAAGGTCCCAGTTTTCTTTGCACTCATCCATCGGAGGTCTGGCTAGTGCTTTCCCTCCTCGGTCTTTCCATCCTCCTTGACCCTCATTATTTGATGTGGTGCACATTTATGGTGACACTCACAAAAAAGGGGGGTATCTTACAATTGTACAGTTTCAGTTTTCATGATTCCATATGATGTTCCTTTGTGCTTTGCATTTGTAGTAGTTTCTGTGTCCAGCTTTGTGTGTAGTTTATGTGTAGAGATATTATTATCATTATTTGTTATTACGTGTTCAATTCTAAAGTATTTTAGGATCCTGTTCACCGACATGTTTGAGTTAAATATAGTTTTGATTCTCTATTTCAACTGCAAATGTGAATGAGATAACATTGATAATAGTTCAAATGATTTTCTGCTGTGGCAGATAAGTGCGTAAGGAGTTTTTTTTTTTACAAAGGAGTCACCACTTATCAAGACCCAGAGGCCACTCGAGGATAAGGGTTAAGAAGTGTACAATGGTCAATGGGACAGTGACTTAGTAATTGTGAGTAGTGGAAATTTGGTAAATTGGATTACTTAAGGGGAACGGCTCATCAGGAACTTGTTTACATTGGACTTGATGACGGCCACATTATAGTCAGCCAGAAAGCAGGCAAATGGAAGAGAGTTCCACAGGTGGGCAATTCTAAGAAAGAAACTCTGTTCATGGTTTATGTTTAGGCACGGATAAAGAGTGGGGGGAATTATTGATAGTGTTTTCAGCTAGACGAGTATTTCTCGTGAAAGTTTGGCGAGGGGGACCATAGATTGGAGCTCAGACGAGCACTTGCCATGGAAATAACGATAAAATAGAGATAGGCTCGCAATGTCTCTTCTGTGAGAAAGAGGTTGCAGGGAAGAGAAGAGGGCATCCCCCACTATGCTACGAAGTCTATTTTGAACTCTGTCAAGGCAGGATAAAATCTGTGCAATGTGATTATGTTTTCATTAATGGGTCATCGTTTATCAAGTTCTGGGAGATTACTTGAGGATAAGGGTTTTATTGGGATTAATTCTACCCTGGGAACAAAATTCGATTCTCACATGTGAGAATGCGGTAACAAATCGTGGATAAGCTCTGAAACAGAAACATGGCGATGTTTGGTTTGTGAGAAGGAACACGACAAGTGCATACAATATTTAAAGCAATTTTATTGGTGAACAAATGGATGATACAAGAAAAAGTTAATCGTACAGCAAAGAGGGTCTTCAGAATTAAAGCTACAGGTACATTTACCCGTATTCAGATATGCACTGCTGGAAATTAACTTTTAATTATTTCATTAACAGAATAGATTGCAATGTTCCGGCAGATGTTGCACTAAAAGACCATTGCCTTGTGGCAATAAGTTTCTGGTTCATGTAGGGGTAACCCTATATTCCAAGAGGCTCTCACTATCAAGTCCCCCTCCTCTCCTCTCAGAGGAGCTGATCCCCCTTCCCACGTCCCCCCTCTCCACATTAAAAAACGGCCTTGTGTCTAATTTGCTCAGTGGGGAAGCAAATAAGTACTGCTATTAGCTGGCCTGCAGTTTTGATCACTGTGGAGAATACCCTTCATATCAGACAATTGCTATTCCTTAAGACACTCCTGCGTGAACTCATTCACGTAACTTTCACTTTCTGCATGTCAACTTTTTTTTCTCCACACACACTTCCAAACACCCGTGCAATGCTGGGCATCCCTGCTAGTCCATTATATAAAAGGCAAAATGGGCGTGAGCATTTGTGTATGTCAGCTAGATTTCAGGAGACGTTTCCTTATACTTCCTATGTCATAATATCTCAGATTTGCAAACGGACATCGTCTCTATTTTTTTTTTTTTGATCGAGTTTTAAAAAATTCCCTCGTTTGTTTGTCTTTTTTGAATAAATAAAGGGAAACTAATCGAAGCAACCACAAGTGCCTCCTGGCCTTCCAGGCTGGGACATTTTGATCAATGTGGGGGAAACCCTTCATATCAGACAATTGCTATTTATTTAGACTCTGCTAGAGTTCCCCCTTTTGAAAGTTGTAGGTAAAAATAAAATAGACCACAAAAAATATTTGTTCACACATCTTTTTTTTTTCTATTTCTTAGTGTGCTGGCAAGAAGCTTGTAGCAGTAGTAATTCCCTGTTTCTATTAGAGCAGGGGTAGTTAATATTCTCTCTTGCCTAGGCAATTATTTGAATGAGGTTCTTGTTATTGTTGACAATTGGTGTTGGGGTATTGGTTACACCACGCTAAAGTTCCTTTAGTGGAAATTTTTACTTAAAACACTTTCTCAGCGATTCCTGGCTTATGGTTGGACTTCAATATGAACTAACTAGTCAGTCAATTCATTCCCCTTTTCAGGCCTGTTTCGCTTGACATTCCCTGGGTATTTTGGATGGGGGGTGCGAGATGAGGAGTCCTCTATGGATTCTCTTTTCTTCTGTTCTATTTTCTTCTCTCTCAAAATTATTCGAGCACCCCTTTTTATACTGAGGTAGATATGTGGGGATAGGCGATCACACCCATCTTCAATAATCAATCGGGAGGTGGGGGGGGGGCTACGTCACACCCTGGCTCATAACCATTGCCTAATCCCAATCGCCTAATTTTTACCTTCACTGTGAAATCCTTCAATTCTCACAACAAAAACGACATGGAAGTCATCACAGGTCATCCCATGAGGCCAGTCCAGAGATCAAAATGTCAACACTGATTTTTAATAATAATTTCCGGTGTTCAAACGAAGCCAAACCAATTATCTAATCTCGCCAGTCGTCCATGAGAACTTTAGTCAACCATTAGGGTTGATTCGATGTTACTTTTTGTTTTACCCATAACTTCTTGGTCTGTCTTACCATAAACTGACTGATCATATCACACGCATATAAACCGGTATTGTTTGTGTTTCGCTTGGCTTCCCTAAGAATTTTCCAAATATCACGATCTGAAAGGTTTCTCTTGGTGCCCTTATCTTTTCTGGATTTGGTGTTGGAGTTGTTCACGAATAAAGTCAAAGTTCTTGAATCCTTTTCCAGCTCCATTAGGTTGGGAAACTGGTGCAGTCTATCCTTCTCTCGAGGGTAGATGGGCCGCTCTTAAGCTGTTGTAGGCAACCCATCTAATGATGGTATCACGATAAAAAAATAACCTTGATAGCCCTGGCGAAGCATCAAGTATTCAGCTACGGACAAAATTTGAATTACAAGAATTGTAGTGAGTTCAATCGTTTGCGTTTTTTCCAGTTCCATGGTTAAATCTTCGATGGATAATCCTTCTGCGAGTCCAGCGACAATCCTTTGCATTTCGATAACCTTCAATCGCCCGTTTGGGGTGGGGTGCATTGTAAAAGACCTGCAATAAAGCGATGGACAGCATAAATTCCTTTATAATAAATAAAATACCATAACTTTGTGAATATGTCATGGATTTGAATGAAAATTTTGGAAAATAATTAACCTTAAAGTAGTCCTTTGATGATACAATTTGAATTTTTTGTGACGTATATTTAGTGAAATATTGATATTGCGATAAAGCAGTTGACACAATTTATATGTAGAAATAGTAACAACTCTTTAAATGTTCATCTCTGTGAACAGCTGTGTGCCGCGTTTTGTCGAATTAACTTCGAAATGCCTTCATAAATCTTTTGTCTACCTTTTAAATGAATAAAAGCTTACTGCCGTTTTTAGACAATAGCAAACAATTTAAAATAAATTAAACAAATCAACTTTAAATAATATCCCTAAACATTACAATTAAAACAATTCTATGACTAAAAACGATTAATAACATCGAGCTAATTATTAAAATGCATTTTCTGTAATGTAATATACAAATGAGGTTACTGCTTGAATGTAGATTTCCTTTGAATAAATAGTATACATAATAATGTCAGAATAAAAGTCCGTTTTCAGTATAAAAATTTACTAGTGAAGCAGTCTACCTTTCGTACATATTAATCAAATTGTAAACAAGCAGGGATACGACTTTATTATAATAGGTAAAATTTATACTTTATTCAGATTTGTAAAGGTTGGATAAATGTTGGGGGTAATTTGGAGAAAACACATTACAATATGTTGAACTTGGAAGGGATTATTTGCATATGTTTGATACAAAAAAGGAAAAACTCGCAAGATTGCAGACATTTTATTAAACCAATTGTTGATCGCGTATGTTTTTCTCCTTTCACTTTGCAGGCACAAATGGTAATGAGTGCGAAAACATCATAGAAACATGTAATAACGACACTTGCAAGAACAATGGAATCTGCCAAAACAAAATTGACGATGTGAAGTGTTACTGTATGCCTGGTTATGGCTCTAAATTGTAAGTCTTTCTTTTACTGCTTTAAATACTTATCATGTGAGATGAAGTAAAAAAAAACAAAAAAAAAAACAGGAAACGATACCATAAACACTTCCGGTTTGTAGAGGCGTTGGATTTCGCCTGGGATAAAAACAAAAAATGAAATAGGATACATAAAGAAGAGAAAGATCTGGGATACATAAACAGGGAACTACTGGTGTATATAAATGGAGATTTATATATATTACGGCATAACCGAAGTTAAGCAACATTGAACTTGCTCAGTACAAAATGGGTAACCATTTGGGACTTCCAGGTACTGTATGTGCTCTCTGCTTTTTTTTATATGGTAGTTACCACTTATCAAGGCTCGGGGCCACTCAGGGATAAGGGTTATTGCCTGTACAGTAATCAATGGGATAATATCGTAGTAATCGTTAGTAATGGAGATTTGATAAAGTGTCTCACTTAAGGGGGGTGGTTTATCAGGAATTCATTTATGTTGTACTTGAAGACATCCAGGTTGTAGTCAGGTGGGAAACAGGCAAACGGAACAGAGTTCCACAGGCGTGCACTTTAAAGAAAGAAGCTTTGTTCATGGAATCTACGTTTTGATTTAGGCACAGATAAGGAGTGGGGAAAATTATTGACAGTGGTTTCAGCTAGACGGCTGTTTTTCGTGAAAGATTGGCGAGGGGGAACCAGAGATCTGGAGCTCAGACGAGCACTTGCCATGGAAATAATGATAAAACAAAGACAGACTAACAACATCTCTTCTGTGCGAAAGAGGTTGCAGGAAAGAGAAAAGGACATCCTCCACTAAGCCACAAAGTCTATTTTGTGCTCTGTCAAGGCAGGATAGGCTGTTGGATTTCGCCTGGGATAAAAACAGACATTGTTTCCAGTCGTCTTGGACTTCTTTGCCACTAGGCTCAAACAATGCTGATTCAGGAGAGGTTGAGGATTGTGCAATCGTTGTCTCACAATTACATGTGCACCTGCTCCTACGGAGGATATCCTTTATCTTCCGTTACTGAACAGAAGCATCGACAAATGGAGGACAAAGTGGGATATATAAATGGGAACTGACTGGAATAGATAGACAGGTAAATGGATGGGATGGAATGTGCTGAGACAAAAAGACGGACAGATGAGAACGGACTAAGGCGAATGGTCTCATAAACCTTTTGGGATTATAGCTTAATTCTGGTTATATTGATGGTAACAGACTGAGACGAATTGGCAAGAATAAGGTGAAGGAGACAGACGGGTGGAGATCAAACTGATACAGACGGACAGACAAGAATAGACAGGGTTCGAGAGTTATGCAGGTAATTATTTATGCTTTCATCCGTGCTAAGTATTAGCCTATCATTATATATAATGGATTGCCCCAAAATGCTCAATACCTTTTATCTGGAACTTTTGTATTGCAATAAACATAAAGCATAGATCATTTTTAGGAGTCACCACTTATCAAGGCCCAAAGGCCACTCAAGGATAAGGGTTAATGGATGTAAGATGGGCGTGTGTAAATTGGGTAGAATTTGATTATTTATGGGGACAGTTCAACAAGAACTTGTTTACATCGGATTTAGAAGGCTACCATGTTGTATTCAACTGGGAAGCAGGCCAGCAGAACGGTGTTCCATAGGCGGGAAGTTCTGGGAAAGAAGTTTTGTTCATGGAATTTACATTTAGATTTAGGCATAAATAGAGTGTAGGGGAAATCATATATAGTGGTTGTAACTAGTCGAGTGCTTTTGTGAAGGTTTGGCAGGGGGAAACCATAGATTGGCATTCAGCCAAGCATTTGTCATTAAAATAGGGATAGAGTAGAAACAGGCTGTGGGAAATAGGTTGCAGGAGAGAGAAAAGGGCATCACCTACTAGGTTTTGAAGCCAGTTTTGAACTCTGTCAAGGCAGGATAGGGTGCGCCGAGCTGCTCTAGCCCAGATATGACAAGAGTACTCCATATTAGGGCATACCTGGTTCTTATACAGACAGAGGATTGGATCAACAGTGAAATACATACAGGAGCAGTAGAGTGATGCAACTACTTTTCCAGTCATCTTGGCAACAGATTTGATGCATCTTCCATTACGGATCAGATGTGAAAGTCAGTCCCAGAAGCTTAGAGGGCTCTCGCTAACAAGTTCCTAATTGGATCGCCTACTCCTATAATACTCAAAATACAAAAGATTAATTGTGCTTCTTTGTTGACATGCTTACAGAATAGACTTCAAGATAACCTCTCCTGAACTGCTTGTGTCGGTTAGTAGAGCAACATACTAATGATAGCATTGGCTCGATATGAGCCAAGATAACAGTAACTGACATGTGCACGAGTAACTGTTACCTTCTGCAAAAGATGCTGCATTAATCTACCAGTTTTGATCATTAAAGCATAACTGTGCACGCTTTCGGGATGCTCCTCAGCGAGTAAGCACATTTTGGTGATGCTTGTCAGTGACTATGCATACTTTGGGAATGCTCGTCAGCGACTATGCACATTTTGGGGATGCTTGTCAGCAACTATGCAAATTTTGGGGATGCTTGTCAGCAACTATGCACATTTTGGGGATGCTTGTCAGCAACTATGCAAATTTTGGGGATGCTTGTCAGCAACTATGCAAATTTTGGGGATGCTTGTCAGCAACTATGCAAATTTTGGGGATGCTTGTCAGCAACTATGCACATTTTGGGGATGCTTGTCAGCAACTATGCACATTTTGGGGATGCTTGTCAGCAACTATGCAAATTTTGGGGATGCTTGTCAGCAACTATGCAAATTTTGGGGATGCTTGTCAGCAACTATGCACATTTTGGGG
>NC_136499.1:112927125-112972125 GCF_053919585.1 Euprymna scolopes | reverse complement strand
TTTCCACAATCAAGGCAGGGTATGGAATATATTCCGGCTTTGGTGTTAATGTTGGTATTAGTTATAATTTTACGTGTTAGATCCCTAATTGTTAAAGAGTTTAGTTTTGTTATTTGAATGCCTGTCTTATTTAGGTTCTTATAGATTGTGTCGTTGTTTTTATTAGTTGGTAATGTTAATTGTCTGTTGTGTGTCTGGCTATTTAAGGAATCGTCTCGGTTTCGGTTATGGTAAATTTTTAGTGCCTTTCTTTTTGTATTTGCCAAAAAATGTTGAGGGTATTGCAAGTTCATGAATGTACGTTCGATATACTCAAATTCTTCCACGAGGTATTCTTCACTACATATTCTCAGGGCCCTAAGAAAAAATCCTATTAGAATACCTCTTTTTACTTTATCATCGTGATGAGAGTAAAAGTGTATGTAATCATTTTTATTCGTGACTTTCCGATGGACTTTAAAACTTAGATGATCATTGTTATTTATGATGTTGATGTCCAGAAAAGGTATGGAGTTGTTATTTTCTCTTTCATACGTATAGTTAATAGTGGGTTCAATCTTGTTTAATTTATCAGTGATATTCTCTATTTTGGAAGATATAGGGAGAAAAATTAAAATATCATCAATATATCTATAGTAGGAGGTGCCCTTGGGCAATTTATATTTCATGGGTCCGGTTTCTATGAATTCTAAAAATAGACATGCAAAAACCCCACTTAGAGGGTTACCCATGGGCAGTCCAAATTTTTGTTTGTAGCAGAGTCCATCGAATGTGAAATATGTCATGTCAATGCATATACTTATAATTTTAATTATATTATCTATCGGCAAAGGTAATTTAATTTTTATTTTATTTAAGTGTTTTGAAAGAAAATTCGTAATTTCACTTAATTTTATTTTTATTTTACTTATTTACTGTATTTTATCATTATCTATTTTTAGACTCCATTTTATCACCTCCTATTCTTATTTTTAGATACCATCTTTTAAGTTACTGCGCTATTTTATCCCAATTCAATTATTTCTAATTTAAAAAAAAAAAAAAAAGATTCTTTCGTAATCTCATGTCATTTTATTTATTTAATCTATCACCGCTATATTTCCAAACACAATTTTTAATCTCTACGATATTTTATCTTTTAGACGTAATCCACTACACTAGTTTACTCTAATTAGTTCTTCTCTCATAAAATGTATATACATGTATATATGACATCTAATTTACATAAGGAAAACACGCTGCTCTCCCCCATCATTATATATAGCCCCTATCCTCCGACTCTCTCGTCAATGACCATCCCTCTTGAAGAAGCCCGCATAAATCGGGCTAAACGTTGAGTATCCAGGTCCTTCCACCTCCATTTTATTTCATATATATATATATATATATATACATATATATCAAAAGATTATTAATTAACACATTTATTTTCACTCTCTCTCTCTCTCTCTCTCTCTCTCTCTCTCTCTCTCTCTCTATATATATATATATATATATATATATATATATATATATATATATATATATATATATATCACAAGGTTATTAATGAACAAATTTCCAGATAATATACGTTTGTGAAATGTACTGTACACTCATGAGCAAAAAAAAATGGGCCAAGCATGAATCGATTTTTTAAAATTTTAACTGAAAATTTCTATTTTTCAGATCAGTATTATAATAGTATATAATAATAAGTGGAAAAATTAATCCTAAAAATGATAAGACTGCATCTTGGCGAGGATATAAAAAATCGAATTGCGGGATTAAGGCAATCGAAAATGAATGACAAGCAGATTTTTTATATTTTAAGAAAAGAAAATGTGAAAACATCTCTTTCTGTAGTGAAATGAATTGGTCGAAGGTTCGAAGTCGAATGCTTGGTAAAAAGGAAATCTGGATCTGGTCGCCCTAGAGCATCCACATTGAAGGACGACCACAGGCTTAAATTAAGTGTTTTGAAGGATTGAAAGAAAACTTACGTTGACCATAGCAAATAATTCAAAACAGGGACTGGAAATTCTCTTTCTAGATATAGAATATATGGACAAATGAAAGAAATGGGATTTTCTTCTAAAAGGTGTGCAAAGAAGTCATTTTTATCTAAGAAGAATATCAATAATAGAAAGAGATTTTTCTCATGTTATGGCAACAAAGATACAGACTGGTTCAGGAATTATGTTTTCTGTTAAATGAATCAAGATTTTGTCTTGTTAGTGATGCTCCTGATACTCCCGAATTGAAGAACTGGAGAAAGATTTTTGCCAAGTTGCATAAAAACGACAGTTAAATACGGGAATGGAGGGATAATGGTATGTGGAACTTTTACTGCAGCAGGAGTTGGGAAACTTATTTGATGCGAGAAGTCAATCAATACAAAGGAATACATTTGAATATTAAAAACAGGACAGTTACCAAGTATGCAGAAGCTGGGAATATCCCAGAACATTATTTTTCAACATGATAATGCCCCTGCACACACTGCTAAAGTCACAAGAAAATGGTTTTCTGATAATTCAATTAATATGATATTTTGGCCAGGTCAAAACCCCGATTTAAACCCAATCGAGAATATTTGGTCCAAAATGTCTCTTGCATTGGCTGGAAGAACTTTATCGAATAATGACAAACTGTAGGAAGCTGTGCAAAGCGGATGGAATCGCATCTCCTCTTCACAGTGTTCCATTTTGGTTGGAAGCATGTCTAAAAGGATTGACCTTTTAAAGAAATCAAAAGGGAATGCGATTCCATCCTAATAATAAATATTAAAGTAAATGTCTTGTTCTGTTGTATTAGTCTCGTTTGAGTTTCCTTGTTCAATTGTTCTTTGTTCAATATAGCTTTTAGTGAAATAAAATGTATAAACTTTGTTTGGCCCATTTTTTTTTTTTGCTCACGAGTATATGTTTTGTTTTGTTTATTTTTTAAGTGTGTATCTCTACAGACGAGTTTTATAAACATTTATATGGTTGATATGCCATTAAACTGACTTTACATTCTTCTGCAGAGAAATGTGCCAGTTCCCCTTGCCTTTTCAATGCGCCGTGCACCAATTTAGTCAACGATTTTTCCTGCAATTGCCCACGTGGTTACAGTGGCAAGACGTGCAATAAACGAGAGGATTTCTGCAGTGGCATCAATTGTGATGTTGGAACATGCATCCAGAATCTTATGCAGGGAACTTACACGTGCAGCTGTGATGAAGGATATACATATGGTAAGGATAACTTCATCCTATATGGAAGAGTAATTTTGTTTGTCCGTACATCCAATGTCATAAAAAACATCTTCATCGCAAACATTAATTTATGAAAAACTAATTACCTCCCTTTATAGTTGCTCTGTATCAGTTAAAAATTAGTAAAACCATTAAAAATTAGTAAAACCATTAAAAATTAGTAAAACCATTAAAAAATATATATGGCTGGCTGTTTACAGTTTCAAATTGGCTATCTTATTTTTATAATTAAAAAAAAATCATGTGTAAGTTTTTTTTATCATAGTTTCTTTTTTTCTTTTTTTTTTTTTAAATGTGCAAGTGAATTGACAGCTGTTCTTTATGATTTATAAAAAATTATTCAAAAAAGAAAAACAACAATGTGTTGTGTGTTGAATTTTCATTGAAAAAAATTAGCTTTTTAAAGCTAAAAATTAGCTTTTTAAAGCTAAAAAGAATGATTTTTAAAAAAAATTAGCTTTAAAATAATTTTTTAGCAAATTATTTTTAACCTTTTAAGCTTAAAAAAGAATTTGCTAAAAATTGTTTTAAATTCGTCGTTATTTGTTTTATTTTATTTATAACTAGCATTCAAGCCCGGCTTTGCCCGGGTGTTTGGAGGTGTTGAGCAAAAAAAAAAGCAGTCATTTTTTTAAACTTTGACCCTTATTATGACCCCTTAACATTTATAGTTTTGGGCTCAAATCAAGTTATTAAGTTAGATTCATGTCCAAGGAACCTATATCTAAGATTTCAAGTGTTTATACCCAAAATTGGCGTAGGAGTTTTCTAGAGTTCTCAAAGATCAAATTGTTGAACTTTGACCCGTTAACAACCAAATTTCTGGCCGAAAACGGATTACAAAGATTTTCCCAAATCTCAATACCCTGTATATAAAATTTCGAGTCTGTAGACTGAAAATTGACAGAGTTATTGCGTAGGGAAATGTACACAGACAGACACACAGACACACAGACACACAGACACTTTCACTTTTATATATACATAGATTTGTTTTAACACTCTTCAATTATTGTAGAAACTGTTATTTCATCTAGTAGAAAGCTGAACTCACCTTCCACCTTGTCCTTTCAAGTGTGTTTAAGTCTCTTTATCTACCCCCTCTCTCTCTCTTCATTTACTCCTCTCTCTTATTATCTCCCTCTCTCTCTTTCCCTCTCCCCCACCTCCCTCTCAGATCTATTAATTTCCCATGAATACTGCTATTTGTCTCCTCTCTCTCTGTGTCTGTCTGTCTATCTCTCTCTCTCTCCCCCTCCGTCTCCCGTCTGCTATCATCTTTTTAAGTGTGTTTAATTTCTCATTTCAGTTGTCTCCTCCCCCCTCCTCTCTCTCCCCCCTCTCTCTCTCTCTCTCTCCCTCCCTCCTACTATCATCCTTTCATATGTGTTTTATTTCCCATTTTTGGTGAATATTGCCAGTTGTCCCCCTCTCTCTCTCTCTCTTTCCCTATCCCCTCTCCCTCTTATTATCATCCTTTCAAGTGTGTTTAATTTCCTATTTCAGGCGAATACTGCCAGTTATCTATGGAAACCAACAATGGCACAGCGACTGGATTCTACAAACAATCTACTACAGATAAGACGAGTGCATCTTGCATCGATGAATGTTTAAAGGACACACAATGCAAATCCGTTTCTTACAATGATGCGAATAAATCTTGTTCTTTCTACACCGGCCAAACTGATGGTTGCTGCCAAATATTCACCAAAGAATGCCAAAATCCGACAGGTAACATTCACAACTGATCTTGAATTACTTTCTTGTTTTAAGGGATTTGATGAAAGATGTAATCTAATGTTGTATAGTCGCATACACGCCGGTAGATTTTTCGTCAGCCAGAAAAAAAAAAACAAAAAAAACTCGTAACACAAACTGCGTTTTGTATAAAGATTTAAAAAAAATATCAGTTTCCTTTTTATTGATTGCCTTGTGTGCAGGTGCCAAGCAAGAGACGAGGTGTCGACAGGAGGATGGGTGGATGGAACCACAAGCTTGTCTAATGTTGCTTTATTGGCTGGCTGTTTGCTTCTCCTTTCTTTTGCCTTTTTCTCTGGGCTATATATGTGACCTGCTCTCTGTAGGTGTGCTAACCTCGGCAGCTGTGTGCATCAAATAGTTGATTTTTCATCAATTTTGACAGCGTGATCCCGATCGTTCAGTGCGTTTTTGTTACCAGTTGTCATATATGCGTGTATCCTTAACACGTGACACTGATTCATAGTACCACTTTCATAAGGGATGTTGGCAACCTTCACCTGGTCCCTCCTGTGAGTACCTGATTCTAAAAGTGAATCAGCAAGGTTGCTAATGACAATGTAGAACTCTGTTGGTTGCCAAGGTTGCCTCTCTACCGGATATTGGCTTTCTTGTCTTTTCTAATGCCTCGGGTTTCATTCTATCATTCTGGATATCCGTCTGTTGTCTGCACATCTTGAAAAGTGATCTACTTATCTACGTATAGTAGTTCATATGATGGTGCTTTTTTTTCTTTTTTTTTTTACTTCAGTCTGCTGTTTGGTCCAAGTGCTTCTTTTTTCTTTCACGTAAACTAATGTGTCCCATTTTGCATTATACCATTCTTAGCTTTGATAATTTTGATGAATAATGAGAGGTGTAACTTGATCCATCGAATCACTTTCGCAAAGCCCTATAATTTGATTCATTGCCCTTCACTTTGTCTAGTCTTTGATTTTTCGTTCATTGTTTTATTTTATTTTATTTTTTTTTTGCATAGTTTGATTGCTCTTCCCACCCCATCATACTGGTTATCCATTTTATTTGTAGATAATTTCTGGACGCCATGGTACCCTATCAAGGGTTCTGTTAAACCTTCAGAAATCTTAGAGATGTTAAACGATGTAAGTATTATTTTAGCTATATTATATATTTTTTTCAGATATTTTTGTGGTTTTATCTGGATCTCCACGCGTGAGTCATGCAAGCGTCTTTATTATGATTATTCTTAGTAGCTAGAAACTGCCTGTGGATGAATTGATGATCACGAATGATGTTAAAATTTTACTTTTAATATTAGAGCATCGACAGGTTTTGTGCTGCTTCATAATTCAACTTATGTTTTAATTTGATAGAGTAAAAAAAAAGCAGTTACATAAAGTTTCAAAAGAAAACAAACGTATATAACTTTTGCCGATATGTCTGTGAGTACAATAAAATTTATTTTTGCGTCTTAAAAATTTAATTTAACAAAATTGTAATCAGTGATGGGACGGTCCCAATATTTTTCCTGATTCCGCTATAATTACCGATTCCTTATTAAATTCCCGATTCTGATACAATTACTGATTCTGATTCTTTATAAATCTCTAAATATTTACTATAAAGTTGTTATTTTCTCTAATTCCGATATAATTACCGATTCCTTATTAAATTCCCGATTCCAATACAATTACTGATTCTGATTCTTTATAAATCTCTAAATATTTACTATAAAGTTGTTATTTTCTCTGATTCTGATATAATTACCGATTCCTTATTAAATTCCCGATTCCAATACAATTACTGATTCTGATTCTTTATAAATCTCTAAATATTTACTATAAAGTTGTTATTTTCTCTAATTCCGATATAATTACCGATTCCTTATTAAATTCCCGATTCCAATACAATTACTGATTCTGATTCTTTATAAATCTCTAAATATTTACTATAAAGTTGTTATTTTCTCTAATTCCGATATAATTACCGATTCCTTATTAAATTCCCGATTCCAATACAATTACTGATTCTGATTCTTTATAAATCTCTAAATATTTACTATAAAGTTGTTATTTTCTCTAATTCCGATATAATTACCGATTCCTTATTAAATTCCCGATTCCAATACAATTACTGATTCTGATTCTTTATAAATCTCTAAATATTTACTATAAAGTTGTTATTTTCTCTAATTCCGATATAATTACCGATTCCTTATTAAATTCTCGATTCCAATACAATTACTGATTCTGATTCTTTATAAATCTCTAAATATTTACTATAAAGTTGTTATTTTCTCTGATTCTGATATAATTACCGATTTCTTATCAAATTCCCGATTCCAATACAATTACTGATTCTGATTCTTTATAAATCTCTAAATATTTACTATAAAGTTGTTATTTTCTCTGATTCTGATATAATTACCGATTCCTTATTAAATTCCCGATTCCAATACAATTACTGATTCTGATTCTTTATAAATCTCTAAATATTTACTATAAAGTTGTTATTTTCTCTAATTCCGATATAATTACCGATTCCTTATTAAATTCCCGATTCCAATACAATTACTGATTCTGATTCTTTATAAATCTCTAAATATTTACTATAAAGTTGTTATTTTCTCTGATTCTGATATAATTACCGATTCCTTATTAAATTCCCGATTCCAATACAATTACTGATTCTGATTCTTTATAAATCTCTAAATATTTACTATAAAGTTGTTATTTTCTCTGATTCTGATATAATTACCGATTCCTTATTAAATTCCCGATTCCAATACAATTACTGATTCTGATTCTTTATAAATCTCTAAATATTTACTATAAAGTTGTTATTTTCTCTGATTCCGATATAATTACCGATTCCTTATTAAATTCCCGATTCCAATACAATTACTGATTCTGATTCTTTATAAATCTCTAAATATTTACTATAAAGCTGTTATTTTTTCTGATTACCGTAAAAACACGCGCTAAATGTGCAGATATTTTCTCAAACGTGAAAAATGCACTTGTGGGGGTGATTTATAGATTTTAGTTTGATTAGTAATTTCAAATCGATAAATATTTATTGTTTTCTAATTATAATTAAAGCTGTAGAATATTTTCTGTTTAAACAGAAATAAAATAAAAAATAGATAATTAAAGGAATCGTTTTTGGCATCGGAAAATAAATACAAGTTTTTCCGATTTCGATACCGATTCCGACACCCCAAAAAGTTCCAATTTTTCCGATTCCCGATTCCGATTAATCGTCCCAACACCAATTACAATCCTCATATAACATAAAGTGTGTTATCTCTGTCTGTTCTTCAGTTACAATTTATGTGTACGTAAAAAATAGATTGCGGACGTTGTCAAATTTCTGTTCATAATAAGGAAGAACATTGCACTAATTAAAATATATTTATGCGCATTTTACGACCGGGCAACACCGGGCGGCCTGCTAGTATACCTACAAAAGTGAGAATGTGTGTGTGTGTGTGTGTGTGTGTGTGTGTGAGAGGGAACTTCTTAACCTATATACTCAACGAATTTTCGATCTACAGACTTGTTTCATGAATGCGCATGTGTGAATCGTTCACATGACAGATTCCTTATGTTAAGCATAATTATGTTTGAAAACTGCTCACTCTCCCCTAATTGTGCATTTATGTGCTGTCTTATATATTTAGTCACGTGTTCATATTCCATTGCTACATGCACAGGTACGTATGTGTGTATATATGAATGTATATTTATATATATATAAGTATTTGTATTAATGAAAACAAAAGGATGTAGTGTTTACCTGATATACGCAATGGTAAACTTCAAACTAATATAAATAACAGTAAAGAACTATTTTTGCATTTCGGATTTGAGTAGAAAGATGTTTGTTCACATTAGACTTGAACTTCTGCATATCAGTACAGTTGGGAAAGCAGAATCCCAGAATTTTCATTAATATTATGAAATACTATGCACGCTTTGTTTTTATATATATTTTTTTACACATCCAACATTTTTTCACTTTTTTATTTGGCAATTTATAACTACAATAAATTGCGGTTCCACTTAATGCCTAAAACTAGCAAATTCTAGCATTGCTACAAATATAATTTGCTGATTTCTTTATGTCCTCTGATGAGAAGAATAACAAGAATAGCATTCTTTGAAACTCTACGGAATAAGGACTTTATAAATTGTTTTTGGAGTATTCAGTCGGACAATAAATTTTGATTGTAAAGTTCAACTTAACGTTTTAATTTTCTTTCTCTTATAAATATTTGTATATGTATGTGTATGCATAATCTAATATATAAAAGGCCATACGTCTGTCTGTCTCCATATTTTCAAACTCTATTTCCTTCGAAATTAAAAGTTGCAGAGCAGAGTTAGGGGCCTATAATGATTGGATATTTTGCAGGCCGTTCAATTATGGATCTTTAGCCGGTTAAAATAGTTTTTAAGGGGTCAAAAATGGGTCAAAATTTAAAACATTTTAGTTTATTTTTAATTTTTAATCAATTCATATACGTATCACGTTGGTACAATGTTAACGTCAACAGCTTTGAATGCTACAGTTTTGCTTTTGGTTTCGATTCTAGCTGATGGTACTAAAATACTTCATTTTTTTTTTTTTACTTTTGAAATCATGACTGTATAATAATATATATACGAAATCTGGACAAATTAAAATATATTAAAGCATATTTTACTCCCGGGCAAAGCTGGGCGCCCCCGCCCTCTAGTATTATATATATAAACTATACATACATATCCCAAAGACAAACCAGTGGTTTCATTGTATAGGAACAACCTTCTAAAAATCTATACAAATAATCAGTGTCACGAGGAAAGAGGAAAAACAAACGAAAAAAGTAACACCGGTTAATGGACGGTGTCTTTGCATTAATGTTCTCGTTATCAATTAGTCATTTGGAAGTGACGCTAAAATATTCTGTTTACGGAAACAAGGGAAGGTAGACAGGTAGAGTGATGGAGTGGTGGTGGTGGTGGTGGTGGTGGGGTTGTTCATGACACTGATGATTTGTATCGGTTTTTAGTCAACCACAGAAGGTTGTTCCTATACAATGAAACCACTGGTTCGTCTTTGGAATATGTATGCATAGTTTGTAAATAAATATTTGTATTTTAGCTCTCACATTCGCGATCGAGCACTTTATTTGATTTCTTTTCATCACATTCTGGCACCCTATATATATATATATATATATATATATATATATATATATATATATATATATATATATAGTCTTGGAAGGTTTTAACCCTTAAAACTATATAAAAAAAACTTATTTGATTTTTATATTTTTTATCATTCGTTAAAAACCTATTCAGTCAGTAAGTCATTTAATCACCTGCAATCAATGCATCAACTTGCTCTCTCGAATTTACCATAGTCCTAAAGTTAATTTAAGGGGTCATCAGAAATATATATATATATATATATATATATATATATATATATATATATACAGAGTGTCCTAATAAAATGTATATACTCTTTAAATGACCTTATTATAAGAAAGAAAAGTTTCATACATCAAAATACTGTGAACAACTATAGAAACCAGCAAATTATCGAAAGTGTTCAAATTATTGGCCATTGTAGTCCATGAACAGCTGACAACGCTCACTAATTGAATCAAAAATGTTCGTAATCAGTTCAATTAGTATGTTGACACATCTTCTTTCAATGGTTGCTTTCAACTCATTCATTGTAGCTCGTTTTGTGGTTTGAACCCTGTGTTTTACATGCCACACCCACCAAAAGAGAAAAATCCAGGTTGGCGTTAAATCCGGTGAGCTTAGACAGTACTCGATACTTCCTCTTCGTCTTAATTCTGTTTCGCAGGTGACTATCAAGATATGCTCTTACGTCATGATGATAGTGGGGAAGTGCTCAATCCTGCTGGAAGTGCCATTCTTCATTCCTAATCATCTCTTGGGAAAGTGGCATAGCGTGTTCATGTAGCAAGTTGAGATATTTTAAAGAGTGTATACATTTTATTGGGACATCCTGTATATATTAAACGAACATTTTTAAAACAGAGGTGTTGACAAGAATCTCTACAAAACTTAGTTTATAGAACATCAGACTGCCGATTTCTAAGGTTTCGGTTTAGATTTCTAGTCGCTTTATTTGTTGGGATTTTATTATTTAAGTTAAATTCCAAAATGTACTTCTTATCTTTACAAAAAAAAATGTTACTGACAGGCAGACAACTAATAATCCTGATATGCCTTATTTGGGATGAAAAGGTGTGAAAATAAAAAATAAATAAATAAAACAAACAAAAAAAAAATATATGACTTAGGTGCATTAGCTTGAATCGAAACTGAAATAAAAATTTATGAAAAAAAAAAAATTCATAAAAGTTTAACGTTCTTGTTTAATCAAGCTGTTGTGGGTGGTTTCAAATTTCCAGGTTGGACTTAACGTCTGTAAAGGCCATGTGACGTCACTAACTCAATGCAAAACCGAAGAAACTGAAGACGATAAGATGCGACCGGATAAATATGACGTGTCTCTTGATTTAAGCGATCCTTGCAAGGTGACCGATCTCAACTGCGTGACTGGTAATGAAAACGAATGCTCCATGTATCGAATCCGGTTCCAATGTGCAGTCAGCAAAGGTAACATAATTTGGTTATTTGTAAAATTGTTTTTTTTTTATAACAGCATCACAATCACCACCACCACTATCATCATCATCATCATCATCATCATCATCATCATCATCATCATCTTAGATCTGTTTTACATGCTGGCATATTAAATATAAAAGGAGAAATGGATAGTGTGAAGAAGTTAGATTTAATTTTATCTATGTGCCCATCAAGTATCAACTTTCAAACATAGTTATCTCCCTTGGGCTGAAGAAGACAGAATTATTACCCTTGGAAAAAGACGGCAGCTATGACATTTTGAAAGGTAGAAAAAAATGCATCTCTCAACACAAACATTAAATCGTCACGAACTGAACAGCTTCTACATTGCCATTTAATGTGTAAGTTTTCTTAAAAAATAAATGTGTTTGTACATTGATTATTTTTGAGTGGTTATAAAACCAGTGCCACATACCATTAGTCATCACAATATGAACAGAGAAAATTTGAAGAAAAAAAAAAAAATGAAACCACGACCCCTTGAAATGAATCGATCTGAAAAAAAGCGGAAAGGCTCTTTTTATGCTAAAATATGAAGTCTTTCAATGTGAAAATATTAGTAAAAAAATTGTGAAATAACTGACTTGTTTAGTGTTATGAATATTATCATAGTAACAAAACGTGATTAGTGTTATAGTCTTGTTTAGTGTTATGAATATTATCATAGTAACAAAACGTTATGAGTGTTATAGTCTTGTTTAGTGTTATGAATATTATCATAGTAACAAAACGTTATTAGTGTTATAGGTTTGTTTAGTGTTATGAATATTATCATAGTAACAAAACGTGATTAGTGTTATAGGCTTGTCTAGTGTTATGAATATTATCATAGTAACAAAACGTTATTAGTGTTATAGGCTTGTTTAGTGTTATGAATATTATCATAGTAACAAAACGTTATTAGTGTTATAGGCTTGTTTAGTGTTATGAATATTATCATAGTAACAAAACGTTATTAGTGTTATAGCCTTGTTTAGTGTTATGAATATTATCATAGTAACAAAACGTGATTAGTGTTATAGGTTTGTTTAGTGTTATGAATATTATCATAGTAACAAAACGTGATTAGTGTTATAGGCTTGTTTAGTGTTATGAATATTATCATAGTAACAAAACGTTATGAGTGTTATAGTCTTGTTTAGTGTTATGAATATTATCATAGTAACAAAACGTTATTAGTGTTATAGGCTTGTTTAGTGTTATGAATATTATCATAGTAACAAAACGTGATTAGTGTTATAGGCTTGTTTAGTGTTATGAATATTATCATAGTAACAAAACGTGATTAGTGTTATAGGTTTGTTTAGTGTTATGAATATTATCATAGTAACAAAACGTGATTAGTGTTATAGGCTTGTTTAGTGTTATGAATATTATCATAGTAACCAAACGTTATGAGTGTTATAGTCTTGTTTAGTGTTATGAATATTATCATAGTAACAAAACGTTATTAGTGTTATAGGCTTGTTTAGTGTTATGAATATTATCATAGTAACAAAACGTTATTAGTGTTATAGGCTTGTTTACTGTTATGAATATTATCATAGTAACAAAACGTTATTAGTGTTATAGTCTTGTTTAGTGTTATGAATATTATCATAGTAACAAAACGTTATTAGTGTTAAAGGCTTGTTTAGTGTTATAAATATTATCATAGTAACAAAACGTTATTAGTGTTATAGTCTTGTTTAGTGTTATGAATATTATCATAGTAACAAAACGTTATTAGTGTTAAAGGCTTGTTTAGTGTTATAAATATTATCATAGTAAAAAACGTGATTAGTGTTATAGGCTTGTTTAGTGTTATGAATATTATCATAGTAACAAAACGTTATTAGTGTTATAGCCTTGTTTAGTGTTATGAATATTATCATAGTAACAAAACGTGATTAGTGTTATAGGCTTGTTTAGTGTTATGAATATTATCATAGTAACAAAACGTTATTAGTGTTATAGGCTTGTTTAGTGTTATGAATATTATCATAGTAACAAAACGTTATTAGTGTTATAGGTTTGTTTAGTGTTATGAATATTATCATAGTAACAAAACCTGATTAGTGTTATAGGCTTGTTTAGTGTTATGAATATTATCATAGTAACAAAACGTGATTAGTGTTATAGCCTTGTTTAGTGTTATGAATATTATCATAGTAACAAAACGTTATTAGTGTTATAGGCTTGTTTAGTGTTATGAATATTATCATAGTAACAAAACGTGATTAGTGTTATAGCCTTGTTTAGTGTTATGCATATTATCATAGTAACAAAACGTTATTAGTGTTATAGGCTTGTTTAGTGTTATGAATATTATCATAGTAACAAAACGTGATTAGTGTTATAGCCTTGTTTAGTGTTATGAATATTATCATAGTAACAAAACGTTATTAGTGTTATAGGCTTGTTTAGTGTTATGAATATTATCATAGTAACAAAACCTGATTAGTGTTATAGTCTTGTTTAGTGTTATGCATATTACCATAGTAGTGTTATTTTGTGTTATGGTTTTGTTATGGTTTCAACTATTTTTCTTCATCATTCTGACAGTAATGCAAGATAACAAGTGTGAAATGAAATCTGCCTGCCATGGCATCCATTGTGGAAATGGATCCAAATGCGTTCCACTAACAAAAACATGTGGCTGCTCCTCTGAATTCGAGCCGCCATACTGTCGTGTCCGAAAAAATTTCTGCTCCGGAAAATCGTGTGGCAATGGAACTTGCATCAATGGAGATAACGGCGCTTCCTGTAATTGTAATTCAGGATTTGAAGGTAAGTTTCACCTTTCAGTTCTATCAGTATAGTTCACTTATTTAAATTATGAAGGCTGAATGTATCAGTATAGCTCATTTATTTAAATTATGGGTACTCCTGCAGTATTTTACCCACCGATTTCACGATCTTAGCCGAGCGTTGACGAACGCTTTCGGCGTTAACGCCGACGAAAGCCCAGAATTCGGAGCTACGGTGCAAGAAGAACGCTAAAAGTATGTGAATAGCAAAAACATTACAAGGAAAAGATATTACACACACACACACAACAAAATGGATAAAATTAATACAAAAAATTTGGATAAAATAAATCACAAACACTTACCGTAAGTTTTTTTAAAGTAAAATAAATTTATTTTGTTGAATATTTTTTTTTTTTTTGGTTCATTTTGTTTTCCGATAGCTTTTTTTTGGGGGGGGGGGTAAGCAACAGTAATAAACACTTCAATGTTTTTTTTTTTTGTGTGTGTTTTTAACAAAATGTTATTAAACAGTAACAACAATGTTTTTTTTTTTATTTGTTTTTTTTTTCAGTAATGTTTGTAGGGGGGGGACAACAATTACTGTTTATCTTTAGTTCCGACTGGAAGATTTTCTACTGACTGTAGAGAGGCAAAGTAGGGAGCAAAGGGTTTTCAGAGGATGTGGAAAGAAGCTCCTTCCCAAACCGGGTAGCCTTCCGCGATTTGATTTATTATGGAGACAAAAGAAGGGTTGTGTCCAAATTTTTGTCTCCACATAAATTCGCATAAATGTTTCCAACAGCTCCCGGGTTTTTTTTTTTTTTTTTTTATCGCTAAATTAAATAGCTGAAATGAAAGGCTGTGTATTTTTACTTTGAACAATAAAATAACTGAAATGAAACGCTATGTGTGTAATTTCAATGAAAATTATTCGTCTGCTGCGCGTTCGTTTGAAGCGCCCTGATTGGCTGATAGAGTATCGTACCGCTCGCCATGTTCCGACGTTTTCCGACGGATGTCGATCAACGCTCGGCTAAGATCGTGAAATCGATGGGTAAAATACTGCAGGAGTACCAAATTATGAAGGCTGAATGTATCAGTATAGCTCATTTATTTAAATTATGAACGCTGAATGTATTAGTATGGCTCACTTATTTAAATTATGAACGCTGAATGTATCAGTATAGCTCATTTATTTAAATTATGAAGGCTGAATGTATCAGTATAGCTCATTTATTTAAATTATGAAGGCTGAATGTATCAGTATAGCTCACTTATTTAAATTATGAACGCTGAATGTTGTTTCGGATTTCTGTGGTTATTATTGACCAGCACTTCTGGTCATGTGGCCTTAAGTAGTTATTAAATAGTGGTGTGCATATATCGTGTGTATATATATTTCAGGGCGTTTATATCGGGTGTACATATATCGCAGAATGTATATTGTCGGGTGTGTATATATCGTGCGTGTGTATATTTCCGCTGACATATGAAGGGATACATTTTATAACAAGGAGGGATACATTTTATAACAAGGAGGGATACATTTATAACAAGGAGTGATACATTTAAACCAAGGAGGGATACATTTCATAAGAAGGAGGAATACATTTATAAGAAGGAGGGCTACATTTTATAACAAGGAGGGATAAATTTTATTACAAGGAGGGATACATTTTATAACAAGGAGGGATACATTTTATAACAAGGAGGGATACATTTATAACAAAGAGGGATACATTTATAACAAAGAGGATGAATTTTATAACAAGGATGGATACATTTATAACAAGGAGGGATACATTTTATAACAAGGAGGGATACATTTTATAACAAAGAGGGATGAATTTTATAACAAGGAGGGAGACATTTCAAAACAAGGAGGGATACATTTATAACAAAGAGGGATACATGTTATTACAAGGAGGAATACATTTTATGAGAAGGGGGGATAAATTTTATAACAAGGAGGGATAAATTTTATAGCAAGGATGGATACATTTTATAACAAGGAGAGATACATTTTATAACAAGGAGGGATAAATTTTATAACAAGGATGGATACATTTTATAACAAGGATGGATACATTTTATAACAAGGAGGGATGCATTTATAAAAAGGAGGGATACATTTATAAAAAGGAGGGATACATTTATAAAAAGGAGGGATACTTTTATAACAAAGAGGGATAAATTTTATAACGAGGAGGGATACATTTAAACCAAAGAGGGAAGAATTTCATAACAAAGAGGGATACATTTATAACAAGGAGGGATACATTTATAACAAGGAGGGATACATTTTATAACAAAGAGGGATACATTTATAACAAAGAGGGATACATTTATAACAAAGAGGGATACATTTTATAACAAGGAGGGATACATTTATAACAAGGAGGGATATATTTTATAACAAGGAGGGATACATTTATAACAAAAAGGGATACATTTATAACAAACAGGGACACATTTTATAACAAAGAGGGATATATTTTATAACAAAGAGGGATACATTTTATAACAAGGAGGGATACATTTATAACAAGGAGGGACACATCTTATAACAAGCAGGGATAAATTTTATAACAAGGAGGGATAGATTTTATAACAAGGAGGGATACATTTTATAACAAGGAGCGATAAATTTTATAATAAGGAGGGATACATTTATAACAAAGAAGGATGCATTTTATAATAAGCAGGTATACATTTATAACAAGGAGGGATACATGTTATTACAAGGTGGGATACATTTTATAAAAAGGAGGGATACATTTTATAACACGGAAGGGTACATTTTATAACAAGGAGGGATACATTTATAACAAAGAGGGATACATTTATAACAAGGAGGGATACATTTTAAAACAAAGAGGGATACATTTATAACAAGGCGCGATAAATTTTATAAAAAGGAGGGATACATTTATAACAAGGAGGGATACATTTTATAACAAGGAGGGATACATTTATAACAAGGAAGGATACATGTTATTACAAGGAGGGATACATTTCATGAGAAGGGGGGATACATGTTATAACAAGGAGGGATACATTTTATAACAGGGAGGGATACATTTTATAACAAGGGGGATACATTTATAACAAGTAGGGATACATTTTATAACAAGGGGGATACATTTTATAACAAGGGGAATACAATTATAACAAGGAGGGATACATTTTATAACAAGGAGGGATACATTTTGTAACAAGGAGAGATACATTTATAACAAAGAGGGATACATTTTATAACAAGGAGGGATACATTTTATAACAAGGTGGATACATTTATAACAAGCATGGGTACATTTTATAACAAAGAGGGATACTTCATTGATTGAGATTGTCGGACTGACTTCCTCATCTTGGTTGTTATTGTCACAACGTTTCGGCCGTTTTGCCCTCCGGCCTTCGTCAGGTGAATGGTTTGTTAGAAGTCTCGAACCCAACCCTTTATTATTATTACGGGGGTACCGTGTTCGGACTCCAGCTAGGCTGAACGAAGCCAGTGAAAAAGTAACATTGAAAAACAGAGAATCAGCAACTATGTCCCAAAGCCTAGCTGGAGTCCGAACACGGTACCCCCGTAATAATAATAAAGGGTTGGGTTCGAGACTCCTAACAAACCATTCACCTGACGAAGGCCGGATGGCAAAACGGCCGAAACGTTGTGACAATAACAACCAAGATGAGGAAGTCAGTCCGACAATCTCAATCAATGAAAACAACTCATCTCAAAAATACAGACAAAGAGGAATACATTTTATAACAAGGAGGGATAAATTTATAAAAAGGAGGGATAAATTTTATAACAAAGAGGGATACATTAATAACAAGGAGGGATACATTTATAACAAAGAGGGATACATTTATAAAAAGGAGGTATACATTTATAACAAGGAGGGATACATTTTATAACAACGAGGGATACATTTATAACAAGGAAGGATACATGTTATTACAAGGAGGGATACATTTCATGAGAAGGGGGGATACATTTTATAACAAGGAGGGATACATTTTATCACAAAGAGGGATACATTTTATAACAAGGGGGATACATTTATAACAAGGAGGGATACATTTTATTACAAGGGGGATATATTTTATAACAAGGGGGATACATTTATAACAAAGAGGGATACATTTATAACAATGAGGGATACATTTTATAACAAGGAGGGATACATTTATTACAAGGAGGGATACATTTATAACAAGGGGTGATACATTTATTACAAGGGGGGTGCATTTATAACAAGGGGGATACATTTATAACAAGGAGGGATACATTTTATAACAAGGGGGGATACATTTTATAACAAGGAGGGATACATTTATAACAAAGAGGGATACATTTTATAACAAGGAGGGATACATTTTATAACAAGGGGGATACATTTATAACAAGGATGGATACATTTTATAACAAAGAGGGATACATTTTATAAAAAGGAGCGAAACATTTATAACAAGGTAGGATAAATTTTATAGCAAGGATGGATACATTTTATAACCAGGAGGGATACATTTATAACAAGGAGGGATACATTTATAACTAAGAGGGATACATTTATAACAAGGAGGGATACATTTTATTACAAGGAGGGATAGATTTATAACAAGGAGGGATCATGTTATTACAAGGAGGGATACATTTCATGAGAAGGGGGATACATTTTATAGCAAGGAGGGATACATTTTATAACAAGGAAGGATACATTTTATAACAAGGAGGGATACATTTATAACAAAGAGGGATGCATTTATAACAAGGAGGCATACATTTTATAACAAGGAGGGATACATTTTATAACAAGGAAGGATACATGTTATTACAAGGAGGGATACATTTCATGAGAAGGGGGGATACATGTTATAACAAGGAGGGATACATTTTATAACAGGGAGGGATACATTTTATAACAAGGGGGATACATTTATAACAAGTAGGGATACATTTTATAACAAGGGGGATACATTTTATAACAAGGGGGATACATTTATAACAAGGAGGGATACATTTTATAACAAGGAGGGATACATTTTGTAACAAGGAGAGATACATTTATAACAAAGAGGGATACATTTTATAACAAGGAGGGATACATTTTATAACAAGGTGGATACATTTATAACAAGCATGGATACATTTTATAACAAAGAGGGATACTTCATTGATTGAGATTGTCGGACTGACTTCCTCATCTTGGTTGTTATTGTCACAACGTTTCGGCCGTTTTGCCCTCCGGCCTTCGTCAGGTGAATGGTTTGTTAGAAGTCTCAAACCCAACCCTTTATTATTATTACGGGGGTACCGTGTTCGGACTCCAGCTAGGCTGAACGAAGCCAGTGAAAAAGTAACATTGAAAAACAGAGAATCAGCAACTATGTCCCAAAGCCTAGCTAGAATCCGAACACGGTACCCCCGTAATAATAATAAAGGGTTGGGTTCGAGACTCCTAACAAACAATTCACCTGACGAAGGCCGGATGGCAAAACGGTCGAAACGTTGTGACAATAACAACCAAGATGAGGAAGTCAGTCCGACAATCTCAATCAATGAAAACAACTCATCTCAAAAATACAGACAAAGAGGAATACATTTTATAACAAGGAGGGATAAATTTATAAAAAGGAGGGATAAATTTTATAACAAAGAGGGATACATTTATAACAAGGAGGGATACATTTATAACAAAGAGGGATACATTTATAAAAAGGAGGTATACATTTATAACAAGGAGGGATACATTTTATAACAAAGAGGGATAAATTTATAACAAAGAGGGATACATTTATAAAAAGGAGGGATACATTTTATAACAAAGAGGGATACATTTATAACAAGGAGGGATACATTTTATAACAAAGAGGGATACATTTATAAAAAGGAGGGATGAATATTATAACAAAGAGGGATACATTTATAACAAGGAGGGATACATTTTATAACAAGGAGGGATACATTTATAACAAAGAGGGATACATTTATAACAAAGAGGGATACATTTATAACAAAGAGGGATACATTTTATAACAAGGAGGGATACATTTTATAACAAGGAGGGATACATTTTAAAACAAAGATGGATACATTTATAACAAAGAGGGATACATTTATAACAAGGATGGATACATTTTATAACAAGGAGGGATACATTTATAACAAAGAGAGATACATCTATTACAAGGAGGAATAAATTTTATAACAGGGAGGGATACATTTATAACAAAGAGGGATATATTTTATAACAAGGAGGGATACATTTTATAACAAGGAGGGATACATTTTATAACAAGGCCGGGTACATTTATAACAAAGAGGGATACATCTATAACAAGGAGGGATACATTTTATAACAAGGAGGGATACATTTCATGACAAGGAGGGATACATTTATAACAAGCAGGGATACATTTATAACAAGGAGGGATACATTTTATAACAAGGAGGGATACATTTATAACAAGAGGGATAATTTTATAACAAGGAGGGATACATTTTATAACAAAGAGGGATACATTTATATCAAAGAGGGATACATTTATAACTAGGAGGGATACATTTATACCAAAGAGGGATACATTTATATCAAGGAGGGATACATTTTATAACAAGGAGGGATACATTTATAACAAGAGGGATACATTTTATAACAAGGAGGGATACATTTTATTACAAGGAGGGATACATTTATAACAAGGAGGGATAAATTTTATAACAAGGAGAGATACATTTTATAACAAGGAGGGATACATTTATAACAAAGAGGGATACATTTTATAACAAGGAGGGATAAATATTATAACAAGGAGGGATACATTTATAACAAGGAGGGATACATTTTATAACAAGGAGGGATAAATTTTATAACAAGGAGGGATGAATTTTATAAGAAGGAGGGATAAATTTTATAACAAGGAGGGATACATTTATAACAAGGAGGGATAAATTTTATAACAAGGAGGGATACATTTATAACAAGGAGGGATACATTTATAACAAAGAGGGATAAATTTTATAACAAGGAGGGATAAATATTATAACAAGGAGGGATACATTTATAACAAGGAGGGATACATTTTATAACAAGGAGGGATAAATTTTATAACAAGGAGGGATAAATTTTATAACAAGGAGGGATAAAATTTATAACAAGGAGGGATATATTTATAACAAGGAGGGATAAATTTTATAACAAAGAGGGATACATTTTATAACAAAGAGGGATAAATTTTATAACAAGGAGGGATACATTTATAACAAGGAGGGATACATTTATAACAAGGAGGGATATATTTATAACAAGGATGGATACATTTATAACAAGGCGGGATACATTTATAACAAGGCGGGATACATTTTATAACAAGTGAATGAGACATTTATATATCACTGTTACACAGAACGAGACGCCATTTGTATAATGGCGTAAACGGCACCGACGGTGGCGATAATTCTATTTGTGCATATTAATACATAGCTGAGGGATACGTTTATGCAGTTCTTGTTAACCCAGATAGAGGGGCTAATCATTATTTATTATGATGGCGAAAGGGACAGATAATTCTTGGAGGGATTTATACAAAGTTCATCTACAGATGATAGACAAAACACATTTACCTTTCTGTTGTTATGACGACGACGAGGACAAACAGTTTACAACTATATTATGATTCTTTATTCATACCAGCTGGATGATGATGGTCAGGGATTCAAGCTTTTTCAATTACATTTTCCTATCTTCCCTCCATCTCGCCTCCAAGCGGGTGTCTGCTTCCAGTGTGACCGACTGGCTCTTCGGCTCTGTCTCTTTAACTTTGAACCTTGTCTCAATATATTGGGAATCGTCTTTCTTGATGACGGCAAAGCATATCTCGCCACGTGAAATTCATTCATGTGGATTTTACCTATGTATGTCCAAACACGCTTTTGGCAAACAAAGAAATTCCTAATTTGAATTGTTCTGTATCTAACCTATTTGGTAATCATTATTTCTAAACTGCATTGTTCATATCTAACTCTTATATAAATAATATTTAGTTATTTTCATGAATAATGACAATCGTTCTACATTCCTAAGGTTTCAATACATATTTAAAAAAAAAATTTCTTACCGGGTTCGATTCTTACTTTTTCCAACTATCATTTTCAAACCTATCTAGTTTTCTCTTTTAATTACTGGGGTCTCTCCATGTAACACAATGACCACAGAAAAGTTATAGATTCAAACAGGATGAGGTTAAAAAAAAATTGAAACCATATCTTTTTTATCATCCTCTTACTCTTATTTCATGATCCTATTGCTTCCACTACTATGTATCTTTTTTCTTCTACATTTACGTCATTTATTTATTTTCATACTCTTACCAGTGTTACGTGTTCCGGGTCTAGCCTAGGGGTTAGGAATTTTGCAAGAAATTCTATACCCAAATACACATCATAAGAAAAAGAAAAAGTATGGAATTTTGCCGGCCGTAATAATATCACAACCGCATGGCATTTCCCAAGTTTCGAATCAGTGGAATCGTCATGAACTACCCGATAACATTGACGTTTAATAATAAAGATGGCAGGGAATGAAAAAGGTCCGACACCAAATGAATAATGTTAAAATATATAAATTTATTATTCAAACAAAAAAAACAAATGAAGGAAATAAGAATAATAAAACAGTCATAATGAGAGTCCAGTCACAGACAACATCAGATCAGGATGGGGGGGGTCATTGGTGGAGATATATTATTTTTTTCTCTTCCTTTTCTCTTCTTTTCTTTATTTTCTTTTTTGATAAAACACAGTCACAGTTAAAACGAAATATTAGAATATTCCAAATGAAAGTCGGGTCACAAACTTTGGCAAAACATAAGGACACAGACAAAACAAGATATCAGGATAACCAAATGAAAGTCGGGTCGCAGACAATATTAGGTTGGGATGGGGTTATGATTTCTCTTTTCTTTTGATAATGCATAAAGTCACAGTTGAAACAAACATTAGAACAATCAAAATGAAAGTTAGGTAACAATGTTCTTTCTTTCCTTATCTTTCTTTTCTTTTTCCAATTATTTCACCTTTATGCTTGGTGAGGAAAGAAATTATTTCACGGAAAGAACTCGACTGTCACTGAGTGGGCTGAGAGGGGGATGAAATATGAGAGAATGGATATCGAACGATACTTAGCTTTTTTGGTGGGAATTTCTCCCCTGACGCACGCATTTCGATGACGTGATAATGTCCTTAGTTTTTCTTTATCACTTCTTTTTCTTTCTTCGTCATCTTCGATATGCTGTTTGTCCTGACAAAGTTCTCGCGTAGAATGGCTCTCGTTAAATTATGTTGACCAAGGTAATTTCATGTTGGAGTAAATGTCCCTTTTTGATCTCATGGCCGTCCGCCAAGTTGAGTTGAGCTGATCTTTTGTCGGTCACCATGCGTCGTCCATGTGGGTGCATATTCCTGCTTTTTGGGGAGCAGAAAATATTGCCGTCGTTTCACAATGGTTGTCAGCTTGAAACTAATCTTTTTCGCGCGTTTTCTTTCCGCGCTTAACGTCACGATCGCCTGATGCCGGTTGTCATGGTTACCTATGTTTGCGTGGGTGTTTGACTGCTGCTTATAGTTGATCAGTGAAGGAGGGAGGGGTTGTGTCGTTCGATTGTTCGCTGTTCAACTTAGGAAAGGGAGGTCTGCTGCTTGACTTGGAAGGGGTGAAGGGAAGGTCTGTCTGGCTTGACTTGGAAGGGGGGGAAGAGGAGGTCTGTCTGGCTTGACTTGGAAGGGGAGGAAGGGGAGGTCTGTCTGGCTCATATCTATATATCCTTTATGATATAAGGAGGGGGGGTATATATGTTTCTCCTAACACCAGTCTATTCTTAAGCTGCTGCTGCTCGTACTACTTCCTCTATTTTCCTCCCCCTATCATATTTTTCCTCGGTGATCAGTTTGAAGTTTGCCACATATGTTACAAGAAAAGGTTCCCCTTTTTTTGTAAGTAAGAAAAACATTAGACCGAGATTCAAACCTTGTAAGCAGGGTTCAGAAATAGATCCAGAAATGTAATTTAGCATTGTTCAGCTCACATAAAATAGTTAGATATGTTGTTGTAAAAGGAATTTGATTGTTCAATTCTTTTTATGAAAACTGAATTAAAATAAGATCAGGTAGAAATTAAAGAACAATGCAATTTAAATATGTTGAAAAATAAGTTGTCGAAAAATATGTTAGTAAGAATTCTTTATCTACAGAAATGGTTTGGAAGTGCCGAACCACGCATGTTCAGGCCACATGGGTCGATCACGTTTTTTGACACATGTATGACGTCATGGCAGAAATTACTTCTCAATATAGGAGCTAGAGTCGAAGATGAGTTAGACAGAGTTGGACACAAAGATAGGAGACAGATCTGACATGGTTAGAGGAGGGTCCCTTTGGAAGCGTCCAACGTTAACAAATTCTTAATGAACCGCCCCCTTAAGTAAACACTACTTCAAATCTCCACACTAACGTAATGTACTTGCAATAACCCTTATCCTTGAGTGGCTTCTGGGCATTGGTAAGTGGTGACCACTGTGTAAAAAAAAGCGAGTGAGAAAGTTTTAATCATGTAGAAACGACTTTGAATTTCTGGATGTCATCATCATTTCGACCGGTCAAATGGAATAAAAGAACGTCTCATATTTTTGTAACTGCCGTCGTCGTGTCGTCTTTCTACAACAAAGGTAATGTGTAATATTTAATGAACTTTGAATAACTCATCATAAGTAATGACTGTCCCCTCCTCTACTGCTAAAAGAACTGATCACCCTCTCCTGTCAATATATGTAATAAGAGGAAACACTCCAAAAATGTATGAATGTCTCTCCTCTCTCTTCTTCCTCATCACCATCGTATATATGTACCCGGTCATCTAAAAAAAAAAAAGCATCCCTATGTCGTCTGATCTATTGGACAAATGTTCCAATTTATGTGCCTTAGTTTGTTTTCATTATTATTATTTTAGTTCCTCGTGCTTTCCACTGAGCTTAGTTCATAAGAGTATACATTGCAGATATGTTTCGTTAGCAATCTTCAGCAAACAGTTTCGTTAGCAATCTTCAGAAAAAAAAATGTTACCACTGTATTTTTGAATGTAGCAAACTATTCAGACAATTCTATGGAGAAAAAAGTTATTCACACACAATCTTTACATGTCACAAGCAGTCAAAATCATACCTCTGATGTCGAGGATGTTGTTATCGTTGTGGGTTAGGTCTCCATTTTTTTATTTTTTTTATTTATTTATTCTTGCCTTCAGCTGTACTTTCGTATTTATAATTATTCCGTTTATTCGTTTTATTTAATATACTTTTACCCCCTTAAATTAATTTTCATTATTTATTAATTATTTTATATTATTTTCAATTTAAATTATTCTATTTTTGTAAAAACTACAATATGTTTACACTTGTATTATTAATCATCGGACTACTGCTCTCATCTTGAGTGTGATTTTCACAACGTTTCGATCGATATAAGCTCCGGCCTTCTTCAGGTGTATCTTGTCGAACTCTGGAATGTTTCAGCCGAACTCAGGAATTTGGACGGAATTTCAAGCAAAACCCTTTATTTACTTCACGGAGGTAGCGTGCTCTTGTTCCGTCAGCCATGACTGGATAGAAATCCTAAGTAATTCGCAAATGTATTTTTCGGTGGGCCACACTAAGGATTGAACCCTCAACCTTCAGGAGAATATCACTTTTACAATTGATTTTCCCAGTACTCTAACCACTACACCACGGATCCTTGCGTTGTGAAAATGACACTCAAGATGAGAAGAGTAGTCCGATGAAAAATAATACAAATAACCAATCCTCATCTCAAAAATAGAAACGTCATGTTTACACTTGTTTGTCTTTTATTCATATTTAATTACATTTGTGGGGGTCGTCAGGCCTTTTTAGGAACTAACTTCCTCTACAAATAAATAAAAATAAAAAAGAAGAAGACTTACATGCAAAACAAAAGGAGGTTTATTCACAGAAACCAACCATTAACAAATAAAATATAATTCTCTTTATAATGAGTTCAGAAGTCCTTTTTAAGTGTTCGTATATAAAAAAGGAGAATGTCTTTTTTTGTTGAACTGTTCATATGTTAAAACATGGTAAGAGAGGCAATAGGTAATGTTCGCCTGTGAAATTGTACGAAGCGCGCGGAGCGGTGAAAATGGAAGAGTGATAGTAACACGCGTGGAACGTTCGAATGAGAATGCAGTTGAGAGAGAGATTTGATGTTTGTGTGTGCTTAAATACTATTTGAACCGGCTCCCAGCGAGTTTAAGAAGAAAAGTTTAGAAAAATGTCCTTGGAGAAATCCCATTGGACAGAAACATCACGTGGGGTGCTCTGTACTACGTCCGCTCGTTTTGAGTCGATTTAATATATAAGGCCATGCCGGAATTTGCGTGGGAGTTATTTTTTATTTTTCACGCGCCAACATAATCATAATCATATCGCGCGCCTAAATTGTATTTATTTTTATAACAAGTTTTAATCCGAATCTTAACCGTGTCAACTGGCACACATTTAATTTAATCTTATATATATATATATATATATATATATATATATATATATATATATATATATATATATATATATATATATATGTATAAAAAATATATATACTCTTTTGTTTTATTTTACTTCAGTTGAAATTCTCAGAAATCAAGGGGCCCACTACCTGGAGCTAACACTTGAAGTCTATATGAGATACATAGATATTCGAATGTTCCATTTAAGTTCTTTATCTCTCAAACACTGAGTTAGTAAAGAAGTTGAGAAATAATTTTCCTCTCCCCAATTAACCATTTTCATATATTTTATTATATCTTTTAATTTGGTCTCACTAAATTCCAGGACAAGAATTTATCTAGTCTAGTGGAGTATCCAGTTTTGTGCTGTTACTTGAGGTAACATCACTTGGAGAAGGTGCACTATTCCTTGTAAAAGCTAATATGGATTAGCATAGCGAGGAGATCTTATTTGGTCTGCGAATACTATTTGATTTTGAATATTTGGTCAGGGTTTAATACTTGGAAAAAGTATCCTCATGCCAGATTGTTCTAACAAACCCCTGTACAGAGAGACCTTAAACATTCGAGGACAGTGTCTAGTAGGCATTCAAGTTCTCTCATGTGTGTGTATGTGTGTGTGTGTGTGTGTGTGTGTGTGTGTGTGTGTTTTACCTTCACAGTAGTTCATGTTGAAAACTTATTTCTTTAGTGTGTCATTAAATTTGAAATAGCATTTTTAGTTGATCTGTCATGCTTAAGTTTGAAATAATGTTTTCAGTCTGTAATGCTTCAGTTTGAAATGGCATTTCTATCGGCAAACTCACAGAATAAAAGAATCCGAATTTAATAATCTTTAAGGGTTTCTGTCTGTCTGTTCATTGATCCGTTGATCACACGGCAGATAGACACACATTTTTTATGGTAATGTTCAATGAACGACTCTTCGTGAATATACGTTTCTCTTTCTCCACTGAACCAAACTTTGGCGAAAACTTGAAATCAATTGCTGCATTTCATTTCCACAACAAATCGATTCGTTGATTTCCGTAAATTGTTCTGAAGTGTTGAAATTAATGTTTTAATGCGGCGAATAAATAAAAAAAATTATAAATCCGTCATTCGTACTAACGCGTACAAAAAAATAACTCCGATTGCGTAAAGCAATCATCTCTTGATTTCTCAACTCTTTTTCTTCTTCTTCTTCTTCTTCTTCTTCTTCTTCTTCTTCTTCGTCGTCGTCGTCGTCGTCGTCGTCGTGGTCGTTGTCGTGGTTGTCGTCACTAAATCACAATTACATTCCGACCCTCTTGCAAAAAAAACAAAACAAAACAAAAAAACAAAAACAAAAAAAAACCTCTTTATGTACAGACTTTTAATTGTGATTGTACCACGATTTGCATATCTTTCTTCCCTTCTCTTTTCTTTGTACTGGACGGATTCCGGGTTCAAATGGCGGTGGTTCTTGTGCGCATCTTTGTGAATATCCGCCTCTTTTTCTCCACTCCAGCAAACTTTGACAAAAATTGAAATCAATTGCTGCATTTCATTTGGTGATTCCACAACAATTTGATACGTTGATTTCCGTAAACGGTTCTAACCCTGGCGCCATTTTTTTTTTTTTGTCTCCTTTGAAGGTCCAGACTGTACAAACATCAACGACTGTAAAAACAATCCTTGTAGTGCAACCGGAACCAAAGCTACAGGATGTGAAGACCTAATCAACGACTATTATTGTCCGTGTAAGGCTGGCTTCCAGGGCAAAAACTGTGAGGTAAGCAATCATCACCAAATCTCTATCCTCATCCCCAATAAGTCTTTCGCCATCTAATCCCCTCCTCCTACCCCCTCCCCCTTTTTAACATTCCTCCTCACATTTCTATCACATTTAAATCATCTCTCTTCCTCTCACTTGTTCCTTTCTCTCTGTCGCTTCCTCTCACTCACTTTCACTCTTTTTGCTTATTCTCTCTCTCTCTTTCTCTCTCTCTTGTCCCCCATCCTTTATCTTTTGCTCTCTCTCTCTCTCTCTCTCTCTCTCTCTCTCTCTCTCTCTCTCTCTCTCTCTCTCTTTAATTTTTCTCATTTTATTGACAGGGATTTTCTTTATAAAGAACTCGAATTTTCCTATACAAAGTATGTGTATCCTTTTGAAATCATCACCAAATCTCTATCCTCATCCCCAATAAGTCTTTCGCCATCTAATCCCCTCCTCCTATCCCCTCCCCCTTTTTAACATTCCTCCTCACATTTCTATCACATTTAAATCATCTCTCTTCCTCTCACTTGTTCCTTTCTCTCTGTCGCTTCCTCTCACTCACTTTCACTCTTTTTGCTTATTCTCTCTCTCTCTCTCCCTCCCTCTCTCTCTCTCTCTCTCTCTCTTGTCCCCCCATCCTTTATCTTTTGCTCTCTCTCTCTTCAATTTTTCTAATTTTATTGACGGGGATTTTCTTTATAAAGAACTCGAATTTTCCTATACAAATTATGGGTATCCTTTTGAAATTGTCGTTTATGCTAAAAGAATATTCAATGCAATTAATGAATCGTTTTTTGTTTTTTTTTTATTATAGAAACTAAAATTTATGTTAATTTTATTTATTTATCGAAGTACAAAAATCTGTTTATATATTCACTTATTTCTCAAAGTAAGAAAATTTATTTATTTATGAAAGGAAGAAATTCTTTTTATTTATTTATCGAAGAAGGAAAATCAAGGAATATCAAGATAGAAATATGTATTCATGAAAGTAGAAAAATTTATTTGTAAAAGTAGGAAAATTTATGCATTTATTTATCAAAGAAGAAAATATAAAAATATAAAAATAGTAAAATTTATTAATTTATTTATCAAAATAGGAAATTTTATTTATTTATCAAATTAGAAAAAGTTATTTATTTATCAAAGTAAGAAAATTTATTTATTTATTTATTTATTTATACAAGTAGAAAAATTTATTTATTTATCAAAGTAAAAAATGTATTTATTTATCAAAGTAGAAAAATTTATAGGGAAATTTATTTATCAGAAATTAGGAAAATTTATTTATCAAAAAATAGGCAAATTTATTTATTAAAAATTAAGAAAATTTATTTTTCAGAGTAAGAAAAGATTAAATATTTATTTATCAAAATAAAACTAGAAAAAATTTATTTATTTATTTTTAAAAAATCTATTTATCAAACTAGGAAAACATCAACGAATGTCGGTGCAAGCCGTGTTTGCATAAAGGTGTTTGTAAGGACGAAGTGGCCGACTTCAGCTGCGAGTGTCCTGACGGCTGGACCGGGAAACGATGTGAGAAGATCGCAGAATCCTGCAAGATTGACAGCTGTGCGAATAATGGAGTTTGTCTAAACCTTTTCAAAACCAAATACTGCAGGTAAGATACTTCCAATTAAACCATTCACTCTTTAAAAGTGTACCTTTTTTTATCTTTATTATCCACCCGTGTTGGCTATAGAAAGCATAAACATGATGACACAACTGTTCTCACTATATCGCTGAAGTTAAGCAACATCCAGCCTGGTTAATACCAGATGAGGTACCATTTGAGAGTACCAAACGTTATATGTGGGAAGCTTGCAATACCTCCCTTCAAAAAACCTCGTCTCCCCTAACAGAAATGTATACACAAATTTAATATTTCCCAAGAATTTCCTCTTTTAGTAGAAGCCAGCCCAACCTACTTAGGGTGAATGAAATACCAGGAACCATGTTTCCTTTTGGTTGTGGTTTCTTTTAATATTTATCTTTAACTTGCGAAGGGAGATGATATACTCCAGACAATTTTTTCTTCGTCTTTTTCATTTGTAAAATAACTCCTACTGCAGCATTATTGTATCTCTCCAAGAGCCTTATCTCTGACATTCTTCAGCTTCTCTCGTAATTTTAGATATTGTCACATTCTTTAGAGGCGCATTCTTTTCTTATTTTCATCATTTACCTGTATTGTATGGAATAATCATGTTGAAGCATCAGTTCTGACTAGATCACTAAAGTTAAGCAACGTTGAGCTTAGTCAGTATCAGATGAATCATCATTAGAGAGTACCAAGCGCTGTATGCAGGAAGACATCGACACCTAACTGCAAAAATTAACGTTGCCCAAGGTGCACTTTCTCTTATCTTTATTGTTCATGCGTGTTAGCTATATAAAGCATAATCGTGGTGACATACTGAAGTTAAGCAACGTTCAGCCTGGTTAATACCAGATGAGGTATCATTTGAGAGTAACAAACGCTGTATTTTGGAGGCTTGCAATACTTCCCTTCAAAAAACCTCGCCTTTCCTCATAGAAATGTACACACAAATTTAATATTTCCGAAGAATTTCCTCTTTTAGTAGAAGCCAGCCCAACCTACTTAGGTTGAATGAAATACCAGGAACCATGTTTCCTTTTGGTTGTGGTTTCTTTTAATATTTATCTTTAACTTGCGAAGGGAGATGGTATACTCCAGACAATTTTTTCTTCGTCTTTTTCATTTGTACCATAACTAAGGTTTGCATGTGGGTCCATTACCACGACAACTCGGGCAACATCTGGTAATCTTACTAGTTCGTTAAGAGTTTTTTTTCTGGGGGGGGTACATCAATCCACTTCCACATTCAGACATTGCTTGTAGATTTATTAAGTTAATGTAATTCGTAAACTAATTAACTAATCATTATAAATTTTTAAAGATAGCTTCAGATTGTAAAAGTGAGTAATGTTATTAATATTTAATTTAATTTGGTTTGAATGTACAAATTGATTTCAAAACTACTGGAAATATTTTGATGAAATTTGAAACATAGAAGACGTTAGGGTTAGGGAAGTACAATGAGTTTGATTTATTTTTGAGCTTGCTAGTTCGTTGAGAGTTGTTTTTTTTTTCTTTTTTTTTTCTTTTTTTTTTTTTTTTTACATCAGTCCATTTCCACTCGAATATACAAATGAAGTATATTCAAGTTTAAGGCAAGACATTGCTCGTAAATGTTATTTTTGTCTCCTATTAAACAGATGTAAACCAAACACGTACGGCTCAGACTGCTCCGACTCCGTATCAATTTGTAAGGATGCAAATCCGTGTATTAATGCTTTCAATTGCACTGAATTTGGTGGTAAATCTACTTGCACATGCAAGAAAGGTAAGTAGCAATAACTTTGATAAAAGCACTCTTAACTCCCACATATATATATATATATATATATATATATATATATATATATATATATATATATATATATATATATATACTAGCATGGATGCCCGGTGTTGGCCGGGTGTTTGGAGGTGTGTGTGTCGAGAAAAACAAAAGTGGTAGTAGGAAGGCAGGCTCGAACCCGTACCACGAAGAGGGAAAAAACGGGGAAAAAATGTGACGTCGTTGCTGGTACGACCATCGCCAAACCGGAAGTGAAGTAGGTTTAAATTAAGGCTAGACAATCGAAAAGCGGAGATGACTTCCGACAATATCAGTGAAAAAAGCGACCCCCCCCACCTGTAGAAAAGTGCCCAGTTGAAGGTGAAGATATTAATTGTTTTTGCCAATTTTTCGATATTTGTCGTCTGAAAGGTCGAACTTAAAAACGATACTGATCTTGTAAAAATCCGTCACCTCTGTCGAAAGTTTTAGGCAGACATGCAAACATACATACATACATTTATATATTGGTAAATAAACATTTTCGACTCAAACCGATTTCAAAGCTTGCCCTATTTCTGAATACCCTTTATGTAAAATATCAAATGTTTAGACGAGAAATTGTCTGGATAAATTGGTAGACTGCAGAGGTAAAAAAAATTTTAATTTTGACCCCTATTCTGACCCCTTAACGTTTATTATTTTGGGCACAAATCAAGTTATTAAGTTAGATCCATGTCCAAGAAACCTATATCTAAAATTTCAAGTGTTTAGACGCAAAATTGTCGAAGGAGTTTGGTAGAGTTCTCAAGGTCAAATCGTTGAACTTTGACCCCTTAACAGCCAAATTTCTGGTCGAAAACCAACCACAAAGATTTTTCCAAATCTCAGTACTCTTTATATCAAATTTCGAGTCAGTAGACTGAAAATTGACAGAGTTATTGCGAAGGAAAATTTAAACAGACACAAAGCAGACAGACAGACACACAAACACGTTCACTTTTATAGATATATAGATAGATAGATAAGTGAACGTGTCTGTGTGTCTGTCTGTGTGTTTGTGTACATTTCCCTACGCTATAACTCTCTCAATTTTCTGTCTAAAGACTCGAAATTTGATATACAGGTACTAAGATTTGGGAAAATCTATGTGATCGATTTTCGGCCAGAAATTCGGCTGTTAAGGGGTCAAAGTTCAACGATTTGACCTCTGAGAACTGCCAAACTCCTTCGACAATTTTGAGTCTAAACACTTGAAATTTTAGATATAGGTTCCTTTGACATGGATCTAACTTAATAACTCGATTTGAGCCCAAAACAATAAATATTAAGGGGTATAATAGGGGTCAAAATTATACAAAATTTGACCTCTGCGGTCTCTAACAAATTACTCAGACAATTTCTGGTCTAAATATTTGAAATTTTACATAAAGGATATTGTATTCAGAGATATGGCAAGCTTTTTCATCGATTTGGGTCGAAAATTTTTAGTTACCAATATATAAATGTATGTGTGTGTGTATGTTTGCATGTCTGCCCAACACTTTCGACAGAGGCGACGGATTTTCTGCAGATCAGTATCGTTTTAAAGTTCGACCTTTCCGACGACAAATATCGAAATATTGGCTAAAAACATTAATATATTCACCTTAAACTGGGCACTTTTTTCCAGGGGGGGTCCCTTTTTTCGCCGATATTTTTGAAAGTCATCCTCTCCTTTCGATTGTTTAGCCTTACTTTTAAAAAAATGTCTCTTCCGGTTTGGCGGTGGTCGTAACAGCATAGACGTCAGGCTTTTCCCCGTTCTTTTCCTCCTTTGCGGTACGGGTTCGAGCCTGCCTTCCTACTACCACTTTTAACACATCCAAACACCCGGGCAAGCCGGGTTGAAATGCTAGTATGTATATTGAGCAAAAAAAAAAAGTGATAGTAGGAAGATAGGCTCGAACCCGTACAGCAAAGGAGGAAAAGAACGGAGAAAAAACCTGACGTCTTTGCGGTTACGACCACCGCCAAACCTGAAGTGACTCATGTTTAAATTAAGGCTAGACAATCGAAAGAAGAGGATGACTTTCAAAAATATCGGCGAAAAAAGCGACCCCCCACTATAGAAAAGTGCCTAGTTAAAGGTGAAGATATTAATGTTTTTAGCCAATTTTTCGATATTTGTCGTATGAAAGGTCAAACTTCAAAACGATTCTGATCTTAGTAAAATCGGTACATACATACATTTACATATTGGTAATTGAACATTTTCGACCCATACACACACACATACACACAGATACACAGACACGTTCACTTTTATAGATATACTAGCATGGGTGCCCGGCGTTGCCTGGGTGTTTGGAGGTGCATGCTGAACAAAAAAACAAAAAACAAAAAAACGGTCAATTTTTTAAAGATTTGATCCCTATTATGACTCCTTAACATTTAAATCTCAGTACCCTATATATCAAATTTCGAATCTGTAGACTAAAAATTGACAGAGTTATTGTGTAAGGAAATGTACACACACACACACACACATACACACACACACAGACAGACACACAAACACACACAGACACGGTCACTTTTATAGATAGATAGATAGATAGATTAAAGAAAAATATATACGTATACATAAATATATATTGAAACTATTTTGTGTTTACTGTAAACTTTTTACGTAAATATTTTGCAAGTATGAATCCGGTAGAATATCTTTCTTTTTTTTTTACATAGGCATCACCACATTATCAAGGCCAAGAGGCCACTCAAGGATAAGGGTTAAAGCGTGTACAGTAGAAATTGGACAATATAGTAATCATTAGTAATGAAAATTTGATAAATTTGATGACTTATATGGAACGGCTCATCAAGAACTTATTTACGTTAGACTTGAAGACAACCATATTGCAGTCAGCCGGAAAGCAGGAAAACGGAAGACAATTCCACAGGTGTGCAGTTCTAAGAAAGAAGCTTTGTTCATGGAATCTACGTTTAGGTTTAGGCACAGATAAAGAGTGGGGGGAATTATTGATAGTGTTTACAGCTAGACGAGTGTTTCTTGTGAAAGTTTGGCGAGGTGGGACCATAGATTGAAGCTCAGTCGAACACTTTCCATGAAAATAACGATACATCAGAGACAAACTCGCAACATCTCTTCTATGAGATAGAGGTTGCAAGGAAGAGAAAAGGACATCTCCTACGAGGCTACGAAGTCTATTTTGAACTCTATCAAGGCAGGACAAGTCCTTTCTAGCAGCTCCTGCCCAGATGTGGCAACAGTATTCCATCCTTGGACGTACTTGGCTCTTATATAGATAAAGAATTGTATCAGCAGTGAGATATCTACCGGGTCGATAGAAAGATCCCACCATTTTTCCAGCGGCCTTGGCAACAGATTTGATGTACGTGTTCCATTTAAGATCAGGAGTAATGGTCAAGCCCAGAAGCTTGAATGTAATTACACGTAATAGTTAACTAAAGATGATTACCCCCATAATTATCCTTTTGCTAGTGAATGCAATTCCACGACCCATATATAAAAAAAAAAAGAAAAGTGTATTTTTTTAAAAATAAATATAAAATGGATATCAATACCCACAAAAGAAAAACGAATTTATAGGAGTGTATACATATATATATATATTAGCGAGGGGTACCCGGCTTGCCCTGGTTTTTAGAGGAGTGTGTGATTGGGGGTGGTAAAATGAAAACAAAGCGAAGTCATAACCATGTTTAAATATTATAAAAACAAACAATATTAAAACTATAAAAAAAATTGTGTAAAAAAAAAAAAATTAAAAAAATGAACATGATGTAATACGAACAGTGCCCGTGTGTTTGAAAAATCCCAAAAAAGTTTGAAAGGGGAGGGGGTTCGAACTCGAATCCTTGAAGCGATTGCGCCAAAAAAATAAAAATAAAAACGTGATGAACTGACTAAAATTATATATATATATATATATATATATATATATATATATATATATATATATATATATATATATATATATATATATATATATATATAATAGATATAGAAGAAGATAGAAGATAGATAGATATATAGAAGATAGATAGAAGAAGAAAAAGAAGATAAAGCCAGTAAAAATAGCTGCTAAGGGATCAAAATTGAAAGAAATGCGAACTTGGTAAGCGTAAATTGACTTAAAGTGCTCTTGTACGCATGCGCAAATATACATTTATACGTTGAAGTCAGTTCATTTTTAACTATTTTTTATCCGTTTGATGATAGCTCAAACTGAAACAACTGGAATGCTAAATGTTTTGGTTTCGATTTTAGCTGATGGCACCCAAGTCATATTTTATATTGGTTACAATTTAATAATTAACAGAGAATTGTCTCTATAATAATAAATACGAAATCTACATGAATTAAAATATAATATTTTTGCGTATTTTACAACCGGGTAATGCCAGAATCCTTGCTAGTATTATAAAAAAAAACACTAAATAAAATATTAAATAACACCAACAACAGTGTTGTAATCGATATTTTATTACATTTCTAAAAAAAAAAAAAGTAAAAAAAAAAATATCTGTAAACATCCAAAACAGATTCTTATTATAAGACAGTAAAAGTAATTGATTTATTTACCTTCTTTTTTTTTTTTTTAGGTTACACAGGCGTCGGTTGCGAAATTGTTGTCGATTTCTGCAAATCGAAAGTTTGTGCAAATGATGGAAAGTGCATCAACAAAAAAGATGGTTACATGTGCGAGTGTAAAAAAGGTAAGCACTAGACAATGTACATATTTCAGTGGCATTCATCCTAGGCAGGTTGAACCGGCTTCCTCTGAAGGAGGAAGTGTCAAGGGAATATTAAATTCACAAACGGTTCCCAGTTACATGTAGACAACTCGTTTTCAGACGATTTCTTTTCAAAACAAACAAACAAAAAAAAGGGATATTTCTGATATGGGATATCAGTGCATCAGGAACGATAATCACTCTTTAATTTGACTTAACTATTTCTATTAAGAGTTATCTGCTCTTTTCAATAATTTTTATGTTGGGAGGAATACGTGGATCACTTCAAGTTCTACTAATATTTACAGAAGCTATATTGGCACTGCATTTAATTGACCCCTCCTCTCCGGAATGATGGCAGTTAATTATTAAGCAATCATAATCTGTGGTAGATAACTTGTTTTTAGACTGTGGTAGAGGGCAGTGATATATAAGATTGGCACTTGTCATTGACAGTCAGTCTTGAATGTTTAAGGTTGAAGGGTGAAAGAGGATCATAAGATAAGTAGCAAAATCCCACCCCTTCATTATTGAGATTCCTAGATGCCGGGAAGCCTTCTAGTCTAATAGTTCCTTCCCTTGAACCACTAGACTTTGATATGTGCTTTCTGCTTTCCTCCCTGTACCAGCTTGCAGAAGTTTAAATGTAAGGTGAACAGATACCTTGCTGCTCAACTCCCTACAGCCCCCCTGTTAGACAAGATCTCATACAGTATTTCAGTCCTGAATATGACCTTAAACTATATCCAGTGGTGAGGCCCCAGCTTGTGGGCTTTGGGGAGTGTGGAGCCACCCTTTAATTGCCATTGCTCCCAGGTCCACTCTGACCCGGAGTGGTAGTACCTGTTAGCGTCCCAACTAAATAGAAACTGTTAAATAGAAACCGACTTGAAAACAACAAATATATTCCATTAAAAAAAATTTTCTACAAAATCTTTGGATTCGGCATTAAATAACCTGAAAAGGGTTGATATGCCATAAAACAAAAACAACCAACCAACCATACAGTATTTCCTTCCTTGTTTGGAGTAATAAAAAATATAATGCTTCTGAATTATTTGGGGGGGGGGATTTTGGGGGGATTCGTCGGATTACTTGAGTGCCATTTTAACAACGTTTCAGTCGATGTAACCTCTGACCTTCTTCAGATGTAGCTTGTCGAACTCGACGTGAGCGACCGAAAAATATAATTACGAATAACTTAGGATCTCTATCCAGTAATGGCTGACGAAACAAGACCATGCTACCCGTGAAGTAAATAAAGAGTTCCATTCCAAATTCCATCCGGGCCCTGTCGGTGGGGCATTAGAATACGCCGACTGCTCCCCTGCAGAAGGTAAAAGTCCCTCAATGGGGGTCCTGGATATGACCTTAAACTATATCCAGTGGTGAGGCCCCAGCTTGTGGGCTTTGGGGAGTGTGGAGCCACCCTTTAATTACCATTACTCCCAGGTCCACTCTGACCCGGAGTGGTAGTACCTGTTAGAGTATGGGTTAAATAGAAACCGACGTGAAAACAACAAATATATTCTATTAAAAAAATTTTTCTTCAAAATCTTTGGATTCGACATTAAATAACCCGAAAAGGGTTGATATGCCGTAAAACAAAAACAACCAACCAACCAAATTCCATCCAAATTCCCGAGTTCGACAAGAAAAAACACGTGAAAAAAATTATTGTAGCAAATTACCTAACAATCTAATAAACGAAAATATCGTAAAAACTGAATTTAACTTTAAAATATTATGAAAAAAAAAATAGCTTTTAAAATCAAGTTAATAAATGAAATTTTTATTTGATTTAATAATTCAAAATAAGAAAATTATTTTTGTTTTAATTTCATGATTTTTATTGTGCAATACTTTATATCAGGTTGAAATATGTTAAAAATTAAAATAAAAAAAAACAAAAAAAAAAAACATTGTTAATGACCGTTTTGGTAGAAAAAAAAAAGGTTGACTGAATGATGGCTCGCTGCTACGAATTCGAAATAGGGCCATGCAAGCGAGAAAAGGGAAAGTAAAAACCAGGGAGACATCTGTTACAGGAGATCCTAAAAATGTTCATACCATTTTTACTTTTATAAAATTTAACAACATGATTTAAAAGGCATTGTTCTTTAATATGGTGTTGAGAACAAAAATATCACTTCCGGTCAGTACGATCTCAGGTGATACAAGGCGTTAAGAGTTAAATGAAAAAATCACGCAGATGTAAGAATATAATTACGGTCTCAATTTTTTTTTCTTTGTTTTTTTATTTTTTACAGGTTTTAAAGGGCTTCAATGTGAGCAAGACACAAACGACTGCACAACCAGTATGAACACCTGCGTCGAACCAAAGCCCAATATGTGCCCACTCGGAAAGACCGGACAGGCGTGTACCAAAGGTAAAAAAGAAATGCTGTTCCAATTTGCAGTTTTTTTTTGTTTTGTTTTTTTGTTACAAGGGTGTCACCACTTATCAAGGCCCAGAGGCCACTCGAGGATAAGGGTTAATAGGTATACATTAGTCATTGTGATTTTAGCATAGTAAACAGTGGCAATTTTGAAACTTGGATTACTTAGGGGGACGATTCAATTAGAACTTGTTCACATTGGACTTTTTCTTTTTTTTTTTTTTCATAGGTATCAACTCATTATCAAGGCCAAGAGGCCACTCAAGGATAAGGGTTAAAGAGTGTACAGTAGAAATTGGACAATATAATAATCATTAGTAATGAAAATTTGTTAAATTTGATAACTTATATGGAACGGCTCATCAAGAACTTATTTACGTTAGACTTGAAGACAACCATATTGTAGTCAGCCGGAAAGCAGGAAAACGGAAGACAATTCCACAGGCGTGCAGTTCTAATAAAAAAGCTTTGTTCATGGAATCTACGTTTAGGTTTAGGCACAGATAAAGAGTGGGGGGAATTATTGATAGTGTTTACAGCTAGACGAGTGTTTCTTGTGAAAGTTTTGCGAGGGGGGACCATAGATTGAAGCTCAGTCGAACACTTTCCATGAAAATAACGATACATCAGAGACAAACTCGCAACATCTCTTCTGTGAGATAGAGGTTGCAGAGAAGAGGAAAGGACATCTCCTACGAGGCTACGAAGTCTATTTTGAACTCTATCAAGGCAGGCCAAGTCGGATCTTTTAACACACAGCGTTTTTTTTTTAATATTTTTTATTGCTGCTTTTTATATAAGATCTAATATGGGATATCATATGTATAAACACTGTTATTTATTCGGGTATTCTTTTGAGGATCGGTAATTAGGTGCAACTGCAGTAAAGATTTAGTGATTATTGTTTTTATTGTTACTAGCAAAATATTAAATATGTTTTAACACCAAATACGTAGTTAAAACAAAAGAAATTGTTTTGAACTATCAAAATAATGGTAACTGTTCAAATTTTTAACTGAGTGTATTTAATGTATGCCCTGAACATGACGTCAGTCGTTCGGGTTTGCCTGTAATCTGACATAAGACGCCGATCAGCCAAGCAGACGACTTTCGGTTAAATATCGGAAGAAAAAATGTAAATGAATAAATAAAAAAGCAAAATAAAAAACTAGATGTTACATGGGAAACATAGAAACTAACAGCACTATGAATTTATTAACGTTAGACAAATAACGGCAGACGCACGAAGTAGTTGTTTTGTTGGTTTTATCAAAATAAGAACTTAATCAGACCCCCCCCCCAAAAAAAAAGAATTGCATTACAGTGCGCTAGGATAACGTAGACATGTGTAATGGTATGGTAATCACGCCGAGAATTGCTAAGATCGCTTTGGAAACATTAATTTTCGCTTTCATTCTGCAGATAAGGATGCTGATGGGTAAACATTTCCAATCTTGATTTGTTTTGTATATCAACTTACAAATATATTACGAGGCTTTTACAGATATTATCTTGCAGCAATTTCTTTTACTATTACTTCCCCGGTTCTTTTCATAATCAAGCACGTCTGATTGAACACGACAGAATTGTTCTTTTTTTCCGATTTTTCTGGATATCTTATCCATTCGCCAAGCGGCCTTTATTTTTAAATTTCAGCTGGCACGTTGTATAAGATGGCGCCCAAAAGTTGTTGTTCAGCCGTATTTTCTCAAACGCTTTTATTGGTGCATCCGATTATCAGGAGCGATTATCATAGTTATCGTTTTCTTTTCCTTTTGAGTGCCATTTTATACAACATGCCAGCTGAAATAAAAAAGACCGCTTGGCGAATGGAAAAGATATCCAGAAAAAAAAAGAATAACTCTGTCGCGTTCAATCAGACGTGCTTGAATAATGACTTGCGGCCAATATATGTATGGCTCAGAATCTTGGACACTGTACAGAAGACAAATGCAACAGTTGGATGTTTTTCGCAAAGACTGACTTTGAGAAAATTGTGGAGTTAGTTAAAGTGACAGGATTGCAAATGCCGACCTTTTCATCGTTTGCGACATTGATAGAATTGGGTTCTTTCTCATGAAATCACAGCCGCGCTGGACTGGCTCTGCGTTGCGTATGCAAGAGGACAGAATTCCAAAAATGTTGATGTACAATCTACTTAACAGTGGTCACCGGACAGTAGGCTGACCATTACTTAGGTACAAGGAGAAATTAAAAAACAATCTCTTAGCTGGTGAGATAAACCTTGCTAACCTCGAAGACTCTGATTGATCGTAATAAATGGATGTCTACATGCTTCAATAGCATTATAAAACATGCAGCATAAAAAAATTAACAAACTATATCAAATTGCATTAATTGCAGCATCAAAAATTAACAAACTACATCAAATTACATTAATTACAGCAACAAAAATTAACAAACTATATCAAATTGCATTAATTGCAGCATCAAAAATTAACAAACTACATCAAATTGCATTAATTACAGCATCAAAAATTAACAAACTACATCAAATTACATTAATTACGCCAACAAAAATTAACAAACTACATCAAATTGCATTAATTACAGCAACAAAAATTAACAAAATACATCAAATTACATTAATTGCAGCATCAAAAATTAACAAACTACATCAAATTAAGGAAAGAAATAAAGTATCATCCACCGTGCCAGCCATATACTTCAACAATCTACACTCTTGCATAATTTGTGAACTTCTTTGTAGATCATTGGCTGGACTGAAAAGCCATCTGCGACTAAGACACTAGGTTAAATAGACAAAGTTGTAAGAACATCATACTATGCTGTAGTCGCATGCACGCGGGTCTATTTTTCGTCAGCCAGAAAACTTGTAACACAAACTTCGTTTTTGTATAAAAATATAAAAAATATTTTCTTTTCTTTTATTGCCTCGTGTGCGTGCGCCAAGCGAGAGACAGAAAGGGTGGACAGGAGGGTGAGTGGATGGAACCACGAGCTCATCTAATGTTTGCTTCTCCACTTTTGCCTTTCCTTTGGATTATATACGTGAACAGCACTTTACAGGTGCACTAATCTCGACAGCTGTGCGCGTCAAATATTTAACCTCTCACCACCGGCGACATCCGTTTTGACATCCTCACCGCAATCGCTCAGTGCATTTTGGCTACCAGCTGTCATGCGTGTGTGTGCGTGTGAACACGTCGAAATCGATGGGAGAGTTCATGATGATATTCAATACGATTAGCAGTAAATTATGGTCACGTTAGTATTGGTGGGATTATGGATGCCGGCATCTCAGGTGCTTTACCTACCATCTGTTGGGTCACCTTCTTAATGTGTCTGGATATCTCAATTCATTTAGAAGTGTGGTAGACCAAAGAAGACCTTGTTTGAGTGCGTATTTTGAAATTGACAATCATGGGGGGGGGGTATAAAGAGTACCAAAACACTCAACCATAGCGCCTCCACTGTTAGAACCAATTACCTTAAATATAGATAGTGGAGTGTGGTAGGCCAAAGAAGACCTAGTTTGGGTGCGTATGAAGTGGTATAAGTTATATATGACCTAACTGGTATCAACTCTTTGGATCAAATTGGGTGAAAGAAGTAAGGTTAAGCTGTTGCCTGGTGTTGCTCACCCTGCCGTCTGAAACACTCGGAGTATGATAAATACCAAACCTGTCCCAGGAAAAAGATCTGAGTCATTACTAAGGCTATGACAACAGCATATTCTTTCCATTGTTTTGACTCTCGAGTATATATCCGACACAGTTAGACACAGTTAATCAACCAAGAACCACATCACTCTATATAAGAGCATATAAGATATCTACGGCTACACACTCGAGAGTCAAAACAATGAAAAGAATATGCTGTTGTCCTCGCCTTAATAATAATTAAACGACAGTCACTCGGATGTAATCGTGACACACAAAGTAAATAAATAACACACGCGCTATTCTATTAATATATAAATGTGAGCTTTTACGTCGTTTTGAACGTGGCAATCACGTAAGGGCAGAAGAGTACCAAAACAATTAACCATAGCGCCTCCAATGTTGAAACCAATTATCTCAAATACAGATAACGCTTGCCACAAAATATCTATTAAAAGTACTGAAGATCTGTTTATATGATATCATAACTAAATCCTTATTGTCTGTATACTCCATTTTGTAATAATCACGAATTTTCTTCTTTTTTTTTTTTTACTTTTTAGATGTTTCCAACAATTATGATATGGAATTTTATCTCCACGAGAAGAATGGAATGGCGGCGTTAAAATCCGCAGTGTTTGTGCCGAGCCCAAGCTTTTCTATCAGCTTGTGGGTTCAATTTAAAGAAAAGAACGGAGAGGGGACATTCTTCAACTTATTTATGATCAAGTAAGTACGCCAATATTGTCTGCTTTATTCAAATCAAGAAACCTTTATCCGAATCGCCAAGAGGCAAACGTTTTTGCTTATTTTTACTCGTGACAAATTCATATTTAAAAAAATTTGTTTTACAAGGTGGTCACCACTTATCAAGGCCCGGAAGCCACTCGGTACAATACGTTAGTGTTTTGATTTGATAAAGTGTCTTACTTAAGGGGGCGGTTCATCAGGAATTTGTTTATGTTGGACTTGAAGACATCCAGGTTGTAGTCGGGAAACAGGCAGACGGAACAGAGTTCCAAAGGCGTGCACTTCTAAGGAAGAAGCTTTGTTCATGGAATTTACGTTTTGGTTTTGGCATTTTACCGTTTTGATTTCTTTGTAGATGTTAACTGCACCATGTTTTGTCTGGTGTTGAATAAAGTTATATACTGTTCAAATTGTCCTCGATCTGTGGACGTGAAACCTAGCCAATAAAAGTTGAAGATAGTCGTTGCATGGAGAGACATCATACGAGTATGATACAATGGATGTATATTGTGAACCTTGGAGTAAGGCATAGATTTGATGACCTCAGAGGAAAATTGAATCTTGACAGTATAGTTAGATGTATACCGACCAGGAGACTTCTTTGGTATGGTCACGTTGAAAGAATGAATGAGAGTTCTTGGGTTGGTAGATGTCGAACGATGGATGCGGAAGAGAAAGGTATCGGAAAACAAGGGAGAAAGTGATAAAGATGCATTTGAATGAAAGAGGGATAAATAAAGACCTGGAAAGAGATAGGTTATTTTAACACCAATTTCTTCAATCCATTCAACACGTGCTATCATGTAAAATAGAATACGATGATGTGCAATGCATGGCTCTAATTTCTCATTAAAAGTTCCCTGTTTATCGCTCGAAACATTTTCTCACACTTGAAGCTATTCTTTATCTCTACAAATCTATTAGCAGACCATATATGGAGTATTGTTTTCATATTTGGGCTGGTGAATCTGTGTTTCATCTGAAGGATCTCGATAAGGTGCAAAAACGTATCTGTAATTTGATTGGCCCAATCCTTTCTTCTGCTCTTCAACCTCTCTTTCACAGACGTGATGTTGCTAGTCTCAGTCTTTTCTATAAATATTATCATGACGTGTTCTTCAGAATTCGCTGATCTGTTCCCTGCTTCTTTTGTTACAGCTTATTTGACTCGTTGGTCTAGTGGTCTTCATCAATTTGCTGTTTTGATATCTCATTGTAATACAGATTCATTTCCAAGAACCGCAGGGTTGTGGAACTCTCTTCCTGCTGACTGTTTCCCTCCTACCTTTAACCTTGTGCTTTTCAAGACTAACGTCAAAAGGCATCTTCTGTCTTTTTGATGATCATCTTTCATCCTTGTTAGCTCCTTACATTAAATAGCTTC
>NC_136499.1:112899625-112922125 GCF_053919585.1 Euprymna scolopes | reverse complement strand
AAAAAAAAAGTGTATATCTTTGATGATACCTTCTTACAATTCCATGCTCCCTAACCAAAACAATTACAATTACATACAAAATCTGCATAAGTTAAAATATAATGTTTAACGCCGGACAATACCGGGCGGTCAGCTAGTTACTAATGTGCCGTCATGTAAAAAAAAGATTGGAACCACTGCTTTCAAGAAACAATGAACACTCTATGTGCAAGGAATCATTCATGAAACAAAAGTTGCTCAATCACCAACTTTACATATCTATACGTTATCGGAGTTGCTTGAGTTGAATAAAAAAGAAATCCAAGTTGAATAAAAACCATGCCAAGAATTAGTAGGAAAAATGTTATTTGGGAGTTTTTTTTTCTTCTTCACAACCAAATCTTGACTGTCTAGTCCAGGGTTTCCCAAAGTTTAAGACAGCATGGAGCCCTTGAGCAAGGCAAAGTTTTCACAGAGCACTAATAAGAGAATTTCTAAAATAAATATAAAAAAAACCATTAATTTCAAATTTTTACACTAAGTAAAAAACATCAATAATTAAATGTCTGCAGCCATTTTAATTTTTCCATATAAAGCATTTGGTTCTCAAACTTTTCCATATAAAGCATTTGGTTTTCAAATTTTTCCATATAAAGCATTTGGTTCTCAAATTTTTTCATAGAAAGCATTTGGTTCTGAAATTTTTTCATAGAAAGCATTTGGTTCTCAAATTTTTCCATATAAAGCATTTGGTTCTCAAATTTTTCCATATAAAGCATTCGGTTCTCAAATTTTTTCATATAAAGCATTTGGTTCTCAAATTTTTCCATATAAAGCATTTGGTTCTTAAATTTTTTCATATAAAGCATTTGGTTCTCAAATTTTTCCATAGAAAGCATTTGGTTCTCAAATTTTTCCATATAAAGCATTTGGTTCTCAAATTTTTTCATATAAAGCATTTGGTTCTCAAATTTTTCCATATAAAGCATTTGGTTCTTAAATTTTTTCATAGAAAGCATTTGGTTCTGAAATTTTTTCATAGAAAGCATTTGGTTCTCAAATTTTTCCATATAAAGCATTTGGTTCTCAAATTTTTCCATATAAAGCATTTGGTTCTCAAATTTTTCCATATAAAGCAAAAGAAATTTTTTGGTTCTCTTTAAGAAAAGGCTTCCAGGGCCTTTCAGTCTCACTCACGGTGCTCCAAGGTTTCGTGTAGCCCACTTTGGGGAAACTCTGATCTAGTGTATCATAAAATTTATTTCATAGCTTGAGGGAAGAGATATAGATTCATACCTTCTCTCTAGGGTAATTGAAAGTAGACCAGTAGCTTGAGAAAACTTGAACCCGACTTGCCAAGCCCACGGTTGCTACCTGTAACTACTACACCATGCTATTTTTGAAATCTGTGCCTATCATAAAATAAATCAATTAAAAAAATGTATTTTTTAATCGCTTCGTTTAAAGGTGAACAACACGTTGGTGAAAGGGGGAAATTGGCTTTGCAATTAGTCGCTTCCGAGTTAGAAAAATTTCATAGAAATAGATTTAGCAGATACTTCGACCACGAACGCTAAGCATTGTGTGCGTTTATTATGTATATATATATATATATATATATATATATATATATATATATATATATATATATATATATATATTGTCTGTGTGTTATTATGTATATATATATATATATATATATATATATATATATATAAACATATATTTTTTAATTTTATTACCGTTTTACCTGCTTAATTACACATGTTTCTGTTATCGAATCGTATGAACGATTCAGCAACTTCGTCAGACTGTAACAGAAGTGGTTATTATGATTTAGTTGGTTTGTGCCATGTGGAGATATCTTCAGTCTAAAAGACAGGATGAAAGAGAGAGAGAGAGAGAGAGAGAGAGAGAGAGAGAGAGAGAGAGAGAGAGAAAATCGGCGTGGTTTAATCTTTATGTACGAGTTATCTCCCTTGCTGATTTTTTTATTTTTAGCTGATTATCCAAAAATAGTTCACACTAGCAGTTATCAAGGCCGGATGAAGTAATTTTGAAATAAATTGTAGCCAAACACATTATTATATCCAAAAGAATAACTTTATGTTGTACTAGCGGGTGACCCGAGGTTGCCCGGGATTAAATAATGATCAATGAATGTTTCTGTTAAAATATTTTTGACTACTAATGGAGGTATGACACCAATGATTTTGACGATCGTTTTTATAACCAAAAGTTATAATAACCAACCAATCAGAAGCTTCCAAACTTACTATAAAAATTGCCGTTAAATTTGGCAAAATATTCTACTCCAGAAATTTGTAAAAACCTTTTGCAACAAATCTTGCTTTCAAACGTTCACTGCCAGAAGCTGTGATTTTTTTTTTAAAAAACCCAGCGTGAAGAAATTATATTCTTATCTTTTGGTTTTGCAACTATTTCGTATTCGTTATTTTCAGATAAAGCTTTCAATTTGGATTTCATAGCTTTTTTTTTCCATTCTTGGTGATTTTCTGAATTAATCGCCTCATTATTACTTTCCAGTGCACTTTTCAACGAGTAACAGTAATCCACTGCGTAGTCTTGTATTGTTTTAATTTTTAAGAAGTCTAGCCTTTTTCGCTCCCTTATCGGGTATCGATGTGTCTGGTTAATATTTATGTTGGTTGTTCTATTACAATTGTCGTCATTATTAATATTTTCATTGTGATCGATTAAGATACTAGGTAATATTTCATCACGTTTTTCATTCACTGCTCACCATTTTTTTTAATTTAATGCATCGTTGAATTTTACACATCTAACCCTTTTATGGCATTTTGGTCTGGAAAGTAGATTAAATATCTAGATTGGTTTTATCGTAACCTACGAAAATACCTTTTTCGCTTTTGATATTTAGTTTACTGGTATTTTCTATAAATGCAAAACAATCTGAACCAAATATATGCATTCGGTTCATTTTTTGTTTTTACACCGCAAAACGCTTCATACGGTGTTTTGCCCAATCTTCTATTGAACGAACTATTTCTGATATATGCTGCTGCCATTAAAGTGTACGTCCATAAACTATGCATTAATTTTGATTCGATAAGTAGACATCTTGCCATCTCAAAAAGGGTCCGCCGTGCTCTTTCAGCGGTGTCATTTTAAAATGAGGTATATGGCACCGATTTCTCGTGCTTAATACTATGGTTAATTAATAGAAGATCAAAGTCTTTACTAGTAAATTCAGTCCCACTGTCTGAGCGAATACATTTTACCTAGCCGTACGGGGTAATATCAGCTAAATATTGCTTAGTGGCGAGGATAGTGTCGGATTTGTTTTTTTTTTTTTTAGAAAATAAACTCTAATTAAATCGTTATATTCATAAACAAAGTTCAGAACATATCTTAGATTGTTTCTCCCCATCAGATGTGTATGCCTAAAGAGGTTTAAAAAATGAATTAATTTTCGCTTGATGTTGGTTCAACCAATACAACCTTTGACCTTTATGTTTTTTTCTCTATTTCAGGTGTGTTGTTATACTTGGATGCTTTTATGATCCTGTGACGGACATGGCTATACTTAACAAAGGAATTTATGGTACATTAAGCCAAGTGAATATCTACAACAAATCTCTCGATTTCCAAACTGAATTCAATAAGTTAGTATCAAATCCTTTGGTCAGCATTGGCGATGTTTTGGCTGGTTGGGGAAACTACATACTGATGAATGGAGTCCGTAAGATTGCCTTTAGTACCAAAAGTAATTCAGAAGGTAAGAAAAGACTTGTAAAAATTTGTATGATGTTGGTTGGTTACCAGCTTTGAAGAGTCAGAATTTATAAGATCTGAAGATTCCAAAATTCAGACTCTATAATATACAGTTCTTCAATATCCGACCGTAATTCTTTATTTTAAAGTCTTCCAATATTCTAACTTGGTTGGGCAAAGACTAGGGGAACCAACCTCAAAATCAAACACCACTGCCTTGTTGGACTTTATCACTGCAAAAGGCTAAGAGGTGGGAACTCTGATTTCAAATCCTACTGCTGCCTTGCAGTTTTTTCTTGAAAGGCTGTGGAACCCCATCCAGAAAGAAAAGGCATAGTAGCGGAGACGATAGGGCGACTGTTTACCTCATTGAGATTACTTTCAGCCAGAGGTTGCGGCCTCCTTTGCTGCCAGTCGTTGTGGATTCGCTCCACTGGAAATGAGCATTGGAGGTTCAGAGGGTGTTTATCTGATGCACAACAGATACTACACCTAAACTGCGCAAGCAAGTTAGGAGCCAAGGTGGAAAGTCCTCTCCCTCGTCTTTTTTTTTTCTTTCTTTTTCTTACTCCATATTTTACTTTCTTTTTATTTATTTCTTTCTTGCTTTTGCTAATCCCATATTTTCATCTCTCTCACACTTTTTCTCTCTTTCTTTCTTTTTTACTCCATATTTTTCTCTCTCTCTCTCTCCTCTCCCTCTCTCTGTTATTCTCTTTCTCTCTTTTTTCTTACTCCATATTTTCTTCTCTCTCTCTCTCTCTCTCTCTCTTTCTTTCTTTATTTTTTGCTCCATATTTTCCTCTCTTGTTGACGGACTGCATGATGATGATGACATGGGTTTACATGTATATAATATGTTCTGTAATAACATACATGTTGATTAGTTGGGTTTTATATTTTATCTGTATATTCGTGTACATGTATATGCGTGTATGCATATACGTTGTATCATTTAGTTGATCGTCTAGCGTAATGCAACAGTTCTAACAAGAAACGATTGACGTGGACGTATCAAAACAGTTGTAGAAAAACAGTTCTTTTTAACAGGTGTAAATAACGCAACACATACCTGATTTATTTTCATGATCCGGTCGGCATCTTCAGAGATTACACGTTTTTACATCTTGGCTGGCTGAAATGATACCGCTCCCTGCGTCATGGAGACCAACTCCCCTCTTGAGTCGTCCGTTCCCTCTGATGTCCCGCTAACGACTGACTAGAATCTTCCCAAATCTACATACATCTCATGACGTGTCTCACACCAACAGCTGATGTAACCGCAATTTAGTTATTTGTTTATGCACCCCAAAAATCATGTTTACATCTATTTTCCATTTTTACGTTCTTTTTGCGATATTATTATATGTCAATCATTTTTTCCCAATTTAATTGTTTAGTTTTCTAATCATAATAATTGATCCAGCAACCCGCCGTCACTCGAATCAATTAATAATAATAATAATAATAATAATAATAATAATAATAATAATGTTTTGTCCCTTAGCTCTGCTTGCCACAGTTAACACAGATACTACACTATGATCACAGCCCAAAGGGTCACAACATTACAGATTTACTTATTTGCAAACTGTTATCCTCATCTTCATAGTTGTTGTTGTTTCATGACTTTCAGCCAACAAATCCTCTGGCCTTCACCGGGGTTCATGGCACAGTAGATAAAGACATTGAATCTCTACAGTTCGAGATGATTATAAATCCTACCCTAAGCTGGCCAGAGGATTAGTTGGCCAAAATGTAGTGAGACAACAACAACTATGGAAGGCAGTAATTACTGAAGATACAGTCAAGAGACTCAGCATTCCTATGCCGTCGCTGAAGACGGCCAGAGGAATAGTTGGCCGAAACGCCATGTAACAACAACTATAGAGATGAGGATAACAGTTCGCAAATAAATAAATAAAAATATACAACTTACTCATCTCAAGGGATTCTAATAAAAAAAAATAATATATCACTTCCAGTTTTTAATATGCAATGATTTATATCTCTATGGGTTATATGTCAAATTACAGCTCTGAACTAATTGTGGTTTCTGATTTACAGGCGTTTGTGCTGAATCACTTGTAGAAAGGAGCCTTTTGAGTACCGAGCTGTGTTACCGTTTTTTTTTTTATTATTATTTGATAAGATGCACACCACGGGAGACTTTTACGAAAATTAAAAAAACGTATTGTAATGATGCCCATCATATCACTTTGTAAAACGCTGGCATCGTTAATTCAAACATGGCCGCAAATAAATATTCACATAGTTACGTTTTGGATGTTAGAAGTCAGCATGTTGTATCTATCGTTGTCGGTCATGTCAAACAATTTTTTCTTTATGAATGAATTATGGTTTGTTTTGAATCGACTCGTATATATCTTTTTCCATTCATTACAACTTTTTTCTTTTGCGGCATATCGGCCTCTTTATTTTTTTCTTGTATACTTTTTTATTGTGTGTATGTGTGTGCGTTTTTCTTTTCTCTTTTTTTTCTTGTGTGTATGTGTGTGCGTTTTTCTTTTCTTTTTTTTTTCTTATTGCGTGTATGTGTGTGCGTTTTTCTTTTCTCTTTTTTTCTTATTGTTTGTATGTGTGTGCGTTTTTCTTTTCTCTTTTTTTTCTTATTGTTTGTATGTGTGTGCGTCTTTCTTTTCTCTTTTTTTCTTATTGTTTGTATGTGTGTGCGTTTTTCTTTTCTCTTTTTTTCTTATTGTTTGTATGTGTGTGCGTTTTTCTTTTCTCTTTTTTTTCTTATTGTTTGTATGTGTGTGCGTTTTTCTTTTCTCTTTTTTTTTCCTAATTATTTTTTTTCATATCATCTAGTATTTATTTTGGTTGTATTTTTTATCAAAGTACTTTTTTTTTCAAACGCACCCTTGTATGAGTGGACTGGTCACGGCACCAAATAACCGTATGTATTATAGCTATTATTAGAAGAGGACTGATGTTATGTTGTTGTGCATATTAACGTGTTCATGTTGTGTGAGATAGAGACAGATCTTATATATAATGAGACATTTTCTGAGATAGAGTCAGGGTACATGTTAATACAAGAGAGCTGAGAACGTGTAATACACAATGAGAGGAGAATTTAGATAGATAGATAGATAGATAGATAGATAGATAGACTGAGAGATAGTGCGTTTGACATTTATACTTTTGACAGTTCTTTGAATGGAAGTGTTTCTATAACATTGACACATATTTCTTTACCTATTTTTGAGATGATGATTTTCACAAAGTTCTTATAATATAAATGAACAATACCTTTTCTGTTGAATAACATAACACGAAGACGCAGATACAAAAAGATGGTGATGTTGTTTATTCCATTACGACCGGTCAATGGCTTTGCATTAAGGAATTCAAGTCTTTACATGATTCTTTCTTCTTGTAGCCTTCGCTTCCAAGGTTCCATGTCAGCTCTGTCTCTGACTCCTCTCTTCTCCCCTGACTGACTGAGTCCCCGACTGCCTGTGACTGACTTATCTAACTAAAATCAAAACTCCTGACGTCATTGCATGACCAACACGTGCATATCAGACACATGGCATGACATGCCTCCGTGTTTAAGCATGCATTGTTACTCATATGTTTCAACCCAATTTCTCTAACCTACTTTACAAATATGTTTAATATTTTCTATTGTCCTGATCTAGATTCCTTATTTTAATTTCATTCCTATTTACATAAACAGATATCTAACTATTTTATGTGAACTAAACAATAGTAATTCTACATTCCATTTTCAATAACATTCTTATTATATATTTTAACTTATGATCGGAATTCTCAATTCCAAATCTAGCTTCGCAACTTCGAATCCTCGGCTATCCTATCTCTTATTTATTCATGAGAACAGGTGGTTGTTCTTTAACATATATCAAAAAGTACACCTGAAGTTTTATTTTTATGAATTACTTGAGTAAAGTTTGTAAATTTTGATATGGAAATCCTCTTGGTGACCTTCTATAACAGTTTTGTTTTAATACTTTAGAGGGAGAGGGGACTGATCGTAAAGTTAATGGTTCCATTAAAAAAATTTGAAAAGTATCCTAATGATAATGATACTCGTCTATTTTTTTTCTATTTTTTTCTTTTTTTTTCTTTTTTCTATTTTTTTCTATTTTTTCTTTTTTCTTTTCTATATTTTTCTTTTTTCTATTTTTTTCTTTTTTCTATTTTTTTCTTTTTTCTATTTTTTTTTCTTTTTTCTATTTTTTTCTTTTTTCTATTTTTTTCTATTTTTTGTCTATTTTTTCTTTTTTCTATTAAACAAATTTTAAAGTATACTAATGATAATTATACTCGTCTATTTTTTTCTTCTTTTTTTTTCTGTTTCAGGTGTTCAAACTTTTATTGATGTAAAGTCCTGCCCGAAAATGGTCAACAATTACGGCAGCCAGGCACGGACATTGTTAAGTTGGACGCCCCCACAATTTACAGACAATACGCAGCTGAAAATGAATTACCGCCCTGGTGAGCTTTTAAAAAATGATGATAACTCCTCTGGAATATTGAATTTATCATCATCATCATCATCATCATCATCATCATCATCATCATCACTACAATTATTATCATCATCAATATCATAATCATTATCACAATTATCATTTTCTTGTCATTATTATCATTATAATCATTATTAACATTATTATAATCACCATTATTATTTTATCATGTAATTATTACTGTTGTTATCATTTTAATTATTATCATTATTATAACAATAGTTATTATTATCATTATTATCATCATAACTTTATTATTATCATCAACATTATCATTATTACAATTGTTATCATTATTATCTTTATTTTTTATTATTATGATTATTTTCATTAATATTGTAATTATCATAATTATTATTATCATGATTATTATTATTATTAATATTGTCATTAATATTATTATTATTATTATTATTATTATCATTATTATTATTATTAATATTGTAATTATCATTATTATTATCATTATTATTAATATCATCATTAATATTATTATTATTATTATTATCGTCATCATAGTTAAAATCATTATTATGATTATTTTTTTGCTATTATTATCATCATTTTCATTAAAATGATCATTATCATAATTATTATTATCATTAATATTATAATTATTATTATAATTTTTATTATTATAAAATTTCGAACGAAACCCTTTAATTACTTCATGACTGGATAGAAGTCATAAATAATTCACAAGTGTAATTTTCGGTCGCCCACACTGAGAATTCAACCTTCAAGAGAATGTCGTTTTTATAATTGATTTTTTCAAGTACTCTAACAAGTATATGAGAATTTTTGTAGGAATTTTTGACACCCCTAACACGAAACTGCAAATAAAATATAAAAAAAACTCGTAATTTCTCTTTTAAAAGTGGGTTGTTTATTTTCTTTATGGATTATACTTCCAAAATAAACTATTAAAGTTGTATGAAAAGTAATAGAAATATTATTTTTTTATTTTTTAAAAAACAGTAATGAAATTAATTGAATTTTACGAGTTCAGTATTTTTCAATTTTTAAACTTTAAAAATCTATTAAAATTTTTCTATTGATTCTATTTTTACGATATTTCCAGGGTCAATGTGGAATGTTATGCTCTTTCCATTAAACCGAATATAATATTTTAGATGAACTTTTTTTTAATTCACGCCCCTCCCCCTATTTTGAAATGTCTATTAAAAAGTAAATAATTAATTTACTCACCAAAGTTTTATATATCACAAATTGAAGATAAAAGATCAATAAATAATATATTCTAATTTAAAACAAACAAACAAAAAAAAGAATAGTTTTTTGGAAATTTACCTGTAAAGTCCGAAGTTAAAACCTTTTTTTTTAAATCACGTTGTTTGTATTTTTTTAAAATGAAACCTTGGTCCTTGCTCCTTTAATCGAAAAAAAAATTAGGGTTTGAATTACATTTTTCGAGTAGTTATAAGCTTGGAAAGATAGGGTGTCGAATTAATTCACGCCTCCCATTTTGAAATGTCTATTAAAAAGTAAATAATTTACTCACCAAAGTTTTATATATCACAAATTGAAGATAAAAGATTAATAAATAATATATTCAAATTTAAAACAAAAAAAAAGAATAGTTTTTTAGAAATTTACCTGTAAAGTTCGAAATTTAAAACCTTTTTTTTTAAATCACGTTGTTGTTTTTTTTGTTTTTTTTTAATAAAACCTTGGTCCTTGATCCTTTAATTGAAAAAAAATTGGGTTTGAATTACATTTTTCGAGTAGTTATAAGCTTGGAAAGACAGGGGGTCGAATTACTCAATATTTTTCCCGAAGTTTCTGACACACCTACCACTGCACCACGTTCTAGTACAAATTTTGTGCGCATTACACCTTTTTATTTCTAGTTGTAAATATTACTATTTATCGTTCAAACGGTAGCGTTTGAATATATGGTTAAGTGGCAGCTTCACCGTTCACTCATTTTTCGACCAAATTTTAAACAATTATTACAGCTTATAGATCACCGCCTCAGCTATATTGTGAAAAAAGAAATGTCCATTTTCGTTCAGTAAAACAAAAGTTATGATAATTTTGCTAGTGTTGAAAATCGTAAAAAAAACATAAGGAACTGATCGACGCTTTTTATGACTGATTTCCATAGCAACCCGTCTCTTGCACGACTAGTGTTGCTACTAATTCACTGCTGCGGCGAAAAGAGAAGTAACAAGTGAAACAGAGAGAATGATAGAATGAAAGGGAGATAATTGGGGGGGGAGTTATTGAAAGCAGACGTGTGCAATACATTGTTATTACATATGTGTATGTTATGTTTATGGGGGCAAGTGATCTAATCCCTTGCAAAAAATGCAATATAGTAATACATACACGTGCACGTATGTTAAATATTTAATACATACGAAGGAAACCCTGCATAACATGCTGATCCAAACGCTTGTAATAAATGCAATATAATAATATATACGCATGCACGTATTTTATCCATACGCAGGTAACACTGCATAACATGCTGAGATAAACGCTTGTAAAAAACGCAATAAAATATGCATACGCATGAACGTATGTTAAATATGTTATCCAAAGGCAGGCAATACTGCATAACATACTAATCTAAACGCTTGAATAAATATGAAATGTAATAATACATACACATGCAAGTATGTTAAATATTTTATCTACACGCAGGATATACTGCATAACAGGCTGATCTAAGCGCTTGTAAAAACGCAATATAATAATACATACAAATGCACGTACGTTAAATGTTTTATCCATACGCAAGCAACACTGCATAAAGAGCAAGCGAATTTATTGGAAGCATGGAAAAATCATGGATTTCAATAGAAAAATGCGGACATGAAAAGTAATATGGTTAAGTTTAAACATGGAAAAGTAAAGGACTTGTTGTTAAAACTGGAAAAGAAACAGGCAAGTTATTCTAGTAAAAAAACATAATAAATTTATAACTTAAAATGTTGCAGCATTAAATTTTTTTTTTAAATTCAATTTAACATTATATAATCAATTCTTAATGCTGCGATATTTTAAGTTATAAATTTATTATATTTTTTACTAGAATATATTGTCCTTTTGTTTTCCAATTTTAACAACTAGTCCTTTACTTTTCCATGTTTAAGCTTAACCATATTACTTTTCATGCTCGCATTTTTTCTATTGAAATTACTAATTATTAGGTTTTGTATTTATTTGCTTCCCCACTGAGCAAATTAGGCACAAGGTGGTTTTTTTTAATGTGGAGAGATTAAAGGAAATGGGGACCAGCTCCCCGGGGAGTAGGGGAGCTGGATAGTGACAATTGGTATGAAGGGTTTCCCTACATTAACCAATAACTAATTGGTACAAGAGCAATGGTCTTATATGTGGGGTTGTCCCCACATATGGTCTTTGCTTGAACTTCGTTACCCAGGCCCTGTAGGGCCCGGGTGGGCTACTTGGAAAAACCAGTTGTAAAAGTTATATTCTCCTAGAGGTTCCTATTTACAATGCCTCCCCACGGGACAGAGTTAGACACCAGGGTCGTTTTTTTAACGTGGAGAAAAGGAACAAAAATAAAAATTGTCTCAGTCGTGAAGAATTTCTCCTCCACTGAGAGAGAACAAGAAATTGAAGTGCAGCATCTGAAGAATAGATACTACACTTTGATCTTGTCCTGAAGGCCAAGTTCTCCTAGAGGTTGAAGGTTGAATTCTCAATGTCGGCAACTGAAAAATGCAAATTACTTAGCTACTGGGATAGCATGCTCTTGTTCCGTCATGGCTGATGGAACAAGAGCATGCTACCCCTATGAAGTAAATAAAGGGTTCTGTTCAAACTTTGATCCAAATTCCAGAGTTCAACAAGATACACCCGAAGAAGGTCGGAGGTTACACAAAAGAATCCAAATAATACAAACTTATACGCAGTGTAGCTAGGATTACTTCTTCCTTTCTCTGTTTACTATATCCCAGTTGCCATTCTTATCATTTCATTCTAGCTTGGGATAGGCCATCGTACTGGGTGCCAGACATTCACCCACTATCTCATACATTCAAACCAAGAAATTTTTTAAAGATTCTTACCACCCTTTTAGGGGCAATTGTTTGCATCTCTCTTGAAATTGGTTCACCTGGTATATTTCTAGTTCTAGTTTATGAAATTTTGTTTTTTGGGTTAATTTCCTTACTTTGAAGATTGTAATGCTGAGTATGGGGCAGCCAAACCAGCTGCCAACATTGCCCTGCTTTTTATTGAAACCAGCCGAGAGCTCTTTTTAATATCCTCATTGTTCCCGTAAGTGCAATTGTCTGGATCTCTTCTGAACTTGGTTCACCAGGAATATTAGTTAGCTAGGACTTCAGGTTCTTTATAAGCTCTGTGGCACCTATAATAACTGGTATGATTGATATCTCCCTAAGATTCCAGTTTCTTTTCACATCATACACGAGACCTTGATATTTGGTCTGTTTCTCCCTTTCAGCTCTGTTCAGACCTCCATCATTAAGGACACTTACTTCAATCAAGGTTGCTACTCTTTCTGACTGATTCCATGAGTCTGGTTGCTCCTATAATTCCTTTGTTTTACTTTCCCTTTAAGTTCTGTTTAACCCAGTATCATTCGGAATGCTAACTTCTACTAAGGTTGTTTCTTTCTTCTTCCTGTCCCACATAGCTATGTTGTTTTCTAGGTACATAACTGTAGGAATTGCGTAGTTATAGTGGATGGTGTATGATTTATTTCTAACCATTTTTTTTTAGATTTCTACTGCAGTTGATATTCAACTTTTTACAAATGATATTTACGCATCCCATTGTGTCGGGTCATATAATAGTCGTCTTCCAGCAGAACCTTACAGCTGCATGTCATGTGACTCACACCTTCTTCAGAACATGCACTTGTTCTCGTTACTAAGACCACTGATTTTTTAAAAAGCAATGGTCATCAAGCTTTGACCTTGGGCAGTCATTATAATCCTCTCCTGATTGCAGTGGAGCGATCCTCTTATCTTATTAGGAATTGCGTAGTTATAGTGGATGGTGTATGATTTATTTCTAATCATTTTTTTTTAAATTGATATTCAACTTTTTACAAATGATATTTACGCATCCCATTGTGTCGGGTCATATAATAGTCGTCTTCCAGCAGAACCTTACAGCTGCATGTCATGTGACTCACACCTTCTTCAGAACATGCACTTGTTCTCGTTACTAAGACCACTGATATTTTAAAAAGCAATTGGGCAGTCATTATAATCCTCTCCTGATTGCAGTGGAGCGATCCTCTTATCAGATAGTCTATAGAGACTTTCCTATCTATATAGTATAGTCCAGGGTGAATTCACCCAGAAAATAATTGGCATCCTGTTCGCCCATTCTTCAAGTGGTATGCATTTTTGTGAGCACCGGGCAATATCTGACACACCCCCAAAATCCAAAGGCAGCAGGGAAACCTCCATCACAACAAAACTGGCCAAATATTTTGAACAAAACTGCCTTACAAATGGGGTCCTAATCACTTGATGTCTTTTAAAATCACACTCAGGACCCAGGGAAAAAGTAATTTTGAATGTGGACGTAGTTGGTGGCAGCTCACGTGACCTTTATTTTTGCAATTTTATCAATTTCTATCACGGAGCCTCACTTTGTATGAAAAATGTGATTTTTAAAATCTTATTTTTTTGTAGGCGTGGCTTGCTCGCATCGTTTGCTAATCTATATATCTATGAAAGTGAGAAATTGTGAGGACACTTCTTAACCTATATACTCAACGAATCTTTGATCTACAGACTTGAAATTTGATATTAGGGTATTATTCAGACACGTAGAAACTTTTTTTTAATCGGTTTTCATCTGAAAAAAAGGCCGCTAAGGGGTCAAAACCGAAAACAATTGTTATGTGAGAGTCATCGGATTTTCATCTGTTTCATGAATGCACATGCATGAATCGTTCACATGACAGATTCCTTATGCTAAGAATAAGTAGGTTTGAAAAGATATTTTAAAGATCGTGTCAAGTTGGCCTAATGGTTATCGTACTTGACTCAGAAAAACACGTAATCCTCACATGCATCAGTTTTTTTTTTTTTTTCTTTTACTTATTTTTTTTAAGGGATTTAGCGTTATGTTTAATATACCTACAGCATTTCTGTTTTTGATAAATGAGAAATCCACGTTAATTAAAATATAATATTTATGCGCATTTTGCGACCGGGCAATGCTGATTGGCATGCTCGTACAAAAATATAAATGATTAGATATCATCTTGATCGTACAAATCTAAATGTTTTGTATTTGTGCTTTGCAGGTACAGCCATGCTGTGGGGTGATTATGAAGTTACGTATGAGGCAAAAGATGAAAAGGGAAATGTGGCTCTTTGCAATTTCAGAGTTTACGTAAAAGGTACATTTCAGCTTTTGAAATTCAGTTTTACATTAAAAAATGTAAAAAAAAAAAAAATACAAAAATGTAAAAAAAAAGACAAAAATGTAAAAAAAGAAAAAAATGTAAAAAAAAAAAAAAAAAAGAAAGTATTTTTTTAATTTTATTGAACCATTGTGTATCATATATGATTAGGTTTGAGATTTAAAAGGCTTTGATACTGCAATCAAAAGTTATAAGTATCGGGAATTTAAAGAATGTTAGTTTGATTTCCTTCTTTTATCTTTACAGACGACGTGCCATTAATAAAATTTCCAGACTTTTTTTGCGCAGGCATTTAAAATTGTCGTAAACTCTTGCTGTAACTGTTCATTTGAACCTGAAATCATAAAAGTTGATCTGTCATCTCATAAGGTGTGTAGCAAAAAGATATTGAATTTTCAAGAGTTTACGACAATTTAAAATGCTTGTACAAAAAAAAAAAAAATTGAAAACTTATTTGAGGAATCTCGAAGACATGATGTCAGGTTAGAATCTCAAATCTAGATGCACTAAATAAGATGCACACTGGATGGACGGGAAAATTTCCTGATCAGCTCCATCTACCTTTTTCACATAGTCAGAGGTAAATGAATCTGCCTTCTCAAATGAGGATCCAAAGGGAAAGCCTGCAGCAGGGTAATTTTGAAGAATCAATAAATATTTGAGATGTTTGATTTGGCTAGTTTATCTTACTACTTATTAAGGTCAAGAGCTACTCCAGAATAAAGGTTGATAAGATGAATACGTTGCAGAGTAGATGGTAAAGAATATTATCAGAGGATTATAAGGACGGCTTATGGCAAGTATTTGCAGACACTAAGTTTGAAAATGACAAAGGTATAGTTAGCAAGGGAAACAGTGCTGTGATAGTGTGTTCTACAAATGAGAAAATACTGCAAAGAAGCTCAGTTCATGGAGATTATGTTTAATGCTTGACACATGGAGGAAAATAAAAATTATTTGCAGTTGTGGTACGAAGACAAGTTCTTGCAGTGATTATCTTACCGAGAATAACTAAATATTGCATCTCAGTTGAACACATAATTTAGTAGAGAAAACCTAGCAATATCTATTTCTGTAGAAGAAAGCAGACGACACTCTACTAGATTTTAAAGTCAATTTTGTACTCTGTGAAGACCAGAAAAAATTGCCTGAGCAGCATCCCTCCAGATGTGGCCGTAATACTCCATCTTAAGACATGTGAATAGGAAGCTGTCAAAAGATCCAATCAGTTTCTCATCGCCTTAGCAACAGATTGGACCTGTGTTCTCCAGAAGACAAAGTAAACAATCATTTTGTGGGGATGTGTTTTGATTTCAAATGTTTTGTAAGATGTGGCCTATGTATTCCTTGACGAGGGGGGTAATGTTTCTCTTTTTTTTTTTTTCTTTTCCAGAAAAGAACTGTACGAAACCTGACGACCCTTATGAGGGAACTGCCGTTTGTACTGACGAGCAGTTTCCTTATTATTCTTGTAACATAATTTGCAACCAGGGTAAAGCCCTCACTAAACCCGCACCATTGCTCTTTACATGTGGACCTACTGGATGGTGGCATCCGAATGAATATTATTTACCAATGAGATTTCCTACATGTGGAGGTAAGTATATATATATATATATATATATATATATATATATATATATATATATATCAGTGATGGGACGATTATAATATTTTTTCCCGATTCCGATACAATTTCTGATTCCGATTCTTTATAAGACTCTAGATATTTAACTATAAAATTGGTATTTCGTCCGGATTACCATAAAATCACATCTTAAATGTGCATATATTTTCTCAAACGTAAAAACACACTTGTGAGGGGTGATGTAGAGATTTTAGTCTTACTGGAAGTTTAAATCAGTAAATATTTATTATTTTATTATTACTACAAGCAGGTGATGATATTTCTTAAACCAAAATCAAATAAAGCAAAGATAATGTAAGGAATCGGCTAAAATAAATACGCTAAAATTTTTCAGATTCCGATCCCCAAAAGTTTTTTCCGATTCCCGATTAATTGTCACAACATTAATATATATATATATATATATATATATATATATATATATATATATATATATATAACATATATTTGTAGTCATCGGCACACAGTCTTGTTTTGTTGTAGCACAACTCATCAGTGCTGCTAGACTAGCACCTCTCACAAGCCATGGATCGAACCTAGAACTATCGTGTTGACAGTCGGCAGTTCTACCACTCGATCATGGAAGTGATGCCCGCAAATAATCTGTCTGAATGTCTATTTAAACAAACATCCGTCTGCCACTTGTACAGTGTTCAAACCGCTTGTTTGTAAACAAACTGCGAGCTTCGCATATATATATATATATATATATATATATATATATATATTTATATTTATATTTCCTATCTTTTTCTCTCCTGCTTTCCCTCTCTGTCCTGCTCTAACCAAGTCTGTTGACCTGTTCCACAAATCCCAAATCCTTAACATGAAATATCTCCAGAGAAAAACAACGAATAAACCTAGAACCCCATCTTCCAATGTAGACCCCTACTACCATGTCTCCTTCTCCAACATCAGGGGTCTACGTTCCAACCTGCCAGAGGTTGAAACCCAATTACAGGAGACGAAACCGGACATATTCTTCCTAAGCAAAACTGGCATAGGGCCGACCACTTCCCTAGACGAGTTCATAGTTAAAGGATACTCTAACTTAATATCAAAATCTGATCCCAAGATCGCTATGGCATAGAATATGTGCCTACATATGGCTTTCCGTGTGGTAGAGAAATCTCCAGAGAATACCCTAATTTACCTTATATGTGTTTCCAGGTTTCACTTGCTTACATCACTGCATTTATATTTGCCCTCTATCCCCCCACAACAGCGGAGTTACTCTCTTTAAGAGCATATCTGAGAAAATTGACCACATCCTGTCTGCTCATCCTTTGGCTAACATCCACATTTGTGGTGACTTCAATATCCACAATGTGGAATGGCTGACCCACTTGAACAAGACAAATGACAATGCGAGGTACTGTCATGATTTCGCCATTACCTATGACCTCACCCAGATTGTTCACGAACCAAGCCATGTGCCCGATACTTCCGGTCAATACGCTAACCTTCTAGACCTTTTCCTCACAACTTCCCCTGAGCTATGTTCATGTTCCATTCTGTCCCCTCTGGGATCTTCCGACCACTCAATTGTATCAGTTAAGATAAAAACGAAATGCAATAAGTCTTCAGATGTACCACTCCACCATACTGTATATCGATACTCTACGGCTGACTGGGATAGTTTCCATACATTTATATCTGATCTACCCCTACATTCCATGTTTAAAAAAAAAATATATATATATTTATCTATATATATAAAAATGTAAAGTTGGTTTGTTCTAAACAAATAAAACCATATTTCTACGTTACCAATTTATTTGAAAATTTGAAATTTTCAGACAACCCAGTTTTAGAGTCGAGGTATGTTTTTATGTTATTAAAATAAATTTACCTCGCGAATTATTAAAATTAAAATATTAAATAAAATAAATATATTTTTTTAACCGTTACTGCGAATCTGTTCTGTTGATAAAACTGAACTTCCGGTTCGATTCATTTCACAGCCATGAATTGACGAAAGATTTAATTTTCTATTAACTCGATAAGTACAAAATAAAACAAAAAAAAACATTTCATTTGTTTATCTTCCAAATTTTTTTAATTACACATTTTTTCTTTATTATATAAGGCCAAAAAAAAAGTTTGTCGCTTGCTTTTTGAGTTTTTTTTTTTTTGTTTTTCGATATAAGATTCGTTGGTAAAGTACAGTTTTTTTTTGTCGGCGCTATTTTGTAAATCGTATTTCCAGGTTTAATTAGTTTTATATGTTTTTTTTATTCAATTGTAAGGTTAAAATACACCCTCCCTTCCCCATGTTAAGAATGGCTTTTTAAATAATAACGTTATTATTTCAATGCAGATCACTCTCTGCATGAGTACTGTACTTTCACCTAATAATTTAATAAACAAAACATGGTACTTATGCAGAGAAGATACCGTGCTGAAATAACGCTATTAAAAAACATAATTCATTTGTTTATCTTCCAAATTTTTTAATTTACACATTTTTTCTTTATTATATAAGGCCAAAAAAAAGTTTGTCGCTTGCTTTTTGAGTTTTTTTTTTTTTGTTTTTCGATATAAGATTCGTTGGTAAAGTACAGTTTTTTTTTTTTTTGTCGGCGCTATTTTTTAAATCGTATTTCCAGGTTTAATTAGGTTTATATGTTTTTTTATTCAATTGTAAGGTTAAAATACACCCTCCCCTCCCCATGTTAAGAATGGCTTTTTAAATAATAACGTTATTATTTCAACACGGATCACTCTCTGCATGAGTATTGTACTTTCACCTAATAATTTAATAAACAAAACATGGTACTTATGCAGAGAAGGTACCGTGCTGAAATAACGCTATTAAGAAAGCCATTCTTAACATGGGAAAGGGAGAGTGTTCTGTAAATATTTTATATTTTCACCTAACAGTTTAATAAACAAAAGATAGTACTTATGCAGAGAAGGTACCGTGCTGAAATAATACCGTTATTTAGAAAGCTATTCTTAACATGGGGGGGGAGTTTTGCATCTATTCTAAAATATGAATGCTTTTCGTGCACTTATCGATCCGTGCTGAAATAATAACGTTATTATTTAAAAAGCCATTCTTAACATGGGGAGAAGAGGGTGTTTTGTAACTATTCTGGACTTTCACCTAACAATTTAATAAACAAAAATTAAACTTAAGCAGACAAGGAACAGTACAGAAGCATTAACATTATTTAGAAAACAATTGAATAATAAAAAAAAAACTTTAATTAAACTTGGAAATACGATTTAAAAAATAGTACGGATCGGTAAGTGCATTAGCACCATTAATTTGTCTAATTCTTAATTTCTTATGTTATTGGAAAAAAAAAAAAAAAAAAGGTAAATATGAGGAATTACTCCATCCTCGAAAATTCCTTTAAAATTACCACTCATATAGGTTTTCGGGGTCGCTGAAAACGAAAATAACCTTTATAATTAAGGCAAACGAGTAGTTTCCAAGATATGAAGAAATGTTAGTTTAAAAAAGTGAAGGATCACTTTTCCATAATAATTTAACGTAAAATGATCACCCACTTTGTGGCCACGATATTTGGGGTGGGGGCTTTCTTTCTACCCTTGGAAAATCCTTTAAAATTACCTGCTTAAATTGGTTGGAGAGGCGGGGGGGGGGGGTCGGCCGCCCCCCCACACACACACAGATATATGCCCCTCTCTCAGGTAGCCAGAAAGTGGGTGCTCATTCTAAGTTAAATTTAAATTGAAAAGTGATCACCCACTTTTTGAAAAAGTAATTTCTTCATATCATGAAAACTTTCTTTTTGCGACGGAAACGGTTTGCAGATTCGTTTTTAGTACACTGAAATCTACAATAAAATATTTCGTTATATACGAACATGAGACGGGCCTTAAAGTAAAATAATACCGGATTTTTGGGGCAGATTTGCCATTTAGTTGTATGATATCCTCAAACCAGGTGATCACTAAAAGGGACTCTTAAAAGTCGTTACCTGTATCGATCAAAATTTAAAACCACTGATTATATGTCAGCCTACATCACAGTAACATATATTGAGTGAGTTCCTAACAGTATTTTATATAGTTTTTTAGTTTAAACTCATTTTCCCAAAATTTCCCCAAACTTAACGTGTTCGATACAGTCTGCCGCCATTTGTATTTTTCAAATATACTGATAAACACTGCATGTTTTTGAACTGATTAAACATTTTATATTACATAAAAACACTACAATCTTATCCAGTTAGGTAGAACATTTACTTTTCTTGCCTTTGATAACATTTATTTGTTATATATTCATTTTTTGACAACTTCTTTGTATCTGTTAATACAAACCCTTTTACTTTAATGTAACGTTTAGTCCGCTCGAAAAACAGTGTTTATCGGTGTATTTGAAAGATACAAATGGTGGCAGACACTGTTGATTATGCTAAGTTTGAGAAAGTAAGTTAAAACTAAAAAACTACACAAAATACTGTCACAAACCCACCGATTACGTCAGCCTATGTCATGGTAACATATTTAGTGGGTTTTTGACACTGTATTGTATAGTTTTTAGTTTTCAACTTAATTTCCCAAACTTAACGTATTCAACAGTCTGCAACCATTTCTGTTTTACCAACCGATTACACATTATACCTTACATAAAAACAGTATTTATATATATATTTATATATATATTTATATATACATATATAAATACATATGTTTATATATATATATTTATATATATATACATATATAAATACATATATTTATATATATATTTATATATATATACATATATAAATACATATATTTATATATATATATTTATATATATATACATATATAAATACATATATTTATATATATATTTATATATATATACATATATAAATACATATATTTATATATATATTTATATATATATATACATATATAAATACATATATTTATATATATATTTATATATATATACATATATAAATACATATATTTATATATATATTTATATATATATACATATATAAATACATATATTTATATATATATTTATATATATATACATATATAAATACATATATTTATATATATATTTATATATATATATATACATATATAAATACATATATTTATATATATATATATATAAATACATATATTTATATATATATATATATAAATACATATATTTATATATATATATACATATATATAAATACATATATATATATATTTATATACATATATATAAATACATATATATATATATTTATATATACATATATATATATATTTATAAATATATATATACATATATATATATATACATATATATATATATACATATATATATATACATATATATATATACACATATATATATTTACATATATATATATACATATATATATTTACATATATATATATATACATATATATATTTACATATATATATATATACATATATATATTTACATATATATATACATATATATATAAATATATACACATATATATATATACACATATATATATATTTATATATATATATACACATATATATATATTTATATATATATATATTCATATATATATATATATATATATTCATATATATATATATATATATATATATATATTCATATATATATATATATAGATATATATATATATATTCATATATATATATATAGATATATATATATATATTCATATATATATATATATAGATATATATATATATATTCATATATATATATATATATATATATATATATATATATATACTCGGGGTTTTTATTCAAAAGTAATGGACTAATGAATTCAACGAGGTTGTTAGATAGTGCTCAATAAAAAGAGCTGATAATACTTGTTTATTGTAATATAAACATGGTCACATCCTGCTGATACAAATAGCCACTTGTTTCAATCAAACAACAGATATCATCAGGCAGCGACTTGACTATTCAAAAGTTCAATGAATAATGGATTTTTATTTTAGGTAGGAACTCTTTAAAAGTTGGAGTTAAAAAACTTAAAACACAGAACTTTAATTATAAGATGTAAAGAGGGAGGGGGCAATTTAAATAAAGTTAAAAGATTATAATGGAGAGAGAGTGATTAAGAAGAGAGAAAAAAGAAATAGAGAAAGAAAATAGAGAGAAAAAAATATACATATAATATGGAGAAGAAAAAGAGAAAAGATATAAATGGTTATTATAAAGAGAATAAGGACTAGAAGG
>NC_136499.1:112882125-112892125 GCF_053919585.1 Euprymna scolopes | reverse complement strand
CAATGTAAACAAATTCTTGTTGAGCTGTTCTTATAAATAATCAAATTCTACCCAATTCACACATTTTACGATTACTATAGTATCACCTTACATTCATTAACCCTTATTCTCGAGTGGCTTTTGGGCCTTGATAAACAGTGACTCCCAAGTAAAAATAAAATATATCATTTGCGATAAACAAACCAAGAAGCGCTAAGGTCCAAATCCAAGTCTTCTATTGCGGTTGTGTTCATCAGTTGACATCAGCTCATCTCCATCTACTTTGAGTCACAACCTGCCCTCTATGTCCCCTGTCCCCAACCATGGCAAACCCAAAAATATCCATAAACTGTCCCTAATTGTCGGTAAATGGTCGCAAAACTCATTGTCACTCCTAAAAGTGTTTGTAAACTAACTCTAAATATATTGATTTCCACTGTCCGGTCCTTGGTCCCAAATCACTGCCACATCTTGATTAACAATCCTATTTCAGCTTTCTTTTGTGTACCTTGGTGAACAACTCCATCTCCATTTCTTACATTGTGCTTTAGTTCTACTTATTCATAAATTGTGTGCCAAAATGCTCGGCAAATGTATACAACAGACACTGTCAATTTTAGGTGTATAAAAAAAGTAATAATTTTATTCTTGCAATAATACTTCCACAAATATGCTATGGAGTGTGTGTGTGTGTGTGTGTGTGTGTGTGTGTGTGTGTGTGTGTGTGTGTGTGTGTGTGTGTGTGTGAGAGAGAGAGAGAGAGAGAGAGAGAGTGAGAGAGAGAGAGATAGTGTGTGGTGGAGTGTTTCTCTGACTGAATTCTTACTCAGCTGGCATTTGTTTTTATTTACAAAAAACTTTAGATAGGAATTTCGTTTTTCGATGCCGTATTCCATTAATACGTCGAAGGCCAAATTTTTATATGACTGTTTTTAAAACATGTCAGTTGAAGAATATTGATTTCAAAGCTTCTGTACCTTTCTTCCAATTGTCATGATTTTTTATGATGTTTCTTGGTTTGAAGACTTGTCAACAATATTTGTGTGTATGCACCCACCTCCATATGCATCTGTGCATCCAGCAATAATTCCGGCGTTGCCCAGAATACTATTCCACACATTGTCTTTCTATAACCTTTGTTCTGATGATCAACTTATTTTCCTTCTTTTTTTTTTTTGTTATAGTTTTTCCTCCCAACACTTGTGGAGGGACGTCGATAGTTTCACTTTGTTACCTTTAATTTGATGTGAATTTCGAACTTCCATATTCCAGGAATACTTCAGCCAGTGACATCTTAACAAATGCTGTTTTGGATGATAAACTGTTTGACTATGTAAGTATTATCCTCTGTCTTTCTGATGTAGGTCAGAGGTGTGGGTAGACGTCAGTTTAAATATGACTGTGATTGTTTTGATAATTTAAAGTTTTAGACAAAAATGAAAATCTGAAAATTTTATTGGCTGTCTCTTGATGAATGTGGATTGTGGAATTTGTGAAGGATAACAATTGTCAGGATTGTGGTTACCAATCAAACGAAAATAGAAGGAAAACGAGAGAATGTGACTGAAAATTAGCAGACATTCTGCGTTTTGTTATCTTCAGAGCAACTGACTGTATATCTAGGCTGTGTGTACCAAGACAGCGTTGGGCATGAATAAAACAACAATATAAACAGAATAAACAACAATATAAACAGAATAAAACAACAATATAAACAGAATAAAACAACAATATAAACAGAATAAAACAACAGTATAAACAGAATGAAACAACAATATAAACAGAATAAAACAACAATATAAACAGAATAAAACAACAATATAAACAGAATAAAACAACAATATAAACAGAATAACACAACAATATAAACAGAATAAAACAACAATATAAACAGAATAAAACAACAATATAAACAGAATAAAACAACAATATAAACAGAATAAAACAACAATATAAACAGAATAAAACAACAATATAAACAGAATAAAACAACAATATAAACAGAATAAAACAACAATATAAACAGAATAAAACAACAATATAAACAGAATAAAACAACAATATAAACAGAATAAAACAACAATATAAACAGAATAAAACAACAATATAAACAGAATAAAACAACAATATAAACAGAATAAAACAACAATATAAACAGAATAAAATAACAATATAAACAGAATAAAACAACAATATAAACAGAATAAAACAACAATATAAACAGAATAAACAACAATATAAACAGAATAAAACAACAATATAAACAGAATAAAACAACAATATAAACAGAATAAAACAACAATATAAACAGAATAAAACAACAATATAAACAGAATAAAACAACAATATAAACAGAATAAACAACAATATAAACAGAATAAAACAACAATATAAACAGAATAAAACAACAATATAAACAGAATAAAACAACAATATAAACAGAATAAAACAACAATATAAACAGAATAAAACAACAATATAAACAGAATAAAACAACAATATAAACAGAATAAAACAACAATATAAACAGAATAAAACAACAATATAAACAGAATAAAACAACAATATAAACAGAATAAAACAACAATATAAACAGAATAAAACAACAATATAAACAGAATAAAACAACAATATAAACAGAATAAACAACAATATAAACAGAATAAAACAACAATATAAACAGAATAAAACAACAATATAAACAGAATAAAACAACAATATAAACAGAATAAAACAACAATATAAACAGAATAAAACAACAATATAAACAGAATAAAACAACAATATAAACAGAATAAAACAACAATATAAACAGAATAAAACAACAATATAAACAGAATAAAACAACAATATAAACAGAATAAAACAGCAATATAAACAGAAACTAGGTATGGTCCTGGATATGACCTTAAACTATATCCGATGGTGAGGCCCAAGCTTGCGGGCTTTGGGGAATATGGAGCCACCCTTTAATTGCCATTGCTCCTAGGTCCACTCTGACCTGGAGTAGTAGTACCTGTTAGGGTCCCAACTAAGGGTTAAATAGAAACAGACTTGAAAACAAAATATATTCTATTCAAAGATTTTTCTTCAAAATCACTGGATTCGGCATTAAATAACCTGGAAAGGGTTGATATGCTGTTAAACAAAAACCAACCAACCAACCAACCAACCAACCAGAAAAGAAGTCACACTAGCAAAAATGAAAATGACACATACACATTTAACCCACTCATATCTATTGAGAAAAGGAAATGAACCTATTTGTATAGTATACACCTTAACACATTCTAATTGATTGGATATAAAGAAAAACTGTGAAGGATTTATTTGATAAAAGCAGCCACAACAGCATATCTATACGTGAATAAATTGGCCTTCATTAAAAAAAATTTTAAAGAACATATCACTTTTTTGTTTACTCGATTCACGAAAAAAGAAAAAAAAAAGGAAAAAGGACTTAAACTGTTGTGAAGGAACATAACTGGCTATACACCGGTTACAAACTGTATATATATATTGGACTGTTGGGCAGACAGCGGCAGACAAGCAGTCGCAGTAAGACGGATAGTCTTACGTGTTGATTATCAGACTTTCTTCCCCATACTTGTTACTATGTACTTCTATTTACCTTAGGCGAGCAGCCTTACGTTTCTGTATTATAAATAAACCCCATTACACATACCACTCGGTGTAACTCACGTTTGTCTTTATTTCCTAAGTATTTAGGAATATAACAATGGCGACGAAAGGATGTTCTTTCTCTTAACAGAGATAAATTACCGTACCAAGGACTGTGTACAATGCAAGGATTTTTTGTTTTACGAAAAAAAACAAACTACACAAGGATTTTTGACCACGTGCGTCAATGAATTTAAAAATTTTTCCTACCTAAAGTAGCGAAAAGTACGGATTTTTCTTCGTAAAGAACTCACAAGAAATTATAGAAACATGTTCAAGGTAAAGTGGAATTTATATTTATTTTGACAAGTAAAAAAAAAAAAAAAAAAAAAAAAAAATGGTCGCAAGTTGAATTCGAAACTACACTAAAGGATTACGAGTTTCGAAAGAAAAAAATATAAATACAACGACTATTGTACCATTTTATGCCACGTGGGAACGGCAGCCATATATTTTTTTTTTTTGGAAAATTAATTGTTTGTTATTGCCTTTATATAAATAATTGGAACTATTTGTCGTGGGAAGTAAGAAATATTTTGTGTATGAACTTACGTTGTTGAAAAAAGAAAAAAAAAAAAAAAAAAAAAAGAATTATTTTACAAAGCCTGTTGAATTACTATGGATGAACTTTGTTGAAACGTGTTGTGTCTGCATATTGCTACTAATTTACGATATACGTAAATTTACGATTTTTCTTTGGAATTATTGTGTAGAATTCGAAAAGACATTTTTGTACTAGAAGCTAACATGGAACAATTAGCAGAGTTAACTAAGGCTCTAGCCCTTAGCATCCAGGAACAGACAAAAATGACTCAACAATTTTTAGCGCAACAACAACAACAACAACAAATTCAACAACAACAGCTACAGCAACAGCTGCAACAACAACAAGAAAGAACACAAAAAACTTTAGAGGCACAACAAGAACAAACAAACATACTACAACGACAAATGTCGACACAGCAAAAGAATTTAGAAAAGCTAATTCTAACGTCGACCGGGAAGAAGACTAATTTTTCTGCCGAGGGTATTTCAAATTCACTAACGGAATTTCGTTACTCCCCGGATACTGGTGTTACTTTCCCTGCATACTACAGAAGATACGAAACAATTTTTACGAAAAGATGTTTAGACTGGACCGATGAGGAAAAAGTTACCCTGCTACTACAAAAACTGGGTACTGATGAAAACACCAAGTATGCAAATCTAATTCTACCAAAAAAACCGGAGGAGGTTTCGTTCGAGGAAACAATTAGTACCTTGTCGAAAATATTTGATAAAAGGGATAGCCTATTTCACTCTAGATACAAATGTTTGAACATTCAGAAGGCAGAAGCTGAAGACTATCTAGAATATGCTTGCACTGTGAACTGTTTATGCGAATCATTTAAATTGAATGAAATTTCCGCAGACCAATTTAAATGTTTAATCTTTGTACAAGGTCTCACAGCACCAAGGGACAAAGATATACGTTCACGGATCCTAACAATTATGGAGGCGGATCCTAACATAACATTGCAAAAAGTCACTGAAGAGTGTCAACGTCTGATTAACATAAAGAAAGACAACACTCGCATTGAAGAGAAAAATATTTTTAAGGTGCAGCAAGTAAAAAGGCAAGGGACCACAAGAAAGTCCAGGTTCCAAGAACACAGGATCCTTAAAGGATACAAAGACCCAAAGCTAAAGTGTAAATGTTGTGGTAGTTTAAGACACAACAATAAGACCTGCTGGTTTAGGAACAAAATATGTTATGAATGTGGTCTCAGAGGTCACAAGGGAACATACTGTGCCCAGAAGAAAAGACAAGGGACCGATAATGTAAATACGCTTCGCATGAATAAAGAAAAAAGCTGCGAAAGACGGAAATATGTTGATGTTCGGATAAATGGACATCTGGTTACATTGCTTCTGGATAGCGGTGCAGATATTAGTATTATAAATGAAGATATATGGAAAAGGATAGGTCGACCTGAATTAACGAAAACCAGAAAGACGGCGAGAAGTGTGTGCGGCAAAAGATTAGAGTTCAAGGGAGAATTAAAATGCAAAGTGACATTCGCTAACCAGACTCATAAATCCAAAGTGTACGTCGTACCAGGAAAGAATACATGCCTGTTTGGGGTAGATTGGATTGTCCTGTTTAATTTATGGGAGAAACCCATAAATTCGTTTTGTAACGTTTTAACTGCAGAAAAAGCAAACCAAAGGGAAGACTTCCTGAAGGATTTGAAAACTGAATTTCCCAATGTTTTTGCCGAAGGACTAGGACTCTGTATTAAGACAGAGGCAAAATTTGAATTAAAGAAAAATGCCACTCCAGTATTCAAACCTAAGAGGAATGTGCCTTTTTCAGCGATGGACGCAATCGAAAAAGAGTTGGATAGACTTCAACAACTGGAAGTCATTGAAAAAGTTAACCACACAGATTGGGCAAGTCCAACCGTGTATGTAAAGAAAAAAAATAACAGAATAAGGGTCTGTGGAGATTTTTCAACGGGTTTAAATGACTGTCTATTGGACCATAATTATCCCCTTCCGTCCGCAGAAGATCTGTTCTCTAAGCTTAACGGAGGAAAAATTTTTTCTAAGATAGACCTCTCAGATGCTTACTTGCAAATTAAGATCAGCGATGAATGCTCCAAATACTTAGGCATAAATACTCATAAGGGCATTTTTAAGCTAAAGAGGCTTCCTTTTGGATTAAAGGTTGCTCCTGCTATTTTCCAGCAAATTATGGACACGATGCTGGCAGGGTTGGAATTTTCAATGGCCTACCTTGACGATATCCTAATTAAAAGTGAAAATTTGCAAGATCATAAGAAGCATGTAAAAGAAGTATTCAAAAGAATACAGGAATTTGGTTTTAAATTGAGCCCAGAAAAATGCGATTTTTTTATGAAAAAAATTAAATATCTAGGTCAAATAATCGACAAAGAGGGTCGAAGACCGGATCCACAAAGGACTGAAGCAATTGAAAAGATGCCTGCTCCAGATTCAGTGACAAAATTAAAATCGTTTTTGGGATTAGTTCAATACTATGCAATTTACATCCCTAACATACATAATTTAAGAGCTCCTCTTAACGAGTTACTGAAAAAGGGTGTTAAATGGAACTGGAATAAGGAATGTGAATCTGCTTTCCAAAATATCAAAAGATGTCTACTGTCAGACTTAGCATTGGCACATTTCAATCCAGAAAAGGAACTAATACTAGCAACGGACGCCAGTGATTACGGTGTTGGCGCTGTATTACTTCACAAGTATGAGGATGGTAGGACAAAAGCTATCGCCCATGCTTCAAGAACGTTGGTTGCAGCGGAGAAAAATTACAGCCAAATTGAAAAAGAGGCGCTGTCGATAATATTTGGAATTACAAAGTACAATCGATTTCTCCATGGACGATCTTTTATTTTGCAAACCGACCATAAACCCCTACTTACCATATTTGGATCAAAGAAAGGCATTCCCACACATACTGCGAATCGATTACAGCGATGGGCTGTAACCCTCTTAAACTATCAGTTTAAGATGGAACATGTATCCTCAAAAAAGTTAGGACACGCAGATGCATTATCACGGTTGATCCCTAAAAGAAGCGAAAGTTTCGAAGAAACGGTAATTGCTGCGCTTAAAGACGAAAGTGAATGTACAAGTTCAATGTGTAATATGATACGTGAACTTCCGGTAACTTTCGAAAAAATAAAAAAAGAGGCAGTAAATGACATTTTCATTAAGAAAATGAAAAATCAATTGGGATGGATAAAAAAAAATAAAAAGGTAGATCAAACAACGCCTTTTTCCATCTGTGAAGATGTGCTCATGTATGGTGAGAGGATCGTAATTCCACTAACGTTACAGAGGAAAATTCTGAAGGAATTTCATACAGGTCATCCGGGCATTTCGAGAATGAAATCCCTTATGAGAGGATATGTGTACTGGCCTGGTATGGACAAGGAAGTTGAAAAATGTGTCAAGACATGCAGAGGATGTCAATTAGCAGCTCGAGATCCTCCAGTAAAAACGACGCCATGGCCAAAGACGGACCTACCCTGGTCACGTCTGCATATTGATTATGCGGGACCTATAAATGGTTATTTTTACTTGATTATTGTAGATTCTTTTTCAAAATGGCCAGAAATATTTAAGTTTAGACATCCAACAGCAAAAAACACTGTGAGTGCGCTTAATGAAATTTTTAGCCGTTTTGGAGTGCCAAAAACCTTAGTGAGCGATAATGGAACAGCATTTACTGCTCATGAATTCAAAGAATTCTGTGACTCACTAAATATTCTACATATGACAACACCTGTGTACCATCCACGATCGAATGGGTTGGCCGAAAAATTTGTAGATACGTTTAAAAGGGCACTTAAGAAAAATCTTACTACGGACACAGACGAACAATGTATTCAAACATTTTTAGCAATTTACAGGGTGACACCAAATCCTAATAATAATGTCAATTCTTCCCCGGCTGAGCTAATGTTTGCAAGAAAGATAAGATCTGTCTTCGATAGGCTGCTACCAGAGAAAAAGAAAGTTTTCAAAAAAGAAAACCTTAATACCAAGTGCTTCTCCCCAGGTGAAAATGTATATTTCAAAAATTTTCAAAATGGACGAAATCAGTGGGTTGAAGGTATTATCAAAAAAAGGATTGGGAGCATGGTCTATACCATCCAAGGATTAAGTTTTGTCTGCAAAAGACACAGAAATCAAATACGTCCCAGACTGTCTCCAAATGTGGAAGAGACACCAATGGAAACATTGTGCGATATTTTTGATATACCAAAACCAGCGTGTGTACCGCAAACAATGAATATTTCGCCTGAACCGACCATACGGGCTGGACAGAAACCTTTACCCCGGGTAACGCTGACCAGAAGGAAAAGCGCAAGAAAGAGAAAAGTTACCAGGAGATTAAGCCCTGACCCTAAAAGGAAGAGGTATTTAAGCTAAAATCAGGAAGATTTCAGCTTCAGGGGGAGGTGTTGTGAAGGAACATAACTGGCTATACACCGGTTACAAACTGTATATATATATTGGACTGTTGGGCAGACAGCGGCAGACAAGCAGTCGCAGTAAGACGGATAGTCTTACGTGTTGATTATCAGACTTTCTTCCCCATACTTGTTACTATGTACTTCTATTTACCTTAGGCGAGCAGCCTTACGTTTCTGTATTATAAATAAACCCCATTACACATACCACTCGGTGTAACTCACGTTTGTCTTTATTTCCTAAGTATTTAGGAATATAACATAAACAAATCTCACTAAGCTGTATCTTTAGATTATAATGAAATTATTATTATTATTTTTTTTTTTTAAGAATAAATGATTTATTGTAATTTTATTATCTCCCTTGCCGGTGTAATGTAAAATATTCCCCTGTAAAAATTATTCTTTTTTTATCTGTAACGGAGAAATACTATTTTTAAGATCGGATTTTTTTCCCGATTTTCGATACTTATCGGATGAATTTCTATACAAAACATATTTAAGAACACTGCCAGACATTTAAATTAGCTTTGTCTGAAATTTGCAGAGGATAGGCTCAATCGTTTCGGAACATATGAGGAAGGAAGGCAAATACAAAGCGACTTTTATATAATAGTAGAGAAAGAGATAAGGATATAGACTAATCATTGTAAAAACATCACATTTTTTGGTTCATATTGTGTTTATACTTGCTGACAAAGCAAAGTAAAACAATGGTATGTCACGTAAGAGAACATCTCTAATAATTTTTAGATTCTTTTTTTTTTTTCAGCCCTTTGGACAAGGATTTTCTATTTATTTTTGTTTCACATATTTATTTTTAATTTTTTTGCTAAAATTTATTTTAACAGAGATTTTTTTTTAAACTATAATTGGCGCTTGTTAAGAGAGTCAACAGATCGATTTTTAAAAAAAATATGTTGTTTTAAGTCAAAAACAACAATACTTACTTAATTGGTCATGTCGAAAATAGTATCATATCCAAAAATTACGAAAATTCATTGCATAGAAAATTATTTATAGTTAAAAATAATTTTTACAGAAAATTGGGTAAAATGGCATTTTCCCTACATGTGAACACCTTGAAGATTGCAAATACAGGTGACATACTTATTTCCCTTTTCGCCACTTTAATAGCTAACGTACTGTTTAGACCAAAGCAATATACATTTTTTTTGCCCCCCCTCCCCCCGACAAAAGGAGGGTGGACCTGTAAATTCACCCTTGTTCGTTCATCCGTTCTTCTGTCCGCACTTTTCTCAATAACTACCTCTTGGAATTTTTGGAAATTTTGCACAAACATTAAATACGATATGAGTAAAAAAGTAACAGAACGGATT
>NC_136499.1:112839625-112877125 GCF_053919585.1 Euprymna scolopes | reverse complement strand
CTTAGTCGACTTACGCATTTTACTATTTCTTTTTTAATAGGATTTAAAAAATTATTTTTGGTACTCTAAATTATTGTACTTCAAAAAATAAATAGTAACATAAAAATAAATAAGATATCAATATATAAAATAAAAAGATATTAATATATAAAAATAAAAAGATTAAAATATAAAAATAAAAAGATGTTGACGTATAAAAATAAAAAGATATTGACATATAAAAATAAAAAAGATATAAACATAAAAATAAAAAAGATATTAACACATAAAAATAAAAAGATATTAACATATAAAAATAAAAAGATTAACATATAAAAATAAAAAAAGATATTAACATATAAAAATAAAAAGATATTAACATATAAAAATAAAAAAGATATTAACATATAAAAATAAAAAGATATTAACATATAAAAATAAATAAGATATTAGCACATAAAAATAACAAAGATATTAACATATAAAAATAACAAAGATATTAACATATAAAAATAAAAAAGATATAAACATAAAAATAAAAATATATTAACATATAAAAATAAAAAGATATTAACATATAAAAATAAAAAGATATTAATATATAAAAATAAAAAGATTAACATATAAAAATAAAAAAAGATATTAACATATAAAAATAAAAAGATATTAACATATAAAAACAAAAAAGATATTAACATATAAAAATAAAAAGATATTAACATATAAAAATAAATAAGATATTAGCACATAAAAATAACAAAGATATTAACATATAAAAATAACAAAGATATTAACATATAAAAATAAAAAAAGATATAAACATAAAAATAAAAATATATTAACATATAAAAATGAAAAGATATTAACATATAAAAATAAAAAGATATTAACATATAAAAATAAAAAGATTAACATATAAAAATAAAAAAAGATATTAACATATAAAAATAAAAAGATATTAACATATAAAAATAAAAAAGATATTAACATATAAAAATAAAAAGATATTAACATATAAAAATAAAAAGATATTAACATATAAAAATAAAAAGATTAACATATAAAAATAACAAAGATATTAACATGTAAAAATAAAAAGATATTAACATATAAAAATAAAAAAAGTTATAAACATAAAAATAAAAATATATTAACATATAAAAATAAAAAGATATTAACATATAAAAATAAAAAGATATTAACATATCAGAATAAAAAGATTAACATATAAAAATAAAAAAAGACATTAACATATAAAAATAAAAAGATATTAACATATAAAAATAAAAAGATATTAACATATAAAAATAAAAATATATTAACATATAAAAATAAAAAGATATTAACATATAAAAATAACTAAGATATTAACATATAAAAATAAAAAAAGATATTAGCATATAAAAATAACAAAGATATTAACATATAAAAATTAAAAAAGATATTAACATATAAAAATAAAAAGATATTAACATATAAAAATAAAAAGATATTAACATATAAAAATAAAAAGATTAACATATAAAAATAAAAAAAGATATTAACATATAAAAATAAAAAGATATAAACATAGAAAAAAAAAAAAAGATATAAACATAAAAATAAAAATATATTCACATATAAAAATAAAAAGATATTAACATATAAAAATAAAAAGATAGTAACATATAAAAATAAAAAGATATTAACATATAAAAATAAAAAGATATTAACATATAAAAATAAAAAGATTTACATATAAAAATAAAAAGATTAACATATAAAAATAAAAAAAGATATTAACATATAAAATAAAAAGATATTAACATATAAAAATAACAAAGATATTAACATATAAAAATAAAAAAGATATTAACATATAAAAATAAAAAGATATTAACATATAAAAATAAAAATATATTAACATATAAAAATAAAAATATATTAACATATAAAAATAAAAAGATATTAACATATAAAAATAAAAAAGATATTAACATATAAAAATAACTAAGATATTAACATATAAAAATAAAAAAAGATATTAGCATATAAAAATAACAAAGATATTAACATATAAAAATTAAAAAAGATATTAACATATAAAAATAAAAAGATATTAACATATAAAAATAAAAAGATATTAACATATAAAAATAAAAAAGATATTAACATACAAAAATAAAAAAGATATAAAAATAAAAATAAAAAGATATTAACATATAAATATAAAAAAGATATTAACATATAAAAATAACAAAGATATTAACATATAAAAATAACAAAGATATTAACATATAAAAATAAAAAAAGATATTAACATATAAAAACAAAAAAGATATTAATATATAAAAATAACAAAGATATTAACATATAAAAATAAAACGATATTAACATATAAAAATAAAAAAAGATATTAACATATAAAAATAAAAAGATATTAACATATAAAAATAAAAACAGATATTAACATATAAAAATAAAAAAAGATATTAACATATAAAAATAACAAAGATATTAACATACAAAAATTTAAAAAAATATTAACATATAAAAATAAAAAGATATTAACATATAAAAATAAAAAGATATTAACATATAAACATAAAAAAGATATTAACATATAAAAATAAAAAAGATATTGTCATATAAAAATAAAAAGATATTAACATATAAAAATAAAAAGATATTAACATATAAAAATAAAAAGATATTAACACATAAAAATAAAAAAGATATTGTCATATAAAAATAAAAAGATATTAACATATAAAAATAAAAAGATATTAACATATAAAAATAAAAAGATATTAACATATAAAAATAAAAAGATATTAACATATCAGAATAAAAAGATTAACATATAAAAATAAAAAAAGACATTAACATATAAAAATAAAAAGATATTAACATATAAAAATAAAAAGATATTAACATATAAAAATAAAAATATATTAACATATAAAAATAAAAAGATATTAACATATAAAAATAACTAAGATATTAACATATAAAAATAAAAAAAGATATTAGCATATAAAAATAACAAAGATATTAACATATAAAAATTAAAAAAGATATTAACATATAAAAATAAAAAGATATTAACATATAAAAATAAAAAGATATTAACATATAAAAATAAAAAGATTAACATATAAAAATAAAAAAAGATATTAACATATAAAAATAAAAAGATATAAACATAGAAAAAAAAAAAAAGATATAAACATAAAAATAAAAATATATTCACATATAAAAATAAAAAGATATTAACATATAAAAATAAAAAGATAGTAACATATAAAAATAAAAAGATATTAACATATAAAAATAAAAAGATATTAACATATAAAAATAAAAAGATTTACATATAAAAATAAAAAGATTAACATATAAAAATAAAAAAAGATATTAACATATAAAATAAAAAGATATTAACATATAAAAATAACAAAGATATTAACATATAAAAATAAAAAAGATATTAACATATAAAAATAAAAAGATATTAACATATAAAAATAAAAATATATTAACATATAAAAATAAAAATATATTAACATATAAAAATAAAAAGATATTAACATATAAAAATAAAAAAGATATTAACATATAAAAATAACTAAGATATTAACATATAAAAATAAAAAAAGATATTAGCATATAAAAATAACAAAGATATTAACATATAAAAATTAAAAAAGATATTAACATATAAAAATAAAAAGATATTAACATATAAAAATAAAAAGATATTAACATATAAAAATAAAAAAGATATTAACATACAAAAATAAAAAAGATATAAAAATAAAAATAAAAAGATATTAACATATAAATATAAAAAAGATATTAACATATAAAAATAACAAAGATATTAACATATAAAAATAACAAAGATATTAACATATAAAAATAAAAAAAGATATTAACATATAAAAACAAAAAAGATATTAATATATAAAAATAACAAAGATATTAACATATAAAAATAAAACGATATTAACATATAAAAATAAAAAAAGATATTAACATATAAAAATAAAAAGATATTAACATATAAAAATAAAAACAGATATTAACATATAAAAATAAAAAAAGATATTAACATATAAAAATAACAAAGATATTAACATACAAAAATTTAAAAAAATATTAACATATAAAAATAAAAAGATATTAACATATAAAAATAAAAAGATATTAACATATAAACATAAAAAAGATATTAACATATAAAAATAAAAAAGATATTGTCATATAAAAATAAAAAGATATTAACATATAAAAATAAAAAGATATTAACATATAAAAATAAAAAGATATTAACACATAAAAATAAAAAAGATATTGTCATATAAAAATAAAAAGATATTAACATATAAAAATAAAAAGATATTAACATATAAAAATAAAAAGATATTAACATATAAAAATAAAAAGATATTAACATATAAAAATAAAAAGATATTAACATACAAAAATAAAAAAGATATTAACATACAAAAATAAAAAGATATTAACATATAAAAATAACTAAGATATTAACATATAAAAATAACTAAGATATTAACATATAAAAATAAAAAAAGATATTAGCATATAAAAATAACAAAGATATTAACATATAAAAATTAAAACAGATATTAAAATATAAAAATAAAAAGATATTAACATATAAAAATAAAAAGATATTAACATATAAAAATAAAAAGATTAACATATAAAAATAAAAAAGATATTAACATATAACAATAAAAAGATATTAACATATAAAAATAAAAAAAGATATAAACATAAAAATAAAAATATATTAACATATAAAAATAAAAATATTAACATATAAAAATAAAAAAAAGATATTAACATATAAAAATAAAAAGATATTAACATATAAAAATAAAAAGATATTAACATATAAAAATAAAAATATATTAACATATAAAAATAAAAAGATATTAACATATAAAAATAAAAAAGATATTAACATATAAAAATAACTAAGATATTAACATATAAAAATAAAAAAAGATATTAGCATATAAAAATAACAAATATATTAACATATAAAAATAAAAAGATATTAACATATAAAAATAAAAAGATATTAACATATAAAAATAAAAAAGATATTAACATATAAAAATAAAAAAGATATAAAAATAAAAATAAAAAGATATTAACATATAAATATAAAAAAGATATTAACATATAAAAATAACAAAGATATTAACATACAAAAATAAAAAAGATATTAACATATAAAAATAAAAAAGATATTAACATATAAAAACAAAAAAGATATTAACATATAAAAATAAAAAAGATATTAACATATAAAAATAAAACGATATTAACATATAAAAATAAAAAAAAGATATTAACATATAAAAATAAAAAGATATTAACATATAAAAATAAAAAAAGATATTAACATATAAAAATAAAACAGATATTAACATATAAAAATAAAAAGATATTAACATATAAAAATTAAAAAAAATACTAACATATAAAAATAAAAAGATATTAACATATAAAAATAAAAAGATATTAACATATAAAAATAAAAAAGATATTAACATATAAAAATAAAAAAGATATTGTCATATAAAAATAAAAAGATATTAACATAAAAAAATAAAAAGATATTAACATATAAAAATAAAAAGATATTAACATATAAAAATAAAAAGATATGAACATATAAAAATAAAAAAGATATTGTCATATAAAAATAAAAAGATATTAACATATAAAAACAAAAAAGATATTAACATATAAAAATAAAAAAAGATATAAACATAAAAATAAAAAAGATATTAACATATAAAAATACAAAAGATATTAACATATAAAAATAAATAAGATATCAATATATTAAATAAATAACAATTCAATATATAAAAAGAAATAAAATATCAATATATAAAATAAAAGGATATTAATATATGAAAATAAAAAGATTAACATACAAAAATAAAACAGATATTAACATAAAAATAAAAAAGATATTAAAATAAAAATAAAAAAAGATATTAACATATAAAAATAAAAAAAGATATTAATATATAAAAATTAAAAAAGATATTAACACATAAAAATAAAAAGATATTAAAATATAAAAATAAAAAAGATATTAACATATAAAAATAAAAAAAAATATAAACATAAAAATAAAAAGATATTAACATATAAAAATAAAAAAGATATTAACATATAAAAATAACAAAGATATTAACATATAAAAAACAAAAAGATATAAACATAAAAATAAAAAGATATTAACATATAAAAATAAACAAGATATTAACATATTAAAATAAAAAAGATATTAACATATAAAAATAAAAAAGATATTAACATATAAAAACAAAAAAAGATATAAACATAAAAATAAAAAAGATATTAACATATAAAAATAAAAAAGATATTAACATATAAAAATAAATAAGATATCAATATATTAAATAAATAAGACATCAATACATAAAAAGAAATAAAATATCAATATATAAAATAAAAAGATATTAATATATGAAAATAAAAAGATTAACATATAAAAAAAAAATATACTAACATATAAAAATAAAAAGATATTAACATAAAAATAAAAAAGATATTAACATAAAAATAAAAAAAGATATTAACATATAAAAATAAAAAAGATATTAATATATAAAAATTAAAAAAGATATTAACACATAAAAATAAAAAGATATTAACATATAAAAATAAAAAAGATATTAACATATAAAAATAAAAAAAGATATAAACATAAAAATAAAAAGATATTAACATATAAAAATAAAAAAGATATTAACATACAAAAATAAAAAAGATATTAACATATAAAAATAACAAAGATATTAACATATTAAAATAAAAAAAGATATTAACATATAAAAATAACAAAGATATTAACATATAAGAATAAAAAAGATATTAACATATAAAAATAACAAAGATATTAACATATAACAATAACAAATATATTAACATATACAAATAAAAAGATATTAACATATACAAATAAAAAAGATATTAACATATAAAAATAAAAAAGATATTAACATATAAAAATAAAAAGATATTAACATATAAAAAAAAAGATATTGTCATATAAAAATAAAAAAGATATTAACATATAAAAATAACAAAGATATTAACATATAAGAATAAAAAAGATATTAACATATAAAAATAAAAAAGATATTGTAATATAAAAATAACAAAGATATTAACATATAAAAATAAAAAGATATTAACATATAAAAATAGATAAGATATGAACATATAAAAATTAAAAAAGATATTAACATATAAAAATAAAAAGATATTAACATATAAAAATAAGAAAGATATTAACATATAAAAATAAAAAAAGATATTAACATATAAAAACAAAAAAGATATTAACATATAAAAATAAAAAAGATATTAACATATAAAAATAAAAAGATATTAACATATAAAAATAAAAAAAGATATTAACATATAAAAATAAAAAAAGATATTAACATATACAAATAACAAAGATATTAACATATAAAAATTTAAAAAAATATTAACATATAAAAATAAAAAGATATTAACATATAAAAATAAAGAGATATTAACATATAAAAATAAAAAAGATATTAACATATAAAAATAAAAAAGATATTGTCATATAAAAATAAAAAGATATTAACATATAAAAATAAAAAGATATTAACATATAAAAATAAAAAGATATTAACATATAAAAATAAAAAGATATTCACATATAAAAATAAAAAGATATTAACATATAAAAATAAAAAAGAGATTAACATATAAAAATAAAAAAGATATAAACATAAAAATAAAAAGATATTAACATATAAAAATAAAAAAGATATTAACATATAAAAATAAAAAAAGATATTAACATATAAAAATAAATAAGATTTTAACATATAAAAATAAATAAGATATTAACATATAAAAATAAAAAAGATATTAACATATAAAAATAAAAAAAGATATTAACATATAAAAATAAAAGGATATTAACATATTAAAATAAAAAAAGATATTAACATATAAAAATAAATAAGATATTAACATATAAAAATAAAAAGATATTAACATATAAAAATAAAAAAGATATTAACATATAAAAATAACAAAGATATTAACATATAAAAATAAAAAGATATTAACATATAAAAATAAAAAGATATTAACATATAAAAATAAAAAAAGATATAAACATAAAAATAAAAAGATATTAAAATATAAAAATAAAAAAGATATTAACATATAAAAATAAAAAAGATATTAACATATAAAAATAAAAAGATATTAACATATAAAAATAAAAAAGATATTAATATATTAAAATTAAAAAAGATATTAACATATAAAAATTAAAAGGATATTAACATATAAAAATAAATAAGATATTTACATATAAAAATAAAAAAAGATATTAACATATAAAAATAAAAAGATATTAACATATAAAAATAAAAAAGATATTAATATATAAAAATTAAAACAGATATTAACATATAAAAATAAATAAGATATTAACATATAAAAATAAAAAAAGATATTAACATATAAAAATAAAAAGATATTAACATATAAAAATAAAAAGATATTAACAAATAAAAATTAAAAAAGATATTAACATATAAAATTAAATAAGATATTAACATATAAAAAAGATATTAATATATAAAAATAAATAATTAATATATAAAAATAAACAATTAATATATAAAAATAAACTATTAACATATAAAAATGTATAAGGGACATAATTACGAGAAACACCCATACACATACGAGAAGTACTACTACAATTTCATCAATACAAAAGTTTAAATGTTGTATTTTTCAGTTGAATGTACTCCTGGAACGTATTTGCATAGCAGTAGTCAGTGTGAACTGTGTCCAGTCGGAACATACCAAGAAAATGTGGCTCAAACCAGCTGTGCTCCTTGTCCAGCGGACACAACCACCTTGGGCACTGGTCATATGAATATCAATGACTGTAAAAGTAAGTGTATATGAATTATTGTTTAAATGATTTTTTTTGTTGGACTTTTATGATTCTAGATATTTATAAACGTGGTTTCTGCCATTGCTTTGAATGTGTGTACATTTTTTTCCTCCTCATACCGATTTTAAAACATGGTATCCTGAGAAAATATGTTTTAGACACAATTTTATCCGGATATTTATAAACGACCTTTATAATAAAATTGTGTTTTTTTTAATTCAATTTTCACCTCAAACAAGGCACAGTGACATTTTTAAGTAGAGGGATACTATCGAGGTCATAAGTACCAGGGATAATATAAAGGGAGATAAGCAGCAAGATGCCTGTTCACATTACACTTGAACTTCTGCATGTCAGTACATTTGGGAAAGCAGAATCACAGAAGGGAGTTCCAAAGTCTAACAGTTCTGGGGAAGAAACTATTAGAATAGAAATTTTTGTACTAAATAGATTTCAACTCCAAATAATTCTTCATTTATTCATATTAAAAAAACATTTGTAATCTAAATAGATTGTAGCTAAATCTAAATTTTTTTAATTTTTTTTTTTTTTTATTCAATTTTCACCCCAAACAAGGCACAGTGCCACTTTGAAGCAGGGGGCTACTATTAGGGAATTAATTAGCGGGGTCATTATGAAGGGAGAAGAGTAGAAAGATGTTTGTTAACATTACACTTGAACTTCTGCATATCATTGCAGTTGGGAAAGCAGAATCCCGGAAGGGAGTTCCAAAGACCCGCAGTTCTGGGGAAGAAACTATTGGAGTAAAAGGCTTTCTTGCACCTAGGGATCTCCACTGTAAAGGGATGAGACTTAGTAGCTTGTCGGGTTTGTCGGAGGTAGTTACGTCGGGGAGGTACAAGTGTTTGCAGTTCGTCAGAGCATTCACCATTAAAGTATTTGTAGAACAGGCAGAGGGATGCAACATCTCGTCGATGGGACAGAGGTTGAAGCCTAGATGACAGTTCAGGACCTATCAGGTTGGCGACTCTTTTTTGAACCCTGTCCAGGAGCGAGAGACAAACAGCAGATGCACCAGCCCAGATGTGACAACAGTACTCCATACATGGGCGAATGGTTGCCTTATAGAGGTATAGGATACTGGCAGGCGTAAGTAGTTTTCTAGCACGGTAGAGGGAGCCAACCTTCCTTGCAGCAGCCTTGGCAATGCTCTCAATGTATCTATTCCAGTTCATATTCCCTGTAAACGTTAGGCCAAGGAGTTTAAAAGAAGTACTTTCAGGCAATGTGTTCTTGGCCATTGCTATTGGTGGTAGAGAAGGTTTCTTGTAGTTATTGAAGGAAACAAGCTTAGTCTTAGCAGCATTGAATGTGACCAACCATTTTTGTCTCCATTCCACTACAGATTGGAGGTCGTCCTCTAGTGTTTCTGCCATTTCCTTGGATATGCGTTCATTTGTTTTCCCCTCATATCTGTTATAGAGAGTGGTGTCATCGGCAAATATACCCATCTCCGAAACAATATTATCAGGGAGGTCGTTTATGAATATCAGGAATAATAGAGGTCCAAGGATAGACCCCTGAGGTACTCCTGCATTTATGTCATATTGTTTGGATGTATGTCCGTCGAGGACAACTTTGATTTTTCTATTACTTAAGAAGGATTTAATTACATTATGAATTCTTCCAGTGATTCCATATGATCTAATTTTCCTTAGAAGACCATCGTGCCATACCCTGTCAAAAGCCTTAGATATATCAAGGGCCACCGCTCTACCCTCCCCTGTTTTATCCAATGAACGGTATATACGTTCAGAAACTACAGTTAAGATATCTGCTGTTGAACGGGCTTGCCTGAATCCATATTGTTTGTCAGTCAGGAGTTTAGCAGCTGTTAGGTGCTGGACTAGGGCTTGATTAACTAAGGACTCAAATATTTTGGCGAAAAGCGGGAGGAGGCTAATGGGGCGATAATTTAGTGGGTCAGTTCTTTCACCAGAATTCTTGAAGACTGGTACCACAGAGGCGGTTTTCCAGCAGTCGGGAAAACAAGATTCGTTAAGGCATTTATTAGTTTGGACAGAACTGGAGCAACCTCGGCAGAGCATTTTTTTAATAGCACAGCCGGGATGAGATCTGGTCCACATGCTTTTGAGGTGTCTAGGTTTTTTATAATAGCATGTACCTGAGAAGGGGTGATTTCCAAATCGTCAAGTGTGGCGTCTGTTCGCAGAGGAAAATCAGGGAGTGAGTGGTGTACCGAGTTCAGTGTGGAGTTTGAGGCAAACCGACTGGCAAGCAGATTAGCCTTGTCAGTTGCCGTGCTAGCAACCTCATGATTGTTTGTTAGTGGGGGAATAATTGACTGTCCATTATTAACTACGCTGTTGTAGATTTTCCAAAAATCCCGGGTTCCTAATTTCTGTGCTTCGATGCGCTTTCTGGTGGTTTCAGAGTAATCTGTCTTAGCTGTGTCTATCACTCTCTTACAATTATTTCTAGCTTCTATAAACTTCTGTTTATTTGAGCTGGACTTATGTCGGTTGAATCTGCGGAACGCATGCTGCCTTTGACAAATGGCAGCTGCACAAGCAGAAGAAAACCATTGGGGAGAGTGGGGCTTGCTATAGAATTTCCGTGTGGGAACATGTGCTTCAATAGCAGTTTTGAACCATTCAGTTGTCTCATTTGCACACTGTTCCGCTGGAAGAGTAAAGATATTTTGCCATGGGGCATCTCTGATGAGCTCCCTGATGGCTTCCCAATCAGCCTTTTTGTAATACCTAGTTGTTTTGAGAAGTGGGTCTCCAGTTTTAGGGTGAGAATTTAGGCTGATTTCTACCATTATCACAGCGTGATCAGCATTCCCGAGTGGGCTGTGGGCATTTGTTGTACAGTCATTGGGAACCGTTGTCAGAAAGAGATCTAGAAGTGAGGCATGTTGATCGTGCTGGTCTGGGAAACGTGTCGGAAATGTAACCAACTGAGATAGGGAATGAGATATAGAGAAGCTATGAGTTGCGCTACCAGCTACGTCTGTGTGATTTAAATAGATTTTAATAGCTAAATCTAAATAGATTTTAATAGCTAAATCTAAATAGATTTTAATAGCTAAATCTAAATAGATTGTAGCTAAATCTAAATACATTTAAATAGTTTTTTTTTTATTTATTTTTTTTATTACATTTTCACCCCAAACAAGGCACATTGCCACTTTGGTGTAGGGGGCTACTATCAGGGGAAACAACTACTGGGGCACTATGTTGGGATTTGGGCAGCAAGATGTCGGTTCACATTACACTTGAACTTCTGCATGTCAGTACAGTTAGGGAAGCAGGGACCTGGAATGGAATTCCAGAGTCTAGCGGTTCTGGGGAAGAAACTACTGGAGTAGAAATATCTTTTACATCTAGGGATCTCTTCTGTGTGGGGGTGGGATTTAGCTGCCTGTCGGGTTTGTTGAGGGTGTCTACGTTGTGGGGGCACAAGTGTCTGCAGTTCGTCAGAGTATTCACCATTAAAATACTTGTAGAAAAGGCAGAGGGATGCAATATTTCGTCGACGGGACAGAGGCTGAAGCTTAGATGCCGATTCAGGGCCTATCAGATTGGCGACTCTCTTTTGAACCTTGTCTAGGAGCGAGAGACTAGCAGCAGATGCACCAGCCCAAATGTGGCAACAATACTCCATACATGGGCGAATGGTGGCCTTATAGAGGTACAGGATACTTTCAGGTGTCAGTAGTTTTCTAGCTAAATCATAATAGATTGTCAGTAGAATGTCAGTAGTTTTCTAGCTAAATCTAAATAAATTTTAGCTATATTTAAATAGATTTAAATAGCTAAATCTAAATAGATTGTAGCTAAATCTAAATAAATTTTAGCTATATTTAAATAGATTTAAATAGCTAAATCTAAATAGATTGTAGCTAAATCTAAATAAATTTTAGCTATATTTAAATAGATTTAAATAGCTAAATCTAAATAGATTGTAGCTAAATCTAAATAAATTTTAGCTATATTTAAATAGATTTAAATAGCTAAATCTAAATAGATTGTAGCTAAATCTAAATAAATTTTAGCTATATTTAAATAGATTTAAATAGCTAAATCTAAATAGATTGTAGCTAAATCTAAGTAGATTTTTACTCTAAATAATTCTTCATTTATTAATATTAAAAAAAACACATTTGTAATGCCTGCATAAAATTATTTTTTGCATTTTGCTTTTTGATTCTTAGCTAAATGATTTTTAGGATAAATTATAATGATAAATTTTAAGGGTGAATTTTAAGGATAAATTTTAATGATAAAATTTTAAGGATAAATTTTAATGATGAATTTTAATGATGCGTTTTAAGGATAAATTTTAATGATGAATTTTAATGATGAATTTTAAACATGAATTTTGAGGATAAATTTCAATGATGAATTTTCATGATGAATTTTAAACATGAATTTTGAGGATAAATTCCAATGATGAATTTTAATGATGAATTTTAATGGTGAATTTTAATGATGAATGTTAATGATGAATGTTAATGATGACTTTCAATGATGAATTTTAAACATTAATTTTGAGCATAAATTTCAATGATGAATTTTAATGAGGAATTTTCATGATGAATTTTAATGATGAATGTTAATGATGAATTTTAATGATGAATTTTAATGATGAATGTTAATGATGAATTTTAATGATGAATTTTAATGATGAATTTTAATGATGAATGTTAATGATGAATGTTAATGATGAATTTTAATGATGAATTTTAATGGTGAATTTTAATGATGAATGTTAATGATGAATGTTAATGATGACTTTCAATGATGAATTTTAAACATTAATTTTGAGCATAAATTTCAATGATGAATTTTCATGATGAATTTTCATGATGAATTTTAATGATGAATGTTAATGATGAATTTTAATGATGAATTTTAATGATGAATGTTAATGATGAATTTTAATGATGAATTTTAATGATGAATGTTAATCTCATTCAAATCCTATTTTGTCTTTTGTCTTTACTAAAATGTTCAAATGATTAGGCATTTTTATTTCAAACGAAGCAAACTTATCATTAGAATATTTAAGACTTCAATAAAACTTCATAATCTTTAAAGCAAGAACCCATGGTATAGCGGTTAAAGTACTTGGTAAAATTAAAAAGTCAAACACATCTGTAGGTTGAAGGTTCAATCTTCAGTGTGAGCGAACCTCAAAAATACAATTGCATATTACTGAGGACTTCTATCCTATCATATTTAATGGAACGAGAGCTAACACCCCCCCCCCCCGGATTAAATAAAAGTGTTCCATTCAAAATTCTGTGCAGATTCTCGAGTTCGACAAAATATCCCTGAAGAAGATCGAAGGTTACATCGGCCAAAACGTTATGAAAATAACACTTAGATAAAAGCAATAATCCAAATCATATGAACGTTTTACTTTATTTTAATCATAACTTAAAAATTATAGAAATCTAAAAGAAAAAAAAAATGATAATATGAGGTACAGGACTGAGAGCAAGCAAAACTATATGGAGTGAAGAAGAAGAAGAAGAAGAAGAAGAAGAAGAAGAGAACTCTTTTTTATATTTAACTAGAAAAGTTACCTGGCGTTGCCCGGGGAAAGAGTGTAACATATATTTTAAAGATTTCTCTGTAACCAAGTGCAAGTGAGATACAGGGTGTCCAAAAAATCACTGAGGAGTTTAAAATCTTTGTCATTTCACCATTCATGATTGTTTTTTTTTTTCTATTTCAGATATTTTAAAGATAATATTTTGCAAATTAATCATCGATAAGTATAGCATTAAACAACGTACGCAAATTGTGAAATTGTTTTACAAAAATCAGGGATCATTTTGGCGACTACATTATTTCTCACTATGGCAATGTCAAATAGCCACCACGTTCCCCAGACTTGACTAGCCCCGACTTTTCTTGTGGGGATATATTAAAGAAAGAGCCCATGTTAACAAACCCTAAACCCTGCAAGAATTAAAGGAAAACATCAGGAACATACGAAATAAGGGAGTCAAATCGCAATCCACAGATTCTGCATTTATAACGTTTTAGAAAGAGCACAAATATGCAAAGCTAAAAAAGGGCAACATTTAAAAGACATTATTTTTCATAAATAATGATTGTTTGAATTTTGCATTTTTTTTTTTTTATAAATTCACAACGTCTTTGTCAGATTGTGTTAACATTACAGAAAGATATCAAAAATAAAGAATCTATTTCAGTTCCAAACTCTTCAGTGACTTTTTGGACATCCTGTGCAAACAACTGCACTTACAAGATGATTAGAATCTGAAAAAGATCTCTCAGTTGAAATAGTGTATGAATGTCTCCAACGAAAACAAAAGGATAAGAAAATTGGAAAAACAAAATGGGAAACGCTACAGATTGAATGTGGATATTTTAAGAATACACCTTCTCTTTTTCAACACCTTGCAAGGGAACCTTGTTTTGGAACAAGTTCCCCTCCCACTCCTTAAGCAAATATTATACAGCCAAAAATAGATAATCTTGAAAGTTAGACGGCGCTTCTACACTATTGGGACGAGATTTTGTAGTCGATAAATAGAGTTTTCAGATAAAAAACAATGGTTTCAACTGATTTTTTTTTTTTTTGCCAGTTCTAATAAGTAACAATGGTAGTTTCCAAATTATGCAGTCGGAATTACCTCAATATTACTGAATTATTTAAAAAAAAAAAAAAAAAATTTAATCGTGGTAGCAGGTGAAAATTGCTGCGATCTTGTTTAAATCAAAACGGAAAATTACCTCCCTTTTGAAATCTCCCGTGTTTTACGATTGTTTTCTTCGAATTCTATTTTTTTAATTTTTTTTAATAAATAATTTTCTACCTTATCGATTTTCTTGCTTTTTGGATATAATAATATTAAAAACACAACAGAAATACATAGATACCATAGTTTTCATGTGAGATTCAGTTTTATGATTTCCGAAATCTCGTCCCGATAGTGTAGAAACGCCAGTTAGACAATAATTTTAAACAATAAAAAAATATTTTTTTCTCTTCTTGCAGAGAAGTGTCCGCCGGGCGAATTCTTCGATATGCAAAAAAATGACTGTGAGAAATGCGATGTTATCAGTTACCAGGACTTGGAAGGTCAATTTTTCTGCAAACCTTGCTTAGATGGAAAGAGCACACAAATAAAAGGTGCAACAAATGCAAACGACTGCACAGGTAAGTTGTTGGATGGATACTTATGAAAGCATCTTTTGGTCTCATCAGTAAGGCTAGGACAACAGCATATTCTTTTCATTGTTTTAACTCTCGAGTAAGCGTTGATATCTTATATGCTTTTATATTGAGTGGTTCTCGGTTGATTAACTGTGTCTAATTGTGTCGGATATATACTCGAGAGTCAAAACAATGAAAGAATATACTGCTATCATAGCCCTAGTCATGATTAAGGCTAGGACAACAGCATATTCTTTTCATTGTTTTAACTCTCGAGTGTGTAAGCGTTGATATCTTATATGCTTTTATATTGAGTGGTTCTCGGTTGATTAACTGTGTCTAATTGTGTCGGATATATACTCGAGAGTCAAAACAATGAAAGAATATACTGCTGTCATAGCCCTAGTCATGATTAAGGCTAGGACAACAGCATATTCTTTTCATTGTTTTAACTCTCGAGTGTGTAAGCGTTGATATCTTATATGCTTTTATATTGAGTGGTTCTCGGTTGATTAACTGTGTCTAATTGTGTCGGATATATACTCGAGAGTCAAAACAATGAAAGAATATACTGCTATCATAGCCCTAGTCATGATTAAGGCTAGGACAACAGCATATTCTTTTCATTGTTTTAACTCTCGAGTGTGTAAGCGTTGATATCTTATATGCTTTTATATTGAGTGGTTCTCGGTTGATTAACTGTGTCTAATTGTGTCGGATATATACTCGAGAGTCAAAACAATGAAAGAATATACTGCTATCATAGCCCTAGTCATGATTAAGGCTAGGACAACAGCATATTCTTTTCATTGTTTTAACTCTCGAGTGTGTAAGCGTTGATATCTTATATGCTTTTATATTGAGTGGTTCTCGGTTGATTAACTGTGTCTAATTGTGTCGGATATATACTCGAGAGTCAAAACAATGAAACAATATACTGCTGTCATAGCCCTAGTCATGACTAGGACTATGACAACAGCATATTCTTTTCATTATTTTGACTCTCGAGTGTGTATCTGTTATTTTATACGCTTTTATATAGAGTGATGTGGTTATTGGCTGATTAACTGTGTCAGATATATACTCGAGAGTCATGACAATGAAAAGTATATGCTGTTCTCATAACCCTACTTATCAGTCATGGAAATTATCTATATATTAATACGATAGCGTGTATGTTATTTTCTGTGTCACGCTTACATCCGGGTCGCTTAATTGTTATGTACTTCCATTTCTTGTCATAAATAATTTTACCAAGAATTCTTCATAAGTTTTGGTTTCGGTTTCGATTATAAATGATGGGACTCCCGAGGTCTATTTTTTTTTTTAAATAATTTTATCAAAAATTCTTCATAAGTTTTGGTTTCGGTTTCGATTACGGCTGGAGTGATATATATATATATATATATATATATATATATTATTTTTTTTTTTTTTTAAATTCCACAGGGACTCATTCATATGTAATATATTGATGTTGGCATTCTGTAGATGTTCAGCGTAAATAGAGACGCTCTGATATTATTGTAGCTCTTTTGTTAAAACTACAAAAGTATTTATCAAAGCTAGCATAAACGCCCAGCATAGCCCGGTAGTAAAGTACGCTTAAATATGATATTTTAATTCTTGCATTCTAAGAGTTCTTCATAAGTTTTAGTTTCTCATCGATCATGGAAATTTTAAAATTAAATTTTTTTTTATTATATTTTCACCTCAGACAAGGCATGGTGCCACTTAGATGTACGTGGCTACTATCAGGGATATTAATATATAAAAATAAATAAGATATCAATATATAAAAATAAGATATCAGTATATAAAAATAAGATATCAATATATAAAAATAAGATATCAATATATAAAAATAAGATATCAATACATAAAAATAAATAAGATATCAATATATAAAAAAATAAGATATCAATATATAAAAATAAATAAAATATCAATATATAAAAATAAATAAGATATCAATATATAAAAATAAGATATCAATATATAAAAATAAGATATCAATACATAAAAATAAATAAGATATCAATATATAAAAAAATAAGATATCAATATATAAAAATAAATAAAATATCAATATATAAAAATAAATAAGATATCAATATATAAAAATAAGATACCAATATATAAAAATAAGATATCAATACATAAAAATAAATAAGATGTCAACATATAAAAATAAAAAAGATAAACCATTAATATATAAAAATAAATAAGATATTAATATATAAAATGAACAATATATTAATATATAAAAATGAACAATATATTAATATATAAAAATGAACAATATATTAATATATAAAAATGAACAATATATTAATATATAAAAATGAACAATATATTAATATATAAAAATGAACAATATATTAATATATAAAAATGAACAGTATATTAATATATAAGAATGAACAATATATTAATATATAAAAATGAACAATATATTAATATATAAAAATGAACAATATATTAATATATAAAAATGAACAATATATTAATATATAAAAATGAACAATATATTAATATATAAAAATGAACAATATATTAATATATAAAAATGAACAATATATTAATATATAAAAATGAACAGTATATTAATATATAAGAATGAACAATATATTAATATATAAAAATGAACAATATATTAATATATAAAAATGAACAATATATTAATATATAAAAATGAACAATATATTAATATATAAAAATGAACAATATATTAATATATAAAAATGAACAATATATTAATATATAAAAATGAACAATATATTAATATATAAAAATGAACGATATATTAATATATAAAAATGAACAATATATTAATATATAAAAATGAACAATATATTAATATATAAAAATGAACAATATATTAATATATAAAAATGAACGATATATTAATATATAAAAATGAACAATATATTAATATATAAAAATGAACAGTATATTAATATATAAAATGAACAATATATTAATATATAAAAATGAACAATATATTAATATATAAAAATGAACAATATATTAATATATAAAAATGAACAATATATTAATATATAAAAATGAACAATATATTAATATATAAAAATGAACAATATATTAATATATAAAAATGAACGATATATTAATATATAAAAATGAACAGTATATTAATATATAAGAATGAACCATATATTAATATATAAAAATGAACAGTATATTAATATATAAGAATGAACAATATATTAATATATAAACATGAACAATATATTAATATATAAAAAGGAACAATATATTAATATATAAAAATGAACCATATATTAATATATAAAAATAAATAATATATTAATATATAAAATGAACAATATATTAATATATAAAAATGAACAATATATTAATATATAAAAATGAACAATATATTAATATATAAAAATGAACAGTATATTAATATATAAGAATGAACAATATATTAATATATAAAAATGAACAATATATTAATATATAAAATGAACAATATATTAATATATAAAAATACATGACATCTATATATTAATATGATAGCGTGTATGTTATTTTCTGTGTCACGCTTACATTGGAGTAATTTAATTGTTATGTACTTCCATTTCTTGTAATAAATAATTATACCAAGAGTTCTTTATAAGTTTTGGTTTCGCTTTCGATTATAGCTGATGGCACTTAAGGCATCTATTTTTTTATAAATAATTTTGTCAAGAATTCTTCATAAATTTTAGTTTCAGTTTCGATTATGGCTATATATATATTTTTTTCATAATTTTTTATTCCAGTTTCGATTTTAGCTAATGCACCCAAGTCATATATATATATATATATATATATATATATATATATATATATATATATATATATATATATATATATATATATATATATATATATATATTCTTTTCATTTTTGAAATCGCAACTTTATAATATATAAAAGTCGATAGAACATTAATTCTATAATAATATATACGAAATTTGCAAGAATTAAAATATCATATTTAAGCATACCATACAACCAAGTATTTCTAACTTAGATAAATACATTTACAGTTTTAACAAAAAAGCTACAATAATATCAGAGCGTCTCAATTTACACTGAACATCTACAGAATGCCAACATCAATATATTACATATGAGAGGGTCCCCTGTGGAATTTCCGCAGGGCCTGCTGGTCTTTTTTATTTTTATTTTTATTTTATTGCATTTTCACCCCAGACAAGGCACAGTGCCACTTTAATTTCGAGAGCTACTATTGGGACATAAATTGCAGGGATTTTGTGTAAGGAGTTTTGCGGCAAGAGGTCTGTTTTAACATTACACTTGAACATCTGCACGTCAGTACAATCACTTTGTTTCTGTTGAGTTTAGGTACAAGAAATGACATATTAAACTACTCCCCCATCCCCACAAAAGAAGAAGGTAATGCTTGAGAGGATGCTATCATAACCACCGAACACATACTACACTACCTCTCCCTAAAAGAGTGAAATAATACAGAGACGATGGTTTCCTGAAAACAGAACAGATACTACACTATCTCTTTCCATAATTTTGTACCCCTTACTCCGCTAATAATATCAAGCAAGTGACGTCACCAAATTCACCCGTTCTAGGTCCCAATTGGCCACTCAGTATATGGTAAGCACTCTGGTTAAGGCCTTGGATGTGGAAATGTTCTGTCTGACAAATCATCACTCTCCTCACGTTGTGGAAAAATCAAGTCTGTGTCACTGGGAAGCAAAGGTCATTTCAGGCAAAAAGAACAAAAGAATAATTCTTTGAAGACTGTTGTTTTGTTTTTTTTGTATGAAGTAATAATCAGTCGTAGAAAGATTTTACAGCTCTGGTCATTCACAAGTCTCTGACTTAAGCTCTTAATATTTGTGCTTGGACGGCACTAAGTCTGGACAATTTTCAAGTTTAGTGATTTCAACCTTAAGTCATGGAGCAATCTCTCAACGGCAGAGCAGAGTCCATTTCTTAACGGTTAGGATTCAGTTGGCGAGCAAAGCCAAGTACCTGAAGCTCACTTATCGACTCAGAGGAGCATAACTCCACCCATCTCCAATAGAATTTAATTCATAATTCTCAATAATACCTTATCGGTAATATCCTACAATTCTTCATTCTGAAGAATATATTATCAGACCATGAATGACCAATGGACTTTTAGGTCTGCCCCTCTTTCCTTCTTCTTCATCTATTTTCATTTCTCTCTGCTACAATGACAGGGAAAGGGGGGGTCCTGAAATTGTCAACGCATTTTCTTAATCGACACAACTCTTATTTGTTTAATTTATTACGAAAATTTCAACCACTTGAAAGGGCCCTTTAACAGGCAATTCAATTATCAATCATCGCTGTGTATGTGTGTGGTTCATCTCTCAGCCCTGACAACCAGTTCACCACATGACATTTAAGAACTCAGTCAGTGACGTCTTGTTTTTGATATCAGTCAAGTCTCTTGTTCTATTTATAACAAAGGGATTTTTTAACTAGCGGGGATGCCTGGCGTTGCCCGAGTGTTTGGAGGCATACGTTGAGCAAAAAGTGGTAGTAGGCAGGCAGGCTCGAACCCATACTGTAAAGGAGAAAAAGAATGTGAAAAAAAAAAAGAAGAAGATAGTGAATTAAATGAGTTAGTAATTAACTTTTTCCTTGGTGGAGGATATTGCCGCAAAGACGAAATAAAAAAAAAAATTTTAAATAGAGAGAGACGTGGGATCGAACTCGAAATTGTAGAGTAATTAGTCTTCCTCACTAACCATTAGGCCAAAGAAGACAGCGAATTTAATGAGTTGGTAATTTAGTTAAGAATCAAAGGAGTCGAGGCAGAAATGAAAGTTGCTTTAAAACCTGGCCTGGGGCCAGTTAAGCTTTCCGCTTTCTGTCATGGTATTTATTTGCTCCCCCACGAAAGCAAATTAGACATAAGGCCGTTTTTAATGTGGGGGAAAACCAGCTCCCCCAAGAAAGGGTGCACTCTGGCAGTATCTAAAATAATAATTGTCTCAGTATGAAGGGTTTCCCCTACGTTGACCAAGGAATAATTACAGAACAGATACTATCTGGCTTGAAGGCCGGGAGTTGGCTGTGTATTTATTTGCTTCCCCACTGAGCAAATTAGGCACAAAGCCATTTTTTAATGTGGAGACATTAGAGAAATGGGGACCAGCTCCCCAGGGAGTAGGGGAGCTGGATAGTGACAATTGGTATGAAGGGTTTCCCTTACATTGACTAATAACTGATTGCCACAAGCAAACACTCGAAATGAGGGAATTTTTTAAAACTCAATAAAAAAAAAGATAGAGACGATGTCCGTTTGCAAATCTGAGATATTACGATCTAGGAAGTATAAGAAAATTTCTCTTGAAATCTGACGTCTTCATGTCTTCATGGCCATACAAAAACGCTCGTGCCCATTTTGCCTTTTATATCATAGATAACAATAATAATAATAAAAAGCAGATAGCCAAATCTTCCCCTGAGATCAGCTGACAGGACTATCTTCAGCAAAAAAAATGTCCGGCACACCTTTATAAAGGCCATTATTTTTTTTTTATCAAAACGTCAGCCAATTTTTTATTTCACAAATTCTCGGGGGGAAAAAGTGGCTTTAATAAGGCTCTCTCTTCATTATTAGATTAATGTTTTTGTTTATTGCCCAAAACAACTCCATCTTTATCAATCCTTTTTTTATGACCCCTACAAGTATTTAACACAGTTCAAACTTTTTGTTCTTTCCTGTTCTTTCTCTGCCTTTCTTTTTTTTTTTTTCCATTATCTGAATTCCAACGTTTGTATCCGTGGCATATCAACCCTTTTCATCTGTCAACAGTGTAACAATTTGAGCATTGAAAGATAGAGCAATAGTACACTAATGTAAATATCAGATTCAGATATACCGATACCACATCTCTCTTAGTAATAGACTAGCTGGACGCCTGGCGTTGCCCGGTCGTACAACATGCTTAAACATGATATTTTAATTTATGCAGATTGCATATGTATTATTATAGAACCAATCCTCTACTGAATATTATATATTACGAGGAATAATTTACCTGGTGGACTAATTTGCAAAAAATAAAATTAAAATTAAAAAAATAATAATGATAATGTTGTTCCTCAAATTTCGTCTATATTTGTTTACAATATCACGTCAGCTGATATTTGGGCTTGACAATCTTAAAAATAGTCTTTCTTCTCTTATAGATAAAAAAAAAAAAAAAGAAATTTTATTTTTTTTTACGGGGAAAAATTTTACATAATACTGACCAAGGTTGCACCAGTGTAATGTAAAATATTCCCCTGTAAAAATTATTCATTTTATCTATAAGAGAGGAAAGACTATTTAAGATCAGATTTTTTTCGATTTTCAATACTTATTGGACGAATTTCTGAACAAAACCTATCTAAGAAGACTGCCAGACATATAAATTACCTTTGTGTGAAATTTGCAAAAGATGGGTTCAACCTTTTCGGAACCTATGAGGAAGGAACTCACACACACAAAATGACTTTTATATAATAGTAGAGATAGATTCACATAAAAATTAAAGTTTCGAGATTCATTTTTGTTAAATTGAGAGAGGAGTTTGGTAGAGACTTTCTGCACACACACACAGACAAGGTTACTTTTATATATATATAATAATATATATAAATATATTTGTGTATGCTAGAACTTTTTCATCCTAAATGTAACGCAATGTAGAAAATATGCATAAATAGAACTGAGTGTTTTTTTTTTTACAAGGGTGTCACCACTGATCAAGGCCCAGAGGCCACTCGAGGATAAGGATTAATAGGTATACATTAGTCATTGTGATTTTAGCATAGTAAACAGTAGTTAAATGAAACCAATCATCCAATAAGAAACCATAAAAATGACAAATTAATTAATGAAAGTTCGTCTTTAAAAGGAATATGCAAATTAGTTAACTTTTATTTAATAGCTTGCATATCCATGACTGAGTATATTAAGAAGTTCGTTTTACTAATTTTTAAATAGAAAAGGTAGGTTTTTAATAGCAATGTAAGTGCGACAAAAAACTCAATTTTATATAGATAAAGATTAAAGCTTCTAAATTCTTCTTTTTTTTTTTTTTGTTGCTATTTTCCAATTTCAGAGACGTGTAAAGCTGGTTACGAATTCACCACAAACAGTTACTTATTGTCCAGTTTTTTGTTATGTTCCATTTATAAAGAAAAAAGCGTTAGATGTTATTATGTGTCGATAGTTAAGTAGTTCCTTTTTATTAACAAGGTTTCAACGACTGGGCAAGCTGATCTGAGTCTTTAACGTCTTTAAATTGTCAATTACAGAATATATAAAAGACTTTAAATCGAAAACATATTTGTTTTGTTATTGTTTGAAAACGATTCCAACTTGCAATGAAAAATACAAATAAATGAAATGCTGATGTAAAAACAAAAGCAAAAAGGATTTACAATTTTGTTCTTATTTGAATATTTTGAAAGGAAAAAAATGTCGATTAAAAAAAAGTTTTCATGGCTGTGTTTGTATTTACTTATGCATGCACAGAATTTTTAAAACCGGAAGCTGTAAACCGGATGGACGGTTTCAACGCCCAAGCAAGTCGATTTGAGTTTTATAATATAATAGATAAATTCATTTTTTTGTTATTTTCCAATTTCAGAGACGTGTGAAGCTGGTTATGAATTCACCACAAACTGCACCGCATGTCAGATTGGCTATTATCGTGAGGCTAACACCGCAAACACGTGTGTGAAATGCAGCAGTAACACAATCACTCCCAGCATTGGATCCACAAGTGAAAGTCAATGCAATATTAGTAAGTCACGAAAGCACGGCGATACACAAAAACACTTTTGAATGGCCATCTTTACTAAAACATTTTTCTTTCATATTTTCCTTTGTCGTCCTTTTATTTTGATCTCTTTACCTAGACTAACTCTGCCACAAGTAATTCCCCATTTTTGAATGAATCCAGATGTTTGTCTGTTGTACAGCGTTCACCCTAGGCGGGTTGAATTGGCTTCTTTTTTTTAAAAAAAACGGGTCACCACATATCAAGGCCTGGAGACCACTCAAGGATAAGGGTTAATGTGCATATGGTAGTCAAGAACTGGTGTGTCAACGTGATTATGCCGTATGTAAAACAGGTCAACTCATTCATTTGTATACAGACGAAGGGAAGTAACTCTAAGTTACTCATAAAACTTTTGTCAATGAAAAAATACATTCATCAATGCACAAAACTAGGGAGCTAACCCTTCACACAGTCGAAGAGAGACAACTCCTACAATTTTCACAGTATTAATTTTAGGTACTCTTGCATAATTTGACCCGAATTCTCGTGAATTCCCATCAAGCACGGATCGGGCGAGACCAGCAATCATCGGTGTCAGCCGAGCATCGTAACAGAAATAGACTAAGGAGAAAAACAAAACAAACCGGAAAAAAAAATAATGCAAATGCAAATAATCAAAAATAAAAAAAAAAACTATTTTGAAAAATGAAAAAAATGTTTATTTATTTTATTTTAGTATTTAATTTTTTTTTTTTTTTTTTTATTTATCAACAGAAAGTTTGTTTTTTTTTCTTCAAGAAAAGATTTTTTTAACCGTATAATTGTTAGGTGTAAGTACAATTTTTTTTTTGTTTTCTTTTTTTGTAACCGTATTTTTGTTCTTGTTTTTTTTTTTTTTTTTCAAGACTTTTGTTCAGTCAGGTTGTTTTTTGATGGGAAGCGGGGGGTCCAAAGAAATTAATTTTTTTTTTTTTTCAAAAAAATTGAAATTTTCTTTTTTTTTCGGTTGTTAATTGCTGGCGGAAAAAAATTTGAGATGAGGACATTTCCTTAGGAATCTTTTACTTTGGTCGACTGTCGACGGCAAAGATGGAGGAGATGGGGTAGAGGAAATATTTTTTAGGGTTGCCATTTCGAACACCCATGAATGATTTTTACTATTGTTGGAATCTCCAACTTGGATCACGCAAAAAACGATCCTGTGCGCAAGGATATCCATTGTCTGCACCGTCTATGTGTACATCTCCAGGAGAAACCATCCTTTAGACACAATCTTTTTTTAAGCAAACATTTGTGTTTACAATTGTTGCACTTCATTTTTGGGACAGCAATTTCTTCTCCTGACAATATAAGATTGTTTGCATCAATGTTTTCATTTCTTTTTCTAACATGCATAGATTTATTTTCTTGCCTGTCATTTTTCTGTTTGGCGAGTTTGAAAATATATTTGCTTCTCAGCTTTTTTTTTTTTTGGTTCAGTTGCTTTCTTCCAATTCGAATGTCGTCTGCTACTGTTTAGATAGCACTTTTTCATGGCTAATCAAACTCCCAGAAATTGAATTACAAAAAAATAAATAAATAATAAATAAGTAACTAATCAGAAAATAAAAAGTCACTCCCCCCCTTAATATCACCTTAAAAATAACTAAAAACATAACAGTAAAAAAAAAAAAAATTAAATAAATAAAATAAAAAGTCGAGTAAGCGTTTCAACATTTGAACAACGCTCATCTGACACTGATGATTGCAGGTCTCGCCCGATCCATGCTTGACGGAAATTCATGAGAATTTGAGTCAAATTATGCAAGAGTACCTAATTTTCAACACCATCACCCATGTCTGGGTAGAAGTTTTCAGTATTTTTACAATTTTATTCTAAGCATCGCTTGTACTGAAGATTTAACCTTTAATCTCCAGAATACTTTCACATAAACTCGACTGCTACTCAATACCATTATCCGTTGCACCACCAGTCCATGTTCCATCAGATTAGTGAAGATAATGCATCATTAAGGACATTCGGCGGACCTGAAGAATCTTGACCCCTCTCTATTTTTTATTTTCATCTTTTTTTTTCAATTTCTTCAGCAGATTATTATCGAATGGACACTAGTTTACCAGATTATCAAAAAAATGAAGAAAAAAAAAAGTCAACATCGAAATATTTGAAGGTATACCGAGTTTCTAATGCAACATTCTAGTAAAACGATCATCCATTTTAGAACAAATCAACGTTTTTTTAGGCCAAATTTCGCGAATTTCGCCTTTCTTTTTTTTTTTTTTAGCTTTTTTGGAGATTATTTTAAAAAGCGAAATGTCCAAAAACAAAGCTAAACTACTTAAAAAAGGCTAAATTTGTGAAATTTGACTTAAAACACTGAGTGGCTCTAAAATGGGTGATCGATTTATTAGAACGTTGTATTAGAAAATGAGCACTACATACAAATATTTGCATATTCACTTATTTTATTTCTTTTGAAAATCTGATAGACTAATGTCCATTCGATAGTAATCCAGTGAAAAAATGAAAAAAATAGATGAAAAAAAAAAAGAGGCGGGGGAGCAAGATTCTTCAATATACAGGGTGGGCCAAAACAAGGATCCTATCTTTAAATTTGAATAACTTCCACAAAATAAAAGTTAAACTCACCAAACTTTATGTGTGTGTAGACTGACCCTTCCGAGATTTTTTTGAAATAAACAAAACAAATTTTGGCCGAAAAACACTTCTTAAAACTTACATGAATTTATGAATTTTTAAAAATAGAACCCTTATTTTGGCCCACCCTGTATATCCATATATTCATTATTAAACAAAGTGGACAATTACTGTGGGGTTGGGGTGGGAGTGGGTCGCATATCTACCCTAAGCTGATGAAGTAGTAAGTTTCTAGGGAATATTAACTGCACGAGTAGCTCTTAGCTGCATACCATCTTTCTACTTAAGTGAATGTAAGCACAGTATTTGAAGACATGCAGAGAGACAGAAAAACTGTAAACAGAAGCCAAAGTGGATGAACCGATGAATGAAAAAAAGAAAACGAAGCTTTTTTCAAATCAACAACAACAAAACTTATTTAATGCGAGATGCGAAAGAGATGTTGTACACGCGAATTAAACAGTTTAATAGGAGGATTTGTTTATGAATTTGAATTGTGATTACTTGAGAAATGAAAATAAAAGAGAGAGAGAGAGAGAGTGAGAGATATTGTGTGTGTGTGTGTGTGTGTGTGTGTGTGTGTGTGTGTGTGTGTGTGTGTGTGTGTGTGTGTGTGTGTGTGTGTGACTAAATAGAAATCTAAATAAGGAGTATCGCTGGTGTTCGATAAAATACTCGAGCAAAAAATGATCGATGCCAAAAAACGATTCAATTGATCTAATGATATTTATTCTTTAAATTAAATTAATCTTTTTGAACTCGAGAATTTTTGACAATTTTTGAGGAAATTCAAACTTGCATCCTTTATCTGATCAATCGGGTATATTGTTCTCGTTCCATCAGCCATGCTCAAGCAGAAGTGTTAAGTAATTAAATTACATAATATAAGTGAAAAGAGGAAGTGTAGTGCATTGTGGGAAGTGGTTGAAAAGATAAAAATAAAAACATGGCAATCTTTGGAAAGGAAGGTTTTGAAAGAAAGAAAACAGAGTGAGAAACAGGGAAGAGAAAAAAAAAGCAAACTAAATGGAAATCTAAATAAGGAGTACCAGTGGCACTGGATAAAATACTCGTGTGAAAAAAAGATTGATGTCAAAACGAAATGAATGATAATATGCAGAGGTAGCAGTGAAAGTTTTAAACGTATGTGTATTTTTGTACTTATCAGCTAGATGTTTTTCTTTTCATAGCTGCACAGACACATGCACGCAAACACACACACACAAACACACACACATAGACGTGTATGCACGCACACGCAAACGCGTGCACACACACACACACACACACACGAAATATGGCTGGGGATACATTATTTAATAGTTGGACAAAGGAAAGCTAATGGTATGTCTATGTGCTTGTAACTAAGTTACAAAATTTCAAAATTCCTCCCTGTGATGACTGTGAGCGGTAGGAGGACTCCATATTTAGATGAAAAAAATAGGAACTATTTCCTCTAAAGATGGTTGTGATTGTGATGGTGTTGCTCTTAGGATGAAATAGGAGATTTTATTATAACGCATTAATGTGTCTAAAATGGAAAACGATTTTAAGTTTAGGAGGATTCACCAATCCTTGTACTTAGCATCTCATTTTTTTCTTCATTCGTCTTAATTTTTAACATTATCTGAAGAATTCTCTGTATGTATGCCTGATTTTTCTTCTTTTCCTTGTAGCTGCCTGCTTTGCTGGTACTTACCTAGACGAAACCAGCAATAGTTGCATCAAATGTGAAGTTGGCAAATATCAAGACGAGTCTAACCAAAAGTCTTGTAAAGCATGCCCAAGTGTAAATTACCGAACAGATGGAACCGGGTCAAAGGCCGCATCCGATTGTTACTGTAAGAAAACATATCAATACCAATTAATTTTCTGTTTTTTTTTTTTTTCTTTAAAGAAGTTATGCGACCTATCCCAGATAATATGTATATATACAGGATGTTCCAAAAGTCTTGAAAAAAATGTTCAAAGATATTCCATGTGAGCACGATTGGCCACATGACATACATCACGCCGAATGTGTCTCAGCATTGCGTTGTCAATGGTTGTGTTATTACGTGAAATAACTCTTTTATTTAGCTGTTTGTTTAACTCATTTTTGATCGGCCCTGTCGGTGGGGCATTAGAATACGCTGACTGCCCCCCTGCAGAGGGTAAAAGTCCCTTAATGGGGGTCCTGGATATGACCTTAAACTATATCCAGTGGTGAGGCCCCAGCTTGTGGGCTTTGGGGAGTGTGGAGCCACCCTTTAATTACCATTGCTCCCAGGTCCACTCTGACCCGGAATGGTAGTACCTGTTAGGGTCCCAACTATGGGTTAAATAGAAACCGACATGAAAACAACAAATATATTCTATTAAAAAAATTTTTCTTCAAAATCTTTGGATTCAGCATTAAATAACCCGAAAAGGGTTGATATGCCGTAAAACAAAAGATCAGGCCGTGACCGTGTAGTGTCCTAAATGTCTGTCTTAACAGCCGTGCTCATCTAGTCTCTGAGTGTGGATGCATGTGTGTCAGAACACATAGCAACGTATACATAATGACGTACGTGTCTTCTGCTGGGCCTCTGGGAGATTCTTCAGCCATCTGAACAAAGATGCTTCGAGACAGACCAAGACACTGTACGTTTTTATATATATTCTTTATTTCGTTTCATCAGCGCAGAACTAGAATGAATGACGGTCTTTGGCTTGTGGTTTCTCTGCATCCATTTGGAAACCATGGCTTCCTTATTTAACCCATCTTGTCTCTTGGACGTCTTGAAACAAACTCATTAAAATTAGCTCAGTTTATTCAAACCAGAACCTCAGACACGTTAGACTTGGTCTCCATTTGCATACTTTCCAGTGCAACTTGATCGGTCACCTAGTTTGATATCTGTCACAACATTACCCTTAAACCCTTTTTGTGCCTGCATGCTTGCTCAAATTTTATTGTTTCCCACAATTCAATTTATTCTTTACTCTACTAGATAGATAGACAAATAGATAGATAGATAAACTAATGACTGAATAAATGCTTTTTACCTGGGGTTTACATAACACTTGTAACAGATTCTGTTATTCATTCCATTCTCTGAGCATAAGAATCCATTTGCCATTAATTTACCGCTTATCTCGGCATTGTTTCCAGTCGTTCTGGTCTTCTCCTTGCCACTGGACTCAAACAGTGCCGATTCAGGAGAGATGTGGTTGAGGATTGCACAACCCTTGCCTCACAATTACACGCACTACTGCCCCTACAGAGGGTATCCTTTGTCTTTCGAAACTGAACGGAAGCATGAGGGAATTTACCATGCCATCTCACTATGGATTTTCTTTCTGGTTGCTGTTTTCTGAATTTTTTTTTGTGAAATGTACATTGAATAAGTGTCCATGATTCAGGTTTTTCAAATCCAGGCACACAAAATGCCTTTTCTGTTTGAGTGAACGTCATTACGGGATCTGAAAAGAAATAAAAAAAATTAATAGCTTTACAAAAAAATTAACGCGTTTTTAAAATGGCACCACTTCCATCTTACCACAATTCATAGTTAAGCAGATATGGGGACTTGAAATGCACCCAAGACTTTAGGAACACTCTGTATATATACACATGTTAAATGCCAATTGTTAGACTACATCTGCCATTATAATAATAAAGCTAATAACTACATTGGTTTTACAACAACTTCCTTATCCTGTTGATTCACCATGCAAACTTCAGCATTTACAAAAAACATATTTGCTTCAGTCTGATTTAAGACAAATTTTTATTAATAGCACAAAAAATGATACATTCAAAAACCAACTCAAAAATACTCAATATTAAAAACCCAGCAATCTATAATGAATAACATTATTATACATGAAACCAGTAACAACATGTTAACATCTTTACTGTTCATCCTGTGGCATTAATTTTAGTGTTTCGGAATTTAAAATGTGAAGGTCTCTTCTCACACTAGACAGTTGCTCCTGAAAATATTTGAGAAATATACCATCTACAGTCGAGAATATACCATCTATAATCAGGTAAATAAATATTTATTAAAAACTATTGAATTATTAATTTTTTTATCTGTTTACAATGACTGAATAATTCCTGCATTGACAAGTCTTCAAACACACCTTTTATATATATATATGAATAAAAATAAAATAAAAATACCAGCGATGGTTGACGTTATGTTGTTTTGAAAAAAGAAAAACCGAATGAATTTATAAAATGATCAACGTTTCGTCCCCATTGCAGAGGACATCTTCAGGATATTAAAAGGAAAAATGCAGAAGAAGATAACAATCATAGACCATACGTAAATGAAAAGGAAACAGTGTTAGAATCCTACCCATATCGGGAAGGAAACTATGTGTGCGTATGGGAAGATTGGGTTGTTTAATGTATATACACACACTTTTAAAAATATGTTATTTAAACTGGACTACTTCGTTTGGTCATATATGGAGAACATCACCAACATGACATCTCACAACAACAAATCGCCGTTTTAAAAATAAAGCTGTGGTGTTGTTTTCTTAGAGGCGACAATTTTATCGTTCCACCCTGTATTATGGGACGATATTTTTGTGGGGCAGTTTTTCAGCTATCAGCGAAACAAGATTTGGCAAGACATTTGTTACAGAGTTTTGAGTCCAGCTCAGCAGAGCAATATTTTTATTATTATAACAGGGATAAAACCTGGTCCACATTGTTTCAGAAGAGATCTGCGATTTGGTTTATGAATATATGCTATATTTTATTATTAATTTACATTTGTTTTTTGTTTGTTTTTTTGTCTAGTTTTCTGTGAATCTGGTTTTCAAGCTAACGACAATGTATGTGCGTCATGTCCAAAAGGAACTTACAGAAATAACAACGAAAGTCCCAAAGGAGACTGTAAACCTTGCCCAAGCACAAAGACAACACTCACAATCAATTCCACCTCAGATACTGATTGCAAAATACGTAAGTAATTTTACAAGTTTCTTCCAAGTGATTTATCAACTTTTCAATTTCAGAAATTCAACTGTAAATAAAGACGATGAACACAAGACACGGATTAAGCACGTATATTGTACACTATATAAATAATGTAAACTAGCAAGACCTGTCTGCCGGCGTTGCCCGAGCAGATATAAAATAATGCTAAGCAAAAAAATAAATAAATATTCTTATTGAACTGCTTTTTTTATTATTGATTTATTGTATATAAAGAATTATTTTGTGCTTACACGTACATGCTCACACCAAAAATGTTTTATTCATCTAGAACCTTGTTTTGTTTACATGTAAACTGTAAAAATTTAATTTATAAGGTTATTATAGTGTATTGACACAAAAAAAAATGCAACTCCTATTTTAGTCTCTGAAATTAGGGGAACTGTAATTCTATGTTTATAATGTGTTAAGTAATTTAAGAGATATTTGAGTGGCAAAAAAAGAAAGCATTGTCAATTATTGAAATTGTTGATCAAATATAAAGAGAACCAGTGAGTGATTTATAGATATAAGTAAAACACAAGAAAACGTCTGGGATTGCTCTATCGGCTTGAAACCTAAAGTACCATGTTGATCTGAATCTCTTATAAAACTATCGAGCCTTTTGTTAGACTTCTCTTACCAAATGAACCTCATTATATATGTATATATATATATATATTTTCTTTTTTTTTTACATAGGCATCACCAATTATCAAAGCCAAGAGCCTATTCGAGGATAAGGATTAAAGAGTATCAAGTAGAAATTAGACAATATAGTAATCACTAGTAATGGAGATTCGGTAAATTTGTTAACAAGTGGAACGGCTCATCAAGAACTTGTTTACGTTAGACTTGACAATGACCATATTGTAGTCAGCTGGAAAGCAGGAAAACGGATGACAATTCCACAGGCGTGCAGTTCTAAGAAAGAAGCTTTGTTCATGGAATCTACGTTTAGGTTTAGGCACAGATAAAGAGTGGGGGGAATTATCGATTGTGGTTTCAGATAGACGAGTGTTCCTTGTGAAAGTTTGGTGAGGGGAGACCATACATTGAAGCTCAGTTGAACACTTTCCATGAAAATAACGATACAGCAGAGACAAACTCGCAACATCTCTTCTGTGAGATAGAGGTTGCAGGGAAGAGAAAAGGACATCTCCTATGAGGCTACGAAATCTATTTTGAACTCTATCAAGGCAGGCCAAGTCCTTTCTATCAGCTCTTGCCCAGATGTGGCAACAGTACTCCATCCTTGGATTTACCTGACTCTTATATAGATAGAGAATTGCATCAGCAGTGAGATATCTACTGGATCGATAGAAGGATCCCACCATTTTTCCAGATTTGATCTATATAATTATAAAACTCAAATGACCTTGTAACGATGTATGTAACCCACTTTCTGGTTTATGACATCCGGTTGCGCATGTGCGCATAACCTGTGCACTAAAATATTAACATTATTATTTTGAAATTATTATTCAACATGGGAAGAGTAGGGTTTTAAATAATTTAAATGTAATACAGAAATGAACGATGTAAAAAAAAAATGCAGACAGTATTAACAATTGTTTATTTGGATAATTTAAACGCGAAAAAAAAAAAAAAAAAAGAACAATTGGGACGCTTATATATTAAAATTATTATTTCAAAATTATTATTTAAAATGGGAAGAGTGGGGTTTAAAATACCTTAAACGTAATACAGAAATGAACGGCGTAAAAAAAAAGCAGATATATCAAAATTTGAATTTAACTATAATAAGTATTATGGTATCTATTCAGTGCACATTTACCTATAAGTATGGCCAACCACTTATAATTCAGTAACTGTAATTTTTTTTTTTTTCAAAAATAATCAATTATAATAAACAGAACGACTCATAGAAATCTATGTATATTCTTTTTTCATTTTAATATACTTTCATAGAAATGTTTCTGTTATGTCAAAAAAAACTATTTTCTTTGCGTCACAAGTGTCATGCTCATGCATGAATTCCATAGCTAATATAACATACTGACCCAACGGGGCACGGGTAGTCTAGTAATATTAGTAATGAAATCAAAAGAATGTAGTGTTTACCTGATATACGCAATGGTAAACATAAATCTAATAAATATACCAGATATTATAATAATAATTTAATCCCAACCGAATAAAAAAGCTCAATATGCAATAGAGAAAGAAAATTAAAACTATAAGTTGAACTTTACAATCAAAATTTATTGTTCGACTGAATACTCCAAAAAACAATTTACAAAGTCCTTATTCCACAGAGTTTCAAAGAATGCTATCCTTGCTATTCTTCTCACCAGAGGGCAGAAAGAAAACAGCAAATTATATATATATTTTTTTTATTTTACACAGGAATCACCACTTATCAAGACCCAGAGGCCACTCGAGGATAAGGGTTAATGGGTATACATCAGTCAATGTGATTATGGCGTAGTAAACATAAGTAGTGAGAATTTTGTAAATTGGATTACTTAGGGGGACGATTCATCAAGAACTTGTTTACATTAGACTTGAAGACAGTCAGTTGGAAAGCAGGCAATTGGAAGAGAGTTCTATTGGTGTGCAGTTCTGAGAAACCAGCTTTGTTCGTGGAATCTACATTTAGGTCTAGGCACAAACAAAGAGTGTGGGAAATTATTGATAGTGGTTTTGGCTAGATGAGTGTTCTTCGTGAAAGTTTGGCAAGGGGGAGAGACGATAGATTGAAGCTCAGACGAGCACTTGCCATGAAAATAACAATAAAGCAGAGACAGGCTCGCAACGTCTCTTCTGTGGGAAAGAGGTTGCATGGAAGAGAAAAGGGCATCCCCCCACTAAGCTATGAAGTCTATTCTGTACTCCATCGCTGACCATAACTAGTTTTTATATAGGTAGAGAATTGCATCAGGAGTGAGATATTTACTGGAGCAGTAGAAGGATCCCACCATTTTTCTAGTGGTCTTGGCAATGGATTTGGTATACGTGTTCCATTTCAGGTCTGGAGTAAAGGTCAAACCTAGAAGCTTGTCAAGACATGAGGGCTCCCCAAGACGAGAGCTGTTCATTTCAATTGATGCCAGATTGGCATCAGAGCGTTGATGGTGTAGAGATAGAAGCTTGGTTTTAGATGCATTAAAATTAACCAGCCACCTCTTTCCCCATTGTACCACATGCTCAAGATTAGAGGAGAGAGACACACAGAGAACTTGGTTGTTTACGGTCTTAGATGTGCTACCATAGATTGTAGTGTCGTCAGCATAAGTGTCCATGAATGATGTAAGGATGTGACTTAGAAGATCATTAATGTAAAGCAGGAAGAGAGTTGGGCCCAGGATGGACCCCTGAGGGATTCCAACTAATTCTGAGTGCTTCTGATTTCTTCCCATTTATGAACCTATCAGAGAGAAACGATTTAATAATTGAGAAGACATTTCCAGCTATACCATAGCTGGAGATCTTGTGAAGTAGACCTTTATGCCATATTTTATCAAAGGTCTTTGATATGTCAAGAGCAATTGCCCTAGAGAGGAAGCCTCCATCAAGAGATTCGTTAATCCTATGAGATATAACTGTAAGCAGGTCTGCTGTAGATCTAGCAGAACGGAAACCATATTGCTCGTCACTAAGAAGGTTATTTTTGTTGAGATGATTGACTACTTCTCTATTTAACAAAGATTCCAGCAACTTACTCATGATGCACAGGAGACTTATTGGTCTGTACTGAGAGGGAGATGACAGATCACCTGAATTCTTAAATACAGGGCATACTGATGAGATTTTCTAAGATGTTGGGAAGCATTTCTCCTTAAGACAACACTTAAATAACTTTGTAAGTATGGGAGCAAGTTCTGGTTGAAGCTTTTTAAGCACTATAATTGGAATGCCGTCAGGGCCAGTTGCTTTGCAGCAATCAAAGTTTTTGATTAGCTTGGCAACATCACATACAGATATTTGTATGCCGTATAGCGTGTTTTCAAATGCACAAGGAAATACTGGGGTTTGGCAGCCTTGGTCATAAAGGGTAGAATTAGGTGCAAAGATCTTGGCAAAGAGTTTGGCTTTGTCTGATGCTGACGAGATTAGCACAGGTCCATTGATGATAGTTGGGATAGAGCACACACTTCTGTTCCGGATTCTGTTTGCTATTTGCCAAAACTGATGGGACTGAGCATAGAACTCTCTCACATTCTTTATTACTTTTTTTACAGTGGTTGCTAGCGGCCATGAAAGCAGCTTTAATCTCAGTACATCTATTATGTTGGAAGCAATGGAAAAAGTGATTTCTAGCAATGCTAGCATTTGCTGGTTAGGGCATTAAGTGAAACCGCATTTTATTATAGTGATAAATTGCCAAGAAAAAAACAAGTAAAAAAATGTTGGATATGTAAAAAAAATAAAAACAAATCGCATATAATATTTCGACTTGCATGAAAATTCTCTCAAAGTAATCCGAAAGGCAAAAATAATTCTTCAGAGAGAATGAAGTCTAAAATTAAGTCCAGTGTGATGTTAATAGTCCGGTTGGAAAGTTTTCAAAGTAGCTGAAATAATGGAAATTGTTTTTTTCGGACAGTGCAGTAGTTCAAAGAAAAGTTGATCTCCAGTCAAATGAGATCGAGAAATAAAAAGGACAGAAAAACAGCATGTCATTTTTCATCGCTGGCTTAATTAGAAATTAATTAGAAAACTCTTCTTCACCTCCAGGACTTATATAGATCAGCTACTCACTAAAAACTTTTTTTTATATCCAGGACTTATTAGCTACCCACGAAAACTTACTATGCTACTAGGAGCAAAGAGATGATCACTTTGTGGACAATTCAAATCTTGTTAGATTGTCTGAAGAAAATACTGTATGCCGATGATTTTATTGCCTGGGAAACAAATGGAAGATGCA
>NC_136499.1:112819625-112834625 GCF_053919585.1 Euprymna scolopes | reverse complement strand
AGGTCCACATTCTCAAGCTTTGCCTTTTTACTCTTTAAGAAGGGATTGCTAATCACCTAAAGCTCCCCTGCCAGGGAATGCCGATGGGGTTACCCAGGCAATTTTTGTTTGGCCAGAGTTTTCTTCCTCAATGGCATTGATTTTAAGTCCCACTTTCAGACCTTGTGTCAAATCTTCCCGCCATGATAGATAATTAGATGAGATAGTACTGATTGAAATTCTCGGACTGACTTCCTCATCTTGGTTGTTATGGTCACAACGTTTCGGCGGTTTTGCCCTCCAGCCTTCATCAGGTGTTTTGTATCGAACTGGGGAACCGTTTGTTAGGAGCCTCGAACCCAACCCTTTATTATTATTACGGGGGTATCGTGTTCGGACTCCAGCTAGGCTCTGGGACATAGTTGCTGATTCTCTGTTTTGAATGTTACTTTTCACTGCCTTCGTTCAGGATTGAACTCAGCACCTTTGGGTAACTGTAAACTTTGATACAACGTCTAGGACCACTCGGCCATATGTAACATTCAAAACAGAGAATCAGCAACTATGTCTCAGAGCCTAGCTGGAGTCCGAACACGGTACCCCCGTAATAATAATAAAGGGTTGGGTTCGAGACTCCTAACAAACGGTTCCCCAGTTCGATATAAAACACCTGATGAAGGCCGGAGGGCAAAACGGCCGAAACGTTGTGACCATAACAACCAAGATGAGGAAGTCAGTCCGACAATCTCAATCAATGAAAACACCTCATCTCAAAAATACAGACAATTACTAGATGAGATAGTAGTTAAGACACTGCAGAATTTACACAAGGTTCTTCTAGTACTATTCCATCTGCTCAGAAGTTCAACTGTTTTCTGGCAGATAGGATATCCTGATAATTTATGATGTAACTTACACTAAGGAAAAAAGAGTACATTTTTACTATTTAATAAAAACTTACAAAACAAATAAAAAAGATCATAAGAAATTTGTTCGGTGCCACAAATCAAATTAATTTGTCTTTTTTTTTTCTTTTTTTTTCCATGCCTTTATTTTTACTCCTGTGGATTATACTCCGAATGCTTTTACCCCTGGGTAATCAACCCTACCACTATTCATACCTCTCTGTGTTTCATACCCGACTCCATTCATTCCCCTCTGGGTATCATACCTTGCTCCATACTTTTAAATTTGGGTACTATATGCACTCTTTTCATTTGCACTTCGGCAATATACAAAAATCCCAGACCACAATATCTGGATTGTTCTTTTATTTTTTAATCCATTGAAACTTACATCTATAAGCAATAAATATACAAAAATGAATTGTGCTAATATCGATAAGACGATAATTAATAAAACTGGGACTTTAAAATGTTTCCTCATTTTTTTTTTTTTTTTGGTGCATCCACACAATCACATCGCCATACCCACACCAAAAAGAAAAAAACATATATTTTTTTTAATAATAAAAAACAAATTTTAAAATAATCTATAATATAAATCTCACATGTCTGTTTAAATGTATGTATGTATGTATGTATGTATTTATGTATATCTCGCAAAAACTTTCAACAGAGGCGACAGATTTTCACGAGATCGGTACTGTTTTAAAGCTCGACCCTTCGGACGACAAATATCGAAAAATTGCCCAAAAATTCCTTCACCCTAAATTCGGCTGTTTTGTACAAGGAGGGGTTGATTTTTTTCGCTGACATTTTAGCAAGTCATCGTCACCATTGGATTGACTTCGGTTAATTTGAATGCTTTTGACTTTCAGTCATGTCATGGAGACATCAGCTAAGACGTCAGATTTTCTTTCACTTTATTTTCCGCCTTTGCGGCACGGGTTCAAGCCTGCCTGCCTACTACCACTTTTTTTATTTTGCTCAACACACACCTCCAAACACCCGGGCAACGCCAGGCACCCATGCTAGTTTTAGATAAAACAATTTTGAAGTTGGAGACTTTGCTAACGGTAAACTCTGTGGCGTTTCAATAATAAAAATAGCCCAATCATAAAATACGCTTAAATATGATATTTTAATTCATGCAGATTTCATATTTATTATTATAGAGCCAATTCTTTATTGATTATCATATTGTACCTAATATATATAAATGATTTCAAAAGATTAAAATGTAATAATAACTTGTGTGCTATCAGCTAGAATCGAAACCAAAACATTTAGAGCTCCAGACATATTCCCTACCCTTTGAGTTATCAACAGATAGATAAGAAAGATTTAAAATTAAAACACATCAAGCTATGAATGAATTTACGCATGCGTAAAACTAATAGAAATATGTCGGCAAGTTGAAATGAACATTTTGCATTTCAACTTGCTAACATATTTCAGTACACGTTATTCATCCATCCAAACAAAGATTTTATTCGTTATAAACAATTCTTGGTGGATGGTTACTATTTCTTGTTAATTTCAGTGTTATCTGATCAGTAGTTTAAGAGATTATCGGTTAAATATTATCACACAGGCACACGTACATACATCTGTTTTATTTATATAGATTTGAGAAAGTCATGGGTATCATTATTTTGTTTGGTTTGGTTTGGTTGTTTTTGTTTTACGGCATATCAACCCTTTTTGCCGAATCCAGTGATTTTGAAAAATCTTTTAATAGAATATATTTTGAGTCATTTTCTATGTAACCCATAGTTGGGACCCTAACAGAGCGAATCTGGGAGCAATGGCAATTAAAGGTTGGCTCCACACTCCCCAAAGCCCACAAGCTGGGGTCTCACCATCGGATATAGTTTAAAGTCATATCCAGGACCACGTATTTTGTACTGTCTGTATATTAGATTATCTCAACAGTTGTTTCCAGTCTTCCTGTACATACACTTCACTTGCCACTGCTATTTAACAATGTCGACTCAAAAGAGGTGTGGTTGAAGATTGTGCACTTCCTGCCACAATAATTTCATGCGCAGGCACCCTTTCGTGGGACTGAAGGATCCCCTTTTTTAATATTAGGGTACAACAGCCACAAAATTTCACCATTTTGATATACTTGCAATGAATCTTATTTGGATTGTTTATGCAAAAACAAGAAATTTCGCCGCTTGTCTATAATTCTCCTACATTAAAAAAACAAAAATAAAAATGGTGTACCTATGACAGAAAGAAAATATTGTATTTCAAATATTACGCAAATTGATCAAATAGTTTTATTTTATAAAGAAAATAATTTTTAAGCAGATCTGAGTTTTTTCAATGCCCTCCCCACATTAAGAATGGTTTTGTCCGTTCATCGGGGTTTGAGACGAGTACCAATTTCTCACTTTGAAGTCTTCTTCTTATTATTATTATGAAGAAAAAGCTATACTAATGTATAGAAAATTATTAACATAAAATTTTCCTAACAAAATATCTTTCAAACGATGAATAACAAATAGATATTTTTTTATAATTCTGCCGTGTGTAGAGTTGTTCTGTCTCTATATTTTTTGTAGCAGCCATTAATCATAATGAACAAGCAAGTTTTTAAGAGCATCAACAAATTATTTTTTTTATTTGCACTTTTTTGTTTACAAAAGTTCTCATAAATGGTTTTATGTTTGAGAATTGTGTTTATGTCGCCTTTAAAACGCTTCTTTTTTTTTTTTTTGCTTTGTTTTAATTTTTCACCCATTTCTGGTGATGGCGTTTTATTTTAAAACTATTTGCAACTGAATTTTCATGTCCTACAAATTCTAAAGCTAGTGTTATTATCAGCATGAATCGGCCCTAAATAATAAATGTTAATGCCAAAGTTCTGTCGATAGACAAAAGGTCAAAGATTAGACTTTTCTTTGGTATAACACTGCCATCATAATTGTCTGTTTATTACGGTTTTGGGACGAGTACCGATTTCTATGTCCACTCATTTTGAAGTCTTTCAAGAAAGATGCCACAAATCTTGGTCATGGCGAGTCAGTCAGTGTTGTAATCAGCGTGAATAAGCTCTAAATATAATCCAATACGTTCTAAACTAGTCATTACGTCAATTGCTCTTTGCCAACAGTGTATTTAAAGATCCACAGATCTTTGGTGTTAATGCAGCAATGTTGGGAACTTGGGTCAGTGTTCGGTTTTGTTGGCACCCCCCCAAAAAAAAAACTATGAACAATAAAAATCTATTAGAGCACAATGTTTAACAATTCCATGAACAAAGCTTCTTTCTTAGAACTGCACGCCTGTGGAACTCTGTTCTGTCTGCCTGCTTCCCACCTGACTACAACTTGGATGTTTTCAAGTCCAACGTTAACAAATTCCTAATGAACCGTCCCCTTAAGTAAACACTTCATCAAATCTCCACACTAACGTACTGTACTTGCAATAACCCTTATCCCTGAGTGGCTTCTGGGCCTTGATAAGTGGTAACCACCTTGTAAAAAAAAAAACAATAAAAAAACGTAAAAAGTATGTGGTTCTTGTTAGAAAAAAAAGAAGACAACTTCTTGAATTTGATTGGAGCAAAGTCTTAGTTATGGGACTTAAAATTCATATCAAAGTGTGTCTTCAGCTTCATCAAGCGTGTCGAGCCAAGAGTGTCTTGAACATCACTAACCCAATCGATGGTTAGAATAGTAAAAAGTAAATATATAATATATTTCTTTTTTTTTTTTCATAGAACTTTTGTGTATATTTTGATAATAAAATTGATTTAAATCATTAAAAAGATTATCAGTTTCTGGAATATGAATGGTTGAAATGGTCATAAAAATGCTAATAAACGTTTGCATTGTCAGTTAATTACAGTTTTGGGACGAGTAACGATTTCTATTCGGTTTGATATCTTTCAAGAAAGATGCCAAAATTTCCTTCTAGTAAATTTGTCAGATTCTCAATTTTTGTTTTTCGTTGAGGTCACATTCTGAACACCACTGCTGTCAATCATTCCTAGTTTGTGTAACAATTATTCTCTCCATTCTCGGATAAACAATATGATATAAATGTGAGTGTACCTCAGGGGTCGATCCTTGGACCTTTATTGTCCCTAATATTCATAAACGACCTCCCTGATAAAATTGTCTCTGAGATGGGTATATTTGCTGATGACACCACGCTCTATAACAGGCACTAGGGAAGACAAATGAACACATATCTAAGAAAATGGCAGAAACACTAGAGGAAGAGCTCCAATCTGTAGTGGAATGGGAACAAAAATGGACGGTTACATTCAATGCTGCCAAGACTAAGCTTGTTTCCTTCAATAATTACAAGAATGATAAGAAGCCTTTTTAACTACTGATAGCTATGGTTAAAGATACATTACCTGAAATTACTTCTTTCAAACTCCGTGGCTTAACGTTTATAGGGAACATGAGTTGGAACAGATACATTGAAAGCATTGCCATGGCTGCTGCAAGGAAGGTGGGCTCTCTCTACCGTGCTAGAAAGTTACTTATGCCTGAAAGTATTCTATACCTCTACAAGGTCACCATTCGTCCGTGTATGGAGTATTGTTGTCACATTTGGGCTGGTGCACCTGCTACTAGTCTCTTGTTCGTGGACAGGGTTCAAAAGAGAATCGCCAATCTGAACTGTCATCCAAGCTTCAACCACTGTCCCATTGACAAAATGTTGCATCTCTCTGCCTGTTTTACATGTATTTTAATGGTGGATTCTCTGATGAACTACAAGCCCTTGTACCCCCTCGACAAACTCGACAAGCAGCCAAGTCCCACCCCTACACAGTTGAGATCCCTATATATAAAAAGGCCTTCTACTCTAATAGTTTCTTCCCCAGAACTGCTAAATTCTGGAACTCCCATCCGGGTGCCTGTTTCCCCAACTGTACTGACATGCAGAAGTTCAAGTGTAATGTGAACAGACATCTTGCTGCTCGACCCTCTGCATAGTATCTCTGAAACTACTACTCCCCAATCGTAGCCCCTACATCAAAGTGTCACTGTGCCTTGTTTTGGGTGAAAATGAAATAAAAAAATAAAATAAATAAAAATGTTTTTGTTTGTTTTTCTATTTTCCAGTTTTCTGTGAGAGTGGGTACGAAAAAGTTTCCGGACAAGCTTCCGAGTGTAAAAAATGTGCAATCGGCTATTTCAAAGACAATAGTCTGGGATTATTTACAAAATGTCAGCTTTGCACGAATGGTAAAATAACTGAAGAGGACGCTTCAATTTCGGAACAAAACTGCACGAAAGGTGAGCATGTCAAATTTTGAATGAAATTCATTTCACTTTTAAGCAGAAGCATTAAAATATTTGCGGATATGTCCAACAAAATTATTTACTTTGTTTTGTTTTATTTATTTTCGATGACCAATATAATAATGTCCTTTTTCATATACTAGTTAGTAGAAAGAGGATATCTTTTTATTCATTCATTCATTCAAGTGGTGTCAAGCCTGGTACAGGCATTGACGGCTATGGCTCTCCATCTCTCTTTCTCCCTCGAGGCATTAATGAATTTATTGTTGCTCATCATTTTTGACTAGCTGAAACCACCGTCAATAATTTTCCTCACTCCTTATCTGTGCCTAAATTAAAACGTAGATTCCACGAACAAAGCTTCTTTCTTAGAACTGCATGCCTGTGGAACTGATCCGCTTGCCTGTTCCCCTCTCGACTTCAACCTGGATGTCTTCAAGTCCAACACAAACAAATTCCTGATGAACCGCCCCCCCCTAAGTAATGACACCTTATCAATTCTCCAATACTATTGCTACACTATCCCATTGAGTACTGTACACGCAATAACCCTTATTCCCTTAGTGCTTCCAGGCCTTGATAAGTGGTGACTACCATGTAAAAATATATATATATATATATATTTAAAATTTTATTCAGTTTATATTTGTTTTTATTTCCCAGCTATCATGGTAATCCTTACCGAGCGAGGTGTTCCGATTCAGAACCCTATTCACTACTGTTTCTCGAATAAAAAGCTTGATGTATTGCCATAGCTTTCTTTGCAGTTGTACAGATATTAGGTTGCAGTTTCTTTCTGTCCGAGCAGTACCCATACTGCGCGATTGTTCTGACCATTTTGTTCAGAGGTATCTTCTGCTTAGCATAACGAAATACGAAACCATAAACAGAATTATTTCTGTTTGCTTCTGTATTACATAAGTCACCTGCTTTCCATGGCCTCACGTTACCCGAGTCAGGGTGGGGGTAAGTGGGTTCTCAACCATGCTCAAAGGTCTCCCACAGAGTCTAGTGAAGGAAAGGAGGAGTTTTACTTTTCCTTTGACAGTAGTGCTGTTCCGTTACTCTATTTTATAAAAGTAAAAAAAATCAAAAGGACGTAGTGTTTACCTGATATACGCAATGGTAAACTTCAATCTAATATAAATACCAGTATTTATATATAGAAAATTTAATCACAAATGAATAAAAAAAAGCTCAATAAGCAATGGAGTAGAGCTTATTATAAGAGAAAGAATATTAAAACTGTAAGCTGAACTTTACAATCAAAATTTATTGTTTGACTGAATACTTCAAAAAATAATTTACAAAATCCTTATTCTGCGGAGTTTCAAAGAATGCTATTCTTATTCTTCTCATCATCATTTGCTGATTTCTTTCTTTCCTCTGATGAGACGAATAACAAGAATAGCATTCTTTGAAACTCCATGGAATAAGGACTTTGTAAATTGTTTTTGAAGTATTCAGTCGAACAATATATATATATATATATATATATATATATATATATATATATATATGCATTGAACAACCCAACCTCCCCATACACACACATTTATAGTTTCCTTCCCGATATGGGTAGGATTCTAACACTGCCTCCTTTTTCACTTACGTATGGTCTATGATCGTTTTCTTCTTCATTTTTCTTTTTAATATCCTGAAGATGTCCTCTGCAATGGGGACGAAACGTTGATCACCATTTTATAAATTCATTCGGTTTTTCTTTTTTCAAAACAACATATAATCTTTCACGAAAAACACCCATCTAGCTGAAACCACTGTCAATAATTTTCCCCATTCTTTACCTAAATCAAAACGTAGATTCCATCTGTGCCTAAATCAAAACGTAGATTCCATGAACAAAGCTTCTTTCTTAGAAGTGCACGCCCGTGGAACTCTCTTCCGTTTGCTTGTTTCCCACCTGACTACAACTTGGATGTCTTCAAGTCCAACATAAACAAATTCCTGATAAACCGCCCTCTTAAGTAAGACACTTTCTCAGATCTCCATTACTAACGATTACTACGATATTGTCCCATTGATTACTGTACACGCAATAACCCTTACCCCGAGTGGCTTCCAGGCCTTGATAAGTGGTGACTGCCATGTAAAAAAAATATATATTTTTTTTTTATTTTTAAATTTTATTTAGTTTATATTTGTTTTTGTTTCCCAGCTAATTGTTCAGCGGGTCAATATTTGAAGCCTACCGAGAATGACTGTTTTGAGTGTGATTACGGCTTCTACCAGGATGAAAAATGGATGACGTCATGCAAGCCATGCCCAACTAATTCCACAACATATATGAAAGGAGCCGACAAAGATACTCTGTGCCTCCGTAAGTTTTTGCTCTGATTTCGATGTTTGTGTTTCTGTATATTTTTAAGAATAATATACTTTTGAATAGCTTGCTATTTTATTTTGAATGATTGCAGGTGCATTGTATGCGTTTATATTATGTGGGAGCATACATTCTCTATAAACAATGATGGGGAAAGAATTATTAATTTTTTTTTTTTTTTTTTTTTTTTGCAATTTCAAAATAAAGTCTACCTTTTATGTAAACTTTTAAAATATATTTTCCATTATATAAAAACTTTCTGCCAAAAAAAAAAAAAAAATTGATTACAACCTATTTTATTAAAAAAAAAAAGCATTTCAAAGTAAAGATACATTATTTATGTAGGATATTAAAATAAAACTTGAATTTACATAAGAACTGTGGAACTCTGTTCCGCTGGCCTGCTTTCCAGCTTACTACAATATCATCGTCTTCAAGTCCAACGAATTTTTATTGAATCATTCTCGTAAATCATCTAATTATACCAAATTCCACTACAAACGGTCACTATCCCAATAACTACAATACACAGATTGACCCTTATCCTCGAGTGTCTTCGAGCGTTGATATGTAAAACAACAACAACAAAAAAATAGCATTAATCAAAAGAGACTTTTCTTTGGTATAACACTGGTAAGATTTGACAAAACTTTCGATAAACAGAAAGTGAAAGTCGAAAGTAAAAATAAACGCAGAAATTCAAATGTAATGTAAACAGACATCTTGCTACTCAACTCCCTTTATAATATCCCTGCAACTTATATCCCTGATAGTAGCCCCCTACTTCAAAGTGGCACTGTGCCTTGTTCGGGGTGAAAATGAAAAAAAATAAAAATATATATATATAATATATAATGGGGAAAGAGGTGGTTGGTTACTTTTAATGTATCTAAAACCAAGCTTTTATCATTACATCATCAACGCTCTGATCCCCATCTGGCATCAACTAAATGAATGGCTCTCGTCTTGGGGAGGCCTCATGTTTTGACAAGCTTCTGGGCTTGACCTTTACTCCTGATCTTAAATGGAACACATACATTAAATCCGTTGTCAAAGCCGCTGGAAAAATGGTGGGATCCTTCTATCGATCCAGTAGATATCTCACTGCTGATACAATTCTCTATCTATATAAGAGCCAGGTACGTCCAGGGATGGAGTACTGTTGCCACATCTGGGCAGGAGCTGCTAGAAAGGACTTATCCTGCCTTGATAGAGTTAAAAATAGACTTTGTAGCCTCGTATGGGATGTCCTTTTCTCTTCCCTGCAACCTCTTTCTCATAGAAGAGATGTTGCGAGTTTGTCTCGGCTTTATCGTTATTTTCATGGCAAGTGCTCGACTGAGCTCCAATCTATGGCCCCTCTCCGCCGAACTTTCACAAGAAACACCCGTCAAGTAGAAAACACTATCAATAATTTCCCCCCACTCTTTATCTGTGCCTAAACCTAAACGTAGATTCCATGAACAAAGCTTCTTTCTTAGAACTGCACGCCTGTGGAACTGTCTTCCGTTTTCCTGCTTTCCAGCTGAATACAATATGGTTGTCTTCAAGTCTAACGTAAACAAGTTCTTGATGAGCCGTTCCATATAAGTTAGCAAATTTACCAAATTTCCATTATTAACGATTACTATGTTGTCCAATTTCTACTTGACACTCTTTAACCCTTATCCTTGAGTGGCTTTTTGGCCTTGATAAGTGGGGATGCCTACTTTTCTTAATTTTCTTTGAGATGAGGATTGGTTGTTCATATTCTTTGGATCTATCTGACTACTCTTCTCATCTTGAGCGTCATTTTCACAACGTTCCGGTCGATGTATCCTCCGACCTTTTTCAGGTGTAATTTTTTGAAGCTACATACCTAGAAAATGGAGCCATTTAAACTGAAATATTGATATGCATGAATGCGTTTTATTGTGCTTCTTTGGACTACTGTTCTCGTATTGAATGTCATTTGCACAACGTTTCGGTCGATCTAACCTCCGACCTTCTTTAGGTGTATCTTGTCGAACTCGGGAATGTTTCTGCCAAACTCGGGAGTTTGAACGAAATTTCGAACAGAACCCTTTATTTACTTCATGGGGGTAGCATGCTCTTGTCCGGTCAGCCATGATCGGAAAGAGGTCCTAAATAATTTGTGGGCGACCGAAAGATACAATTGCAAATTTCTTATTACCTCGGTATACAACAATTTTAAAATCGTGTTTTTCTTGCTGAGTGATGTGTCACATTTACTCTTCGATAAACTTCTATTTTTCTTTTACATTTTCAAATCTTTAGAAGTTTTTCTGTTTTTTGTTTTTTTTTATTATTTAATTTTTTCCTGTTATTTTATTTTTTTTTTTTTTTTTCGCAGCATCATGTATGCCTGGTTATGGGTTAATCAATAAACAATGCCAGCCATGTCCGATCGGATATTTCCATGATAGATCTAACCCCGCCCAAGAATCCTGTTCAATCTGTCCCAATGCTGAATTCGTCACGGCAACAGAAGGAGCTATTTCAGCTGCGAACTGTACAGTCAGTGAGTATAGAGGGTTTTGTCTGAGATATACTAACATTTCTGATTGGACATAATCACATGCTATAATAAAGATCACTATCGATCTTTCTCCTAAAGCCAAACATTATATGCATAATGTGTGGGTAGATATATAAATATGGTCTCTAAAGGCAAATGTCAGCAAACAAGAGTCAAATTCTACAAAAGACTCCATCAATCCAAGCAAAGCTACTTTGGTCTGCCATCTATGTTTCCAGCCGTGCAGGTCATATACAAAGTCATGTGCTGATAGTTAATTCCGATTCCGATTCTTTATAAATCTCTAAATATTTAACTATAGACTTGTTATTTTATCCTGATTACCGTAAAAAACACTTTAAATGGGCCTATACTTTCCCAAACGTAAAAACACACTTGTGAGGGGGTGATCTAGAGATTTTAGTCTTACTGGAAGTTTAAATCAATAAATATTTATTTTTTTTTATTATTACTACAAGCAGTGGAAGATGTTTCTTAAATCAAAATCAAACGAAAATGATAATTTAAGGCATCGGTTTTGGCATCGGAAAATTGGCTCAATTTTTTTCCGATTCCGATACCCCAACTCTGATTTTTCCGATTCCCGATTCTGATTGATTGTCCCAACACTAATATTTTATATATATATATATATATATATATATATATATATATATATATATATATTCATTCCTTTCCAGTAGGAAGATATACAAAAATTGAAAATAATTGAATTTCAACAAGGGTCGTTGATAGTGCTCGATCATAAGAGAGCAATGACTTTATTTACATAATAATAATAATAATAATAATAATAATAATAATAATAATAATAATAATACACACACACACACATATATATATAACTACTTAATTTACTCACATAAAATTAATATACAAAAGTATAGATTTATGCATAAACTTTAAGTATTTACTTCAAAAGTACTCAATACATAGGTAGAGCTAGTTAGTAATTTATAAAATATATATGGCGATTAAGCTACACTGAATATTCGGCGTTTGATCGACTCTAGGACTCCTCAGGCTTATGCGCGAATTCTGTGGTTGTTTATCGTTTTTCTTAACAACCACAGAATTCGCGCATAAGCCTGAGGAATCCTAGAGTAGATGAAACGCCGAATATTCAGTGTAGCTTAATCGCCATATATATTTTATAAATTACTCTCTCTCTCTCTCTCTCTCTCTCTCTCTATATATATATATATATATATATATATATATATATATATTCTTAATGGTCAATTATTCTTTTCTTTCCTTTCCAGAGAACTGTACTGCCGGAACTTACCTATATCCAATGAACAACACCTGCCTTCCATGTCCTATGGATACTTATCAAGATGTTTCCTTCCAGGAAACTTGTAAACCCTGTGAATCCGGGTTTAAAACTTGGGAGATTGGATCAGTGACTTGTGTCCGTGAGTTTTAGTTTTTCTTTATAGGAAATTTATGGATTTGTTTTTGTTCTTCTTTAACACTAACTATATTGTCTTTCCGCGGAGAGAAACTCTTGTTTTCTTGATGTTTGTGTTGAGATGATAATGGTGAGACATAGACGGGTTTCTGGTTGGGTCAGCAAAAGTTAGAATAAAGTAGAAATCAATAATCACCCAAAAAGGAAAATCTTAGTATGTTCCGAGGGGTACAGCGCCGGTAAACATGTGTTTGTTTTATAAATAAATATCTCGACTCCAGTTTAACATGCGTGTTGGTCTGAGCTGTAATCCACTAAAAATAGGAAATCTTAATGGAATGTTCCGTGGAAGTCTATTCTACAACAAATGACCAAGCCAGTAAAAATTTATTTTCTTTAGAAATACACTAACTTTACTTACCGGCGTTATCCGGGATGCAGTGTAGTCAGTTATTATAAAATAGAATCATGAAACAAGTTTAAGAAGCTCCAAAATTATGGACTGTAAAAAACATTGTCATTGATTTGTCATGCTTAAGCTTAAAATGATATTTTCTCTGGTCTGTCATGCCAAAGTTCAAGATTACATTTTTGCTCGTCTGTCATGCCATAGTTTTAGATAGCATTTTTGCTTGTTTGCCATGCCATAGTTTTAGATAGCATTTTTGCTTGTTTGCCATTCCATAGTTTTAGATAGCATTTTTGCTTGTTTGCCATGCCATAGTTTTAGATAGCATTTTTGCTCGTCTGTCATGCCAAAGTTCAAGTAGCATTTTCGCAAGTCTATCATGCCAAAGTTTAGATAGCATTTTCGCTCGTCTGTCATGCCAAAGTTTAGATAGCATTTTTGCTTGTCTGTCATGCCAAAGTTTAGATAGCATTTTAACTGATCTGTCATGTGTTTTTCTAACTTTTTAGGAACGTGTCCAGCAGGAGAGGAATATAAGAATAATGTCTGTACGAAATGTGAAATTGGATATTACCGGACAACCGATACAAAAATGTGTATGATGTGTCCAAATAAGTTCTTAACAAATGAAGCGGGAGCCAAAGACAAATCTTTTTGTACTATACGTAAGTTGTTTTTATGTTTCTATTTTTTTATTGAAATAGCTGAAGTAGGAGCATATGATTAAAATGGCTTGATAAAGCTTATAAACTTAGCATTAAGAGCATTTGCATACATAAAACAATTTCATATGCACAGTTCTCTCTCGAACTAATAATACAAAAACAATAACGAATAGATATATATGGTACAAACCTGCTCCGCTCCCTTAACATAAAAAACATTCTGGAGTTTATGAACTACAAATGTATAAAGTTATTAAAAAAAAAATTTAAATCATCATAAAGTACAAAATTTGATCCAAAATATAATCTCAACAAATTATAAATCTATATATTAATACGATAGTGTGTTTGTTATTTTCTGTGTCACGCTTACATCCGGGTCGTTTAATTGTTATGTACTTCCATTTCTTGTCATAAATAATTTTACCAAGAATTCTTCATAAGTTTTGGTTTCGGTTTCGATTATAAATGATGGGACTCCCGTAGTCTATTTTTTTTTTTAAATAATTTTATCAAAAATTCTTTATAAGTTTTGGTTTCGGTTTCGATTACGGCTGGAGTAATATATATATATATATATATATATATATATATATATATATATATATATATATATATATATATATATATATATATATTATTTTTTTTTTAATTCCACAGGGACTCATTCATATGTAATATATTGATGTTGGCATTCTGTAGATGTTCAGCGTAAATGGAGACGCTCTGATATTATTGTAGCTCTTTTGTTAAAACTACAAAAGTATTTATCAAAGCTAGCATAAACGCCCAGCATAGCCCGGTAGTAAAGTACGCTTAAATATGATATTTTAATTCTTGCAGATTTCGTATATATTATTATAGAGTTACTGTTCTATCGATTTTTTATATATTACTAGCGAGGGGTACCCGGCGTTTCCCGGGTGTTTGGAGGTGTGTGTGGGGGGGGGGGTAAAAAAAATAAAAAGTAAGTATGAGGATCGAACCCGAACCCTTGAGACAAAGTTGTAGATTAAAGTGTGAAAAAAAAAAAAAAAAACGTGCGATGTTAATGGAAACACGTTTGAATTTATTTAATTAGTTGGATTTAGCAGGTGCCCGTTTTAATGAGTTAATGAGGTCAAGTTTGACTACGGGATAGTATTCATTTACTGCTGAACGCTTTTTCCCCCCACTCCCAAGATGCTATAGGAAAAAGACTAACCCACATGCGGCGAGCGACAAATATTGAATATTTATCTTCCCGAAATCGACCAAATTAAATAGACAAGCGAGCTTTGTTGTTAACTGTGAGATATTACGATTTATATGTGATATAAAAAGTTTTAAAAAGTTGTTAAGCGAGCGACCGCTTCTCTGAAAGAAGCCTCTTGTAGACACACAAAAAAAGCGAACACACATACATGCATACATTTTCGATTTTATATTTATAGATAAAGTTGCAATTAAAAAAATTAAAAAATATATCCATATGACTT
>NC_136499.1:112812125-112814625 GCF_053919585.1 Euprymna scolopes | reverse complement strand
TAGACACATCCGAACTCAGGATTCGAAACCCGAGCCTCTTGCATGCAAGCCAAGCACTCTACCAACTGAGCAAACGCCATGCACACAAGAATTTCTATTAACCAACACAGATCAAGCAAACCGCGCCGAAATCCGAAATATATATATATATATATATATATATATATATATATATATATATATATTGAGTATATTTAGGCAGCATATTCTCCTTTAAGCATATATTGTTAAACAGCACAGCATTTTCTTGTTTGACAATTTTCCGTTTTATTTTTTCCAGTTTTCGAATAATCTTTCTTGTGTTATATGTAAAATGGTGTAAAAGTGTTCCGTAGTTTGCGAGCGCTTTCGACGTTTCCGCCATCTTCAGGCTGGTTATATAAAAAGTCGTTTTAAAATTACGTCGAATGATAAGGTCGTGTTTTAAAATTACATCGTACTATAAGATCGTTTTTGGCTTATGTGGGCTATTTATATACAAATTTATTGGACAGTTTTTTTTTTGTTTTGTTTTTTATATACATTGACAGAGGCATTTAAAAATATTTTTGTTGGATTCATAATTTATATTGTTTATTTTGGGTTGTCTCACTTTTATATACAATGCCTCCAAAACCTTCAGTCTCCTAACGTTAGAGTCTGTTTGTAAAATTTTGGTATTTTCTACCATGATGTTTCTAAGTTGAGAATGCTGGCAGCCATGTTTTTTTAAATGTTGCGCGATAGAGCTAGTATCGGAAAGATGAAGCTTCAGTCTACGGGACAACGTGTTGGTAGTATGACCAATGTAAGAGGAACATGTAATTTATCAATTTAATTGCCCAATAGGAGAGTGTATCTTAATTCTTCTTCTTTTTTTTTTTAATTTACTTCCACAGGTTTCTGCACCACAAATGCATACAACTGCCCATCAAACTCAACATGCAAAGATGATGAAACAAATGGTTATAAATGTGATTGTAATGTCAATTTCATTAAAACAGGAAGTGAATGTTTACGTAAGTATATATATATAAATACATATATTTATTTTAGTTATAATCTACGAGTATATATATATATATATATATATATATATATATATATATATATATATATATCGATAGATAGATAGATGTATATACATAAAAAAAGGCTTTCTCTAGTCTTGACAGTCTATGAATACCTACTGTAAGGGTGCCTGCACTTGCAATTTTTGTGGCAAGAGTTGTGCAATCTCAAACCAACCACACCTTTCCTGAGTCGACATTGTTGAATACCAGTGACAAGTGGAGGTTCAGGACGACTGGAAACAAATGCCGAGATAAGCGTAAAGCACATACAATGCCTAGAATTCCCAAATGGTCACCAATCTGATACTAGCCAGACTCAACGTTGCTTATTTCCGGTGATCTGACAAAAACTGCTGTGTCAACATAATTATGCTGTAGATACATACATATATACATGTATATATACATATACACACATATATACATGTATATATATACACATGATGATGATGATGATTGCAACGTCTTGTCAGACGAGTGCCACTCCCTCGGATATTTAAAATCCATGAGCACAAATGTCTGAGGGAGTATCTATACAAATGATGTTAAAGAGTCTTAGCTTTGTACGACAGCTAAGTCTCTCTCTCGGTTCAAAATGTTGAGATCCAGCAACTAGCAAGAGAAAGATAGCCAGCAACAAATTAAACTGAAAACCAGCTTAATGCGGGTACTGGTCTCCCGCTTTATGGTTTTTTAAATCAGAGATTTGCTTCTCCTAGAAAGGTTGCCTCCACCACGGCTTACGGGAGCCCTCTCCACCCCAATACACATATACACACACACAAATATACACGGTGCTAGTTGGCCGTTGACCCAGAAAAAGAGTTCATTCGCCCTTTTTTACACACATATATACATGTATATATACATATACACACATATATACGTATATGTATACATATACACGCATATATATACATATACACACATATATACATACATACACACACATATATACATGTATATATATAGACATATACACACATATATATACATATACACACATATATACATACATATACACACATATATACATGTATATATATATACATACATATATACATATACACACATATATACATACATATACACACATATATACATGTATATATATACATATACACACATATATATATACATATACACACATATATACATACATATACACACATATATACATGTATATATATACATATACATCATATATACATGTATATATATACATATACACACATATATACATGTATATATATACATATACACACATATATACATGTATATATATACATATACACACATATAAACATGTATATATATACATATACACACATATAAACATGTATATATATATACATATACACACATATAAACATGTATATATATATACATATACACACATATAAACATGTATATATATACATATACACTCATAAAAACATGTATATATA
>NC_136499.1:112747125-112807125 GCF_053919585.1 Euprymna scolopes | reverse complement strand
CCCTAGATGGCGAAAAGACTTCCATTTGAATAATTTATTCCCTCAGACTGCTAGACTTTGGAAATCCCTCCCTGTTTCCAAATATAATGTGATCAGACATCTTACTACCCAACTCCTCACAGTCCTCTGCAGAGATGATCCCAATCACTAGCACCATACACTTTTGTGTGAAAATGAGTAAAAAAAACAAAAAAAAACAACAAAGAAAAATTTCATTAGCTAAGTAGTGATGGGACGTTAAAGGTCTTTAAAAAGGTTCAAAATTATTTTTTTCTTAATTTGCAGATATGTGTGATACTAGTTATTGCCAAAATGGTGCGACGTGCATCCGGGCCAAAGCATCATCTTGCCTCTGCAGCAAATACTTTACTGGAACCCAATGTGAAAATAAATTATGTGAGTATCATCATTGATTTGTATTGCTCTTTTTATTTTACTTTTTTTATCAACTATAATATAAGTAATATAAAAAGAAATATGGTTAAGCTTAAACATGGAAAAGTACAGGACTAGTTATTAAAACTGGAAAAGAAAAGGACAAGATATTCTAGTAAAAATATAATAAATTTAGAACTTAAAATATTGCAGCAGTAAGAATTGATTAAATAATGTTACATTGAATTAAAAAAAAATTATGCAGCAATATTTTAAGTTATAAATTTATTATATTTCTTACTAGAATATATTGTCCTTTTCTTTTCCATGTTTAATATTAACCATATTACTTTTCATGCTCGCATTTTTCTATTGTAATCCATGATTTTCCAGGTTTCCAATAAATTCACTTGTTCTTTGTCTTATTTCAGTCTTCCCCTCCCCCATAAACATCACATACACGTATGTAATAACAATATACGGCACTCGTCTGCTTCAATAACCCCCCCCATTATCTCCCTTTCATTCTTTCACTCTCTCTGTTTCACTTGTTACTTCTCTTTTTACAACAGCAGTGAATTAGTAGCAACACTAGTTGCTGAAGCGACGTGGTTGCTATGGAAACCAGTCATAAAAAAACGTCACTTACCTCCTTACTTTTTTTTATGATTTTGAACACCAATAAATTCATCATAACTTTTGTTTTACTGAACGAAAATTGGAAAAAAATCTTTCCCAATATAACTGATAATTGTTTGAAATCTGGTCGAAAAATGAGTGAGCGGTGAAGTTTTAAAGCAGTTCTAAATGACTAAAACTGCCACTTAGCCATATATTCAAACATGTGTGAATGATAGAATTGTTAGACTAGTTGCTATTGGTTCTGTTACGCGTTGAGCACCATCGTTTGTGATATTTAATACTACTACTACTGTTGTGGGATAGCTGGGTAAAACCACGGAATTACCTATTGTTTAATGTATCTATCTGCTTATGTGGTTAAATATAAATCCGTATTTCTAGCTATTTATTATTGATTGTCTGTATGTCTATCTAGCTAGCAAACAAGGTTGAGTCGATTCACCCAAACAATGGAAAAACATGGCTGAGACTCGTTATCAATGAGTGTTTTATCCATGTATGGATTACAATACAGAAGCCTGGCAAAATCATGGATTACAATAGAAAAATGCGAGCATGTTAAGTAATATGGTTAAGCTTAAATATGGAAAAGTAACGGACTAGTTGTTTAAACTGGAAAAGAAAAGGACAAGATATTCTAGTAAAAAATATAATAAATTTATAACTTAAAATATTGCAGCATTAAGAATTGATTATACAATGTTATAAATTGAATCAAAAAGAAAATTCGGAATGCTACAATATTTTTAATTATAAATTTATTATATTTTTTACTAGAATATCTTGTCCTTTTCTTTTCTAGTTTTAACAACTAATCCTTTACTTTTCCATGTTTAAGCTTAACCATATTACTTAACATGCTCGCATTTTTCTATTGTAATCCATGATTTTCCAGGCTGTCAATAAATTCCCAATTATAACTGAGAAAGTGATCTATAAACTGTAATAATTGTTTGAAATTTGGTCGAAAAATGAGTGAGCGGCGAAGCGTTAAAGCAGTTCTAAATGACTAAAACCGCCACTTAACCATATATTCAAACATGTGTGAATGATAGAATTGTAAGACTAGTTGCTATTAGTTCTATCTAAGTTTGTAACGATACTTTTTGTTGTTTCATCTACCAAGGAATTTGCTGTTAATTAAGACCTGTTTAATGTTTTTATGATTCGTTGAGGAATATTTTCCTGGTTGAGTCTGTAGCAGAAACAAATAGAACTCTTTTCTTGTGCGTCAGTGCCTCCCCTGACTGTGCGATATGGCACATACTTACCAATCAGAGGCATAGCACAGGGACCTACCATTTAAAAGAAAAAGGACAAAATAAACCAGTAATAATTTTTTAAACAAATTTTTCATCGAACGAAAATAATTAAATTGCGAGACGAAAATCGTGTTTACATAATTGGCGCTTTAAAATAACGTTCCCATGTAGTAGACATTCCGAACGTGAAAAAATACCCGTGTTTAATGAATCTAGCAAAAATCAACTAATGGTCAGATTTTCGTGAAATTTTCGATACTTATCCTTTTTAATGGGAAATACCCCAACCATTCAAACTTTTGAAATTTATGTTGTAATGCCTATGGATTTCCATCAATCGCTTAAAAATAATTTTCTTTCTGAAAATGGAATTACTTTATCAATTTATATGAAATGGCGACACTGAATAGGCCACACTGAAACGTACCAAACCTCTCACATGGTTAGGGTTTGAGAGGAGGGAAATATTGAGGATCAATAGCAACACGCAGAACTTGACTGAAAGGGAACAGGAAGTACTGGAAATGCGAATAAGGATTATTGTCGCTCAAATTCTATCAACAAGAACTCAATTGTAAATAGCTGAGATCAAGCGAAGTGGAAAGTGCTAGAATTCTGTAGAAATCTATTGTTACGGATCTCCTGCTGCAACCACCGTTTTTACCAGGGAGTGTTTTTTTACTTTCAGGAAGGTAGAAGCAAAAGCATGTTTTCTTTTTTGAAAAGCGGATTAAGTACTAAGTGTACTTTGGCATACAAAAAATGCCTGAACAACTCCATCGTCATTACTCAGTAGAAACGCTTTAGCAATAAACTAATCTCTTAAGAGAAAGTAACACCTGAATAAGTGGACCACATTAAGACAAAGCAGAAGCATTACCTCAGTCCAATACTAACATATCATGAGCTAGTATAAACCATTGTTGTTACCAGAGAATAAGCAGTGATAAACTTTTGAGAACTCCAAGTCAATCAATATCGATCAATCAATAAGGGTTTTATCATTCAATGAGAACCCCCCCCCCTCACTGGACTTTAGCCATCTATCTCTGTCCCAAGCTATCCGCTACTATTCTCATGAATGTTTAGCGGGGGACCATAGATTGGAGCTCAGACGAGCACTTGCCATGAAAATAACGATAAAGCAGAGACAGGCTCGTAACGTCTCTTCTGTGGGAAAGAGGTTGCAGGGAAGAGAAAAGGCCATCCCCTACTAGGCTATAAAGTCTATTTTGAACTCCGTCAAGGCAGAATAAGGTCTTTCTAGTAGCTCCTGCCCAGATATGGCAACAGTACTCCATCCTTGGACGAACTTGACTTTTATATAGATAGAGAATCGCATCAGCAGTGAGATATATACTGGAGTGGTAGAAGGATCCCACCATTTTTTAAACAGCCTTGGCAACAGATTTGATGTACGTGTTCCATTTCAGATCAGGAGTAAAGGTCAAACCCAGAAGCTTGTCAAAACATGGAACTTCCCCAACATGAGAGCCATTTATTTCAATTGATGCCAGATGGGGGTCAGAGCGTTGATGACGTAAAGATTCGGAGTATATAACATAATACACCAATTAATATGAATGTTTTTAACATTTTTTTTATTGCAGCTGCAAAAGACCTTTCCAGTGATAATACTAACGTGATCATCGGAGCTGTTGTTGGTGTCCTGGCTGTGATCCTTATTCTTATTCTCATTGTGACTTACGTATGCGTGCAAATGAGGTAAGGTATACTTATGGATTCGAATATTTCAGTCAGCTACATCACCAATCATCCTCACACTGGGAGAATACGATATAAGCTTGTTGATAGTGAGGGTCAGTTACAAAAATTTGTTTCCTCAGTAATCTTTAATTCAAGAGGTAAAATAGTCAAGAGATGAATATCGCAAAAACTATTAACTTTATAATTTGGGGGGTCATATTTATCTGGGTTTGTTTGGTGGCATTAAACGATCTTTTAATCATAAGATTTTAATAGAATTCGATTTAATTAGGTGTGTTGGCGGATATGAGGAGGAGGCTCAATTTGGAAGTGCCAGAAGAAACAAGGATAATACATATCCCAAGGCTCTTCAAATTAAATTTGTTAAAATTTGGCGGTATTAAGTGTTTGTTACGATTCTGATTAGAAATATTGTAGAGTATATGGGAACGATTATGTGTATCTTCCTACAGTATGTCAGTATGGAGCTTCATGACAAATATAAAATTTGGACAAAACTTTGAAAACTATAGTGGCTTCCTTCAGTCTTGACAGACTATGGATACCCACTGTAAGGGTGCCTGCGCGTGAAATTTTTGTGGCAAGATTTTCACAATCTCCAACCACACCTCCCCTGAGTTGACATTGTTAAATACCAGTGACAAGTGGAGGTTCAGAACGACTGGAAACAATGCCGAGATAAGCGGAGAGCATATACAGCACCTGGAAGTCCTAAATGGTCATCTAGTACTAGCCAGGCTCAAAGTTGCTTAACTTCAGTGATCTGACGAGAACCAGTGTATTAATGTGATTATGCTGTATTTTAAAACCGTACATGTTTATCATCATCATCATCATCATCATCAATAGTAATAGTAGCAGCATTAGAAATTTAACTCCCCCCCTACTCTTTTATGGTACATTCAGTATGCCATGTGTACTTCATGCCAAATTTGGTACAATTCTTGTAGTAGTTTTGGAACCCCTAAGTAACGAACAAAGAGAAATTTTAATACAATTTTTTCCTATTATGTTGTACCTAACATTTGGTGTTGACTACATCATAAGAGTATTTCGCTCTGCCATAGATTAGTCTGTTTTCAAAGTATTTGTTGACGAGTTCACCTTCCATTTTCATATTGGCATGAATATAATTTGGCTCGGTTCCTTTCAAAAAATACTTCTGTAAAAGAAAACTTTTAGAGGGAGATTTGTTCCCTTACTTGTCGAATATTTTTATATTCCGCCAGACATAAGATACTCTTAAATATATTTTAATTCATGCAGATTACATATTCATTTATTATTATAGCGACAATTCTCTATTGGTTATTATATTGTACCTAATATATAGTAGTGAGATCGAAACTAAAAAAAATGTATATATGACTTGGGTGTCATCAGCTAATATCGAAACTAAAGCATACAACTCTCCACTCTCATTCCTTAGCGTCTGAGCTACACCCATATGCATAGAGATATAAATAGAAAAGGATGAGGAATTAATAATTGTGAAATTATCAATCACGTTTTCATGGAAACATAACAAAAGCATGTTCATATGTACGATCGTTTCGAAAACGATATCCTTTTATTGATTTAATGAATATTTATGTTTCCTCCTATGAAAACATGATTGATAATTTCACAATACTCAGAGCACAGCACCATTAAATATATCTTACTGAGGCTTTGCTCATATCTATCACACTCTATAATCTATATATATAAAAGTGAAAATGTATGTATGTATGTATGTATGTATGTATGTACGCTTTTCCTCGATGTCCACAAAAGGCTTCTTTCAGAGAAGCGCTCGCTCGCTTCACAACTTCTTAAAACTTTTTATATCATCTATAAATTGTAATATCTCACACTTAACCACGGAGCTCGCCTGTCTATTTAATTTTATTGACTTTCAAACGTTAATTATTCGACATTTCCCACATCGGCTCGCGTTACATTCGGTTTTCGGTATAAACAAAAAGCAAAACTCGACTCTAATTACTGGCCGAAGGCCACACTGGCCTGCGCGCCCTCCGGGGCCCGGGCGACAAGATCAAAGTGTAGTATCTGTTCCGACAGATACTGCAAGCAAAGACCAGATGTGGGGGCAACTCCACATGCCTGACCTTTAACCAGCTCTCATTTCCCACCTCTCGGGAGCTGGTCCCCTTTTTCCCTTCCCCCTCCCTTCACTCCTCACATTAAAAATTGGCCTTGTGCCTAATTTGCTCGGTGGGGGAGCAAATAAATACCTACTGGCCGAAAGCCAGTGGTCTCTAGAGAGCTAAGTAACGTTTGGTCAATGACGACTTCGTCATATCAGACGGTAGCTTTCATTTCGAGACGAGACGCTCCCCCTAATAAACAGGGAGCGGGTTTTTAAAAACAAACCGATTTATTGACCTCATTAAAAACTGTCCCGCACAAAATGCTAACTGCTGAATACCTATTGCCGTCACGTCAATCAAAAATGCGCACCTGCTTTTTTTTTCACACTTTACTATTTTCCAACTGCACGTCAAAGCTTCATTTTTTTTTCACAGGCACCTGTTTTTTTCACATTTCGGGGTTTTTTCACACACACCTACAAACACCCGGGCAACGCCGGGTACCCTTCGCTAGTCTATATATATATATAAGCGAAAATGTATGTATGTGTGTATGTTTGTGTGTCTGCTAAAAACTTTCGACAGACGGAACAAAAATTCACAAACCTGGTCTCATATGAAAGCCCCATCCTTCGCCTGACAAATATCGAAAAATTGGTCAAAAACGTTAATTTTTTCACCCTGAAATCAACAATTTTCTACAGGGGGGGGGTCAGCAAAAACCGTCCTCTCATGACGAGATCAGTACTACGCATGCGTCAGACAACGTCGTAACCTGATTTAGTTTAAATATTTGATGAACTGACACAATTTCATGTACGTTGTGTTAGCTCATTTGGTTAGAGCATTGGGTCATTATCTAAACGTTTTGGGTTCGAATTGTGGTGTGAGATGTCTTTTTCTTTTTTCGATTTTTTTAAATTTTGATATTGAAGCAGGGTTATTTAAGCCATTTTTCACGTAACGTTCGTTTTTCTGTCTTTTTTTTATTTTGCTTATTCTTAGGTTTTCATTAACACCCCCACCCCTGACGACCACACACACTCAAAAACACCCGGGTACTCACCGATTTTTTAAATTTTAATATCGAAACAGGCTTATTTAAGCCATTTTTCACGTGTTTTTCTTTTTTGGGTTTTAATTTTCAGAAGTTTTAACGTTCGTTTTTCTGTTTTCTTTTTTGTTTTTGTTTTTCAGATTTTTACATTTAACATCGTTCGTTTGCCTTACGTTAGTTTCTTTTTTACTTCGCTTGATTAAAACATAAGAATAAGCGAAGTAAAAAAAATAAATAAAAAAAAACTAACGTAAGGCAAACGAACGTGGCCTGAGATGAATGTTGATTTGACAGTTGGAGGTTAAGAGCAGTTTTATGGAATACTCGTCCCAGTTTTATTACATTTTCACCCCAAACAAGGCAAAGTGCCATTTTGAAGTAGGGGGCTACCATCAGGGACATAAGTTGCAGGGATATTATGAAGGGAGATGAGTAGCAAGATGTCTGTTCACATTACATTTGAACTTCTGCATGTCAGTGCAGTTAGGAAAGCAGAATCCCGGAAAGGAGTTCCAAAGTCTAGCAGTTCTGGGAAAGAAACTATTGGAGTAGAAGGCTCTCTTACATCTAGGGATCTCTACAGTGTAGGAGTGGGATTTAGCTGCTAGTCGAGTACAAACTGCCAAAAAAAAAAAAAAAGGAATAGTTGAAGAAGGGGGCTATTATCAGGGACATAAGTTGCAGGGATACTATGTAGGGAGTTGAGCAGCGAGATGTCCGTTCACATTACACTTGAACTTCTGCATGTCAGTACAGTTGGGAAAGCAGAATCCCGGAAGGGAGTTCCAAAGTCTAGCAGTTCTGGGGAAGAAACTATTAGAGTAGAAGGCTTTCTTACACCTGGGGATCTCTACTCTGTAGGAGTGGGATTTAGCTGCTAGTTGGGTTTGTCAGAGGTATTTACGTCGATGGGGATACAAGTGCTTGCAGTTCGTCAGAGCATCCACCATTAAAATACGTGTAGAACAGGCAGAGGGATGCAACATTTCGTTGATGGGACGGAAGCTGAAGCTTAGATGACAGTTCAGGACCTCGCAGGTTGGCGACTCTCTTTTGAACCCTGTCTAGGAGCAAGAGACTAGTAGCAGATGCACCAGCCCAAATGTGACAACAATACTCGAATGGTGGTCTTATAGAGGTACAAGATACTTTCAGAAATCAGTAGTTTTCTAGCATGGTAAAGAGAACCTACCTTCTTTGCAGCGGTCTTAGCAATGCTCTCAATGTAACTATTCCAACTCATGTTTCCTGTAAATGTTAGGCCGGGGAGTTTAAAAGAGGAACTTTCAGGCAATGTGTTTTTGGCCATTTCTATTGGTGGTAGAGAAGGTTTCTTGTAATTATTGAAGGAAACAAGCTTAGTCTTGGTAGCATTGAATGGAATTCTGTTAGTTTCATGTTTAAATTTACAAGATTGTTCCAAAAGTAAAGCCTCCTATTTTTTAATTAAAAAAGTTGAAGAGTTATGAAAACGGGAGTAGTACAGTAAACACGAACCTCCTACTCTAATAGTATCTTCCCTAGAACTGCTGGACTTTGGAATTCCCATCTGGGTTCCTGCTTTCTAGGCTGTACTGACATGCAGAAGTTCAAGTGTAATGTGAACAGACATCTTGCTGCTCAACTCCCTACATAGTATCCCTGAAAATTATGTCCCAGATAGTAGCCCCCAACATCAAAGTGACACTGTGCCTTGTTTGGGGTGAAAATGCAATTAAAAAAAAATCTTCAAATATCTACATGGGGAATACAACGTGGACTGTATCCAGATGCTTCTTTTAAAAGCAGATTGTAGGACTCATGGGAATTCCTTGGGTCTGTTTAAGCACACTTCTTGTCTTAAAACAGCTGCTGTTGCTAACAAGTTGGTTGGCATATGTCATTGTTTGTTTACATACATGGGCCGCGTTATGTCCCTCTCTTTCTATAAGGAGCTTATCCATCCAAGGCTAGAATATGCCACATCAGTAGAACTATAGAAGTAGTGCAGAGGAGGGCTATGAAATTGATCCCAAATTTGCATGATCTGTCCAACAAGGACCGACTGAAGCAACCTGATCTTCCAACTCTTCGAATGTTTGAGGAATACAGCGTGGACTTTCTCAAGATGCCTCCTTAGATTCCATGAACAAAGCTTCTTTCTTAGAAGTGCACGCCAGTGGAACTCTCTTCCGTCTGCCTGTTTCCCACTTGATTACAACTTGGATGTCTTCAAGTCCAACATAAACAAATTCCTGATGAACCGCCCCCTTAAGTAAGACCCTTTATCAGATCTCCATTATTAGCGATTACTACAATATTATCCCATTGATTACTGTACATGCAATAACCCTTATCCCCGAGTGGCTTCTGGCCATGATAAGTAGTGACTTCCTTGTAAAAAAAAAACAAAAAAAAAAAACAAGATTGCAGGACCCGTGGGCATTCCTTGCGTTTGGATAAGCAGCAACATCGGAAGGGGGCAGCTGGGTCTGTTCGAGCACACTTCTTCTCCCAACGTGTGGAACCAGCTGCAATAAGAAGTGGTATCCGCAGTCACTCAGTATCTTCAAAGCCAGACTAGACAAACATTGGAGGAATCACCCGCTTTGCTTTGACTATAAATCTAGAGATGATGTGTATTGAGAGACTGTGTTGTAATTTCAGATGTATAGGCCTGTGTTCCTTCTCACCGTATATTGTATTGTCTTGCATTGTAAAATATTGCTTAAATGCCGTCTAATAAATCATAAATCAACTTGCATTCAAATCAGAAATATTTGAATTTTTCAAGTTTGTGCCTATAACATGCCTCCTGTTCCCTCCCCCCAAAATCCTTTAAAATACTCCAAAGAAACTGAAATTTGAGGAATAATTTATTAATTTATGTCAAATGCACAGTTGTTAAAATTTTGTCAAAATCGGAGGTATCTGAAAATGGATGAAGCGTTTCCAGACCTTAAAATGAATCAAACTAATTATAATAAACTATCCAACACGTTAGCATGTAAAACAAATGTTAGATCAATTATCCGCACGATAAACTCGTATGCCTAGCGGCCATGTTATATTAGTTAATTTTTTATTTTGCAGCTTACCGTGTACAAAGACATGTGTAAATATATTATTTTAATAAATATTTTTATATCCACAGACATGAACATTTCGTCTTGTAAAGACTCATCAGTGTGGCTAAATACAGCTGACGTGTCAACGCCGGGCCTCAGTAACCATTGACTGTTAGGATCCAATGACCCAGCCAACATGACAACTGAGACAACTGCATTAATAAGAAGGAATCTATCAATAGTTATATTTAAGTTTCCAAGAGAATTCAAGGGACAAGATCTTGCATATCTGCTAGACAGAAACCTCATTTTCTTCATACATATACTAGACATGACCCAAAAATGTTGGATCACAATCACTATTATTCTACTTTGAAATATTTATTTGCACAAAATATAAAAATACATTATGAATAAATTAGGCACAAGGCCATTCATAAATGTGAAGAAATAGCTCGGTTACCACAATACCACATTCACTCCAGGGGCTGACCTATTTAAGATAACCCCAAATTTAAAAAAAGTTTTCAGTCGAATATTCATAAACTGTTAAAACACATTAACCCTTATCCTCAAGTGGCCCTAGGGACTTGATATGTGCTGACAGCTTTGTAAAAAAAAGCAAGAAATATATTTCTTCTTGCCAAGCTAATAGTAATAATTAGGGCTATGACAACAGCATATTCTTTTCATTGTTTTGACTCTCGAGTATATATCCGACACAGACACAGTTAATCAACCGTGAATCAAATCACTCTATATAAAAGCATATAAGATATCAACGGATACACACTCGAGAGGGAAAACAATGAAAAGAATATGCTGTTGTCATAGTTCTAGTAATAAGTTGCTGTACTTCAATATAATAATAATAATAATAATAATAATAATAATGATGATAATAATAATAATATGGGAATATTCTTGTATGGAATAGAGATACTTATTTTACCATCTATTATATAAAAGAGAAAATGTGTGTGTGTGTGTGTGTGTGTGTGTTTTTCTTCTGGGGGTTGCTCAATATCATTAGTATACCACTTCTCTCCACCGTGGCAATGCCGAGTAGCCATAGTAGTCTAGTATAAAAATATGCTTGTAGTGTGCATAGATATGCATGTGTAAATTAGATGGTGACTTTTGACAGATGCATCAGACCGTGACAAAATTAGTATCGTTAGAAAGATCAATCTCTCGGACAAAAAATATCTAAAAATAGGCCAAAAAAAGATTAATTCTGTGCTGGTCAACTGGGCCGTTTTTTTTTTTTTTTTTGTTTGTTTTTTGCAAGGGGGTGACAGTTTTTGCGTCAATATTATTTTTTGCAAATCATTCATGCCCACTGATCTCAACGTACGTTTATAAAACGTTACTTTGAAGGCCTGTGACGTCATAAGTCGTTGTGGCCGTGACAACTAATGCGTTAGTTTTTTTTTCACCTTCTTTTCCTCTTTCGTGTTACAGGTTCGAGCCTACTGCAGTTAATTTTTTTTTTTTTGCTGTCGCACGCGCGCTCACTGCTATTTTGATTGAAACATTTTTTTCCTGGGGGTTGCTCAATGGCCTTGGAAAACCACCTCTCCCCCACCCGGGCAATGCCGGGTAGCCATGCTAGTCTAGTATAAAAATGTGTTTGTAGTGTGTATAGATATACATGTACATTACATTACATTAGATGGTGACACTAAAAAGAGAGTTAATCTTTCTCTAAAAGGACACAGATAGGTCAAGAAATATTAGTGAGTTTACATGAACATAGAGTTGGGCAAAAGGAATACATTGATAACTAGAAGGGAGAGGGTAGTTGATTTGTTCAGTTGATTATAAAATTTGTCTAATTACGACCAAACAGATTTTCTTTCTTTTGAAATATAACTCAATTCCAGAACTAAAGCATATTTTCAAACTAACTAGCAGGATGCCCCATGTTGTTCAGTCATAAAGTACGCTTACATATGAAGTTTTAATTCATGCAGATTTCATATTTATTATTATTATTATAGAACCAATTCTCTATTGATTATCATATTGTACCTAATATTTAATAGTTATTTCAAAAGTTTAAAAAAAAAAGGAAAAATATAACTTGAGTGTCATCAGCTAGAAAAGCAACCAAATCATATATGCATATCAAAACTTTAAAAATTAACATAGTTAAACGTATAAATGTATATTTACGCATGCATAGAAGATGTACATTGAGTTGACTTACGCCTGCCAAGTTCAAAATTAAAAATTTTGACCACTTAGCAGTCATTTTACTATTTTTGCTAAAAACAGAACTGAATTTGTTCCACAGATCTAAATCCTATATATATCAAGTTTCCAGTATGTAGACCAAAAATTGACGGAGTAGTTTGGTAGAGACCATTCCGCACACATCAGACAAAATATATAGATAAGACCACTTGTGACCCAGTATTTGTTCTACATATACCATGAAATATGAAAAATATATATATAAATATTAAATATAAAAAAAAACTTTTGGAATTTAAATATGAAGGACAAAGAAAGAGAATAGAAAGTGTAGAGAAAGAGTAGGAGGGAAAAGATGGCTGCCATATGAAGACAACTTAACAGTTCCATAACTATTTCGGAATTTCAAAATGGTTATGAACATCTTAGTTTTTAAAGTAATTTCATCATGCGATAGTAAAAGTTAGGAATAAAAGAGAAGAGTATTTATTATTATGCTAGCGGGGTGGGGGGACCGGCTTTGCCCGGTCATAAAATATGCTTAAATATGATATTTTAATTTGTCCAGATTTCGTATATATTGTCATGGAGTCGTGATTTCAAAAGTAAAAAAAAAAAAAGAAGTATTTAGATGACATCAGCTAGAATCGAAACCGAAACTGTAGCGTTCAAAGCTGCTGGTGTTACCACTGTACCAACGTGACACTCAGATAAACTGATTAAAAATTAAAAATAAACTAAGATGAATGTATAAGATGTTTAACGATCTTTTCAATTGATATGATTATATGAAGTTTCATGTCTGTAGACCAAAAACTGACAGAGGAGTTTGGTAGGCAAATTCTTTAAAACAAATATATATATGCATACATAAATACGATGAGAATAATGGAAATAGTATTCCGACAAAATAAAGAAATAAAAAGAAACAAACCGAGTTATGTGTTCATCAACGTTTCGTCTTTATTTCGAGAAATGATGAACTGAGCATTTCTCGAAAGTCTCGAAATAAAGATGAAACGTTGATGATCACATAACTCGATTTGTTCCTTTTTATATCTCTATACATAAATATATATAGGAAGAAGTTTGTTTACTATAAGCTTTTTACGCAAATATTACGCAAGTATAAATCATGTAGAATATCTGCATGAATATAATTACACGTAATGGTTAACTAAAGATGATCATCCTATAAGAAAATTGAAAAAAAAAAAAAAACTAATAGGGAATTAATTAAAATAAATGTTTAAAGGAATATGCAAATTAGCTCGATCTTTTGCAGATGAATAGAATTCCACGACTCATATATAAGAAAGTTGTATTTTCTTTTTAAAGAAATAGAAAAAGGCTTGCTTTTTTTTCTATTATTCTTGGCCTCTGGGCCAAGATTAAAGTGTAGTATCTGTTCGATGCTACACTTAAGTTAATTTGTCTCAATCAACGGAGGGAAATCTTCTATACTGAAATAATTATTATTTTTGGTCCCTACCAGAGTGCCCCCTTTGCCTTTTTTTTTGGGGGGGGCTGGTTTTCCCCTACATTAAAAACGACCTTGTGTCACATTTTGCTTTCATGGGGAAGCAAATAAATACCCAATAAATAGAAAAAAGAGTATTCAATGTGAATATCAATACACACACACACACACACAAAAACAACTTTATAGATTATCTATGACGGCTGGTTCAAAAATCGACGTACACCAAGATTGGGAATTTACATTTAAAGGAAAGAGGCAGAGAATAGAAAATTGAAGGTGCAGTGAGAGAGTAGGAAGGAAAAGACGGATATATATATATGTATACTAGCAAAAGTACACGCCGTTGACTGGGTTCAAAAACAGCCTACAGAAAATGGACTCTGATTTATGAAAGTATGATAGGTTATGAAAAGGAGGGGTTGTAAAGAGATAGCTTCGGATTTGGGGGTATCAAAACCAAAGCAAAATATGATGAAAGTAAAAATAAAATAGATAAACCCCATAATTTATTATACCATACCTGTTCACACTGAAACACTTATCAAATATTCTGTGGGTCTATATTAAAAAACCTTGTTAAACTTTGTGACATATTTCCATTCTATGGAGGTCAGGCGCGAACGAACACCCCATAATTTTATTATACCATATTTCTTCAAACTGAAACATAATTATCAAAGTATACTTACGCAGATAGATATGAAAAGTCTTTATTAAAGTTTGTGCCTATTTCCATTCTATGGAGGCCAGGCGCGAACGCAGACCCCACAATTTTATTATACCATCCCTATTTAAGTTAAAACATACTTATCAAAGTATTCTTATGTACATCTATATAAAAAACACTTGTAAACGTTTTTTTTTTTTTAATTTAAAATTTTTTTTATTTACATACTTTGTGGACCAGGCGCGTATGCAGACCCAACAATTTTAATGAATCATCATTATGCCAGATCAAACATACTCATTCCTGTGTCTCGATACATCTTCTATCATTATATGTGATCAGTTTTCTATAATAGTCAACCATATAGGAGCCTATTCGTGACCACACACACACACAGACGTTCAACTTATATATATATATATATATATATATATATATATATATATATATATATATATAGGAGGACATCTCAAGATTTGCATAAATATTTTGATATTCCCAAATGTTTACGACCATTTCAATTTTTAAAGTAATTTCATCAGATGATGGTAAAAGTTAGGAATATAAGAGAGACGTATTTAATATTGTATCAACTATGACGGCCTGACCAAGTACATGGTTCGAAAATCGATCTACACCAAGTTTGTATGTAAACTTTTACTGTTTTGATATTTGATTGAGTTTCATGTCCATTTATTTTTCTTCTTCTTCAAATTCTTTGAAAACCATTAAAGGTAAGTCAATATTTACTTCCTCGCATTAAAAAAAAATAAAACTCACCTGGATTTTTTTGGAAAACTAATATTTATAACAACAAAAACTGGCTCAAGGCCATTTTTTTTCTCAGTTCATTATTTAAGGCTCAAAATCAAAGTGGAACAAAAGCAACAAGGAGCATTTCCAAAAAAATCAGAAGAAAAAAAACTAGTTGTATCTGAAAGTAAAGAACTCTGCTAATGGAATACTGAGAACTAATTAAAATAATTACATTTTCTTTTTTTATTGTGATTGAATCGATGAATGTTTTAAAATGTTGAGTGATACTCGATTAATATTGAATTGAAAAGGGTTTGTAAACACTTAACATTTTGTAAGACGATGGAGACGGATCAGAACTCAGATATGGAGGAAGTATATTTTGATGGTGAAGGTAATGGATTGTCAAGAAGTTTTGTTATCTTAGAGTCAGAGTGGAGCAGACGCTAGTGTGATTGCAAGAGGTGGAAATGGAGGAAGTACGTTCAAGAAACTTCTGCTATCTATAACTATAAAAGCGAAAATGTATGTATGTATGTATGTATGCGTGTTCGCTTTTTCTGTGTGTCTACAAAAGGCTTCTTTCAGAGAAGCGGTCGGTCGGTTCACAACTTTTTAAAACTTTTTATATCACATACAAATCGTAATATCTCAGTTAACAACGAAGCTCGCCTGTCTATTTAATTTGCTCGATTTCGGGAAGATAAATATTCAATATTTGTCGCTCGCCGCATGTGGGTTAATCTTTTTCCTATAACATCTTCAGGGGGAAAAAAAAAGCATTCAGCAGTAAATGAATACTATCCCGCAGTCAAAACTTGACCTCATTTAAAACGGGCACCTGCTAAATCCGACTAATTGAATAAATTCAAACGTGTTTCTGTTAGCATCTCGCGGTGGGGCAATGGTTAAAATCGCACGCTTTTTTTTTTTTTTTTTCCACACTTTAATTTACAACTTTGCCTCAAGGGTTCGGGTTCGATCCTCATACTTACCTTTTTTTTTCAACCCCCCCCCCCCAAACACCCGGGCAACGCCGGGTACCCCTCACTAGTTATTAATAAACGGAGCATTAGCACTGTCAACAAAAGGAACAATCAATTAGACATGTGTACACTGCGTGATGATGCATAAAAATGAAACCTTGTTAGTAAACACTGAACATATTGTAAGACAAAGACAAACGAGAACTCAGAAATCATGAATAGATGGAGCAAATTCAAGGAACTTTTGCTATTATTAACCAACAGAGTATCAGCACTATCAACCGAAGGAACAGTCAATTAGACATGTGTACACAGTGTGATGTTGTATGAAAGTGAAACCTTGCCAATGAGGGTTGAGGACATGTGCTGCATGGAGAGAAATATGAGAATGATACAATGGAGGTGTGGTGTGAGTTTCTCTGCATGCAACACCTGTCCTCAACCCTCACTGGCCAGGTTTTACTTCATGCACGTGCCTGATTAACTCAAGGCCATTTTTTGGCGGGTTCGTCATTTAAGCTCAATTCAAAGTAAAAAAAAAAAAAACAGCAACAAAAATTTAGAAACAATAAAAAAAAATGGTTGTGTGTTGGATCTACAACATCAGACAACATCGGAAAGGCATCCATCACTCTTTCAGAATTGTCATGTGCACCGCATGGACAGTGGAAGAATCCCAAAAGACATTTTCTATGGTGAACTAGTGTGTGTGTGTGTGTGTGTGTGTGTGTGTGTGTGTGTGTGTGTGTGTGTGTGTGTGTGTGTGTGTGTAATGGTGAGGGTGTTATGTATATAAATAAATGTCTTAGATGTAAGTATCTATTTAGCTCAACATCCCAATTCTTTCCTGTACAGGAACAAGAAATCATTCCCCTCTCCCTCCACGGGGTAATAATAAATAGCTAATTCGTAAAAGATATTCTTAGAGGCTTCTTTGTTATTATGTTTAATTTGATGGCATTAGTAGAGTTTTCTTTTTCCAATACATACCAAACAATGCAAAGCATTAGCTAAGGTATATATGAGTCGGTGTGTGTACATGTGGCCAGGTGTGATAATGTGGATGTGAAGCGATTCAGTAGACTCTAGTAACTTCACACCTACTTGTGAAGTCTTAAATCTGTAGCTAAACATACCACCACCTAGATACGATCATGTGTTAAAAAAAAAAGAATTATATCTATTAAAACTGAACTTTGCTTAAAGATTGAACAGCGTTTTATTTTGTATAACAATTGTATAATGTAAGAAAACTACTTATCATGGACAAACAACTGGGTTTTTTTATTGTACTAAAAATTTAACAATGCTTTATAATGTACTAAAACGTTTTCATTAAGAGTGTTTATACTGCACTAAAAATGTTTACTATACTGAAAACAATTTTATACTAAATATTTCATGTTTTATACTGTATTAAAACTGTTTAATATTATACTAAATGATTAATGTGTTTTACTGTATTAAAACTGTTTTATATTGTATTAAATAATTAATGTTTTATACTGAATTAAAACTGCTTCATATTGTACTAATAAGATATTGTTTTATACTTACTGTATTAAAACGGCTTTATATTATACTAAATAGTTAATTTTTTATACTGTATTAAAACGGCTTTATGTTATACTAAATAGTTAATTTTTATACTGTATTAAAACGGCTTTATGTTATACTAAATAGTTAATTTTTTATACTGTATTAAAACGGCTTTATGTTATACTAAATAGTTAATTTTTTATACTGTATTAAAACGGCTTTATGTTATACTAAATAGTTAATTTTTTATACTGTATTAAAACGGCTTTATGTTATACTAAATAGTTAATTTTTTATACTGTATTAAAACGGCTTTATGTTATACTAAATAGTTAATTTTTTATACTGTATTAAAACGGCTTTATGTTATACTAAATAGTTAATTTTTTATACTGTATTAAAACGGTTTTATATTGTACTAAAACTGTTTTATCGTGTACTAAAGATATTGACAATATTTCATACTGTACTAATACTGTTTTATGCTGTGTGATCTGTTTTATACTATACTAGTTATTTGAATTATAAATTCATTTGCAAGTTGTTTTTTTAATGTCATTTTAACTGTAAAATAATTACCAAATAAACTAATTACATTTGAAAGCATTGGTTGCATGCTTAAGAATAAATAACGTTGCAAAAAGTCACATATGAATAAATATATTTTATACTTATTTGCATCTGTTGAATCTTTGTTTTTTTTTTTTATTCTTATCAAAGAACATTTTTAATATGTGTAGTTTTTAAAAGTAAAAAAAAAAATTAATTATAATTTAACTGAAATAAGAATTGATGATTTATAATAAAACTTTCGTTTTCAATATTTTAAATGAATTTTGTTACAATCTTCTTGATTAAATTGATCGGTGTACATTACATGTATATATATATATATATATATATATAATTTAGTTATTATTTTTTTTAAACAGTAATCTACGTACACGCGTTTCGAGGTAACTACCTCTCATCAGCATAGCTCGACTGTTTCTAGGGATTGAACTTCTGACCATGTTTACCATATCCCTAGAAACAGTCGAGCTACGCTGATGAGAGGTAGTTACCTTGAAACACGCGTGTACGTAGATTACTGTTTAAAAAATAAATAAATAAATAAATGTTATATACGTCCAAACAAATTATGGGCGACTTTCTAAGTAAATAAATAAATAAAAAAAATGAGCATCGAGGCGAAGCCACTAATAACCATATTTATCGTTTGAAAAAAAAACAACAACAATAAATATATATATATATATATATATATATATGTCATGAAGAGCCTATTTTGAAAATGTATGGATTAAGGTTTTTTCTTGATTATAATTCTTTGTTTGAATTTTGGGTGAATTAATAAACACTGAAACTTATTCAATTTTTATTTTAATTTTTTTGAATATTGCTCTATCTGGTATAATGAGCTTTCTATTATCTTGATAGGTTCTTTTTTAAACATGATACTTATCTTTATCATTGTAATATATATATATATATATATATATATATATATATAAACATGTGTGTGAGAGAGAGAGAGAGAGAGAGAGAGAGAGAGCAGCAAAACTGAAACTGGCCCGCAGAACACTATATATACAAGTGTAGGCAAAACCTCTGCCCTTGATGAAGGGGAGTCTGAAACTTGCAGCTATGGTTTTAAATGATCTGAAATAACAGCAAGGGGAGACTTGATTCCAAATATTTCTCATATCTTATATCTCCCCTCTTTGGTTTTCACACATAAAGTAAATTTCACAGTGTATAAAGATTATGTGATAATGGAGATATTCATAATCATACCTTATTTCCAAAAGAGCGGAGATATTGTATATGAGAAATATTTGGAATCAAGTTTCCCCTGGCTGCTAATTCAGATCATTTGAAACCATAGCAGCAAGTTGTAGTCTCCCCGCCATCAAGCTACGAGGTTTTGGGGAAATATTTTATATTTTGTAATTCATATGCAAAACTAGGAAAACAAATGACTATTGATTGAAATATTTGGTAAAGGAGCAGTATATTTCCACCCACAAAAAGTCTTAAAATTACCACTATTATAGGTTTTCGAGGGTGCTGAAAACGAACATAACGTTTAAAATCCCAGGAAACGAGTAGTTTCCAAGATATGAAGGAATTATAATTTTAAAAAGTGAGGGACCAGTTTTCTATATTAATTTAACGTAAAGTAAACACCCACTTAATAGCGACCTTTTTCTTAGGGGTGAGAGTGGGAAGGGGCATCTTGTATTTTTTTTTAGGGGTGGTGTTTATTTGGTAATTCTGGCCTGATAGACCAACCCAAAACCTACCTTAAAAAACTTGTTTTAAATTCGTTTTTGAGTGTGCTGAAAATGAGGATTGCATTTAAATGTTCCACAAATAAGTATTTTCCGTGGTATTAAGCAATATCATTCTTTATGTTATAAATGGTGGTCATTGTTGTACGTGCAAGCGCGCATGTTTTTGCTTAATACCCGAACAAAATCCTTATTTGCAGAAAATTTAATTGCGATATTCATTTTCAGCACACTCGAAAATCTATAGAAAACAAGTTTTTAAGGTAGGTTTTGTGTTGGTCTACCAGGCCACAATGAACACCACCCCTAAAATGTTAACAGACCTCCCAAAAACAGGTGGTCATAAAGTAGGTGCTCATTTTACGTTAAATTAATATAGAAAAGTGATCCCCTACTTTTTGAAACACTACAGAATTCAGATCATTAGCTTTCCAACGAGCCTTCATTTGTTAAATTCTGATCAATAGTTGCCAAGATTTCGAACTGATAAAACTGCCAAAAAAAAGGTGGTATATATTATATATATATATATATATATATATATATAAATATATCTATATTCATAACCAAATTGAATATTGAAATGCTCATATCTTTAATTCGACGGCAGGAAACTACATGAAGATCTGCAGGTTTTTTTAAAGATTATGATACTATTCTATGGTTAAACTTTTATGACAATTGGTAAAAAAGAACCTATATTTTCAAGCCAATAAAATATTCCCAAATTTGACTACATTTGTATATATAGTGTCCTGGCAAGCACGCTTTAGTTTTGCTGCTTTAGGATGAATTTTGTTTATATTTTTTTTTTTTTTTTGCTTGGTTTTCTCTCCTGTGGCCTTGCCAGGCCACTAATATATATAAATATACCCCTTTTGTTAGCAATTTTATAAATACCAAATCTCAATGAGTATTTCTTAGAATTTAACAAATAAAGGCTTGTTGGAAAGGTAATGACCTGAATTATGTAGTCAGATTTGTGACATTTACCCTTAAGGTCGCAGATTAGGGGATCATCCATCATCCAGAGCCTTTTTTGGGCACTTTTTTACAGCCATAAAATGTTTCATTCATAGTAATCTGTTTTCCTAGTTTTGCATATGAAATTTGGCTAAAAAGTGGTAATAAAATCATTTTAAATGTATAAAAATATGGAATTCTTACTAAACAAAGTTTAATATACATCACAAATAATATTATCTCCAATTACAGCAAATTTCATAACATTATCTCAAATAGATATGGAGCTATGTCACATTATAATAGTACTGTATTTTCAACCATGGCGGCCATTTTGTTTTTGCTCTAAAAAATTATTAAAGGCTTAATTGAATGTGCATCCACCTGAAAAACCTTCAGTATGGACCCCTCTAACAGTCTGACATGAATGCCTGCTCCTAACATTCGGTACCCCCTAAAGTGAATTTTCAAGATTTTGCCTCCTGACTAGAATTGCAAAATATCTGATATTTCCCGAAAACATCTAGTCTTGGTGGAGGGGAAACTTAAACTTGCTGCTATGGTTTCCAATGATCTGAAATAACAGCAAGGGGAGACTTGATTCCAAATATTTCTCATATGTTATATTTTCCATCTTTAGTTTTCATAAGTTCACAGCGTATAAAGATTATTTGATACTGGAGATCTTCATAATCGTACCTTATTTCCAAAAGAGTGGGGATATAACATATGAGAAATATTTGGAATCAAGTCTCCCCTTGCTTTTATTTCAGACCGTTTGAAACCATCAAGCCCAGAGGTTTTAGGGTAATATATATTTCATTTTCATCTCGATACTTTTTTTGTGAACAAGAGCGGAGGACCGCTTGAAATATAAAAAATAAAATATTAAATACCAAAAATAGACAACATCCTTTTCAAAAAACCCTCATAACCTTGAAATTTTTTTTTTTTTTTTTACAAAGGCATCACCACATTATCAAGGCCCAGAGGCCACTCAAGGATAAGGGTTAAAGAGTGTACAGTAGAAGTTGGTCAATATAGTAATCATTAGTAATGAAAATTTGGTAAATTTAATAACTTATATGGAACGGCTCATCAAGAACTTATTTACCTTAGACTTGAACACAACCATATTGTAGTCAGCCGGAAAGCAGGAAAACAGAAGACAATTCCACAGGCGTGCAGTTCTAAGAAAGAAGCTTTGTTCATGGAATCTATGTTTAGGTTTAGGCACAGATAAAGAGTGGGGGAAATTATTGATAGTGTTTACAGCTAGACGAGTGTTTCTTGTGAAAGTTTGGCGAGGGGGGACCATAGATTGAAGCTCAGTTGAACACTTTCCATGAAAATAACGATACATCAGAGACAAACTCGCAACATCTCTTCTGTGAGATAGAGGTTGTAAGGAGGAGAAAAGGACATGTCCTACGAGGCTACGAAGTCTATTTTGAACTCTATCAAGGCAGGACAAGTCCTTTCTAGCAGCTCCTGCCCAGATGTGGCAACAGTATTCCATCCTTGGACGTACCTGGCTCTTATATAGATAGAGAATAGCATCAGCAGTGAGATATCTACTGGATCGATAGAAAGATCCCACCATTTTTCCAGCGGCCTTGGCAACAGATTTGATATACGTGTTCCATTTAAGATCAGGAGTAATGGTCAAGCCCAGAAGCTTGTCAAAACTTGAGGCCTCCTGAAGACGAGAGCCATTCATTTCAATTGATGACAAATGTGGATTAAAATGTTGATGATGTAAAGAGAGAAGCTTGGTTTTAGATGCATTAAAAGTAACCAGCCACTCCTTTCCCCATTGTACTACATGCTCAAGATCAGAGGAGAGAGAATTGGAGAGTACTTGCTCGTTTACTGTCTTAGATGTGGTACCATAAATGGTAGTGTCGTCAGCATAAATGTCTACAAATGATGTAAGGATATGATTTGGAAGATCATTAATGTAGATCAGGAAAAGAGTTGGGCCCAGGATGGATCCCTGAGGGACACCGGCATTAATACTGTGAGCTTCTGATTTTTGCCCCTCAACTACTACTCTTATGAACCTATCAGAAAGAAATGATTTAATAATTGAGAAGACTTTTCCAGCTATACCATAGCTAGCGATCTTATGAAGTAAACCTTTATGCCATACCCTATCAAAGGCTTTAGATATGTCAAGAGCAATTGCCCTAGAAAGATTGCCACCGTCGAGAGATTTGCTAATCCTATGCGATATAACTGTAAGGACATCTGCTGTAGATCTAGCAGAACGGAAACCATATTGAGTGTCACTAAGAAGGTTATTTTTGTTGAGATGTTTGATTACTTCTGTATTTAACACAGATTCTAGCAACTTACTCATGACGCACAGGAGACTTATTGGCCTGTACTGAGAGGGGGATGAGCGATCACCTGAATTCTTAAATACAGGGCATACTGATGAGATTTTCCAGGGAGATGGGAAACTATTCTCCTTAAGACAACGTTTAAACAGTTTTGTAAGTATGGGCGCTAGTTCAGGTTGAAGTTTTTTGAGTACTATAATTGGAATACCATCAGGGCCAGTTGCTTTACTGGAATCAAGGTTTTTGATTAGCTTTGCAACATCACGTACAGATATACGTATATCACATAGCGTGTTTTCTGATACAGGAGGAAATATTGGGGGTTGGCGGTCTTGGTCGCAAAGGGTAGAATTAGCTGCAAAGTTCTTGACAAAGAGTTTGGCTTTGTCTGATGCTGACGAGATTACCTCAGGTCCATTGATAATAGTTGGGATGGAGCACACGCTTCTGTTCAGGATTCTGTTTGCTATTTGCCAAAACTGGTGGGAACCAAGCTGCTGCTCAGCTACTTTGGACTTAACAGATTGAGCATACAACTCTCTTGCGTTCCTTATTACTTTCTTACAATGGTTGCTGGCAGTCCTGAAAACGGCTTTAGTTTCCATACATCTATTACGTTTGAAGCAGTGGAAAAAGTGATTTCTGTGCGCAATGGCAGCAGCACATTCTGGAGAGAACCATGGCTGGCTGTTAGGTTTTTGCTGAAACTTTTTAGAGGGTATGAAATGGTCAATACCTACAATTAACCATTCAGTTAGGTCTAATACTATAGAGGACACATCCTTTTTAAACATGAAATGCAGAGGTAGATCAGATATAAATGTACGGAAGCTATCCCAGTCAGCCTTAGTGTATCGATATACTGTACGATGAAGTGGTACGTCTGGGGACTTATTACATTTCATTTTTATCTTAATTGATACAACAGAGTGGTCGGAAGATCCAAGAGGCGACAGAACAGAAACTGAACATAGTTCAGGGCAAGTTGTGAGAAAAAGGTCTAGTAGGCTCGCATACTGGCCGTCATTATCGGGCACACGGGTAGGTTCCTGAACAATCTGAGTGAGGTCATAGGCAATGGAGAAATCATGACAGAACCTCGCCTCATCATCGGTCTTGTTTGAGTGGGTCAACCATTCGACGTTGTGAACATTGAAGTCTCCACATACGTGAATGTTAGCTGAAGGATAAGTAGAAAGGACTTGGTCAATTTTCTCAGATATGCTTTGAAAGATAGTAACTCCGCTGTTGTGGGGGCGATAGAGAGTAAATATAAATGCAGTAGTGTGAGCTAAAGCAACCCGGAAGCACATATAGGGTAAGTTAGGATCTTCCCTGGAGATGTCCCTCCCACATGGAAAGCTATCTTTAATATAGGCACATATTCCATGCCCATGGCGATCTTGGGGGTCAGATTTAGAAGTTAAGTTAGAGTATCCTGTAATTGCAAACTCATCTAGGGAAATAGCCTGTCCAATGCCAGTTTCACTTAAAAATAAAAGGTCTGGTTTAGTCTCCTGTAATTGGGTTTCAACCTCTGGAAGGTTAGAACGTAGACCCCTGATGTTGGAGAAGGAGACATGGTAGTAGGGGTCTACGTTGGAAGTTGGAGAACCGGGTTTAATCGTGTATTTTTTCTTGAAACTTGTCATGATGAAATTTTGGAATTTGTGGACTAGGTCGACAGATTTACTTAGAGCAGGACAGAGAGGGGAAACTAAGAGAGAAAAAGAAACGAAGAATTTTTTTTTTTTTTGTACCACATGATAAGGTAAAGCCGTAACAATTACCCACTAGTATGGCATCGAGAGGCCCCACCAGAAGCTACTGCATGGTCCAGATTCCATTCACCAAATGGCAATACAGCAGCCCCAGTACTTTGCACCTGCTGATAGGACAGCCTCCTTAGAGGTTAATCCAAGGTTCGGGTCCCTGACTATCAGGCGGATAACGTCAGCCCAGACAAAACGTTTACCTCCAGCACCCTTACTAGTGACATGGCTACAAGGATAGACATAGAAACAGAAAATTTCCACCAACTCTGCCAACTGTTCGCGCAAAAATACTGCCAACCTAGAAAACAGCTTTTTCTTCTCCCTTTGTCAGAAAAATCACTCATTTAAAAAATGAGGACTGAGGGACAAATAAGAAGAAGCGAGAGTAACAGGAGCTGCCGATAACGCATCCACAATGTGTTTTCTACTCTCCATTAAAAAAAAAAAAAATAAAAATAAAAAAAAAAATAAATAAATAAATAAATAAAAAATAAAAAATAACTATTAAGTATTGTACTTAATAAAAGTCCAACGGACCTGTTTAAGGGAAAGTATGGTGATAGATTCCCCTCCCACGAACTAAAAATGAGTACAATTAGGTAATCTATTTTTGCAATCAACTCGGTAGATAAATAAACATTTATGGACGAGAGAAAAAAAAAAAAAAAAAAAAAAAAAGAAGCTAGCATTTAATACAACAGAAATACATAAATTAAATACTGAAATAAAATGTAGTTATTAATATTTGAATCTTAAAATAAAAAGTGCGAATTAGTAGAGAAAAAAATCACTTATCACAACAACGCATTCCGTCTCCAAACTAGTGAAGAATTTAACTTTTAATAGCGTTCAGAAGATTTTTTTTTTTTTTTTTTTAAATTAACCGTTAAGAGAAAGCGTGATTTTATTCTGAACTTTAACTAATCACGTTTTAAGCAACTTATGATATAAAACAAAATCGGATGGGGGGGGGTTCTTCCGAAGTTAGTTGGTGACGTTATAAGTAATTGCGAGATAAGATGGGAGCCAGAAATTAGGGGTGGGGGACTGAAAATCAATATATATACATATATATATACATACATATATATATATATATATATATATATATATATATATATATATATATATTGGTCCAATTATAATTATGATATCATGTATATATCATTTATTATTGTAGTATATATTAGTGATGGGACGGTTCCAATATTTTCCCTGATTCCGCTACAATTACCGATTTTGTGTTAAATTCCCGATTCCGATACAATTACCGATTCTGTGTTAAATTCCCGATTCCGATACAATTACCGATTCTGTGTTAAATTCCCGATTCCGCTACAATTACCGATTCTGTGTTAAATTCCCGATTCCGATACAATTACCGATTCTGTGTTAAATTCCCGATTCCGATACAATTACCGATTCTGTGTTAAATTCCCGATTCCGCTACAATTACCGATTCTGTGTTAAATTCCCGATTCCGATACAATTACCGATTCTGTGTTCAATTCCCGATTCCGATACAATTACCGATTCTGTGTTAAATTCCCCATTCCGCTACAATTACCGATTCTGTGTTAAATTCCCGATTCCGATACAATTACAGATTCCGATTCTTTATAAAACTCTAATTATTTAATTATAAGATTATTATTTCTCTCGATTTTCGTAAAAAACACATGTTAAATCTGCAGATATTTCCTAAACATAAAATTACATTTGCGGAGGATGATCTATCGATTTTAGCTTTACTGTTATTTTAAAATCAATAAATATTTATTATTTTATCATTATTACCAGCAATGGAAGATTTTGCTTTAAACAAAATCGAATAAAAAAAAGACAATTAAAAGAATCGTTTTGGCATCGGAAAATATGCATCATTTTTTCCGATTCCAATACCCCCAAATCTTCCGATTCCTGATTCCAATTAATCGTCCCAACACTAATATATATATGTATATATATATATATATATATTTGCTGATGAGGAGACTTTGTTTCAAAAAAACTATATGATAAAATTATTGTCCAAGGCTCATTGTCTATCGCAATAAAAACATCGTTTCTGAAACGATCGTACAATTTATTGATTTTGTTTGTTCTTCCTTATGAAACCGATTTTTAATTTTAATTATAAATTATCAATAGTCTTACTCAATATATATATATATATATATATATATATATATACAATCAATGAAACACACATCTAAAATCAACAAGAGTACTTGTATTAGTACGAGGGATGTTCCAAAGGTAATGCTGCCTATTTTTTATTCCGCCCGAATGGCCCACAGAGGATTGTGAATTGCATTGTTATGATGACTGAACTCATGCATTCATGACTTGAAAGGTTCATCTTTCTGTTGTACTTATTGATTGTCTGAGATCATAAAAAAGCAATCCCTGTCATGAATGTGCCTCAGAAGCAGAGATGCATCATTGAATTCCTGGCAAAAGTGCACTTAGAATGGTGGTGACTATGTAGAAAATATATTTTTGTTTTGAGCACAAGAAAGTAGCTCTGTTTAATAGTACAACTCCCGCCTTTATAGCTCTTCAACCTTTTATGTAAAAAAAAAAAAAATAGGAGGCTTCACTGTTGGAACAACCCTCGTATATTATTAAATTACTCTTCGTTTGTCTGTCTGTCTGTCTGTCTGTCTGTGTGTTCTTTCCACTTTTTCTCGGAAATTATTAAACGGATCTGGCTGAAATTTTGTACAGAGCTTTGTTATGACAAAGTGCAGCGAACTAAGTATTATGGTATCTGTTTGATGTACGGTTAGAGAGTGATAGGTGTTGTAATACTGAAGCAAATAATTGTTACAATAAAATGATTAGATGTCATAAAAAGATCATTGCATTAGTTTTTTTGTTTTTTTTCTGTTCACGTTTATAATTGTTGCCGTTTTATTTCTCTCAGAGATTCCAATTCCAAACTCAGTGCTGAGAATACCTCGTATCCTGGAAGCCTAACAACCAAATTTGCTCCAATGTATTTGCCTTCACAACCGTTGACTCAATCACCCTATAACGAGCAAGTCACCTCATTCATAAATGTTGGATATGACGAAGGTAAGGGATCTGCTTTTAGAAGGGAGGATGGTTCCTTACTAATATCTTACTCTAATGATGCTAAAGCACTAGTGATGGTCCAACAAAACATTAACTCTTAGAATCTTCACTTCATTTTGATGAAACAAATCTTTGATTTTTATTCTCATCTATAATATAAATCTCACCTGTCTGTTTAAATGTATGTATGTATGCCTAAAACTCTCGACAGTGTGGGGTATATGGTTAGAAAAGAAGAAAAAAAAAAGAAACGTACCAGGCGTATCTGCATCGCTCTTTGGGAAAGAAGAAGGAAAGGATGGCCAGCGCATTTGTATACGCGAAGGGCATCTTGGGAAGGCAGAGCATGATGGGAGAAGCTATTTTTTTTCCTGTTTCTTCTTTTTTTTTTTTCTAGATAGGAGGATATAAAAGCAGGGAAAAATTCCCTGGGCGAGGAGAGAGAAAAGAGTCGTGAACATCTTCTCTTGAAAAGAATTTTGTATTGCTGACGTTCGGATTGTACGGTGGCGAGAGGCCAGGTGTGATCGATTGGAAAAGAAGAGGGCAGAAACGTGCTGTTGTCGAGAGAGTGACTCACTCCTTCCCAAACCCCAGAACCGAATCCTGATTATAACCCTAGAGGCAGAGGTGACGGATTTTCATAAGATCAGTATCGTTTTAAAGCTTGACCCTTCAGACGACAAATACCGAAAAATTGGCTAAAAACATTAATCCCTTCACCCTCAACTGGGTACTTTTCTACAAGGGTCGCTTTTTTCGCCAATATTTTCGAAAGTCATCCCCTGTTTTCGATTGACTAGCCTTAATTTAAATCTTTGCCACTTCCGGTTTGGCAATGGACACAACGGCAAAGACGTCACTTTTTTTTTCACTTTCTTTTCCTCCTTTATTGTATGGGTTCGAGCCTGCCTGCCTACTACCACATTTTTTTTTTTGTTCAACACACCCGGGCAACGCCAGGCACCCAGACTAGTTTTCTATTATATAAATATCAAACATCTGTTTATGTGTATGTATGTTACTATGTCTCACTAAATCTTTCAACACACACGTCCAACACTGACAAAATTAATATCGTTTGAAAGCTCAGTCTCTCGGCTGATTAATATCCAAACATTGGCCAAAAACATTCATTCTTTCATGATCAACTGTGCTGCTTTTTACAAGGAGGGGTCAGTTTTTTCGTAGCCATTTTTGCAAGTCATTCAAACCTCGCGTGAACGACGTTACATAAAATATTGTTTTGAACATTTAATCCACTGGATTTGACAAACTTTTGCTAGCTGCATGCATGTCAAATATTTTGACAAAATCTGATTCCCTTTTAAACCTCCTTTTAAATGAACACCAACTAAATCATGTGACTCAAATAATTAACTCCATGGAATTAATGAACAGTCTTGAATACATTTAATCCGCTGGATTTGACCAACTTTTACTAGCTGCATGCATGTTAATAAAAGTTCACACTGGTGCTACAAGAGTTAAACCAAATTGTGAACTAAGTATAAGTTCAGCACCACCAAATATGTTAGCTGTTAAAACTTACATGTTTTGCATGAAACCACGTCAAACATTGCTAAAAAAATTCATGCCTTTAACCAAAACACACATTTTCAAATCGGCTTTGGAGTAAAAGCTAGTATCCTTTTTTTATTTTTATAATGAATTTTTAATCAAAAAAATTCTTTTATGTTTATTTTAAGCAATAAGTTATTGCTAAATTAATTTTCCTATATTATTTAATTAACAGACAGATTTTTGAAATAATACACATTTATCATTTTATTGCAACTTTTTAATTTTAAAATCAAGGTTGAATAGCAAAACGAAACCTCTATGACGTACATTTTTTTTTTCAATAACTTAATTCTGAATGTAGTATCTTGGGAATTTTTTTTTTTTTTAAATCATAAAAAAATGTCAATATTCTTTTCCAAAGTTCTGTTAAAACTATTTCTGTACATTTTTAACAAAATGATACGCAAAGTAAAATTGTAAATATTTCTATAACGATTTGAGTGATTTTGCATGAATTTACCCAGATAAAGATTTATTATTATAGATTTTTTTTATTAAGAATTGTTCTTTTTTTATTACTCTAGTTTCAGCATTCCGACTAACCAATCCTAAGGTCTTCCTCAGATATCAATAAGAATTGACTATGATCTTGTAATGAAGAAGCGTTATTTTTTTTTTAAGAGAAAGGCGCATTCAAAACTTTATGTTTCCTTTATTTAAAAGCACAAATGAACCCTAATACTTGATTAAACTTTAAACTCTAGCCAAAAATGCCTAGTGATTTTCTAGTATTTACAATGGGGTCGCCAGAATTTGAGATATAAGTCCTCAGTCCGATATTGTTATGACACTTCCATACACCGTGGATTATGCAACAGATGCAGGGATGGAAGAACCAAATGTAATTCCTGGTTTCTGACACAGACCACATTTTGGAATTCTTTTGCTATTGTCTTGACCTCCTGCTATTGTCTTGACCTCAGTAGACAGTTGAGGATCTGGACATCAACTATCAAAGAGGGCTTAGCTTTCAGCTCTACTGATAGTTGGCTTTCAACAGCGCAATTAGTCATCTTATGCAACCGTACATAGACTGACATGATTGAGGATATAGTGAAAGACCAGAGAAGAAACCGGTTCAACCTGACGAGAGTAAATTCTATTGTGTTACAATATATATCATATTTTTGGAATATATAAAAAAAGAATGAGATTTTTCAAGTTAGAAATATCAATTCATTGTAAAAAAAAAAAAAAAACATAAAAATATGTATAAGAATGTGGGTTTGAATTGAATTATGTATAAGATAAAGATGAATACCCGTCCTAGGACTGGTAAAATTAATTTTCCAGAAAAAAAAACAACTTTGAATTTTTTTTTTTTTAATTTCTTATCATTTTCTTCCAACTGAGGATGAGTCAACCTGCAGGATGCCAGACATTCGTCCACTATCTTACACATTTCAATTGTGAGATTGATTCTAACTGTCCATTAAAATGCAATTACTTGTATCACTCTTGCAGTTGGTTCACTGGGTATGAAGATTAAATTAAACAGACATACTAAACCTTATGTCTTGTATTCCTATTTTAATCTAGATCAAATATATATTTATTTTATACTAGCATGGGTGCCCGGCGTTGCCAGAGTATTTGGAAGTGTATGTTGAGCAAAAAAGAAAAAGCAGTCAATTTTTTTTTAATTTGGCCCCTATTATGACCCCTTAAAATTTATAGTTTCGGGCTCAAATCACTTTATTAAGTTAGATCCAGGTTCAATGAACCTATATCTAAAATTTCAAGTGTCTAGACCCAAAATTGTCGGAGGAGTTTGGTAGAGTTCTTAAAGGTCAAATCGTTGAAATTTGACCCCTTAACAGCCAAATTTCTGGCTGACACCCGTCACATCGATTTTCCCAAATCTCAGTACCCGGTATTTCAAATTTCGAGTCTATAGACTAAAAATTGACAGAGTTATTGCGTAGGAAAATGTACACAGACAGACAGACAGACACGTTCACTTTTATAGATATATAGATTGGAAAACTTGTTTTCTTTTTTCACCTTTTTCCCCCTTTCCTTTCAGATAATGATCCGGCCATCTTCAAGGCATAGAAGACATTTTTGAAAGAAAGCAAAATAAATGAAATGGCAATGTTAATCAAGAAAGACAAAAAAAAAATCAACAGACTTGATGGAGTCCATTGCAAAGGTTTACTAACAATATCATATAAATAAAATGCATTGGAATAGAGTCCGCATCTTTTTATTGTGATTTAGAAAAAAGAATATATAATTTATTTTACATGTGTTGCAATGAATAGAAGTTAAAACTTATGAAAACTTTTATCATAAAATGAACACTTACTTCATAACCAGTCTAACTCGTGTAGAATGTCGTTTCTTCTCCCTTTACTTACAAGTTAGAGATTTCACTTACACTGATTACAAATAAATGCAATTTTTACCATGAAGGTGGACCAGTAAAGCAAATGCTTTTCAGTTGATACAAATGATTCTATTTTTCGATAATAGAGTTCTAGATATGGTTAGGATTAGACGTGGTAATCGATAGTACTTAGGAATTTCTTTTTAAAGGTGCAAAAATAACCGTGCGATCTCAATTTCAAAATTCCATCCAAATTGTTTGCTGTGAATTTTTAATGAAATAATGCACATATATCATTTTATTGTAACTTTTTAATTTTAAAATCAAGGTAGAATAGCAAAACAAAACCTCTACGCTGTATATTTTCTTTTTAAATAACTTAATTCTAAATGTAGTATTTTTTGGAATTTTTCTTTTTTAAAATCATTAAAAAAAAAAAATGTCAATATTCTTTTCCAAAGTTCTGTTAAAACTATTCCTGTACATTTTTAACAAAATGATACGCAAAGTAAAATTGTAAATATTTCTATAACGATTTGAGTGATTTTGCATGAATTTACCCAGAAAAAGATTTAGTATTATAGATTTTTTTATTAAGAATTGTTCTTTTTTCATTACTCTAGTTTCAGCATTCCAACTAACCAATCCTAAGGTCTTCCTCAGATAGCAATAACAATTGACTATGATCTTGTAATGAAGAAGCGTTATTTCTTTTATAAGAGAAAGGCGCATTCAAAACTTCATGTTTCTTTGATTTAAAAGCACAAATGAACCCTAATACTTGATTAAACTTTAAATTTTAGCCAAAAATGACTAGTGATTTTCTAGTATTTACAATGGGTTTAAATTAGTTAAATTTACTATAAAGAAAGAAAGAAAAAAAACGAAATATTGTTTGACTATAACGTTTAAATAAAATACTTTCAAGTCGTTTGGTTTTCAAGACCAAATCACCACAAAAGAAAAAAAAATATGAAAACAAATATCAATTTCTAATTAAAAACGAAACCTGTGTAATACAAAAAAAAAAAAAAAAAAAAAGAAAGAAAAAAAAAATTAAAATGATAAAAATTCAGATGCTGGAAATTAGTCGAAATGTTTCATTTGGAGAATAGGAAGAACAGTAAATTATTAAGAATAATAAAAATGGTAATCACAGACATCTAAGTAACAACGTAAGTAGTAGCAATTATATTTATAGCAAATCCTTCTAAAATACCTTTTCCTGTCAGATAATAACCTATGAAATAAACAACTTAGATTTTGTTCTAACTCATTTTACTTATAGAGATAAACAAGTTTTATTAACTTCCACTTTTCAAATTCAGGTCACACGAAAAGAAAAAATATTTTGTAGCGTTGTTATTTGTTAAACATTTTTTTTTTTTTTTTACACCACTTATCAAGGCCCGGAAGCCACTCATTATTTTCTATAAGTCCACAGCATTACTACCTACCTATGTATACCTATGTATGGCGTTTGTATTCTAATCAGTTATGCATTAATCCCACTTCATGGTTACCTTTTGGAAAGTGCCATGGACGAATGGAAGCCTTGCGGATGAAATTGGATACAACAAAACTAATGACATGACAGATGTTGGACAGTATGGCCGAGAGAAGGATGACCACTGCAACTGGGCTTTGTCAGCTGAAGACACGCTGCATGATAAACATCCAACATGAAGTGGAAACGGTGATTGGACCATTTATGTAGATAGATAGTATTAGTGGAAGTAGCATTTTTTATTTTACTTAAAAGGAACTTTAGATGAAAGCAGTATCTCAAATCGAAATTAAATTAAAAAAAATCATATATTATCTCTATCCATTGCATATTTGAATTTTTTTTTTGTTTGTGTTCAATTTTTTTTGTTTGCGCATCTATTTTTCATTTTATATTTTGAATAAACATTTTAAAATATTTTGTAGTCATCGTTCTTTTTAATTAGTTTTTAGTATATATATATATATATATATATATATATATATATATATATATATATATATATTTTTTTTATTACAGCCAGTCGATTCCTGCAGCTTGTTCATCCTATAAGTCACCATAAAATCACAAAGGTTCCAGAAATTACCCTTATCTTGTATAGGACTATAATATTCACTATTCTATTTTATATATTTTTATAATGATGCACCTGGTTACTAGCATAATTCCGGGGAGATAACTTGAATATGGTTCAAAGGGAATAACTTTAGGTGCCTTCAATAAGTTTCCAGACGTTTTTGTACAGGCATTTAAAATTATCATAGACACTCGAAAGTTCAGTATGTTATTGCTATTCATCTAATGAAATGACTGAACAATTTTTATGATTTCAGGTTCAAATGAACAGCTATAGCACGAATTGGAATACACCCTACTAAAGCCTGATTGTCACAGCTGGTGAGCTCTAAAAAAATGCAATCTGGACATGAAGACTCTTTAGAAGAATGATATGCAAAAACATTCTTGGAAAAATGTCACAAAAACATATGGAATGCTTCAAACTGCTTTTGGACCATCTTGCATGAATCGAGCATCAATGTTTGAGTGGCATAAGAAATTCAAGGAAGGCAGGAAGTCTGTGAGAGATGATGAGAGGTATGGGAGGAGTAGGAAAGTCAGAACACTAGGGTTGATTGGCCAAATAAAGAATTACATGGATAAGGACCATCGTATGTATATACAGACAATAAGAGCACAGTTTGATGTCAGTGTGAGAACTGTACACATAATTATTAGTGAGGAACTGAGTATGCGGAAGATAAGTGCAAATGCAAAGTCTACAACTCCATCATTGTCACAGACTATTTGCATCAAGATGAACATCAAAACAGTTCCTCACTCTCCCTATAGTCCAGACATTGCGCCCTGTGACTTTTGGTTATTCCCTAAGCTCAAGGAAACCCTTAAAGGCTGTCTTATGAGATAGTTCAGGAGGAGATCATTTCGAAGGGGACTAAAGTTTCATGTGTGCACTTAACAACCTGGATTCTTCTCTCATTTAAGAAAGATCTAATTATGCTAAGCATTCGTCCAGTAATACCATAAGATTTTATTTTCATGAGAAGACCATCATGTCATACCTTGTCAAAAGCCTTAGATATATCTAGGGCTACTGCCCTCCCTCCCCTGCTTTAACCAGTGCTTGGTATAAACGTTCAGAGATTACAGTTAGAATATCTGCAGCATAACGGGCTTGCCTAAATCCATATTGGTGGTCTGATAGAAGTTTAGCAGCTGTAAGGTGGTGAACTAGAGCTTGATTAATTAAGGACTCAAATATTTCGGCGAAAAGAGAGAAGACGCTAATTTGGCGATAATTTAACGGGTCAGTTCTTTCGCCAGAGTTTTTGTAAACTGGTACCACAAAAGCAGTTTTCCAGCAGTCAGGACAGCGAGATTCGTTAAGGCATTTGTTAAAGAGTTTAGAGAGAACATGAGTGACCTCAGCGGAGCATTTTTTTAATAGCGCAGCCGGGATGAAGTCAGGTCCACATGCTTTTGAGGTGTCTAGGTTTTTTATAATATCATGTACTTGGGAAGGCGTGATCTTCAGATCATCTAGCATGGTTTCTGTCCACAGAGGAAAATCAGGGAGGGAATGGCTTGCTGGGTCCAAGGTAGAGTTTGAGGCAAACTGACAGGCAAGCATGTTAGCTTTCTCAGTTGCTGTGCAAACAACCTCATGATTGCTTGATAGTGGGGGTATTGTCGATTGCCCATTATTTACTTCACTATTGTAGATTTTCCAGAAATCACGAGTTCCTAATTTTTGCGCTTCAATCCTGGTGGTTTCAGTATATTTACTCTTAGCTGTTGCTACTTCTTTCTTGCATTTATTTCTAGCTTCTAGATACTTTTGTCTGTTTGTACAGGATTTATGCCAGATAAATCTACGGTATGCATGTTGCCTATGAGCAATGGCAGCTGTGCAAGTAGAAGTAAACCATTGGGGAGAGTGGGGTTTACTATAGAACTTCCGTGTAGGAACATATGCTTCAATTGCTGCTTTGAACCATTCAGAAGTCTCATTTGCGCACTGTTCTGCTGGAAGAGAAAAGCTGTTTCCCCATGGGGCGTCTCTGATGTGATCTCTAATGGCATCCCAGTCAGCCTTATTGTAGTACCTTGTCGTTTTGAGCAATGGCTCTTCAACTTGGGGTCGAGAGTTTAGAGTAATGTCTATCATTATCACAACGTAATCAGCATTCCCGAGTGGGCAATGAGCATTTGTTACACAATGATCAGGAACAGTTACTAAGTTAGTTAGTCCTCTGGGTTTATTTGTCTCCTCTACAAAATCATGATGTACCTATTTACATGCCTCTTCATGAGTTCAACACTGTTTTCACCCCCTAAAAATGGTGCACTTTAAGATTGGTATAAGATTAAAAATTGCCTCAATCTAGAATGATTTCTCCTTTGCTACCCAGAAATAGAAGAGATGAAATGGAGTATCAGAACAGATAGTACACTTTAATCATAGTCAAATAAACACTGAAATGAATTTAAAGTGAAAAAGTCTGCTTCTTCGAAAAGGGGTCAGATGCAAAAAATAGCTGACTCATCAGCATCCCATAATGAGAGAGTCTTTGGCAATCAGCAACAAACCAACCTGTCCTAAAGAAGAAGTATGTGTGATTAAATGATTTAATTTGTGACAAACCTGTTCTCTCGACCGCCTCTAAGATATCTTGGAGACAGAACAAGTGAAGAGAGAAGAAAAAAAAAGAAAAAAAGAGAGAAAAGAAAAAGAGAGAAAAGAAAAAAAGAAAAAGAGAAAAAAAAGAAAAAGAGAAAAAAAAGAGAAAAGAAAAAGAAAAAAGAGAAAAGAAAAGAAAGAAAAAAAGAAAAGAAAAGAAAGAAAAAAGAGAAAAGAAAAAAAGAAAAGAAAAAGAAAAAAGAGAAAAGAAAAAAAAAGAAAAAAAGAGAAAAGAAAAAGAAAAAAAAGAGAAAAAGAAAAAAAAGAGAAAAGAAAAAAGAGAAAAGGAAAAAATAAAAAGAGAAAAAATAAAAAGAGAAAAAAAAGAGAAAAGAAAAAAGAGAAAAGAAAAGAAAGAAAAAAGAGAAAAGAAAAGAAAGAAAAAAGAGAAAAGAAAAGAAGAAAAACAAAAAAAAGAGAAAAGAAAAAAAGAGAAAAGAAAAAGAAAAAAAGAGAAAAGAAAAAAAAGAGAAAAGGGGAAAAAAAAGAAAAAAGAAAAAAAAAAAGAGAAAAGAGCCGCCTTTTTTATATGCTTGCTCATTATGCAAATGAAACGTTTTTGGTTGGATATAAAAGAAAAGCCTAATTTTTCAGAAAGGTAGCTTTTGGTACTTGACTATTAAAGTGGCAAGTTGTATCAGCTGTGTGTTGCAGTTGAATTTTGGACTTGACTATTGAAGAGGCAAGTTGTGTGGGCAGTGCGTCATGCGTTGCAGTAAGGAAATTCTTGATAGCAGAACGTAGAAAGTGTGGCATCGTTGCTGCTTGATTTTTAAAAATTTTTTACCACAGTATAGAATTAATGACATTGCTGCTTTCAAGGGTGGATGGCCTTTTTTTTTCTATTTTTTTTTTACAAGGTGGTCACTACTTATCAAGGCCTAGAAGCCACTCGGGGATAAGGGCTATTGCGTGTATAGTACGTTAGTTTTGAGATTTGATAAAGTGTCTTACTTAAGGGGGCGTTTCATCAGTAATTTGTTTATGTTGGACGTGAATACATCCAGGTTGTAGTCAGGTGGGAAACAGGCAAACGGAACAATTCCATAGGTGTGCACTTTTAAGAAAGAAGCTTTGTTCATGGAATCTACGTTTTGGCTTTGGTACAGATAAAGAGTGGGGAAAATTTTTGACAGTGGTTTCAGCTAGACGGGTGTTTTTCATAAAAGATTGGCGAGGGGGACCAAGGATTGGAGCTCAGACGAGCACTTGCCGTGGAAGTAACGATAAAACAAAGACAGGCTCACAACGTCTCTCTTGTGGGAGAGAGGTTGCAGGGAAGAGAAAAGGGCATCCCCACTAAGCCACAAAGTCTATTTTGTACTCTGTCAAGGCAGGATAGGCTGTTTTTAGCAGCTCCTGCCAAGATGTGGCAACAGTACCCCATCCTTGGACGTACTTGGCTTTTATATAGATAGAGAATTGCATCAGCAGTGAGATATCTTCTGGAACGGTAGAAGGATCCTACCATTTTCCCAGCGACTTTGGCAATAGACTTGATGCATGTGTTCTATTTCAGGTCAGGAGTAAAGGTCAAATCCAGAAGCTTATCAAAACATGGCCTCCAAAACTGAATGACCTAGCAAATCTTATGAGATCTTGTTAGCCTTATTTTTTTTAATAGAAAATTCTATAGTAAGCTCCACTTACCCCAATACTAATGTTCATTTTTTTGTAATTCATTTTACTTCAGTAAGTTTTAAGATATCAACGGACTCCCTCCTGGAGCTAACACTTGATTTTGTTATGATTTAAATTTATATCCGAGGGCTCTTTTAAGAATAGATGCTGTTCCCTTTAGGGCTGCTATTTGTATTTCGTTACAGCTGTGTCTTTCATGAATTGCTTCTAAGTATTTCTGAAGATTCTTTTTTATTAAGCCAGTTGCTCTTATCACAGCCGGTATAATGTTTATTTCTTTCAGAGACTATGTCGTTTTTAGATCATTTTTTTAGGTCTTGTTTCTGTACAACTGCTATTACACATAGACAACAAGCATTTCATCGACTGAAACCACCATAAGTCATCTTGTACTTGTTTTGGTATTCTCCCATCGAATACTCAGCGGATGGCGGCAGTCAGACTGGTTTTGATGTTGTGGGAGGTCATGTTGGTGATGTTCTCGAAATATGACCAAACGAAGTAGTCCAGCGGGTTCAGGTCGGAGGAGGAAGAAGGCCAGTGAGAGAAGAATACAAAATCATAACACTCCTTCTAAAGCCAAGTCTCTTTGGATTTGTGAAGTAGAGCCGAGTTCTGCTGCCACACACAGAGTCTGCTAGCCGCCACCTGATTGCACTATGGGACCACCACTCTCTTCGACAAATCCAGGTACACTTTTGTGTTGCCTTTGAAGCCGACTTCAAAGATGTGAGGTGGCATGATGTGACCCTCACTTGAAATCACACCAAACACCATAACAGTGGGTTGTCTGATGCATTGAGCTGTGCCCTCAAGCATTGAACCACCCGGATTTGCATTTTGAGGGTGTTGGCAATGGTCCTGTTGTCATAACTTGGATCAGACATGATAGAAGGCTCCTATCGCTCTTGGGATTTGTACACAGCTGGCCAACTAGTAGATGGTCTGCAACAAAAAAAGAAAACTTTAACAGTTTTAAGGTGTTGATTATAGTTTACTATCAAATATACATGATCCTGTTGATGCATATATAATATACTAGCAGAGAGACCCGACGTTTCCCGGGATTGAATGAGGATTAATGAGTATTTTACATTCTCATATTTTATTGTCATCAAAATCAGTGAAATCGCCCATTTTTCAAATACATTGAGTAATTACCTACTCTAGTTGGGGATCCACCATGGTGCACCACAAGGATGCTTCACATGCCTCCCCACAATGACTTACTCCATAATACATTGGAGTTTACATTGCACTGTAGAGAACATTCTGTTAATTTTATAAAATTATTTTTATATAATGGCTTGAATTACAGTTTAAAATGCAAGAGTCAAATATCATGGGTCAATTGTGCTCTAAGCAGAAACATTCATTTTGAACGCGCCCCTGTCATATCAAAGAACCTACTGTTGATTTTATATGCCGAGCCTTTCTGCTTGTGCAGTAATAAAACTTCTCAAATGATGTTAACTTTAGTCAACTTTCCATGGCAAGTGCTCGTCTGAGCTCCATTCTCTGGTCCCCCCTCGCCAATCTTTTTCAAAAAACACCCGACTAGCTGAAACCACCATCAATAATTTTCCCCACTCCTTATCTGTGCCTAAATCAAAACGTAGATTCCACGAACAAAGCTTCTTTCTTAGAACTGCACGCCTGTCGAACTCTGTTCCGCTGTCCTGTTCCCCTCCCAACTTCAACCTGGATGTCTTCAAGTCCAACACAAACAAATTCCTGATGAACCGCCCTCCCTAAGTAATGACACCTTACCAATTCTCCAATACTATTGCTACACTATCCCAGTGATTACTGTACACACAATAACCCTTATCCCTGAGTGGCCATTGGGCCTTGATAAGTGGTGAACTCCATGTAAAAAAAAAAATCTTCCAGCTTGTCATTTCACATCTAAAGACTGCAGCATTTTTGAAGCAGATTCATCGTGTCGCGATAAATATGCAGCCATTACCAAAAGTCGGTGATGAACAACTACAGATATATGTGGAAGGCAACCGTACAACATTTCGGTTTGATTATATATATATATATATATATATATATATATATATATATATATATATACAGTAAGTTATAAAATATAAGCCTGAAGAACCTAGATTTAAAACAGGTCAAGACACTAGATATCCAGGCTAAATAGAACACACACAAAGAATCAGGTCAATCAGAGGTAAAATGGGTCTTTGTCCTGTAAGTGCATGTCCATTGGCTGATAGGAAGGGCGCGGTGGATACTAGAAAGCTGATTGGCTAACTAAAATCTCAATAGAAGGTGCGTATATAAAAACGACAGACAACCACAAAATGCGTGCATAAGCCCGAAGAATCCTAAAGTGAATGAAACGCGGAATATTCAGTGTAGCTTAATCGCCATATATATTTTATAACTTACTAACTAGCTTTACCTACGTATTGAGTACTTTTGAAGTAAATACTTAATGTTTACGCATAAATTTATACTTTTGTATATTAATTTTATGTGAGTAAATTAAGTAGTTAAATATATATATATATATATATATATATATATATATATATATATATATATATATATATATATGAGCAAACAGTTAATAAAACATGTTAAAAAACACTTTCAAAAAAGAATTAAAAACATATTTAATCTGAAAAGGAAACACTATCCACTTATCTAGTGTTTAACATGTTTTATTAACTGTATGCTCATATTATAAGCTCTATCTCCTATTTGGTTTTATCGAGCTTTTATATCTGGCTGAGATTACTTTATAAATATTAATTCTTTAATATTTATAATATACTTTAATTTTACCATCTTGGATCATTTTGGTAAATTTAATTGTAATTTTTATTTTATATATATATATATATTTATTTACCAGTGGTGAAAAAACCGGACTATATATATTATTCAATTTTTACCCCAAACAAAGCACAGTGCCACTTTGAAGTAGGGGGCTATTATCAGGAACATAAGTTGCGGAGATATTATGAAGGGAGTTGAGCAGCAACATGTCTGTTCACATACACTTGAACTTCTGCATGTCAGTACAGTTGGAAAAGGAGAATCCTGGAAGGGAATTCCAAAGTCTAGCAGTTCTGGGGAAAAAGCTATTAGAGTAAAAGGCTTTCTTACATCTAGGGATCTCTACTGTGTAGGGGTGGGACTTCGCTGCTTGTCGGGTTTGTTGGGGATATTTACGTTGAAGGGGGTACAAGTGCTTGTAGTTCGTCAGAGCATTCACCATTAAAGTATTTGTAGAACAGGAAGAGGGATATGCAACATTTTGTCGATGGGGCAGAGGCTGGAAGCTTAGATGAAAGTTCAGAACCTATCAGATTGGCGACTCTCTTTTGAATCCTGTCCAGAAGTGAAAGGGTAGTAGCAGATACACCAGCCCAAATGTGACAACAGTACTCCATACATGGGCGAATGATGACCTTATAGCGGTACAGGATACTTTCAGGTGTAAGTAATATATATATAAGTTTTGAAGATATATTTTCAAAACTTACTGCCTTACTCTACTTATGTATCGAGCACTGTCAAAGTAAATACTGAAAATCTTTACATAAAATTTAATGTAAATATATAAAATAATATATATATATATATATATTTTTTTTTTTACATAGGCATCACCACATTATCAAGGCCAAGAGGCCACTCAAGGATAAGGGTTAAAGAGTGTACAGTAGAAATTGGACACTATAGTAATCATTAGTAATGAAAATTTGGTAAAGTTGATAACTTATATGGAACGGCTCATCAAGAACTTATTTACGTTAGACTTGAAGACAACCATATTGTAGTCAGCCGGAAAGCAGGAAAGCGGAAGACAATTCCACAGGCGTGCAGTTCTAAGAAAAAAGCTTTGTTCATGGAATCTACGTTTAGGTTTAGGCACAGATAAAGAGTGGGGGAAATTATTGATAGTGTTTACAGCTAGACGAGTGTTTCTTGTGAAAGTTTGGCGAGGGGGGACCATAGATTGAAGCTCATTCGAACACTTTCCATGAAAATAACGATACATCAGAGACAAACTCGCAACATCTCTTTTGTGAGATAAAGGTTGTAAGGAAGAGAAAAGGACATCTCCTACGAGGCTACGAAGTCTATTTTGAACTCTATCAAGGCAGGCCAAGTCCTTTCTAGCAGCTCCTGCCCAGATGTGGCAACAGTATTCCATCCTTGGACGTACCTGGCTCTTATATAGATAGAGAATAGCATTAGCAGTGAGATATCTACCGGATCGATAGAAAGATCCCACCATTTTTCCAGCGGCCTTGGCAACAGATTTGATGTACGTGTTCCATTTAAGATCAGGAGTAATGGTCAAGCCAAGAAGTTTGTCAAAACTTGAGGCCTCCTGAAGACGAGAGCCATTCATTTCAATTGATGTCAGATGTGGATCAGAATGTTGATGATGTAAAGAGAGAAGCTTGGTTTTAGATGCATTAAAAGTAACCAGCCATTCTTTACCCCATTGTACTACGTGCTCAAGATCAGAGGAGAGAGAATTGGAGAGAACTTGGTCGTTTACTGTCTTAGATGTGCTACCATAAATGGTAGTGTCGTCAGCATAGATGTCTACAAATGATGTAAGGATGTGATTTGGAAGATCATTAATGTAGATCAGGAAAAGAGTTGGGCCCAGGATGGACCCCTGAGGGAAACCTATCAGAAAGAAATGATTTAATAATTGAGAAGACATTTCCAGCAATACCATAGCTAGAGATATATATATATACGCAAACAGTTAATAGAACATGTTAAAAAACACTTTGAAATGAGTTAAAAACATATTTAATCTGAAAAGGAAACACTAGATAAGTGGATAGTCCTTAATCCGCGGAGTTTCGAAGAAATACTTTCCTTCTCATCAGAGGGTAGGAATTAGCAAAATGCGGGATCGGATTTTGCATGCAAAAGTATTTGATGAAACAACAAGTAAGTCAAAGATCTTACTTGAAAACAAAAAAAGTGAACCAGAGGGAATATGGTGAAGAAAAAAAGGTGATTACACATGAATGGATAGTCTGGTGGAATATATATAATAGAGATAATTATTCTCAATTATAAAATGACATCATAGGAAAACAAACGCAGGTGCTACACATTAATTCAAAATGGCCAGGCTACCTGCCTGTATCTGTTACATGTTTATATACCAGTCAGTCAATTACAATTACATGTTTATATACCAGTCAGCCAATTACAATTCATAAATTGCTACAATTATTCAGAGCAGAGTCACTCTCCCAAACAAATCATACTTACAGGTGGTAGCCGAACACCTTACTCAGTTATTTTCTACTTTTACTTTCCCATAATTCACCAGAGCAAATTTTTTTTCGAACCACATATTCCAACTGAGTGACAAAAACTTGTTACACTATTCTTCAAACAAAAACTTTCATTCTTGTTATATAGTTGGCCGAGCAGAAGAGCAAATTATCTGTTATTTTTCTATAAGTGTATCTAATTACCAGTCTATGTATGTATATATGTATCTATCCATCTATATATCTACCTATAGGCAGACAGACTACTTTTCATTGTGTCAAAAAAACAACAACACACCACCCCCATCCCTCCACCGCCTCCCCCAAATGTAAACATAGAATTTCTGTGAAATGTTAAACAGTATTCTACTCGGTATATGTCGGCGCGTTACTTATGGAAAAAAAGGTTAATTAAACTGCAGAAGCACCTGTTAAACTACACAAGTTCTCTAATTGAACACCCCTTCCCCCCTAAAAAAAGAATGAAGAACATAAGATATGCTTTTGTAAATCGTTCGTGGAAACAAATTAAAAAAATTTTTTTTTTTAGATCAATTAAAAGGGGTTAATACCATGCAAACCGTGGTACTCTTGCATAATTTGACCCGAATTCTTGTGATTTCCCGTCAAGCCCAGATCGGGCGAGACCGGCAATCATCGGTGTCAGCTGAGCGTTGTTCAAATGTTGAAATGCTAATTTGACTTTAAAAAGTTTTTTTTTTATTTATGTTTTTAGTAATTTTGTAATTTATGATTAGTTATTTTTAATGATTTATTTATTTTGACATTTTTTTTTTTTTTGTACTTCAATTTTTGGGAGTTTGATAAGCCAATGAAAAAGCGATATGTAAATGAAAGCAGACGACATTCGAATTGGAAGAAATCGACTGAACCCAAAACAAAGTTGACAAAAAACTATATTTTCAAACTCGCCAAACAAAAAATGACAGGCAAGGAAATAAATCTGTGCATGCTAGAAAAACAACGAACCATGTTGAAAGGATGTGGAAGGAAGCAAAACAGCGGAACAAGCAAGAATGCGGGATCAGCCGGGAGCTTCTGGGTACATATTTACTAGCATTTATGTGGAGACAAAAATTTGGAAACGATCCTTTTGTCTCCATCATAAATCACATTTCCGAAAGCTACCCGACTGAAAAAAAGTCTTGGAAATAAAATAAAAAACAAGAAAAAAATACGGTTAAAGAAAAAAAAAATTGTACTTACACCTAACATTAATGTAAACAACCTTTTCTTGAAGATAACATTTTTTTAAATATTGATAAATATTTTGCAAAAAAATTTAAAACATAGATACTAAAATAAATTAGATAAACATATTTGCTTTTTTCAAGGTAGGTTTTTTTGTTATTTTTTGATAATTGCTGCGGACCATAGTATAATACCCTAGCTCGCCACAAGAAAATAATGAAACGAATGGAATTGAAGGAAACAAAGACTCAATTGATGGATAAGATAAACGTCGTTTATTTGCTGTTGAAAGAATGAACGTTTTAGTTATAACATGAATTCATATCCGCGCGTATGTAACCAATGTTCGTTGCGGGACTGGTGTTGTAGCAAGAAAAGGAAATGTGTGTTCATCTCAAGTTCGGGTCACTATCGTTTGTTCGCGCGTGGGAATTGAAGTGAGTGTTGTAGTGGAAATTGAAATGATAGTCCAGCGTGTAAACAAAGACAAGGATAGAGGTTAAGCTGTACGCCATGTTAGCCGTCAGCTACGCGAAGGTGTTCTCAGGGACCAGTAGTAGATAGAGAGAGAAAGAGTGTGAATGTGTACATACGGTCTGTTAACTCGTGCCCCATACATAGTCGAGAGCTGGTCCTAAAAGAAGGAGCTGCTTGTTGCTCTCTCTTTTATACTCGTTTCCGGTGGTCTTTTGCACATGTGTATATTTCCTTAGAAAGCGGAAGTGACGTTGTCCATGTGTGCGTTCGTGTACGCATGTGTAAGTACATGTGTATACGTTAGCGTGTGTGTATATATACGTGAATGTGAGTGTATGTACGCGAACGTGAATATGTGTACGTGTGTGGATGTGGGCGCGTATGTTTGTGTGCGCGTATGTATATGACATAGCTTGAAATGTGAATGTGTGTTTTTGTGTGAGGCTTGAAAAAGGCTCGTACATAATTTGCATTTGTATTTTTTTTTCGGTTTGTTTTGCTTTTTTCCTTAGTCTCTGTGGCTGACACTAATGATTGCCGGTCTCGCCCGATCCGCGCTTGACGGGAAATCACGAGAATTCGGGTCAAAACCGTAGATTTGCGACGGATTTGATCATCAGCAACATCAAATATCCCCCTCCCCCAAAAAAAAAATTAGTGGTCGCGGTGTTCTGTAGCTACCTCCAATGCGCGCCGCTGTTTTACCCCCCCCCCCCGTATGTAACACGATGTAACTGTAATTAATTTATTATTATCATCCTAACTCTTTTTACTATAGTCATATTTACCTGAAATTTTCGATATTTATTCATTATTAAATAAACTTACATATTAAAAGTAGGTTTCGTTAAATATATCAGAGGATTTTTTTTTAGGTGTTCTACGCCCCCCCCCCCTTATTTCATGTTATAAAAATTGAAAAAAATAAATGTAGGTCGATAAAAATTTCAACATTTTTTAAAGCTGGAAAAATCAAATAAATAAAAAAAATAGTTATATTTATATATATATATATATATATATATATATATATATATATATATATATATATGAAATTCTATCATTTTTTTCACTTACCTCAAAGTTGTAAATAAAATTCGACATAAAATCATTAATATTATGTTAAAAAAAATAAAATGAACTATTTTTCTTGATTTTTTTTTTCTCGGTAACATAATTATTTGAATTACAACAAAAAAACTGAATTCTAAAAACTAATTATTTTTAAAAAGCTTTAAATTATATTAATTTCAAATATTACGCGATATGAAGTTTAAACCGATTTTTTTTATATAATAGGTTTCCAATATTAAAACATATATTCATATAATATAATATATGACTCTTGAGATAAGAATTGCAAAAGAAAAATCGACCAAAAAACAAGTCCAACACAAACAAATTCCTGATGAACCGCCCCCCCCCAAGTAATGACACCTTACCAATTCTCCAATACTATTGCTACACTATCCCTTTGATTACTGTACACACAATAATCCTTATCCCTGAGTGGCCATTGGGCCTTGATAAGTGGTGAACTCCATGTAAAAAAAATATTAATAAAAAATTCGTTTCGATTTGATTATTTAAATGACAGAGGTTGAAATCCAAATCTGCGCTTTTTTTTTTTCAAAAATATACGGAAGCCTGTAAGGACAAGCATATGTAGGGAGTTGAGCAGCAACATGTCTGTTCACATACACTTGAACTTCTGCATGTCAGTACAGTTGGAAAACCAGAATCCTGGAAGGGAATTCCAAAGTCTAGCAGTTCTGGGGAAGAAACTATTAGAGTAAAAGGCTTTCTTACACCTAGAGATCTCTACTGTGAGGAGGTGGGATTTAGCTGCTAGTCTGGTTTACATGTATCAACAGAACAGGTTAAAATCAATTTTATCGTCTGTCTAGTTCGTTATTAAAATCTATTTGCTTTACAAAAGGTAAGTCTGATATTATTTTTTTATACATTTTTATTGTTCATTTTTTAGTGTATATTTTATTTATTCAGAAATTTATGATAAATTTATCGTTTAATGTATAAATTTTGAATTCTTTGCGATCTTTTTTCTTATATCTTCAAATCATTAACATGGACTAGTTGTTTTTCTTAATATATGAGAAATTACTTCTTTTTTTTTTAACCTATGCACTTATTTTACCGTTCTAAAATAATAACGATAGGAAAATAACGTTATTTGCAAATAAATTTTATAGTGCTAATGCTCTTCCATAGAAATTACAATAAACACACGAACTGATGACGTCGTGTTTTTTGTTTAGTTTGATGACGTAGTACACAACAGTTTGGGGTTACCTAGTGTTCTGTTGTACCGAAAGGTAATGTTTACGTTTTAATTTATTTTAAGAAATATTACTCTAAATACTGCTTTTAAGGTAATGGTGTAGATTGGCCTTCCTTTGTTTACAAAGCCATTTGACGAAAGTGACGTCAGACATATTTTTATCTACGGATGGCCAAAACCGTATAGAATGAACCTTTTTTTAATAAGTCTTTATTTGAACTTAATGAACTGTTTTTCTTTTTCTTTTTTTTTTGTTTTTGTATTTATTGTTTTATTCTTTTTCTCAAAAAAAAGTAGAACTTTTATAATCAAATATACATTATGGACTGTTTTTCAAACATCAAAATTTTAAAATTAAAGTTTTATTAAAAAAAAAAAAAAGACGAGGCGTTTTTTCTTTTCGAGATATTTTTTTTCACCATTTATCACTTTGAAATTTTATTCAACAATGAAATGATAAAACTAAACTTTTTGTTAAATATATTTAAAAAAATTATGATAAAGTCTATTTTTTATGCCTGTAAAAGTTTGTTGAAAAGTTCAAATAAAGTTTATAATTTAATTGAAAAAAAAAAAACACCATTTTTTTTTAAATAAAACTAACTTCAATTTTAAAATTTCGATGTTTGAAAAACATTCCATAATATATATGTCATTATAAAAGTTCTATTTTTGTTTGATAAAAAGAATAAAACAGTTGATAAATACAAAACAAAAAGTTCAAATGAAGACTGTTTGAATAAAACTTATAAAAAAAAAAAAATTAAAAAAAAAAAGGTTCATTCTATACGGTTTTGGCCATCCGTAGATAAAAATATGTCTGACGTCACTTCCGTCAAATGGCTTTGTAAACAAAGGAAGGCTAATCTACACCATTACCGCTTTTAATTTGTGGTCTTGTGTTTACGTTCTTTCCTTTCGGTCAAGATTTCTTGGAATTTACCCCCTTCCCTCAAATAAACTTTTTTTTTTTTTTTTTTTTTGCGCCAACGCCGGTGATTCCAGTTACATGTGGCATATTTAGCCTTTTTTTTTTTTTTTTTTTTTTTTTGCGTTTTTCGTTATTGGCAAACAAAACATGGCCGCCATTAAAAATGATAGGGATTAGCTTGGATACTAAATGTCTTCAGATACGGATAATTGCGTGTTCGCACAAAAAATAAATGCGATATTCGTCTTCAGCGTACCCAAAAACCTTTAAAGTCGACAAATTAAAGGTGAATGCTGAGGGATCGGTAAACTAAAAATTTACCGAAAATTTAAACAAATAAAAAAAAAATGAACAATATTTAATATTACTTTGTATAGGGGCAATCACTCTAATTTACTTATAAATATTATTCCCTCTTAACACAGTAGAAATATATAGCAGTATATACACTAATTTAAAAATGTTGGAGAGAGATAATCTTTCTTACCTTCAATTATTTTTTATTTAAAAACATTATTTCTCCATTGGCGTTTAAGATATTACTGTCGGTTATAATAACGTTGATTACCACTAGTTGATTTTATGTGAGTTATTTCCCTTTAATAGTTTCCGGTAAAAAACCCAACAGGAACTATGCAAAGCAATTACATCACTTGTGACCCGTTGAGTCATTATGTTTAATAAAATGTTGGTACTTGTGCAGATTTTGAATCGGACGTATCTTAGCGTCCACTCGGCTTTGCCCGGAACATGACAGCAACCGTTCAGCCAATCACAATGCGTGGTGACGCATTGACGAGCAGACGACTTACGGATAAATATTTGCCAAATTATTTGGAGAGGGAGAGAGAGAAAGAAAGAGAGAGAGAGAGAGAGAGAGAGAGAGAGATGTTTATACAACTGCCACTAGACTAGCGACTACCTCAAGCAATGATTGAAACTCGACCCTACCCCTAGGCTACAGTCGGCACTTCTAACCGTTATGCTATTAGGCTGCTATTTTTCTAAGTTTACTAATCAAATAATTCTGTAAACGTAAAGCTAGTATAAATATTAATATGATTGTTGAGCTGGATTAAATCCGACGATATGAAATAGAATGGAGGTGGAAGGACCTGAATACTCAACGTTGTGCCTGATTTATGCGGGCTTTTTCAATCAATGACCACCCCTCTTGAAAAAGCCCGTATAAATTGGGCGAAACATTGAGTATTCAGGTCCTTCCACCCCCATCCTATTGTTAAAGAGCATCTCTCCTCTCTCTCTCTCTCTGGCTCTTTCATACTCTCTCTATCTTCTCTCTCTGTGTCTCTATTAGATAGTAGATCGAGAGAGAGAGGAAGAGGGTGGGAGGAGGTCAGAGAGATATTTTTGTAGTTAATCCACGTTGCAGGAAGTGACGTTTCATCTAACCGGATGTCATGTGATGCTACGTGGCAAGGTTGGTGAAACGTTGAGTCTCTCAGAAAATGCCGAGCCGAGCAGAAGTCTAAAATGGTTATCTCCTAAGTAAGGGGGGAGATGCGCGCCCCAGACGTGGGGCGTGGTAGGTACCCACAGTGGAGACCATCGATGGCGGAATCTGCAGATCATGCCTGGGAGAATAAAAGGTTGAAAACCCAACATCTGTCTTCATCTTGTGTATTCCGGCGAAAACAGCAAGAGAGCTCCACCCATATGAAGACTCTCCCAGAGCAGCGGAACCAGGTATGAACTTCTTTAATTCAAACACATAAATACACAACAAGCGTCCTAACTACTAGACAAACGGTTTAAGGGATCTTGGGTCCCGTTCTCTCGTCTCTTAACACTCGTAATATCTCTCTCTCTCATCGTCGTAAACTTCTTCTCTTCATTAGTAAAATGGACACGTCATCACCAGGGTACCAGTATCCCTCAAGTAAAGTGTCCAAGTCAAATCCTCTTCTTCTTCCTCCCTTATGTAACACTATTTCAAATATTAATATTTATGTTTATAGGACAATCATAAGTATAAATATTAATATTAATATTTATAGGACAATCATAACTAGTATAAATATAAAGATTAATGTTTACAGGACAATCCTAAAAGATAAAAAGCTCAATATTCGAAATAGAGCATGGATATAAGAAATTTAATTTAATTAGAATTTACAACAAATTAGAATTTACAACAAATTTATGATTCGACAAGGCACACAAGTTGAAAACTTTAAAATTTTGCTTATTCCATGGAGTTTCAAAGAATAACTCTTATCCTCAGAGGCTCCCAAATGCTATTAATTTCTAAGCTTGGTCTGCTTAGTAAAATATTCAGAACTTTTATAGTTTGACAAATATTAGTTAGCATTGAACTTGAATATTACTCTTTTGTAGTCTGCAATATAGCTGTATCGTTGTAATCTATTTTGCAGGTGAGAACTTATTGGAAATAACCCCTGTTCATGGAAATTCTATTTAGTTTTATGCACAGAGAAAGAAAGAGATCTTCACAATTGTGGTAGATTAGAATACTGTTGGTCCGGTATGTTTAGAATTATTCCCCTTGAACCATATTCAAGTTAACTCCCATGAATTATAGTCTGCCTATAAATGATATTTATAGGCAGACTCTAAATTTTGCTGCTTAGCACATAGATTATGAAAGAAGTCATATTTGCATGGAAGTTGCAAAAATATATAGGTTAAAAGGATATTCCAAAGAAAGTTCAGACTCGTTAAAGAAGGAAAGTTGAAAAATCGAACTGAGAATAAGAGTTATTCTTTGAAACTCCATGGAATAAGGACAGTTTTAAAGTTTTTAACTTGTATTTCTTGTTGAATAATAAATTTGTTGTGAATTCTAATTTACAGAGTTTGAATTCAATATATTTACACACTAAAGCCGTATCGCGTTGTGGCTGAGAAAATTGCGGAAACAGAATTGCAATCTCCACCATTGAACTGATCGGGAAGAATCATTACACCCAAAATAAAAAGCCTTCATACACTCTATTTATAATTTAAGAGTAAATAATTGTTGAAACTCGACTGAACACATGGAATAAATAACACAAAAGTAAAATAGAACAGATATATTGAAAGCAAAAAAGTATATAAATATTTACATAGAGTCCATTGGTACAGTCATGGGGAGACCGTCTCAGGAGAAGGTGACGGCTGGATGGTTGTCGACTCTCAATCTCGTGTCTCTCTCGTCTTTACGGTACCAACCATATTTATATAGTTGACACTCCACATATGCTAATTACGTAGATCCTACCGCAACTATAATTAATACACTTTTTTTCTGAAAATGACACACTTGCTGTTGAGCTTGTGTGATTAGGCCTCTTATGTCCAACTCTGTCTTAAATACAACAAAGCAACTATCATTCCTAACATCAAGACGGTTTCTGAACTTTAACAGGTCACAAAATCCACATTCGCAAAGGTATACTGTAGCAGATTGTATAAGTATTATGCATATCTTCTTTACAGTATAATCATGTTGACAAACCGGTTCTCATTTGATGTTTCAAGTTAAGCAACGTTGAACCTAGTCAGTACCAGATGGGTGACCATTTAGGAATAGTAGTTGCTGTAGGATGATATTGACACCTTGCAAGAACCACAAAAATCTAATATCATCTCCCCTAATGGAAGTCCATATTGAACCATATTTAAGTTATGCTATGAATTATACTGTCAACTTCTTCATTTGGAGTAAGCTGGTTCAACCTGCCATTTGGGTGGAATAAAAAAAATAAGATATTACATTTGGAATGCCTCTTGTATTAACGAGAATTAATGGGTAATCAAAGGATCACGATGCTGGCAACCATTTTTATTTTTGAATTGGCTACTTTGAATGTGAATTGGACACTTTAAATGTGAATTTGCTACTTTAAATTGGACACTAAGTGGGCATTTACTACTTTAAATGTGAACTGATTACTTTAAATATGAGCTGGCTACTTTAAATGTGAACTAATTACTTTAAATATGAACTGGCTACTTTAAATGTGAACTAATTACTTTAAATATGAACTGGCTACTTTAAATGTGAACTAATTACTTTAAATATGAACTGGCTACTTTAAATGTGAACTAATTACTTTAAATATGAACTGGCTACTTTAAATGTGAACTAATTACTTTAAATATGAACCGGCTACTTTAAATGTGAGCTGACTACTTTAAATATGAACTGGCTACTTTAAATGTGAACTACTTTAAATGTGAACTACTTTAAATGTGAACTGCTTTAAATGTGAACTGACTACTTTAAATATGAACTGGCTACTTTAAATGTGAACTACTTTAAATGTGAACTACTTTAAATGTGAACTACTTTAAATGTGAACTGGCTACTTTAAATGTGAACTAATTACTTTAAATATGAACTGGCTACTTTAAATGTGAACTAATTACTTTAAATATGAACTGGCTACTTTAAATGTGAACTAATTACTTTAAATATGAACTGGCTACTTTAAATGTGAACTAATTACTTTAAATATGAACCGGCTACTTTAAATGTGAGCTGACTACTTTAAATATGAACTGGCTACTTTAAATGTGAACTACTTTAAATGTGAACTACTTTAAATGTGAACTACTTTAAATGTGAACTACTTTAAATGTGAACTGCTTTAAATGTGAACTGACTACTTTAAATATGAACTGGCTACTTTAAATGTGAACTACTTTAAATGTGAACTACTTTAAATGTGAACTACTTTAAATGTGAACTGGCTACTTTAAATGTGAACTAATTACTTTATATATGAACTGGCTACTTTAAATGTGAGCTGACTACTTTAAATATGAACTGGCTACTTTAAATGTGAACTAATTACTTTAAATATGAACTGGCTACTTTAAATGTGAACTAATTACTTTAAATATGAACTGGCTACTTTAAATGTGAGCTGACTACTTTAAATATGAACTGGCTACTTTAAATGTGAACTACTTTAAATGTGAACTACTTTAAATGTAAACTGCTTTAAATGTGAACTGACTACTTTAAATATGAACTGGCTACTTTAAATGTGAGCTACTTTAAATGTGAACTACTTTAAATGTGAACTACTTTAAATGTGAACTGGCTACTTTAAATGTGAACTAATTACTTTAAATATGAACTGGCTACTTTAAATGTGAACTAATTACTTTAAATATGAACTGGCTACTTTAAATGTGAACTAATTACTTTAAATATGAACTGGCTACTTTAAATGTGAACTAATTACTTTAAATATGAACCGGCTACTTTAAATGTGAGCTGACTACTTTAAATATGAACTGGCTACTTTAAATGTGAACTACTTTAAATGTGAACTACTTTAAATGTGAACTGCTTTAAATGTGAACTGACTACTTTAAATATGAACTGGCTACTTTAAATGTGAACTACTTTAAATGTGAACTACTTTAAATGTGAACTACTTTAAATGTGAACTGGCTACTTTAAATGTGAACTAATTACTTTAAATATGAACTGGCTACTTTAAATGTGAACTAATTACTTTAAATATGAACTGGCTACTTTAAATGTGAACTAATTACTTTAAATATGAACTGGCTACTTTAAATGTGAACTAATTACTTTAAATATGAACCGGCTACTTTAAATGTGAGCTGACTACTTTAAATATGAACTGGCTACTTTAAATGTGAACTACTTTAAATGTGAACTACTTTAAATGTGAACTACTTTAAATGTGAACTACTTTAAATGTGAACTGCTTTAAATGTGAACTGACTACTTTAAATATGAACTGGCTACTTTAAATGTGAACTACTTTAAATGTGAACTACTTTAAATGTGAACTACTTTAAATGTGAACTGGCTACTTTAAATGTGAACTAATTACTTTATATATGAACTGGCTACTTTAAATGTGAGCTGACTACTTTAAATATGAACTGGCTACTTTAAATGTGAACTAATTACTTTAAATATGAACTGGCTACTTTAAATGTGAACTAATTACTTTAAATATGAACTGGCTACTTTAAATGTGAGCTGACTACTTTAAATATGAACTGGCTACTTTAAATGTGAACTACTTTAAATGTGAACTACTTTAAATGTAAACTGCTTTAAATGTGAACTGACTACTTTAAATATGAACTGGCTACTTTAAATGTGAGCTACTTTAAATGTGAACTACTTTAAATGTGAACTACTTTAAATGTGAACTGGCTACTTTAAATGTGAACTAATTACTTTAAATATGAACTGGCTACTTTAAATGTGAACTAATTACTTTAAATATGAACTGGCTACTTTAAATGTGAACTAATTACTTTAAATATGAACTGGCTACTTTAAATGTGAACTAATTACTTTAAATATGAACCGGCTACTTTAAATGTGAGCTGACTACTTTAAATATGAACTGGCTACTTTAAATGTGAACTACTTTAAATGTGAACTACTTTAAATGTGAACTGCTTTAAATGTGAACTGACTACTTTAAATATGAACTGGCTACTTTAAATGTGAACTACTTTAAATGTGAACTACTTTAAATGTGAACTACTTTAAATGTGAACTGGCTACTTTAAATGTGAACTAATTACTTTATATATGAACTGGCTACTTTAAATGTGAGCTGACTACTTTAAATATGAACTGGCTACTTTAAATGTGAACTAATTACTTTAAATATGAACTGGCTACTTTAAATGTGAACTAATTACTTTAAATATGAACCGGCTACTTTAAATGTGAGCTGACTATAAATATGAACTGGCTACTTTAAATGTGAACTACTTTAAATGTGAACTGCTTTAAATGTGAACTGACTACTTTAAATATGAACTGGCTACTTTAAATGTGAACTACTTTAAATGTGAACTACTTTAAATGTGAACTACTTTAAATGTGAACTGGCTACTTTAAATGTGAACTAATTACTTTAAATATGAACTGACTACTTTAAATGTGAACTAATTACGTTACATATGAACTGGCTACTTTAAATGTAGGCTTACTACTTTAAATATGAACTGGCTACTTTAAATGTGAACTACTTTAAATGTGAACTACTTTAAATGTGAACTGTTTCAAATGTTAACTACTTTAAATGTGAACTACTTTAAATGTGAGCTGACTACTTTAAATATGAACTGGCTACTTTAAATGTGAACTACTTTAAATGTGAACTACTTTAAATGTGAACTACTTTAAATGTGAACTGCTTTAAATGTGAACTACTTTAAATGTGAACTACTTTAAATGTGAACTACTTTAAATGTGAACTGATTACTTTAAATGTGAACTGCTTTAAATGTGAACTACTTTAAATGTGAACTACTTTAAATGTGAGCTGACTACTTTAAATATGAACTGGCTACTTTAAATGTGAACTACTTTAAATGTGAACTACTTTAAATGTGAACTACTTTAAATGTGAACTGCTTTAAATGCGAACTACTTTAAATGTGAACTACTTTAAATGTGAACTACTTTAAATGTGAACTGCTTTAAATGTGAACTGACTACTTTAAATGTGAACTGGCTACTTTAAATGTGAACTGGCTACTTCAAAATGTGAGCTACTTTAAATGTGAGCTGGCTACTTTAAATGTGAACTAATTACTTTAAATATGAACTGGCTACTTTAAATGTGAACTAATTACTTTAAATATGAACTGGCTACTTTAAATGTGAGCTGACTACTTTAAATATGAACTGGCTACTTTAAATGTGAACTACTTTAAATGTGAACTACTTTAAATGTGAACTACTTTAAATGTGAACTGCTTTAAATGTGAACTACTTTAAATGTGAACTGCTTTAAATGTGAGCTGACTACTTTAAATATGAACTGGCTACTTTAAATGTGAACTACTTTAAATGTGAACTACTTTAAATGCGAACTACTTTAAATGTGAACTGCTTTAAATGTGAACTACTTTAAATGTGAACTGCTTTAAATGTGAACTGACTACTTTAAATATGAACTGGCTACTTTAAATGTGAACTACATTAAATGTGAACTACTTTAAATGTGAACTGCTTTAAATGTGAACTACTTTAAATGTGAACTGCTTTAAATGTGAACTGGCTACTTTAAATATGAACTGGCTACTTTAAATGTGAACTACTTTAAATGTGAACTACTTTAAATGTAAACTGCTTTAAATGTGAACTACTTTAAATGTGAACTACTTTAAATGTGATCTGATTACTTTAAATGTGAACTGCTTCAAATGTTAACTACTTTAAATGTGAACTACTTTAAATGTGAGCTGACTACTTTAAATATGAACTGGCTACTTTAAATGTGAACTACTTTAAATGTGAACTACTTTAAATGTGAACTACTTTAAATGTGAACTGCTTTAAATGTGAACTACTTTAAATGTGAACTACTTTAAATGTGAACTACTTTAAATGTTAACTGCTTTAAATGTGAACTGACTACTTTAAATGTGAACTGGCTACTTTAAATTAGAACTGGCTACTTCAAAATGTGAGCTACTTTAAATGTGAGCTGGCTACTTTAAATGTGAACTAATTACTTTAAATATGAACTGGCTACTTTAAATGTGAACTAATTACTTTAAATATGAACTGGCTACTTTAAATGTGAGCTGACTACTTTAAATATGAACTGGCTACTTTAAATGTGGACTACTTTAAATGTGAACTACTTTAAATGTGAACTACTTTAAATGTGAACTGCTTTAAATGTGAACTACTTTAAATGTGAACTGCTTTAAATGTGAACTACTTTAAATGTTAACTGCTTTAAATGTGAACTGACTACTTTAAATATGAACTGGCTACTTTAAATGTGAACTGGCTACTTTAAATGTGAACTACTTTAAATGTGAACTACTTTAAATGTGAACTACTTTAAATGTGAACTGCTTTAAATGTGAACTACTTTAAATGTGAACTACTTTAAATGTGAACTACTTTAAATGTGAACTGACTACTTTAAATGTGAACTGGCTACTTTAAATGTGAACTGGCTACTTCAAAATGTGAGCTACTTTAAATGTGAACTGGCTACTTTAAATGTGAACTGGCTACTTTAAATGTGAACTGGCTACTTCAAAATGTGAGCTACTTTAAATGTGAACTGGCTACTTTTAATGTGAACTGGCTACTTCAAAATGTGAGCTACTACTTTAAATGTGAACAGGTTACTTTAATTGGAAATTTGCTACTTTAGATGCAAATTTTCGACTTTAATTATGAACTGTCTAAATGTGAACTGTCAACTTAAAATGTGAACTCTTAATTTTAAATATGGACTGGTCACTTGAAATGTGTACTGGATATCTGAAATAGGAATTGGCTTATTAACCTCATTCTTGCGGTATACAAACAAAATTTCTGACTTCACACTAAAGCTGCAATTATTTTGTTAAGGTAATCTTTTAAGATTTGTTTATGAGAAAATCCAATTAGATCAGTTAGGATTTCGAACTGAAGATCTCAAGGTTTCAGTTTCGATTTTCAGTCATAAAATTTGTTTTATTTGCTGGGAATTTATTATTTATTTGATGACAAAAGTTGTTAAGATATCCTTTTTTTAAAAAAAAAGACAAATTCTGTAATTTATTTATTATCTTTAAAATAATTGTGACCAACAAAATCTATATAAAGATGAGTCATCACCTAGTGAGACCAAAACCCACTCAATGATAAGTATTAATGAAATTTTCAGTTGGATGATAAACAATATTATGAGAGGATTAGAAACTATAGATGAAATGAACAAAATTTGATACGACATATTACTTGTATTGATCAGATCATTGTTCTCATCTTGCGTGTTTCAATTGGTTTGGCTTTGAACGATCTTCAGCCACGTTGGTTTTTGTTTGGAAAAGAAAGAAGGAAAGTTACTAGGTCCATAGATATTTTTATATTCTTTGAGTTAGTCTCTGTTTTATGGCTGTGGTTTCGCACGTGTAAAAAAAATTAGCTAACAAAGGGGAGGCAATTTTAATAAAGATCAACAGGGGATTATCTCCCTTGGACCACTGAAATTTTAAGAGTGTAGAATTTTTATTTTTCCTACAATTAGAGGTTCCCAAATGCTATTAATTTTTAAACTTGGTATGCTTAGTAAAAATTCAGGACAGTTTGACAAATATTAGTTAGCCAGTTAGCATTGGACTTGAATACTTTTTCTTTTACAAAGATCACCACTTATCAAGGCCCAGAGGCGACTCGAGGATAGGGGTTATATAGTGTACAGTAGTCAATGGGACTACTATACTACTCTGTTTCAGTGTGCAGCATTGCTGTATCGTTGTAATCTGTTCCGCAGGTGAGAACTTATTGGAAACAAACTCTGTTCATGAAAATTTCGTTTAGTTTTATGTACAGAGAAAGAAAGAGATCTTTGCAAGTGTGGTGGATTAGAATACTATTGGTCTGGTATGTTTAGAGTTATTCCCCTTGAACCATATTCAAGTTATCTCCCATACTGGCAACCAGTTGGGTCATTAAAAAAATTTATGAAATAGAATATCATAAATTCAAATTTTACAGTGCAGATATTCATGGCTGGCTGTAAAAAAAAAACAAAAAAAAACTGAAAATTAATTTTAAAAAAAAATATGACATCAAAAGATTTTTTTTAAATGTTTATTCAAAATATAGAATGAAAAATTGATATGAAAACACAAAAAAAATTAAACATTTTTTTTTTCAATTTGAAATATACAACAGATAGATAAAATATAGATTTTTGTTTTTATTTTTTTTTCGATTTGAGATATTGCTTATCTAACCTGAAACCTGCTTCCCTATAAAGTTTTTTTAATCTAAAATAATAAATGCTATCTATGTAAATAGTCTAATAACCTTATACGAATCATATGTCCACTTCATGGTGGATGTTTATCACGCAGTGTGTCTTAAGCTGACAAAGCCCAGCTGCAGCGGCCATTTTTCTCTCGGTCATACTGTCCAACATTATCTATTATCAGTTTTCTCAACACTTGCGGCAATCTATATCATATGGGCTTTTGGGTTTGTATTACTGTGCACATAGATTCGAAAAAGTTGTCAAAAAACAAATATATAACAAATAAATGTTATCAAAGGCAAGATAAGTTACTTTTCTACCAAACTGGATATAATTCACGGGTTTTTATTCAATGTAACATGTTTATTCAGCTCGAAAAACATGCAGTGTTTACCGATGTATTGGAAAATTCAAAATGGCGGCCGACTCTCTCTTAAACACGGTAACTTCGAGAAAAGGTGTTATAAATAATAAACTAGACACAATACTGTTA
>NC_136499.1:112712125-112742125 GCF_053919585.1 Euprymna scolopes | reverse complement strand
ATAGAGGGAACCCACCTTCTTTATAGCAGCCTTTGCAATGCCCTTAATGTATTTGTTCCATTTCATATTGCCTGCAAATGTTAGTCCAAGGAGTTTGAAGGAAGAATTCTGAGGTAGGGTGTTATTTGTCATGGATATAGGCGGTTGGAGAGGTTTCTTGTAATTGTTAAAGGAGAGCAATTTTGTCTTACTAGTATTACAGGTTACCATACATTTGCAGCCTCATTCCACTACGATTTGGAGGTCATTTTCTAACAATTCTGCCATTGTCTTGGGTTTTAAAAACCTTTCTGCTTGCCCGTTAGAGCGAGGGTTATAAGTTGGTGTTGTGATATGTTCCATGGCCAGTGACTCACAGTAGTCCTTAAATTCTTGTCCTGTGAACATGGTACCATTGTCACTAACAATTGTTTTTGGTATTCCAAAACGACCAAATACCTCGTCTAACGCCTTTATAGTGTTTGCAGCTGTAGGGTGTTTGTATTTATAAATTTCTGGCCATTTTGAAAAACTATCCATGATTACCAGGTAATGATATCCTTTCAGTGGTCCTGGATTATCTATATGGATGCGTGTCCAGGGTACATCTGTTTTAGATTGTGTCCTTATGGATGGAACTTTCATTGCATAATTTTACCATTTTTCCATCCAAAAATGACTATCTAGCAATTTATAGGTCTCAAAATGGCAATCCCGAAAACTGGCAGAATTTGTCTTCACTTAAACCGTAATTCACACCTATGACAAATATCAGTTTCGCTGCTATCAAACACGCAACTGTCTCTCCTCCCCAATTCGTCCCTCTTATAGCAGCTATTCCCTTCATACAGGGTGGAACGATAAAACTGTTGCCCTAAAGACGACATGATTCCATTTCCGTTTGATGAAAACCGGTTTTCTTTTTATGTTGCAGACCATCTACTAGTTGGCCAGTTATGCACAAATCCCAAGAGCGATAAGAGCCTTCTATCATGTTTGAAAGTGACATAATGTTTAATTAGCGAGATCGGAGATGCGCCACTGTACAACTCATGCTCTCTACTGATCCAAGTTATTGCAACAGGACCATTGCCAGCACCCTCAAAATGCATCGCTGGACTGGCCATGAATAACAGTGATGTGCACAGAGAGATGAAAATAAACTTTCCAGCCACGGTTATGGTCTTTGGTGTGGTTTCAAGTGAGGGCCACATCATGCCACTTCACATCTTCGAAGTCAGCTTGAAAGCCAACACCAAAATGTACCTGGATGTGCTGAAGAGTGTGGCGATTCCCTGGTGCAATCAAGTGGCCGCTGGCAGACCCTAGGTATGGCAGCAGGTCTTGGCACCAGCTCACAAGTCCAAAAAGATCTAGGCTTGGCTTAAGAAGGACTGCTACAACTTTGTACTCTTGTCTCACTGGCCCCCTCCTCCCCTGACCTGAACCCACTAGACTACTTCGTTGTCCTACATTGGGAACATCACTAACATGACCTTCCACAACACCAAAAACAGCCTGATCACCGCCATCCACAGAGTATCCGCTGGACTTATGGAAAAGCCATGCTCCCAGTTTTGAACCCATATCGAAGCGGTGATTGTGGCTGAAGGCGGTTACATTGAATAGATGTCAGCTCTACTTCATAATCAAGTTACCTGAATTGATTTTTTCGATAAAAGTTTTAAAATAAAACTGTAGTGTTGTTTCCCATAGTAGGTCAAACTGACCCTGACTCAACCCAGTTTATGACTTTCCCAATTAACAAAATTATGCTCGACCAATATTTAGTGTTATGAATAAAAATTTATAGGCCAAAGTTAGGTATTATGATTCACGTGTGTTTCGAAAGATAGACAGTATTTTTCAGATGAAGTGCCAATCTATAAGCAAAATAATAAATAAAAACAAAATTATCAGTAACATCAACATATACAATCAATGAACAACAATCGTATTTTAATATGACGAAAACATCACCGTAGATGAACAGTAGGCCTAGAAAAGGCCGGAAGTCACATCAGCTGAAATGTAGTCAAAATAGAAATATTAATTTTGAGGACAATAAATCGAAAACAAAATAAAAACTCATTCAATGAGAATAGTTTGAAAATTGAAAAAAAAAAAAAAAAAAAAAAAAAAAAATCAAAATGCAACTACAGAAAAATATTCAAATTCTTTGGGGGATCAAATGAAGAACTTGGATTAAAGATATAAATATGAATGACGTCAAGAAAGAGGAATCAAGATAGACAAAAGAATGTGGAGAGACAAGAACAGAACATGATAAATTAAGTACTATCTACATAAAGCCAATTGCATGCAAAAATACAAGCATTCACAGCAGTCTAAATGCTAAAACAATGACAAACGTTGTTATTATATTTATTATTAATCAACAAACAAGAACTATTAAAGCTAAAAGTATAATAAATGTACGTGTTTCGTTTTTCTCTTCTGCGAACTAACAAGAACAAAATATAGCTGTAACAATCAGGGTAAAGAATTTGAACAACAAACAAAGCAAGCAAGCGTAGCTATATGAAACAAACTGATAGACTACAGACTCTTTGGTTTCAAGTTGGCTATGTTATATGAACGACGACATGAAAAGAATTTTCGAAAATTTAAAAAATATTGTCTAAGTTATAAATGAGCATACATTTTATTTAAGCATATAACAAACCTTTTCTATATTATTTTATTTGAATTATTGGTTCCCCTGACAAAAGGAAGGTGGACCTGTAAATTCACCCTTGCCCATTCGTCCATTCATCTGTTCACCTGTCCGCACTTTTCTCAATAACTACGTCTTGGAATTTTTTAAAATTTTGCACAAACATTAAACATGATATGAATAAAAAAGTAACAGAACAGATTTTCCGGGAAAACTCTGGTTGCTTCCCCCTAGGAGTGCCTTTCGGGTTTAAAATGGCTAAAATTGACTCTTTTGTGCTTATTAAAAAAATTGATGCTTTGGATTTTTATCAAACTTTCTGAAAAGTTGTAACTAACTGATTTCTATAAAATTTTGTTTGTCTATACTTCGCGATAATTCTTGGGTGTGCCCCAGGGGCTCTATTAGGGCTAATAAAAACATACCATTTCTGGGACTATTTTACGATATTTGTTCAGAATTTTCTGTGGATGTATATTTAGCAGTTTTGCCTGGTATTGAACTCAAATTTAAATATGTTAAAGCCTCGGGGATTTTTGGGGCTAAATGTAGGGGGCAAATGATGGACGTAGTCATTTCTTTTTTTTTTTTTTTTTTTTTTGCATGGTGCAGAACTCAAATTTAAATATGTTAAGGCCTAAAACTGCACCGTTTGTTCATTTTCACCAGGATTTAACGTCCCCTGGCGACTTTTGGGGCTAAATGGGGGGGGGGAATTGCTGAACTTAGTCATTATTTTATGCCTTTTTCACTGTGCACTGATGGGGGAATATGCATGCTTCACTTGTTTTCTATAATATTTTATTTGAATTACAATTCTCACCTTGTCCTTTTTACGTTTTAGCCAAAGTAACCTTGACATTACCAAAAATTCACTAATTTCTTACGTGTCACACTGGATCTCTATATCATTAATGCAATTCATCGTTCTGCTATATGCATGCAAATTAAAATTAAATCTATTATCCAAACTATATCAAATAGGATTTTCTAAAATTTCAGCAAATATATAATCATATTATTTAATTCTAAAACAATGGCTTCTATAATTCGCAGTATTGTGGATAAAATTGCTTTTATAAAATAGATAATAACACATTTTAAAATATGAGCAAATGTAATGAGTTATTCCTTCTTCAATAATACTAATTATATACATCTTAAAATCTTAATAAATAAAAGTTGATCTTTTTCAAAAGTGAGCAGCATAAAAGTTGATCTTTTTCAAACGTTAGCAGCACAAAAGTCGATCTTTTTCAATTGCAAGCAGCATAAAGTTGATCTTTTTAAAAAATTAGCAGCATAAGTTGATCTTTTTCAAACGTCATCAGCATAAAAGTTCATCTTTTTGCAAACGTCATCAGCATAAACGTTGATCTTTTTCAAACGTTAGCAACATAAAATGTGGTCTTTTTCAAAAATTAGCAGTATAAACGTTTATCTTTTTTAAACTTTAGCAGCATAAAAGTTATTTTTTTTTTTAAATTAGCAGCATAAGAGTTGATCTTTTTCAAAAGTTAGCAGCATAAAAGTTGATCTTTTCCAAACGTTTGCAGCATAAAGTTGATCTTTTAAAAACATTAGCAACATAAACGTTGATCTTCTTCAAAATTTAGCATCATAAAAGTTGATCTTTTCCAAATTTAGCATCATAAAAGTTGATTTTTTGCAAAATTAAGCAGCATAAAGTTGATCCTTTTCAAACTTTAGTAACATAAAATGTGGTCTTTTTCAAATGCAAGCAGCATAAAGTTCATCTTTTTTAAAAATTAGCAGCATAAAAGTTGATCTTTTTAAATGATTAGCAGCATAAAAGTTGATCTTTTTAAATAATTTGCAACATAAAAGTTGATCTTTTTAAATAATTAGCAGCATAAAAGTTGATCTTTTTCAAACGTTCGCAGCATAAAAGCTGATCTTTTTAAAAAATTAGCAGAATAAAAGTTTTTTTTTTTTTAATTAGAGGCATAAAGTTGATATTTTTTAAACGTTCGCAGCATAAAAGCTGATCTTTTTAAAAAATTAGCAGAATAAAAGTTTTTGTTTTTTTTTAATTAGAGGCATAAAGTTGATATTTTTTAAACGTTAGCAACATAAAAATTGATCTTTTTCAAAAATTAACAGCATAAACGTTGATCTTTTTTAAACGTTAGTAGCACAAAAGTTGATCTCTTTCAAAAGTTTGCAGCATAAAAATTGATCTTTTTCAAACGTTAGCAGAATAAAAGTTTATCTTTTTCAAATGCAAGCAGCATAAAGTTGATCTTTTTAAAAGATTAGCAGCATAAAAGTTGATCTTTTTCAAAATTTAGCATCATAAAAGTTGATCTTTTTCAAACGTAAACCACATAGAAATTGATCTTTTTCGAAAATTTAGCAGCATAGGAGTTGATCTTTTTACAATAGTTAGCTGCTTAAAATTTGATTTTTTAAAAAAATTAGCAGCATAAAAGTTGATTTTTTTCAAAAGTTAGCAGCTAAAAGTTGATTTTTTTTAAATTAGAAGCATAAAGTTGATCTTTTTAAAACATTAGCAGCATAAAAATCGATCTTTTTACAAAAGTTAGTAGCACAAAAGTTGATCTATTTCAAACATTAGTTTCACAAAAGTTGATCGCTTTCAAACGTTAGTAGCACGAAAGTTGATCTATTTCAAACATTAGTTTCACAAAAGTTGATCTATTTCAAACGTTAGTAACACGAAAGTTGATCTGTTTCAAAAGTTAGCAGCACAAAATTTGATCTTTTCAAAAAGTTAGCAGCACAAAAGTTGATCTTTTCAAACGTTAGTAACACAAAAGTTGATCTATTTCAAACGTTAGTAACACGAAAGTTGATCTGTTTCAAAATTTAGCAGCACAAAAGTTGATCTTTTTCAAAATTTAGCAGCACAAAAGTTGATCTTTTTCAAAATTTAGCAGCACAAAAGTTAATCTTTTTCAAAATTTAGCAGCACAAAACGTTGATCTTTTTCAAAATTTTGCAGCACAAAAGTTAATCTTTTTCAAAGGTTAGTAGCACAAAAGTTGATAAACTTCAGACGTTAGTAACACAAGAGTTGATTTTTTTTCAATGATTATCAATGGAGAAAGTTGATCTTTTTCAAAGATTAGCAAGAGAGCAAGTTGATCTTTTTCAAAGATTAGCAAGAGAGCAAGTTGATCTTTTTCAAAGATTAGCAAGAGAGCAAGTTGATCTTTTTCAAAGGTTAGCAGCGGAGAAAGTTGATTCTTTTCAAAGATTTGCCACAGAGAAAGTTGATTTTTTAAAAGATTATCAGCGGAGAAAGTTGATTTTTTTCAAAGGTTAGCAGCATAGGAAGTTGATTATGTTCAAAGATTTGCCACGAAGAAAGTTGATTTTTTTTGATAGGTTAGCCATGTAGAAAATTGACCTTTTTCAAAAGTTGGTAGCACGAAAGTTGATCAATTTTAAACGTTAGTAACACATGTTTATTTTTTTCAAAGGTTAACAGTGGATAAAGTTGATCTTTTTCAAAGGTTAACAGTGGATAAAGTTGATCTTTTTCGAAGGTTAGAAGCAGAGAAATGTGATCCTTTTTGAAGATTAGCAGTGGAGAAAGCTGTTTTTTTTTCAAAAATTAGCAGTGAGGAATGTTGATATTTTTCAATGATTAGCAGCGGAGAAAGTTGATTATGTTCAAAGATTTTCCACAGAGAAAGTTGATCTTTTAAAAAGTTTGCAGCACAAAAGTTGATCTTTTTCAAAAGTTAGCAACATAAAAGTTGATCTTTTTCAAGGGTTAGCAGCGGAAAAGTTGATCTTTTTTAAGGGTTAGCAGTGGAAAAGTTGATCTTTTTCAAGGGTTAGCAGCGGAAAAGTTGATCTTTTTCAAGGGTTAGCAGCGGAAAAGTTGATCTTTTTTAAGGGTTAGCAGCGGAAAAGTTGATCTTTTTCAAAAGTTAGCAGCGGAAAAGTTGATCTTTTTTAAGGGTTAGCAGCGGAAAAGTTGATCTTTTTCAAGAGTTAGCAGCGGAAAAGTTGATCTTTTTCAAGGGTTAGCAGCGGAAAAGTTGATCTTTTTCAAAAGTTAGCAGCACAAAAGTTGATCTTTTTCAAGGGTTAGCAGCGGAAAAGTTGCACTTAATTAGCTTAGTAAAAGGATCGTTGATACTGCTGGAGTATCATCTATTCTTCATCCGTCAAAATTAGACAAGAAAATGCCAAGTAATCAACGTGGCTTTACATTATTTGTAAAGAGACTTTTGTCTGGGAAGCCACTTGCAGAGACACATTCACTAAATGAAGTAATAAATCCGGGATCCATCACTGACACTTTTATATATAAGATAGTCATGAATCCAAGTATGGATCAATTTAGCATTTATACCATTTACTTGCCATGTTGCGCGCGCGTGTGTGTGTGTGTGTGTGCACGTGTTTTTCAAATGCTATTATCATAAGAAAATATAATCCATTAGAAATATGTATCCCTGATACAAAAATTTTGGTGCAAGTCTATAAATGGGCCACTAGTAATCTTTTTTACTATACAAATCTGAAAAAAATCTTTATAATGTACGTACTTGTCACTGCATAAAAATGTCATATTCCAAAAATCACGTAAATCGATCAAGTAGTTTTTTTTTTTATTTAAGAAAATCAAATATTATGAGAAATTTTATCGAAGAAAAACTTCCCACCATCTTGTTTTTGAATGATACACTGCTAGCGACATCTATTGGGAAATATAAAATCAGCAAGGGGCAGACAATCGACTTTCCACACTATAGAAAAAAAACTTGGAAAATTAAGACATTTATAAGTTTTTGAGGATGTTGAAAACGAAAATAATGTTTAAAATTCTAGCAAACGAGTAGTTTCCAAGATATGAAGAATTTTACGTAAATTGAGCACCCACACGTGTAAAACTTGAATTTAAGCCGCTGAAATACACATTTGCCGAATTTTTGTTGGAGGAGCGTCAACGTGTGGGTGCTCAATTTACGTAAAATTCTTCATATCTTGGAAACTACTCGCTTGCTAGAATTTTAAACATTATTTTCGTTTTCAACATCCTCAAAAACTTAAAAATGTCTTAATTTTCCAAGTTTTTTTTCTATAGTGTGGAAAGTCGATCGTCTGCCCCCTTGCCGATCTCATATTTCCAATAGGTGTCGCTAGTAGTGTATCATTCAAAAACAAGATGGTGGGAAGTTTTTCTTCGATAAAATTTCTCATAATATTTGATTTTCTTAAATAAAAAAAAAAAAACTACGTGATCGATTTACGTGATTTTTGGAATATGATATTTTTATGCAGTGACAAGTACGTACATTATAAAGGGTTTTTTTCAGATTTTTATAGTAAAAAAGATTACTAGTGGCCCATTTATAGACTTGCACCAACATTTTTTTTATTTCTCACACATTCCACTGCAGGTGTGTCTGGGGTTTCATAAGAAGAGACACTTTCCAATGCAGGTTAACGTTATTTTCATGGGAAGTGTTCGACCGAGCTTCAATCTATGGTCCCCCCCCTCGCCAAACTTTCACAAGAAACACTAGACTAGCTGAAAACATTATCAATAATTTTCCCCACTCTTTATCTGTGCCTAAACCTAAACATAGATTCCATGATCAAAGCTTCTTTCTTAGAACTGCACGCCTGTGGAATTGTCTTCCGTTTTCCTGCTTTCCAGCTGTCTATAATATGGTTATCTTCAAGTCCAACGTGAACAAGTTTCTGATGAACCGTTCCACTTAAGTTAACAAATTTACCGAACTTCCATTACTATCGATTACTATATTGTCCTTTTGACTACTCTACCCTCTTTAACCCTTATCCTTGAGTGGCCTATAGGCCTTGATAAGTGGTAAAAAAAAAGGTTAACAGTGTGCCTTCCATTTGGCACGTTGTATATTGGAACTTTCATGGTGCATTGGTACATTTTAAACATTTGTGCTCAATGAATTGTCTGTTGCTCATTTGTCACACAGTTTTTTTTTTTTAAACGAGCAAAACAAATGTACATGGTCTCAAAAATTTTGAAACATAAAACTCCATCCTAAAAAATGAAAATAATGCTGTGTAATAGCTTGAAAGTACATGTTTCGTTTACATTCAGAAAGACGCTGGCTTGGAACGATGTTTTGCACAGTGTCATGCAAAACACGTCCCTTTTAATTGTTAGCATATTTTGGAGTGGTGTAGACATTTCTCTCTCTAGTAGCCCTGCTGTTTAAACAGCGTCGGCGACCACAGCTCTCCAAATTGTGGAGCCATGGTAATCTCAGGAAGACATGTAAAGACGGTAGTTTTTCATTGCTTTCCATCTCCCACAGTGAGTTAAACGCATCCTCAGATACCAACCTGGAAATTTTTACGACTCGGGCAGTAAATACAATACCTAGCCTTCCTAAATGGTCACCCATCTGGTATTGACCAGGATCATTGTTGCTTAACTTCAGTGATCCGCTGAGAACCTGTGTATCAATGTTATTGTGCCATATATTATAGTATGGATATACTTGGTCAAAAAATCAACAAAATTGGCTTAACCCTTTCAGCATCAATATCAACTTTTTGACATGCATGCAGCTAGCATAAGCTGGTAAAATACTGTGGGTTTTATTTATCTAGAATTGTTCATACATTGCATAGAGTTGGTTAATTATTTGTGTCACGTGATTTAGTTGGTGTTAATTTCATGAGTGAAAGAGAGGTTAAAAATAGAATGAGATTTTGTCAAAAACATTTGGCACTGGCTTCAACACAATGATAAAGAATTTAGCACCAAATTGGCTTAATTCTAGCAATTTTTATTAAAATACATGAAAATAAAATTAAAAAATTTCTTTCATGAAAATGCACCGAAAATCTAAGTTAATGTTTCTTGAACCATCACTACTGCTTTAGTATCATTAGAATTGGATAATGGTAAGGAGAGTTGATATAGATTATTTGGGCTATCCTTTATTTCAAAACCTGTTTTTTTTAATAAATGTTAGGGATTATCATTAGACTGGGGTAGCATTAAGAAGAGATGGCCAACATTTATTGTTATTTAGGTTATCCTCCATTCTAACATCTGATATTCATAAATACTGTTTGGGATTATCATTAGACTGGGGTAGCATTCAGGAGAGATGGTGAACAATTTGTATTTTCTGCCTTCTCTGCAGCTGCCAAATGTGTTTGGGGTGAGTGTTTTTTGTGTGTACATGCGCAAACCTCATCTTACCTTCATCATATGCAGCATTCGTGAATGAACTGACTTGGGGTTCTGTATAGATGGGTTGGGATGGTAGCGACTCTACAGGTAAATAGCTTGGAGAATATTTGGTTGATAGGGTCCCACCATAGACGCTGTTCTCTGTAAATGAACTGGACTTGGGATTTCTGATGGGAGGAGCAAAAAGGCAAGGGTTAAGATCATGAATGATGGAAAGGAATCACATGCTTTGTCAATACATCTAGTAATTCTTTTATAACGATTTTGACCAGGATAATAAATCATTTTAATAAATTCTTGGCAAATAAATAAAAAAAATACAGTAGATTCCATCAAAATTATTATTTAAAAATCTTTAAAAGAAATATGTTTATACTAGAATGAATTGTATAAAAGATTTTAAAATCTTTTAAAATATTTTAAAATATTTTAAAATCTTTTAAAATATTTTAAAGAAATCAGTTGTTTTGTAATTTTATTCTAGTATTATCCCCAATATAATAGTTTTAGGTACTGATGCCGAACCGAGCCCAATGCCATCTTCTGGCAGGTTATGGTAAGCAGTAGAAAAAGGTGCTGGAAAAAGCCAACACAAACACTGCCAGACGATAAATTCAAAACACTGGAAACAAAAACTTTAACACAAGAATATAAGCTTTACCGTGTGTTTAATTATATGAAATCAAATTTTATTTTTCAAAAGTATATAAAAATTTTTTTGAACAAATGTTTCAAGGGAATTATATTTTTTAAATATAAATATGGAAACAACTGCGAAATCAATTTTTTTTTCCTTTTTTTCATTAAAAGTATTTTGCAAGAAAATATTCAATAAAAATTTTTCGTAATGACAAAAACAAATGATCGAAAACAATTTTTTTTTTTTCAAGAATAGTATCATATAAGTGATCTTTTTCTATTAACAAAAACATTTTCTGACAGCTGATTGATAATTATGTTATCTTTTCCCGGCTGCTATTCCAGCAGCTTTTCATAAACTGCCAGAAGATGCCGACACGACCGTGGGTCAGGTTCTAGACCAGCACCTTGTTTTATTTGATAAAGCATAACAAATGAACTTATTTTAATGCTCCCAAATTGTTTCATCCATGGATGTAGTTTGGTGTCATATCCAGGATGATCTTATAAAGAATGTTTCCTGATACAACCTCTAATTTGTATGAAATATTTTAAAACGAATATAGCTTTTTAATCTTATTTTATAATTTTGCTCAGTGCAATAGTTTTACATGCATAACAAAGTATGGCGACATTTAGAAAAATATCTATATGTTTTTTTTTATCTATATCGTGGAAAGTTTATATATGTTATCCAATAAAATAGAAAACTCAAATATAAGAAATGACCATGTTCTTATACCACCTCCTTGTGGTGAGACAAAAATGGGTGGGTGAAGTAGTAAGGTTGTTGAAGCCAAGAATGTGAATGAAAATTAGATACGAATATAATGTCTACCCTGGTAGTCTGATCTGTATGGTTGACTGACTACATGAGATCCTAGATTTAATGAAGCATAATAAATGAACTTATCCCCATGCTTCTAAATTGTTTCACCTATGGATGTAGTTTTGTTTCATATTCAAGTGCTCTTATAAATAATGTTTCCTGATCCAATTTGTATGAAATATTTTAAAAACGACTATAACTTTTTAGTCGCGTGCAAGCGACTCTATAAATCACTCCGTCGGTCGGTCTGTCCGTAACACTTTTGTGTTTGGCCTTTTTGGTTAAGATCAAAGGTCTGTTGTTAATAGATGCTGTTCTTAGCTGTTTAAGCTTTTCTTGTAACTTTGTGATATAAAGTGGGGATCACTTTTCTGTATTAATTTAATGTAAAATGATCACCCACTTTACAATCAGTCAGTCTCAAAGCCATTCAAGTCATTCTCCAGATCATTCAAGTTGTTTCTGAAGGATTCCAGTTATTTTTTAAGCATTCAAGTCATTCTTAAGGTCATTCAATTCATCCTTAAGTTCATTAAAGTCATTCTAAGTCATTTACTTTTTATTTATTTAAGTCATTTCAGCCCATTTTTCGGTCATTTTAGTTTATCTTTAAGAATTTCATGTCAATCCTACATTCACGCATTCATTCATTACACGAGAGCACGTGACTAATGGCTATCGACCTTGTTTAATCTTATAATTTTGCTCAGTTTTACATGCATAACAAAGTATGGCAACATTTAGAAAAATATCTTGATCAATTATATATGTTTATTTTTTATCTATATGAATAAAATCAGTAATAACAAATTTGTATTGGCGGGGTGGAAAGTTTCTATATATTTTTCAATAAAATAGAAAAGGCAAATATAAGAAATGACCATGTTCTTACACCACCTCCTTGTAGTGAATCAAAAATGGGTTAAATAATTGTTGAGGCCAAGAATATGAATGCTCGACATCAGATCCTAGATTGAAGTATATCAAAATATACCTATATAAAACAAAAGTGGCATGAGAGAATTCATTTCCTTATGTTGAATATGGAGTCTTGGGTACCAGACATAACACCTGGCCGGAAAAATTGTAACCTGGTTGATTCATACATTCACCTTGCCATGAAATAAATATTCAATGACTTTAATGTAGAGATACAGGCTAGACAAAGCAAATGTCACTAAACAAAATCTTTAAAATTCTTTTTCTAAAAATCAAGGAAAATAACATATGACAGTTTCCTTTAATGTATAAGAATATTCAGTGAGTAAGAGAAAAAAAATAACGTAATTACTTCCCTTTAATGTATAGTAGTATTTAGTGAGTAAGGAAAAATAACACATGACATGATTACTTCCCTTTAATGTATAGTAGTATTCAGTGAGTAAGGAAAAATAACACATGACATGATTATTTCCCTTTAATGTATAGTAGTATTCAGTGAGTAAGGAAAAATAACACATGACATGATTACTTCCCTTTAATATATAGTAGTATTCAGTGAGTAAGGAAAAATAACACATGACATGATTACTTCCTTTTAATGTATAGTAGTATTCAGTGAGTAAGGAAAAATAACACATGACATGATTACTTCCCTTTAATGTATAGTAGTATTCAGTGAGTAAGGAAAAATAACACATGACATGATTACTTCCCTTTAATGTATAGTAGTATTCAGTGAGTAAGGAAAAATAACACATGACATGATTACTCCCCTTTAATGTATAAGGATATCCAGTGAGTTAGGGCAAAAATCAACATTAGGCAAACCTTTTTTAGCCAGAATAAGTATTATAAGTAAAAAAAACTTATGCTAATTAAAATATATTTATGCCAATAACATTGTAGAAAAAAAAAGAAACAAATAAAAATAAGTTAGTTCAAATAAAGTCAGACAGATTGCTATTTGAAAATCGGTCAAGCTTACTTTATGTTATATTAGAAGAGAAAAAAAAATGGAAGAAATGTTAGAAGAAAAAGAAGAAAATAATTAATTAGAAAGTGCCATTAAGTGATTTTTTTTTGCAGCAGGAAGTCACATTTGTATGAAAGTTGATGATAATGCATAATTACCATCAACTTTCATACAAATGTGACTTCTTGTATAATATATAGTTTTTAATTTACTTGTTAACCAGCAAAATTTATAGTCTACCTATGATTATAATTTTGCTAACTAATTTCCTCTGAGGATAAGAGCCATTCGAGGTAACTCCAGAGAATAAGGACAACTTTAAAAATTTTTGTATTCCTTGTCAAATAATAAAGTCTTTAATTTCTAATTTCTTCCTTGTATCAATGCTCTATCTTGAATATTGAACTTTTTCATCTTGTTAGGATTGTCATAAGAATATTATTACTCATACTTTCTTTAAATTTATTATTCAATTTGAAAACTTGGAAAAATTTTGAATTTGTAAATATATAAACAAATGGCTTGTAGCAGCGGGATGTAAACATGCTTATATAACAATAAACAAGTATATATATATATATATATATATATATATATATATATATATATATATATATATATATATAGAGAGAGAGAGAGAGAGAGAGAGAGAGAGAGAGATGTTCAATCCTTGGCTTGGGAGAGATGCTAGTCTAGCGGCACTGATGATTTGTGATACAACGAAACAGGACTGTATGTCGATGACTACAAATATATATATATATATATATATATATATATATATATATATATATATATATATATATATATATATATATATATGAACTAGATAATTTATAATGAAAATAAAAATTGAATAAATTACAATATTTATTAATCCATCAAATACTCAAACAAGGAATTAAAATAATAAAGAATAATCCTTAACCCATGGATTTTCAAAGATAAACACTTCATCAGAGGAAAAAAAATCAATGAAAAATGCATTACTGGTTAGCATAAATTAAAATAAAATATGAATTAAAATTAATTTGCAATAGAATTAAAGAGAATTAAAGTGTCAAATGAAAGGATCATAGCAAAATTTGATAATATATATATATATATATATATATATATATATATATATATAACTGTTTTGTGAACTAAAAACATCTTCAATATGATTAAAAGAAAATGAAAGTGTCGAAATAATGAAATAATCAACGAAGTCATATTTCCGTGAAGCATTTTTAATAGAAATAAATAGAATGAACGCATCAAAGTAAAGGATAAAAAAATTTAAAAAGTTGACGACAGAAAACGCTTGAGAAGAGTATGGTTGAACAACAACTTTTGGGCGCCATTTTATACAATATGCCAGCTAAAATAAAAAAGACCACTCGGCGAATGGAAAAGATGTCCAAAAAAATCGAAAAAAAGAATAACTCTGTCGTGTTAATCAGACGTGCATGAATATATATATATATATATATATATATATGTATGACTATATATATGTACATATATATATATATGCATATATATATGCATATGTGTGTATATATATATATATATATATATATATATATATATATACACACATATAGTCATCCACATGCAGTACTGTTTCGCTGTATCATAGCTCATCAGTGTGACTAGACAAGCAACTACCTTAAGCCTGGATCGAAACCCGATCGGCCAAACGACAGTCGGAGCTTCTAACCATTGCGCTATACGACAGTGAATTAACGTTTTGACATTGTCCAAATACCTAAGCTCAATTTGTTTACACAAAGAGCATCGCTTCATACGCTAATAGTAATTTGTATATCACTTCCCAAATGCTCGACCTAAGATATATATATATAACTAATTCTAAAAGAAAGAATTCAGAACAAATCAGTTTTACAATTATTCCAAAATTAGTTTAATTCCAACTCAGCATTCAAAGATTATTGTACATACACACACACGTACTTGTACAAAGATGTCACGTTATATTTCAATTGTATTGTGTTGAATGCTTGGTTTGAATTAAAATAGTTCTGAAATGATTTTACAATAGTTTCGAAATGAAAATAGCTCTAGACAAGACATGAAACCACGAGATGTAAGGAGCTAAAAAAACACACAAAAACACTACTTCAAGGTAAAACAAACTTCTTCCCTCTTTCGTCAGAAATATAGGGACTAAAAGAGAAAAGAAAGGAAACGAGAGTGGCAAGGCTTCCAAACGTAAACTCAATTGTATTTGTTATGAACTCATTTTGGAATAATATAAATCCAAACGTAGATTCCATGATCAAAGCTTTTTTCTTAGAAGTGCACGCCTGTGGAACTGTCTGCCTGTTTCCCATCTTACTACAACTTGGATGTCTTCAAGTCCAACATAAACAAATTCCTGATAAACCACCCCCTTAAGTAAGATACGTTATCAAATCTACATTACTAAAGATTACTACGATATTATCCCATTGATTACTGTGTATGCAATAACCCTTATCCTCGAGTGGCTTCCAGGCCTTGATAAGTGGTGAGTTCCATGTAATAAAAAAAAAAGTATATTCTTCCTACTTTGTTCACAAGTTAGAAATTGCTTTCAATTTTAGACACTTTTTATAAGAATTTTCTGAGTAAAAATTATGTGTGTATGTTGCTTGGCTAGAAATGCTTCCTTCATATTTGAAAAAAAAAACAGGAAACATAAATCATTTAAATTACAAGTAATTGCTTTATGATTTATATTAATATAATTGTTATATTAATTATATTAATATAATTGTTATATTAAAAATATTAATATAATTGTTATATTAAAAATATTAATATAATTGTTATATTAAAAATATTAATATAATTGTTATATTTCCGACAGTCCTCATCCTTTATCTAAAAATCAATTTTGGATGAAATTGACTGAATATGAAACTTTTATAAAAATAAAAATAAAAAATCTCGCATTTAGCACAATATAAAACACTGTTATATGTTTAGTACATTATAAAATACTGTTATGCCTTTAGTACAGTATTAAATACTGTTATGTTTTTATTAGACTATAAAATACTGTTATGCCTTTAGTACACTATAAAATACTGTTATGTTTTAGGACAATACCAAACATTTATGTCTTTAGCACAACAGAAAACACTGTTATGTTTTTAGTACAACACAAAATACTGTTATGTCTTTAGTAAAATACAAAACACTGTTATGTTTCTATGATAGATAATAGGTATGTAGTAGCATTTAATTGTCTGTTATCTCTTTATCTCTCTCTCTATTTGTCTGTCAATATGATTATCTATCTATTTATGAGTGGACAACAGAGATTTAAATCTTCGTTTTGGCAGGAGTCAAACTCTGTGACCGAGTGGGTTTGTACAGGAAGATGTGAATGGGGAGTTGATGTCATGTGTCACGTTCCCCAGTTTGTGCAAGCATAGTTCGAGTTGGAGCCGAGATGTCAAACGATCAAGATGGATAAAGAGGGTCTCCTGATGAGGAAGGTGAATAGAAAAAACACAAACCAAGACTCACTCCAGTTCTCTTGTGACGAGATGTCTGAGGAGTGAATAAAATATATAAAAAATATTCATTTGTCTTGGGTCACTGTCTTAAAGTGTCTATATTACAAAAGGTCCAGCTCCAACCAAAATAATTGACGAATCCCCTCGGTTGCCGACAAAAGATAGAGGCAGCCAACAGCAGAAACAGGTATGTCGTCATGTTACATGTATTATATGTTCTGATACGCATACACCAACTGCTAGATGAGTCATGAACTGTTAAGATAGACATTAGGATACGAGGACAACAGTTTTTTTTTTATATAAACACAATGTAGATACATTTATATGACCTTTAATTAATCAAGAAAATATAAGTATGATTTAGGTAATAGCAACACTAATACAACATTTAGTGAAATTAAACCACTATTATGTCTTTAGTACAATACAAAACACTGTTATGTCTTTAGTACAATACAGAACACTGTTATGTCTTTAGTACAATACAGAACACTGTTATGTCTTTAGTACAATACAGAACACTGTTATGTCTTTAGTACAATACAGAACACTGTTATGTCTTTAGTACAATACAGAACACTTATGTCTTTAATATAATACAAAGCACTGTTATGTCTTTAGCACAATACAAAACACTGTTATGTCTTTAATACAATACAGAACACTGTTATGTCTTTAGTACAATACAGAACACTGTTATGTCTTTAGTACAATACGGAACACTATTATGTCTTTAATACAATACAAAGCACTGTTATGTCTTTAGTACAATACAAAATACTGTTATGTCTTTAATACAAGACAAAACACTGTTATGTCTTTAGTACAATACAAAACACTGTTATGTCTTTAGTACAATACAGAACACTGTTATGTCTTTAGTACAATACGGAACGCTATTATGTCTTTAATACAATACAAAGCACTGTTATGTCTTTAGCACAATACAAAACACTGTTATGTCTTTAATACAATACAAAACATTGTTATGTATTTAATACAATACAAAACATTGTTATGTATTTAATACAATACAAAACATTGTTATATCTTTAGTACAATACAAAACATTGTTATGTATTTAATACAATACAAAACATTGTTATATCTTTAATACAATACAAAACACTATTATGTCTTTAATACAATACAAAGCACTGTTATGTCTTTAATACAATACAAAGCACTGTTATGTCTTTAGCACAATACAAAACACTGTTATGTATTTAATACAATACAAAACACTGTTATGTATTTAATACAATACAAAACATTGTTATATCTTTAGTACAATACAGAACACTATTATGTCTTTAATACAATACAAAACACTGTTATGTCTTCAATACAATACAAAACACTGTTATGTCTTTAGCACAATACGGAACACTATTATGTCTTTAATACCATAAAAACACTATTATGTCTTTAATACAATACAAAACAATATTATATCTTTAGTAAAATAAAAAAAAATACTTATGCTTTAGTGCTATACAAAGCAATATTACGTCTTTAGTAAAATGCAAAATACTGTTATATCTTTAATAAAACACAAAACACTGTTATATCTTTAGTAAAACACAAAACACTGTTATATTTTTAATAAAACACGAAACACTATTATGTCTTTAATGCAATACAAAACACTGTTATGTCTTTAGTATAATAATGCTGTGATGTGTTTGCCATTTTTGGGACTATTTTACTATATTTGTCCAAAATATTCTGTGTATGTCTATTTAGCAGTTTTGCATGGTGCTGAACTCCAATCTAAATATGGTTGGCCTTGGGGACTTTTGGGACTAAATGGCTGGAGGGGGGGGGGCAAATGATGGACTTAGTCATTTCTTTTTTGCATGGTGCAGACCACAAATTTACATATGTTAAGGTCTAAAACTGCACCGTTGGTTAATTTTCACTAGGATTTGACGCCCTCTGGAGAATTTTGGGGCTAAATGAGGTGGGGCAAATGCTGAACTTAGTCATTTTTTATGCCTCGTTCACTGTACACTCACGGATGCTTCACTTGTTTTTTTTCTGAATTGTTTGAACATGCTCTATCTACTCGTGAGTTCTTTAACATTAGAAAGGGTATGGCATGGACTGCTTCTAACCAAATGGATAAGATCTGAAAATCCAATCTTGCAAATTCAAAATCCAAGTTTTCTGCGTACTTATTGAGCCAATCTTACTCTATGGATCTGAAACTTGGACTTTTTCAGCAAAACAACAGCGTCGTTTGGATGGATATAACGCACGTTTTTTGAGAAGAGTACTCAATCACTCATGGCGAAATCACCCAACTTTAGAAATGATATATCGAGACTTACCGAAAGTATCAGCCTCAGTTTACAAGAGACATGTTCAGTTTTCTGGGCATTGTGCAAGTTCCACAGATGAATTTGTTTTATCATTTGTAGTGTGGAGGTAACCATCGTCTCACAATCGATCACGAAAGTTAACTTTTCCAGCTTAGATACAACGGGATACATTTATCTCCAAGGAAGATCTTTTGGGTGCTATGACAGATAGGGAATACTGGAAGGATGTTGTGAGTTCTATTTCAGCTGAGGCCGCAGGATGATGAGTTTTAATTTTTTTTTTAATATATTATTCCTAGATGTTCCTTACAGGTTGTTTATTTGCATTTTGGGCACTTCTGCATGACAGTGCCATGAGGCGAATGTGTGTATTTTAGTTTCAAGAACAGCCGATAGAGGGCGTGTGTCAGGCGAACAGGAGTCGATAAATCGTATAACTCATTGAAAAAAAAAACAAAAAAAAACAATATTATTAAAAATTTCTATAAATTTTTATAAATAAATAAATAAAAACTTCTATACTAAAATTATATTTTGCTCTATTGACAAACCAAAAATTATATTTTGATATAAGTTTATACAATCTTACTGTGTAAAAAAAAAATACTTATATGTTGCTACATTTTTATACAATCTTACAGAAAAAAAAACCCCAAATAATTCTAAGAGCAATCTATAAATGTTTAAGGTTTTTAACATTTATTTTATTTTCACTTATGAATCAATCATTTAAAAGTAATATTAAAACATTAAAATTATATTTTTCATACAATAAATGTTTCGCTTTTCATATATTTTTTGTGTTATTTATTTCGTTATTGTATATTTTTGCATTCTTGGAGACACTTGTTTATATTTGAGGTTCACAGAACGGACGGTAGAAGGCATTTCTCATTCAAAGAACAGGGGTCGATAACTCGTCTCAGTCGCCTCATGGCACTGTCATGCAGATGTGCCGGATTTTGTGCTAAAATGATGACTTGTAGACGCAATAACCTTGAGTCAAATTTTGTTATTATAAATGTTAGTTTTTCAGACAAATTCAGGTGAGTTTTTCTTTTTTTTTTTAATGATACAAAAAAAAAGTGTTGACTTACCTTCTACGGTTTTCAATGAATTTGAAGAGAAAAAAAAACGAATTTAAATCAGATACAAAATATTAAAATTTACGTACATTCAAACTTGGCGCAGGTTGATTTGCTTTTACTTTAAAAATTGAAATTAGATTCATGAAAAGATTTTGGAATTTCGAAACGTATGTGCCCTCCATTTATCTTGGCATTATTTCCAGTCATCCTTAGTTTCTCCTCGCCACTAGAATCAAGCAGTCCAAGCTCAAGAGATGAGTTTGGGGTTTGTGCAACACTTGCTTCACAGTTAGATTGCAGCCACCCTTCAGGGGTATCGTTATTCTGTCAAGACTGAACGGAGGTTATCCTCTTCTGACATGTTTGAATTGAAACCCACCCTCCTCCACACACACACACACACACACACACACACACACACACACACACACACACACACACACACACACATACGCGCGTGCGCGCGGTCACACACACACACACACACACACACACACGCACACACACAGCTTAAACCAACTATGAGGTACCTTTAATAAGTTTCCAGATATTTTTTGTACAGGCATTTGTCATAGTCTCTTGAAAATTCAGTATGTTATTGTTATACATCTTTTGAGATGACTGACCAATTTTTATGATATCAGGTTCAGAGGAACAGCTACAGCAGGAATTGGATAACATCCTACTAAAGCCTGACTGTCACAGCTAGTGAATTTCCAAAAATGCAATCTGGACGTGAGGAGGACACTTCAGAAGAACGATAGGAAATAAAATTCTGTTTTAAACTTGGAAAAGATGCCACAGAAAAGTATGGAAGGATTCAGACTGCATTTGGGCCATCTTGCATGAATCGTGCATCAGTTTTTGAGTGGCATAAGAGATTCAAGAAAGGCAAGAAGTTTGTGAGGGATGATGAGAGGTGTGGGAGGAGTAAGTAAGGAAGCCAAAACATTGATTGGCCAAATAAAGAATTTCGTGGATAAGGACCGTCGTGTGTCTATAGAAACAATAAGTGCACAGTTTGATGTCAGTGTAGGAACTGTATACACAATTATTCACGAGGAACTGAAGATGTGGAAGATTTGCACAAAATTAACTCACAGGGTTCTCAAAGAAGATAAGTTTGGAAACTTATTGAAGACACCTATGTCACATTCTACCTGGTGATGAGAGCGGTTGATAAATATGAAGGCCATTAAAATATAACGTTTATATTTTTCATGATGTTCATCTGCCCCACATGTCATTTTTTTTTTACTAGGAGAGTGTCACCGCCTATCACGACACAAAGGCCACTCGAGGATGAAGGTTAATAATTGTCAGGTGGTCAATGAAACAACACTATGATGATCAGTAATGGTGGAAATTAGGTCAAATTTGATTATTTAAGACAATGGTTCAACAAGAACTTGTTTACATTGAACTTGAAAATGATCATGTTATAATCAGCTGGGAAGCAGCCTTGTTATATTGTGTTCCACTGACGGGTAGTTCTAGGAGAGAAACTGTGCTCATGGAATTTTTATTTAGTTTTGGGCACATGAAAGGGAAATTGCTGATAGTGGTCGTAGCTAGGGCTCTTCAAATTTTGGCCTGCAGGCCAGATCCGGCCCGCTAAAATCTTTAATCTGGCCTGTGGAGCTCTTATGGAGAACGTAAAAATATTCAGGAAAAAATTTAAAATTAAAATGTATGAAAAAAATGTGTGTGGGGGGGGGGGTTCTTTTTGTTCAGCAAATGATAAAAAAAAAATGAGGTCTGGGAGAACCAGTTTCACTAAAAAGCAAAGCTAATTAGCAAAACGGTATCAAACACATCCAGGTTATTCTTTTTTTGTTTAAATTTATTTTGACCTGCATGGTTCTAAAAGTCAGCAATATGCCCCCTCTCATCTGGTCAAAAACTTTACAGACTCCTGGATTAGAGTGTTGGTATTAGAAGCATTTTGTTTCCATTTGTCCTGGATTTCCCTTTACCACTGAAATCAAGCAGTCTCAATTCAGAAGTGTGGCTGGGAAAGTTCACAATCATTGCTTCACAATTATATGCACCACCGCTTTCAGAGACTGAACTGAAGTGATGATTATATATATATATATATATATATATATATATATATATATATATATATATATATATATAAATAAATGTTTGGAGGTACAGAATTTATATACAGTTTTGAAAATAATAAGCGGAAGTTTCTCAAGAGCTCTTTCGGCTATCATCTTATCAGGAGAAAATCGATAGCGTACAAATATTATTTTGTACGCTATCGATTTTCTCCTGATGAGATGATAGCCGAAAGAGCTCTTGAGAAACTTCCGCTTATTATTTTCAAAACTGTATATATATATATATATATATATATATATATATATATATATATATATATATATATATATATATATATATATATATATTATATATATAGTTATTAATGTGTTTGATCCAAGATGGCCGACCTGTAACAACGTGGGGATGGAATTTCTTTTCCCCAAACGAACACACCAGGTTTATCATGTACAAAATTACCTTTTTGACCAAGATGGCCGACCTTTAACAACGTAAGGATGGAATTTCTTTTCCCAAACGAACGCATCAGGTGTTTATCATGTACAAAATTAACTTTTTTGTTGGTAACATCGGATGGAAATCACATCTGACGAGTTGATAAGAAAGAAAATTTCTATGGAAACATAAAATCATAGAATTGTCATCCTATTAACGAAATGGCTGTAATGAAGAGATCCAAGATGAAATGAACAAGAGTTATATAAAAGGAAAAATGTAAGTCTTTGAATTTCAACAAAATTTTGTACTATATATATGTGTGTGTGTATATATAGGTTATGGTTAACTTTCGTCACCCGTTGTTTACAAAGCCATTTGCTGGAAGTGACGTTTTATCTACGGATGATCAAAACCGTATAGAATGAACCTTTTTTTTTATATAAGTTTTATTCAAACAGGCTTTATTTGAACTTAATGGACTTTTTTTTTTGTATTTATTAACTGTTTTATTCTTTTTATCAAACAAAAATAGAATTTTTATATTGACATATTATGGACTGTTTTTCGAACAAACATAAAGCCTGTTTGAATAAAACTTATATAAAAAAAAAAGGTTCATTCTATACGGTTTTGATCATCCGTAGATAAAACGTCACTTCCGGCAAATGGCTTTGTAAACAACGGGTGACGAAAGTTAACCATAACCTATATATAGATATATATATAGAGAGAGAGAAGTTATATTCCAAAATTCATGATGTTGACCATCTTATAATTTATTCCTTTAATTCAGTTGACTTATACAATTCTTGACAGTATCTGTTTCGTAGCGCAAAATCAATCACTTAATTATTATATCAATCAGTGAATTTATTATGCCTTTAACTCATCAGAAGAAATAGCAACAATCAATCCGTCAAAAGGAATTGAAGTGTGATTTGACATGATTAAAATCCGAAAACTGGAAGAGAAGCTGCAAATACCTTTTTATTTTTAAATTCAATATGGCGTAATGGGAAAATATAAATGTATTTGCACCTTCCTTTCAAGTTTTCGGAAGGCCATTCTTTTTATATTTTGGCCTACGTAGGCTCTAAAAGTCAGCAATATGCCCACCCACCCATTTGAAAACTTTGGAGACCCCTGAGCTAGACGATTGTGTGTTGTGAATATTTTACTGAGGAGGAGGGGGGGGCATAGATTGAATCCCAGTCGAGCACCTGTGAGAAAGAGGTAATAGTGAGGAGAAAAGAACAACACCCACTAGATTCCATAGCCAAATTGAGGGAGATGGGTTGTTGAGGAGATAATGACTCTTGGCCTTCAAGCCAAGATCACAGTGCAGTATCTGTTCTGATGTTACTTCACCTTTTCTGCCCTCGGACAGCAGAGGAGAAATCCTTCATGACTGAGGCAATTCTTATTTTTGTTCCTATCCAGATTGCCCCATTTTTGGGGGGTGGGATTTCCCCCCCAGATTAAAAACCGACCTTATGTCTAACTCTGCCCTCGTGGGGAGGCAAGTAAATAGGAACACTATTGATTGGCACTGCTTATGTTGCATCCTACCAGCAGGAGGATGCTGACAACTACCTCACCAAAATGTACAAATACATAAACATACTTTACCTCATCCGAACGCATACGTAAGTTACAATTAGAATAATGATAAGGATTCCAGCGAGGACACCAACAACAGCTCCGATGATCGCATCAGTATTATTCTCGGAAATATCTTTGGCAGCTGGAACGAGAAATAAAAAGGAACATTATTTTATGCCGTTGAGATAAAGGGGCAATTGTAATTAGGAGCCAAATTTATAGGGAACATTCTTAGTGGGGAGTTGTGTAGCAAGATAGCTGTTCACATTGCATTTAAATTTCTGTAGGTTGGTGCAATCAAGGGAGTAGAGAAGGAATTCTAAAGGCAAGTGGTTTGAGGAAATGAGCTATAAGAGTAGAAAGGTTTCCAGCATCTGGATACCCAGGATTTTGCTACTAGGATGTGTTTTGTAATAAATATATATATATATATATATATATATATATATATATATATATATATATATATATATATATATATACTCGTTTTTTTTTTATTCAAAAGTAATGGACTAGTGAATTCAACGAGGTTGTTAGATAGTGCTCAATAAAAAGAGCTGATAATACTTGTTTATTGTTATATAAACATGCTCACATCCCGCTGCTACAAACAGCCACTTGTTTCAATCAAACAACAGATATCATCAGGCAGCGACTTGACTATTCAAATGTTCATTGAATAACTGAATAAGCCTGATGATATCTGTTGTTTGATTGAAACAAGTGGCTGTTTGTAGCAGCGGGATGTGAGCATGTTTATATAACAATAAACAAGTATATATATATATATATATATATATATATATATATATATATTTCATGATTTTCTTGGGGGTACAAAACTTTATTAAGGCAATAATGAAGGGAAGACGTATTCCTTCGGAATTCATTTTATATTAAAAAAAAAAAGGCAGAGGAGAAAAGGAAAATGGATAGCGACTAAAAAATAAAAGTAGGGAAATCGAAAAAAAAATCCAAACGAGTCAGTTGACATGTTTCGCCCTCACTCATCAAAATTGGAATCGAGGGATTTATTTTTTAGCAATTTGTTTTCCTTAATGATAAAATCTAAAAAAATGAGACGGGAGCAAAAGCAATCGTATGGGGATGAATTTTAGAGGCCGATCACGTTGAAACCCAACAAGCAGTCCTTTTGCTTACAAAGGGAAGGCTTCCTAAGGCAAACGTGAACAGTCTCCAAAACTTTTAGATGATATACGGAGTGAGCTCGACTCAATACGGAGAAAGAGTCGATGCTGAAGTTCCGTTGCACAATCCCGGTATTTAATAAAGTGTTCCGTTATAGCGGATCCATATATGCTTTTTACAGCGTCGGTAGGTAGGAATGTTCCATTCCTGATTTTTTTCAGGACATGTTGTTGTATGCGACTTTCCAATTTTAACTATGTTCGACCTACGTAGTCGGCACCGCAACCACATTTAAATGAATAAATGACATTACTAATATGATGAGGGGGTAGAACATCTTTTTTATTGGAAGCCATTAATGGTTTTGTATTATACACAACACGAACATTTGAAGCAAAATAACATCCTTCAACAGTTGAACTAATTTGTTTGGTGAATTTCTTGCTTACTTTCCCCAACCACAGCAATCGAATATAAACCGGACATTTATCCACCATATTGGGTTTTGTTCGTAAAAAATCTGCTTTTTTCCTATATATATATATATATATAGATGTTATTTGTTTTTGTTTTGGCGATACGTTTTTTTTTTTAATGAATTCAATTATTTACGAAAGTGCATTTTTACCTAAATGCGAGTTGGGAATAATTTTCCCTTTAACCAACTTGGTACCCCCACATGGGGAGCAGCATACACATTGTTTTTAAAATATAATTTTTTATATTTTAAAAACAATATATATATATACTGCTGATCAAAAATTTAACACCACTTAAAAATCTTTTAAAAAAACCCTTTTTTAAGTATAGATTTTAAACTCTTCTGACTTAAGGTTACGAATACTACAATCTAAAAAGATTATGGAAACAAAAAGCTACATTCCAAAGATTTATTCTTAAAATTTACATTTTTATTAAACTAGGCTTTTTACACATGATCAAAATTATAAGACCAGAAACAAAAATTATATTAAATTATACAAAAAGTGTATGAAAAGTGTATGAAAGCATTCAACAAAGTTAATAATGAATTCTACCTCTACTGCTTTTGATGATTACAAAAATTCTTTGGGGCATGCTAGAAATAAGGGTTTCCATTAAGGTGTGATGATTTCTGAAGATGGCTTCACAACGTTCATTTTTTGTTGAATATTGTTTGCCATTTCGATAAACCTCTCATGTCCTCCATCCCCAAACATTTTCAATTGGGTTCAAGTCCAGTGAGCATGCAGGATGTCCCAAGAGATGGACTCCATTTTCTTGCAGAAAGCTCAAGGTCCATCTTGCAGTGTGGATTGCAGCATTATCCTGTTGGAATAACCATACATCCCCACACAAACGATGACCTTCCATCATCAAAGATGCTTTTTGTAGCATGCTAATATAACCAGCTGCTGTCTGACAACCCTGCATCACCTGGAGCTCCATCGTCCCTCTGTAAGAAAAGGTGCTCCATACCATTACGGACCCTCCACCACTTTGACGTGTGGAAAAAATTTCAAGTGGCATGTTTTTGTCATGCCAATATTGCTGGAAGCTATCAGGACCATCTAAATTGAATTTTTTCTCATCAGAAAACAGGACTTTCTTCCACTTCTCAATGTCCCAGGTTTGGAATTCACGACCAAATCTTAAGCAGTTAACTTTGTGACGTGGAAGCAATCGAGGAATTTGTTTACGCTTTTTATTGTAAGTGTTGTCTGATGGTTATTGGACTGCAATCAGCATCTGTAACCGCCTTAATTTGACTAGAAGAAAGTCCTCTGTCATTTATAACAACCTGTCTGATTCTCCTACTCAATGTAGGAGAAATTTGGGGAGGGGGCTACCAATTTTTGGAATGTACCTTTTTGTTTCCATATCCATTTTAGATTGTAGTATTAGTAACCTTAAGTTGGAGCAGTTTAAAATCTATCCTTAAAAAATGGTTTCTTTTTAAAGATTTTTAAGTGGTCTTTAATTTTTGATCAGCAGTGCATATATATATATATAGTAATTTATAAAATATATATGGCGATTAAGCTACACTGAATATTCTGCGTTTCATTCACTATAGGATTCGTCGCATAAGCCTGACGAATCCTATAGTGAATGAAACGCAGAATATTCAGTGTAGCTTAATCACCATATATATTTTATAAATTACTAACTAGCTCTACCTACGTATTGAGCACTTTTGAAGTAAATACTTAAAGTTTACGCATAAATCTATACTTTTGTATATTAAATTTATGTGAGTAAATAAAGTAGTTATATATATATATACAGGGTGTCTGTAAAGTTGCTATACAGTCTTACAAGTTACTATACAGACACCCTGTAATAAATATTAACTATTAATACAAATATAATACAATAAAACAATAAGACTGTATAGTAACTTTACAGACACCCTGTATATAAAATGAAAATAAATCAAGATTGTATATTAAATTTACAAGGAAATTTTTTGTTTGACTGAATATTCCAAAAACATTATTTAAGATATCCTTATTCTGCGGAGTTTCAAAGAATGCTACTCTTCCCGCCAGAGAAAAGAAAGAAATTAACAAATTATTATTGTAGCCGAGCTAAGAATTTGCTGGTTTATGACATATGCTGAAACAGCACATTATGGTTATGACATATGCTGAAACAGCACATTATGGTTATGACATATGCTGAAACAGCACATTATGGTTATGACATATGCCGAAACAGCACATTATGGTTATGACATATGCTGAAACAGCACATATGACGACCCATCATAAAGTACTGTTTCATTTAATGCCATAACCAGACAATTCTAACAAATCAAACGGTTGTATATACAGAGTAAAATGATAAAAGTGTCGTCCTAAAGTAAACAATACCACAGATTTATTTTTAAACTTTTATTGAAAAAGTCAATTCAGGTAACTTGGTCATGTAGTATGGCTAATATCTACTCAATATAGCCGCCTTCAGCCTCAATCACCGACTTGATATGGGTCCAGAACTGGGAGCATGCCTTTTCTACATGCGCCGGTGGGAGCTTGGCAAATACTTGGTGGATGGCGGTGATTAGGCTGGCTTTGGTGTTATGGGAGGTCATGTTGGTGATGTTCTCAATGTATTACCAAACAAAGTAGTCCAGCAGGTTCGGGTTGTAGGGGGAGGAGGGCCAGTGAGGAAAGGGTAGAACTCCTTCTTAAGCAAAGCCTGGATCTCTTTGGAGTTGTGGGCCGGTGTCAAGTCCTGCTGCCACACCCAGGGTTTGCCAGCGGCCACCTGATTGCACCAGGGGATAACCACACTTTTCAGCACATCCAGGTACACTTTGATGTTGACTTCTAAGCCGACTTCGAAGATGTGAGGTGGCATGATGTGGCCCTCACTTGAAACCACACCAAAGACCATAACCGTGACCAGAAACTTTATTTTCATCACCCTGAGCACGTCCCTGTTATTCATCGCAATCCAGTGATGCATTTGAGGGTGCTGGCAATAGTCCTGTTGTCAAAGCTTGGATCAGTAGAGAGCATGAGTTGTACAGTGGCACATCTCCAGTCTCACCCGTTGAACATTGTGTCATTTTTAGACATGATAGAAGACTCCCCTCGCTCTTGGTCCTGGATATGACCTTAAACTATATCCGATGGTGAGGCCCTAGCTTACAAGCTCTGGGGAGTGTGGAGCCACCCTTTAATTGCCATTGCTTCCAGGTCCACTCTGACCCGGAGTGGTAGTACCTGTTAGGGTCCCAACTATGGGTTAAATAGAAACTGACTTGCAAACAACAAATATATTTTATTAAAAAGATTTTCTTCCAAATCACCGGATTCGGCATTAAATAACCTGAAAAGGGTTGATATGCCGTAAAACAAAAACAACCAACCAACCATCCAACCTATCGCTCTTGGGATTTGTAGACAATTGACCAACTAGTAATTGGTCTGCAATAAAAAAAAAAAGAAAGAAAACCAGTTTTCATCAAACGGAAATGGAATCATGCTGTCTTTTCTAGGGTAACAATTTTATCGTTCCACCCTGTATTTATGTACGTTTTTTCTTTTTAATTTCGTTAAACAAAACAACAATACTAATACTCACATAATCGGCGTTCACATTTGTCTCCTGCGTAGTATTTGGTGCAGATGCAAGACGCTGTCTCACCCCGACTGCATGTTCCACCATTTTTGCAATAATCAAGATCACATATATCTGCAAAGTCAGAAAAATAATTAAATATTTGAAAATATTATTACCATTATTATTATTTCCTGTTCTACTTTTATTTTCTAGTTATATTTACATACTAGCTGGACGCCCGGCATTGCCCGGTCATACAATATGCTTAAATTAATGACTGAACAATTGTGAGCTTAAAGTGAAAAGCTTTCATTTATGCAGATTGTGAATGTATTATTATCGAATGAATTCTCTATTGATTATCATATATTACGAGGAATAATTTATCCGGTGGGTTAATTCCCCCCCCCCCATTAAAATAATGAAATAAAAAGTCCATCTGTGTTTGTTTACAATATCTGATACTTGGGTTTGACAAACGCACTTCTGGTTAATGTTTAGTTTTAAAATACGCAAAGAAATGA
>NC_136499.1:112632125-112707125 GCF_053919585.1 Euprymna scolopes | reverse complement strand
TTGAAAAAGTTAAAGTTCAAATATAGAAATTTTATTGTATGCAAGACAAAGTATAGTAAAGTTAAGGAGATATATTTTACTATATTGTATCCGAGGAGATGTATAAACATCGAAAACTCATGAGTTAAGGAAATATATTTTACTATACTGTATTCTTTGTCTTGCATACAATAAAATTTCTATATTTGAAATTTAACTTTTTCAAATCACAAATTTTAAATTCCTAAATTATGATTTATTTGCTCTATCTAGTATATTGAGCAATTTTATTTAGCTGAGATAGTCTTATATAAAATATTACATCCAATAATATTTTGTAAGACCGATAATCACTGGATTCGCACACTAGTAGGTTTATTGTATTTCACTATTCTGAATAATAATAATAATAATAATAATAATAATAATAATATATATATATATATATATATATATATATATATATATATATATTAATTTAAAGGAGATTATAACAATAGTCTAAAGAGCAGAGTGTATTTTAATGTAATAGTAAAATTACTAATTTAATTAAAATACAGGAAAAGAAAAAGTGCTCGTTGTAATTTAGATATATAATAAGCTCGATAGGTAAATATCCTAGAGCTAATTTAATATTAAGTAATGTGAGTGATAATTTAAAATTCAAATTAGAATTAAATTAAAAATCCGTTTCACAGGAAGGAACAACAACAAAGTCAATAATTTGTACGATCGTTTCGGAAAACAATGTTTTTATTGTGGTAGACATTAAGCTACGGACAATAAATTTTACATATATTAAAAACCCTTCCCAATACTTTTGCTGATGAGGAAACTTTGTTTTTTAAAAATACTATATGTAAAAATTATTGTCTGTGGCTTAATGTCTACCACAATAAAAACATTGTTTTCCAAAACGATCGTACAAATTATTGACTTTGTTGTTGTTCCTTCTTGTGAAACGGATTTTTAATTTAATTCTAATTTGAATTTTAAATTATCAATCACATTACTGAATATATATACATATATATATATATATATATATATATATATATATATATATATATATTTAAAAGAGTGTAACCATCAACAATTGTGTGTTTTTCAATCTTTTATCATACATATACACTTATATGCACGCATGCAGGTATACATATATATACACTCGCATATACACAGAAATATATGTAGGAGCAGACATATGTACACACCCACCTACACACACACTATATATATATATATATATATATATATATATATATATATATATATATATAGAGAGAGAGAGAGAGAGAGAGAGAGAGAGAGAGAGAGTGAGTTTGTGACGGTTTGAATTGACTTATCATGCGACCAATAATAGATATTTTTAGTTTCCTAGAGGTTGCATCTACTTTGATATAATATTCTACTTTTAAACCCCGCCTACTTTTTTTCTTACCGCTATCTCTGCTTCTACTAAAATATGTTATTGTTTTGGATGATTTTGATACAGTTGTATATCTGTGTTTTATTGTTACTATTATTATGTCTATTCTTATTAATAATGTTACTATTGTAAGTATTGTTCTTGGGTTTTCCCTTGTTGTATATTGTCCTTTTACTACTATATAAAATAAATGATTCTAATTAATAATAAATGATCTTTTCCTTGGAAAACCTTATTTTGAAATAAAACCTATATGCACGCAAACTCCAGAGGTACCAAGTCCGTTAAGAGTGCAGGTCATCGTAACATGCTAGCTCGCATTATCCAATGTCCAGGAACGTGAGTGTGCCGTATAACTTAAATATGCATGTACTTACGTAAACATTGGTTTCCTTTGTGTATAAAATTCCCTTTACAATCACATTTAAACCCTTTTGTTTCATCATCTATGCATGTTGAGTTAGCTGTGCAGTTGTGTGCATTTGTGGTGCAGTAACCTGTGGAAGTAAATAATAAAGAAAGCAAAGAATAATGAATGTGATAGCGAAATCGACATCAGCACAGAATGATAATTTTTTTTTATAATTGACCTGACTACCTAGAACGTGTCAACCACAAAACTACAGTAAAATTATATTAGTTGGACTGTTCTCATCTTGGATTCTACTTCTACTTCCGTAACCTGTGGAAGTAAATTTTAAAAAAATAATGAATCGCCAAGAAAACGACGAGGTGGTAGTGAAATCGACACCAGCACAGACTGACAAATTCGTACTCCTTTTGAATGGTTCCTTATCTGAATATCTGATTCTATCAGGGAGAAACCAATATAACCAAAGCAGAATAATGGCGGAAAAAAAATTGAAAATTATCAGAAGTTTCTGATTCATACAAATTTTTTTTATAATTGACCTGACTACCTACAACGTGTCAACAACAAAACCACTGTAAATTTATATTATTTGGATTGTTCAGATTACTGTTCAGATCTTTGGATGTTACTTCTCCCAACGTTTCGGCCGATTAACCTCCGGTTTTCCCAAATGTGTCCTGTCAAACTCAGGAATCTGCGCAGAATTTCGAACAAAACCCTTTATTTAATCCACGGGGGATAGCCTTCCCTTATGTCAATTATATTCTTGTTTATTTTTTTTTCTTAGTTATATAGTTGAGTACTCTTTTACAACGTGTCAACCACAAAACTACTGTGAATCAAAATTATTTGGATCGTTCAGATTACTGTTCTTATCTTGGATTCTACTTTTCACAACGTTTCGACCGATGTAACACCCGACCTTCCCAGGTGTTGAGTTCTTCGAGCGCCTTATGAAAGTGCAAAGTCTGCGATAAGTTGGGTTTAGTATCTTTAGGCATGTAAACTACATTTTCTTCTTTATAAAATATTCAAGGCTTCTTTAGCCATATATGTATATACGACTTGTGTAGTCTTACTTATCACTATACATTGCTACTAATTATTGTATACTAGCGGATGTACCCGGCGTTGCTCGGCATTAAATGTAATGTTACATTCCTTTAAAAAAAATGAAATAAATTTAAAAAACAATTAAATAAATTTAAAAAAAATTAAATAAATTAAAAAAAAAAAAAATGAAATAAATTTAAAAAAAAAATGAAATAAATTAAAAAAAAAAATAATGAATTGCCAAAAACAAAAATGTAATCTTTTGGGACGAGGTGGAAGTGTAATCGATACCAGCAGTCCAGCCCAGCACAGACTGGTAAATTGGTACTCTTTTTTGAATGGGCCCCTCACATGATTCTTTATGTGAGTATCCGATTCTATATATCTAAACATAATGTAAAACTTGTTCATCAGATATTGTCTGATGCTCACAATAGTGGCACGTAGCTGATGGTCAATTTATGAGAGACCCATACCTCCTGCCTCTCTGGGCAGATATAGCCAAAGCGGAAGAAAACCAGACAGTGACATCTCCTTGCAAAAAAATGATTTTGTCAAAATTATCTCCCCTGACTGGGATATAAATTTGACTTACAGCTTACAAGGATTACTTGTGTATTATAATTATCAATATTCCTTAAAATTATTATTATCAATATTCCTTAAAATTTTACATGTTTCTAGTCCTGTGCCAATGTATTGAATGAAACTGAAATCTATCCTATGGATTAAATAATGAGTGTTATTTACTTCCTTCCTACCGTAGATACAGCCCAAGTAGACAATCGTTTCTGTTATTTGGTACAGTATCAAAATTTGGGTTTGTATTACTGTAAACATAGATTCGAAAAAGTTGTCAAAAAACAAATATATAACAAATAAATGTTATCAAAGGCAAGATAAGTTACTTTTCTACCTAACTGGATATATTTTTTGTGTTTTTATTCAGTGTAACATGTTTATTCAGCTCGAAAAACATGCAGTGTTTACCGATGTATTGGAAAATTCAAAATGGCGGCCGACTCTCTCTCGGAGAGGGGAAGTTTGGGAAAAGGTATTATAAATAATAAACTAGACAAAATACTGTTAGAGATTCGCTCAATATATGTTACCGTGACATAAGTTGACATATATTCGGTTGTTTTTTAATAGTATTTTGTCTAGTTTATTATTTATAACATCTTTTCCCAAACTTACCGTGTTAAACAGACAGTCGGGCGCGGGCGCCATTTTGAAGTTTCCAATATATCGGTAAACACTGCACTGCATGTGTTTCAAGCTGAATAAAGATGTTACATTGAATAAAAACACGAAAAATATATCCAGTTAGGTAGAAAAGTAACTTATCTTGCCTTTGATAACATTTATTTGTTCTATATTTGTTTTTTGACAACTTTTTCGAATCTATGTGTACAGTAATACAAACCCCAAAATTTTATTCGTTTTATCCCCATGGATTTTAATGGGGCGTTCAAAATGGAATATAAATGCTTTAGTTCAACATAAATATTCCCCAATTTGAAAATATACACCTAAAGAAACTCGGATGTTACAAAAGCTGAAATAGGATTTGTTGTGTCCGAAGAAATGTGGATGCCGGATTTATGGAATTCAAATAATAAGTAGACAAACTCATTTTAAATTAAATACGATTTATTCGTGGCAGGAATTAAATGAATTACAGACGATATTGAAAGTTCAAGCGATGTCCGCTATGTCGCTTTTCTCTCTGACTAAACTCCCCAATTCTTTTCTAGCATCTATGAAGGGCGATAATCCTTACTTTCTTTATTAGAGTTATGTCCCCTTTAATCGCTATGACAGGATTAAACCTACCATGTTCTCGATGTGCATCTTTCCAGACTCTGGAACCAACATGCAATTTTGAGCTGAACTATAGGTGACACTAATTAAGAATTAGATAAAAATGACTTAACACTCTGTGGTTAAATACAATGACCCCACAACTCAATCTTCACTCCTGCAGTCCAATGCACTTCTGACAGCAATTGCTTCTGCCAAACAAAAAAGACCCCCTCTCTCCCAAATACAGGCTTTTTATAGGACAAAACCGTCCAAAGTTATTTGCATACTCTTCCCATGATCTCTAGTCTATAAATAGATGCAGTGGCCATTCTCCTCTTCTTCTTTCTTCTTTCACTCTCTGAAGCGGGCGTTGCCAGTGGTAAAAGGTTTGCACAATTTTTTTTTTTTTTTTTTTTTTACTACACACTCTTACCCAGACGTGGCTGATGGAACAAGACCTCAGACAGCGACACCCCTTTGCAAAAAAATAATTTCGTCGAAATTATCTACTCTGACTGTGGGATATAAATTTAACTTATAGCTTACAAGAATTACTTGTTATTCCTTAAAATTTTACATGTTTTTAGTCCTGTGCCAATGTATTGAATGAAATTGAAATCTATCCCATCGATTAAATAATGGGTTTGGAATTATATATAGGTGTTATTTACTTTCATCCTACCGCGCAAAGATGTGACACAAGGTCGGAAGGTAGAAGAAAGTAAAGGCAGCAGACCTAAAGGAAGAATCCTGCTAGCCTATTGAAAATTCGATGGGAAGCCTTATCAGCATTCCCCAATGGGAGCGCCTCAGACACTAAGCAATAAATTTACTTGACCCGAAAGACGAGAGGCAGTGGCCTGGGAATATGGACCTGGACCGCTTAGAACTACACAGTCAATAGGAAAAAAGGACATTTCATACTAGCTTTGGAGCCAAAATAATTTCCTAGCTGAGCTTCCTCATGTTCGAAATAAATTCACCAAAATTTTGTAAAATTATTCAACTCTGTTGGCTTTTGTCTGTAAAAAAAAAGGTTCAGCGACCTTGCCCTCCCCTCCACAGATGACTAAGAAAAATATTATATTACAACTAGCGAGGTTGGGTGGGAGGTGGGGCAGCACGCCTGACTTTGCCCGGTCGTAAAATACGCTTAAATATGATATATTAATTTGTCCAGATTTCGTATATATTATTATAGAGTCGTGATTTTAAAAGTAAAAAAAAAAAATATTTGGGTGCCATCAACTAGAATCGAAACTAAAAGCAAAACTGTACCATTCAAAGCTGCTGACGTTACCACTGTACTAACGTGATGAGCACATGAAACTGATTAAAAATAAACCAAGATGAATGTACAAAATGTATAACGACTTTTTTTTCAATTTTGACCCCTTAAAAACTATTTAAACCAGCTAAAGGCCCATAAAAGAAGGGTCCATAAAAAAATCTAATCGTTTGAGGCCCCTACCGCCGCTCTGCGACTTTTAGTTTCGGGAGAGATAGAATTTGAAAATATGGGGCTAGACAGACAGATATAGTGTTTTTTTTATATATTAGATATACTGTAAAGATGCTAAGAGTAATTTAAGATAAATAAATTTTTTAAAACTACATATTTGAAATGATTTACCTCGTTGTATTGAATACACAGGCAGAAGATTAAACAGCACATTCAAACGAAACATTGTGAAAATAGCAAGCAAAATTTGGGGGATAGAAGGAACTCTTTATGCCAGGGCATTTCGAAGCCTAATGCTTCTCATCAGAAGAGTAGAGAAGGTGCTAGGTAGCATGGGGGAGATGCGGCGTCTAGCGTAAGGTTCATTAGGGATAAAAAAAGATTCAGAGGAATCATAGAATGTTGGAGGAAGCTTTATTGAATTCTAAATAAATAAGGAGAATCTTATTATATCCACATATAGCTGTTGTCAGTGCTGTTAGACAAGCAACAACCTCAAGCGAGGATTGAAACCCGATCGCCCTTCTTCTCTAAACATTTTATAAAATAGACAAAAACTATTAACTCACTGAGACAATCAGACAAGACCTTAGAGCCTTCTGCTGTTGTATAATATCCGTTTGGACATCTCATACAAGATTTCTGGTGTCTTTTGTCTTGATAAGAATTTTTCGGGCATTTCTGGCAATTGTTACCATTATAGAATGTTCCAACAAAACAAGGAGCTGTAAAGAAAAGAAAGCAATATATATATATATATATATATATATATATATATATATATATATATATATATGAACATTTAATAAAACATGTTAAAAGACATCTTGAAAAAGAGTTAAAAACATTTAATTTTAAAAAAGGAAGCACAAGATAAATGGATAGTCCTTAATCCGCGGAGTTTCGAAGAAATACTCTCCTTCTCATCAGACGGCAGGAATTAGCAAAATGCGGGATCGGATTTTGCATATAAAAGTATTTAATGAAACTACAAGTAAGTCACAGATCTTACTTGGTTAAAAAAAAAAAAGGGTGAGGTAAGGGGAATAGGAGGTAAAAGAAAAATGATAAAAAGATTTCACATGAATGGATGGTCCGGTGAAGGTTTTATATATATATATATATATATATATGAGCAAACAGTTAATAAAATATGTTAAAAAAACACTTTGAAATGAGTTAAAAACATATTTAACCTTAAAAGGAAACACTAGATAAATGGATAGTCCTTAATCCGCAGAGTTTCGAAGAAATACCTTCCTTCTCATCAGAGGGTAGGAATTAGCAAAATGCGGGATCGGATTTTGCATGCAGAAGTATTTGATGAAACAACAAGTAAGTCAAAGATCTTACTTGAAAACAAAATAAGTTAAGCAGAGGGAATATGGTAAAGAAAAAGGTGATTACACATGAATGGATAGTCTGGTGGAAAATAAAAAATCCAGTGACGGTAAAATCCAAATGTAAAACTTCAAGAAAGTTAAAAGAATTTCCATTTGTACAAGTAAAATCCAAGGAAATCCTGTAATTGGAAGAAGATGGTCCATAATAATCCAAAGGCAGAAATCCATGGAATAATTCACAAAAATGTGTACAAGGAAAAAAGAAAAGATTCCAATAATATTAATAAAAGAAAAATAAGATATGCTTTTCACTCTACTTCCGAGACATAAATATAAATAAAAAAGATCAGGGAAGAGAAAGAAGAAAAAGAGGGAAAAAAATGATGATAAAGTTAAATATAAAATAAAGGGAAACAAAAGTCAAAATGACCCAGACAGGAAATGTTAAAGGAGCGAAAAAAATATATAGGGCAAAATAATATAGGTCAACTGAAATGTATAAGTCATCACTTAAAAAAATGTCAGCAAGAGTTTGTTTTTTTTTATATATATATATATATATATATATATATATATATATATATTGTAAGAATCTGAAATTGATTTGACTTACCAGGGGTGGGTCGGAGGGAAGAAAAGACACTGAACTGCTGTTTTGCCGTTACTGAGAAACTGGGTGTCTATTTCCTACTAAGTTAAATAGACATTCTAATCTCGTTGGAAATCACGTTAGAATTCTCGCCACTGAGAGTTAGTATGTATAAAAGGAGTTGTCTCACTACGGGTTAGTGATTAGTTAAGAAGCTAGTTACCTAGCTTGCTAGTCGGATGGCGTCTCTTAGACTGATTACCTCGTTACCGTTGTTCGGCAAACGTTACCAGTTAATTGTTACCTTTATCAGGGAAGAAAAGACTGCTTGTAAGCAACGTCACCATTTCGTTGCAAGCCCTTACTGCCTTTTCTTACACCCCCCTCTTCTTGTTGGTGAAATAATCCCGACAATATATATATATTTTAACGCTTCGGTTGTAAATAGTTGTAATTTGGTAAGAAAAAAAAATGTTGATAAAAATCAACATTTTTTTTTCTTACCAAATTACAACTATTTTTCTGAGGAGTATATTTTTGTTTTTGATTAGTTGTTTGGTGCGTTTCCGCTATTAAACGAAATGCGTGTAAGATGTACTTCATAAAAATAATATGAATAAAATATTATGAGCGAAAATTAAATACATCTTCTGGATTTGGAATGTTGACTAACGATGCATATTTATCTATTTATATATAAAGTTAGGTATGTGAATATGTTTATATATTTGTATCCACATTATTTACTCCTAAATCGATCAATATCGATTTTGGAACACAGCTGCTCGGAGTAAAGGTGAGTGATGCAGTATATATTTAGTTTTATGCAAAGGGAACAAAAAGAGGGTGGATGTTCTTTGTGAAAACAAAACATACAAAGAAATAGAACCGTCAGCAACATCCACAAAAACAGCATAAATATATTTATACTTATATGTATGAAAAAAAAACCAAAACAAAAGAAACAATAAATTAAATACAGAAAGATATACATTTTCAGAAAAAGAAAACAAACTGGATTTTCCTGATGAAGGATTTGTTATAATTCAAGACATTAAATTTGTTTTAATAAATATGTTTATTCATTAAATCAAATGTCTACACTAGTTTTGGTCTTAAAAACGTTGGACTTTAAAACGACTATATTGTAGTTAGTTGGAAAGCAGGAAAAGGGAATAACAGGCGTGCAGTTCTAAGAAAGAAGCTTTATTCATGGAATCTACATTTAGGATTAGGCACAGATAAAGAGTGGGGGAAAATATTGATAGTGGTTTCAGCTAGACAAGTGTTTTTCGTGAAAGTTTGGCAAGGCGGACAATAGATTGGAGTTCAGACGAGCACTTGCCATGAAAATAACGATAAAGCAGTGACAAACTCGCAACGTGTCTTCTGTGGGAAAGAAGTTGCAGGGAAGAGAGAAAGGTATTCCCCACTAGGCTACGAAGTCTATTTTGAACTTAGTCAAGGCAGGATAAGTTGCTTCTAGCAGCTCCTGCCCAGATGTTTGTCTGTTAAAGTTTGAATTGTGTATTCCATATATCAACAGTGCTTAAAACAGTGAATTCCTATATTATATGACATACACGTTGATCGACGCTCACACTATAATAAATATTCAAGCCTTCAACAACATCTGAAGACGTCGTTAGTAGTGGAAATTTGATAAATTGGATTACTTAAGGGGGAAATCTATCAAGAATTTGTTTATGTTGGACTTGAAGACAACCAAGTTGTAGCCAGCAGGGAAGCAGGCAAACAGAAGAGAGTTCCACAGGCGTGCAGTTCTGCAGTTCTAAGAAAGAAACCTTGTTCCTGGAGGCTATGTTTTGATTTAGGCACAGATAAAGAGTGGGGAAAATTATTGACAGTGGTTTCAGCCAGATGGGTGTTTTTCGTGAAAGATTGGCGAGAGAGGACCAGAGATTGAATCTCAGACGAGCACTTGTCATGGAAATAACGATAAAGCAAAGACACACATGCAACGTCCCTTCTGTGGGAAATAGGTTGCAGGGAGGAGAAAAGGGCATTCCCCACTAAGCTACAAAGTCAATTTTGAATTCGGTCAAGGCAGGATAAGTTGCTTTTAGCAGCTCCTGCCCAGATGTGGACACAGTACTCCATCCTTGGACGTACTTGGAGTTTTGATCTTAAAACCGTTAAAGTTTGAATTTTCTGTTCTGTATATTAACAGTGCTTAAAGCAGTGAATTCCTATATTATATGAAAAATTTTAATTTATTAAACAATGGCAAAACATGAAAACAGAACACACATGTTTCTGCATGTGCGTGTGTTGATATATTTATGTGTGATTTAAAAAAAAAATGAATATGTTAAATGATATCATCGTCATTGCTAAAAGTCCATGAACATTCATGACATCAGGTTCAACATTCGTTTTTTACTATACAGTAACTTCTTATCAAGGTCCGGAAGCCACTCGAGAATAAGGGTTAATGTGTGTCAGTTGAGATAACACTGATTATCATTGACGGTGGAAATTAGGTAGAAATTGATTATTTAAAAGGTCGGCTCAACAAGATCTTGTTTAGATTGGACTTGAAAATGACCACGTTATAATCAGCTGGGAGGCAGCCCATGGTATTGTGTGCCATAGATAAGCAGTTCTGTGAAAAAAAGCTTTGTACATGCAATTTTTTTTTTCGTTTAGTTTTAGACACAGATAGAAAGCAAGGTAAGTTGCTGATAGACACTGTAGCTAGACTTCTTTTTTTTTTTGTATACATTAAATTCATCAGTTGCATGCACAATTATGAGAGCCTGCTCGATCTATTCTATGTCTGCTTTCTAAAGCTCAAAATTCAAGGCCTTTTCAAGCCTGTGTGAACCTTGCAACAGACTCTTCATTCCCAAAGATACCAAAATCCAACTGCCTCCTTGAACATCCAACTGTACTGCTTATTTCACTTCCAGAGGGCCAGCTCTGACTTAATCCCCCTACCCATGAGCTGGAATATGTCCTTTAAACCAGAAATCTTAGATTCTGGTTTTTCTCAGTGGTTACCGTTCAACCACTCAGAAGTTGACTACTCGATATGTTCACTAGAGATAATTGCTCCATCTCACAATCGCAATCGAAGGACATGCTCAATATTATTCATAGAACAAGTTCCACATTTTTAATTCACTTAACGAGCATATCATGTAGAGCATTGCTTAACTCTGTAATCCGTCAGACATTTAAATACTTGCCCTTCATCGTTGAAAGGTAATATATTGCCAGAATCGCTGTGTTAAGAATGATGAATTGGAGAAGATAGTGAGTTGAGTATTTCGCAGCAAAGAGATCACGTTGAAGTTAAAAAGTAGTATGAATTATGACATCAGTGAAAACAAATGTTGACAATTTTTATTTATATTACAAGCTATTTCGGCAAGAAAGTAAAGTAGATATGATTAGTTGAGACCATCTTCAGCAAGAGAAAAAAGCAACGATTGAATTGGTTTCATGTTTTGGAGAATTATTAATCAAGTTTTTTTTTTGGGAGTTAGTGTCATCATGTTTTGGAGATTTGTTAATTACAATTTGAGAGTCAGACATTTTAGTTTAATTTTTTGTGCATATGAAAGTCAATAAGAATATGATACCCAATTAGAAGAACTTCAAGGCGGAGTATGAAGGCATTAATTTGCATCAGAGGGGAATACCTACCTTTTACAAGGACGAATTAGGGGAAACAGCAAGTCGAGTTTTTGGTGGCAAAGAGAACATCTAAGTTAAGAGTTGGTTCAAAAAAAGTTAAGAGTTGGTGAAAAGGAGTGTTGTCAATTTTTATTTAGATTACAAAAATTAATATCTTGAATGATATTACCATCATTGCTGAAGAACCATGAACATTTATGATGCCAAACAAATTGCTTAAACATTTTGAATTTGCAGCCTTTTATTTAGGAGAGTAGAAAGCACAGCTTAAATGACAAAGAGGAAAAAATTGCTGTTTTTTTAGGCTGGTATCTATCCCTCTAAGACATCATAAGTAAGTTTTTGACCTTGAAGTAATATTTGTTGGGTCTTTTACATCAAGTAACTTCATGTGTTGTCTTGAGCGATTTCCATAAAATAGAAATACAAAAAAAAACAAAAAAACTTACGTATAGTGCAGAAGGATTCGTCTTTAGCGCCTTCTTCCTCTGTTAAAAACTTATTTGGACACAGAATGCACATTTTTGTATCAGTTTTCCGATAATATCCAATTTCACATTTCGTACAGACATTATTCTTATATTCCTCTCCGGCTGGACACGTTCCTAAAAAGTACCAAACAAAATGGTTACATGAGAAACCAGAGAAAAATTTCTTTCAAACTTCAGCATGACAGACAAACGAAGACTTTGTTTATAATCTAGACCTCTACAGATCAACGAAACTGCGTATCAAAATTTAAGCATGATAAACCAACGAAATGACAATTAGTGGTTGGAAAAGATTTTTATAATAGTTTTTTTTTTTTTTATACATTTTCACCCCAAACAAGACACATTACCACTTTGATATAAGGGGCTACTATCAGAGACCTAAGTTGCAGGGGTACTATGTAGGGAGTTTAGCAGCAAGATGTCTGTTCACATTACACTTGAACTTCTGCATGTCAGTAAAGTTGAGGAAGCAGGAAACCGAAAGAGAATTCCAAAGTCCTGCAGTTCTGAGGAAGAAGCTATTAGAGTAAAAGGCTTTCTTACACAGGGATCTCAACTGTGTAGGGGTGGGACTTCGCTGCTTGTCAGGTGTCGGGGGGTATTTTTGTCGAGGGGGAACAAAGGCTTGTAGTTCGTCAGAGCATCCACTATTGAAATACTTGTAAAACAGACAAAGGCAAGCAACATTTCGTCGATGGGACAGGGGCTGAAGCTTAGATGACAGTTCAGAACCTGTTAGGTTAGCGACTCTCTTTTGGACCCTGTTCAGGAACGAGAGACTAGTAGCAGATGCACCAGCCCAAATGTGACAGCAGTATCCCATACATGGGCGAATGGTGGCTTTGTAGAGGTACAGGATACTTTCAGGCGTAAGTAACTTTCTAGCACGCTAGAGAGAGCCCACCTTCTTTGCAGCAACCTTGACAATGATTTCAATATATTTATTCGAACTCATGTTTTCTGTGAACGTTAAGCCAAGGAGCTTGAATGGAGTGCTTTCAGGTAAAGTATCTCTAGCCATAGTTAAAAGAAGTATTGTTTTAATAATAAAGTAGTACGTTCTCTTTCTTTAAAGTTATCTCCCTTTGGGTGTGGTACACTCCTCTGCAGAGAAGAACACATGTGTGGAGTTGGAGTTGGGAGACACACACATGTGGTGGAGCTGGAGTTGAACTTAGTTTGGTTGATTAGTGACATCTATTAAATATTTAGGCCGAGTGTATCCAGAAATCGTTTTCACAAAGGTATGTACCTGACCAAATGCAAGAAACAGGAAAATAATTATCAAATGTACCAAAAGATCATTTGAATAAAAATGATGAACCCAACACAGGCACCTGTTGTGAAGAAGCAACAAACTTGATCAATTATTAAAAAGAAGATAAATAAAAGTATATTTGAAAGGTCATTTTCAGCAAAAAGTTACACAGGTGTAATCAAAGTCAGGCCAATTCAGGGAAACAACAATGGACCAATAAAACGTCCTTGGGGTCTGGCTACAGTGACAATACCATCTCAAGTGAGTGTTTCGGGTGGTCTTAAATGGTTATATAACAACCGAAAAGGATATTGTTGTTGGTTGAATCAAACCGTCAAAATCCTATGCATGCATTTCCTTCCTAACAACCAACCAATCGTCCAACAACCGTTACGGACTGTAGAGAAAATCGAAACTTAGTTGGTGAGCATGTGTGCGTGTTTCAAAGGATCAATCTTGTTATATAACAAAAGAAAGAAAGGCTAAAATGGCAACATCCAATTGGTTTTATGGCTGACGGTCACGAGAGTAACGCCATTTCTATGCGAATGAGACAGGTAAATAAAAACTGGCGTGAAGCGAACAGGGGAATGAGTTGGAAGAAGGCGTGTGTTATGTACGTAAGTGTGTGCTACGTACGTAGTCATGGGCAAGTCAACTTGAAACAGTGTCGAGTTTTGGAAGTGGAAGTTTTGACAGCAGAATGTTGAGTTGGGAGTTTTGACAACATAGCATCAAGTTTTGATGTTGGAAGTTTTGACGGCAGATTATCAAATTTATTGGATAACTACCATTTCAGCCGGCGTTGCCCGGATGTTTGGAGGTGTATGTTGAGAAAAAAAAATCGATCAGATTTTTTAATTTTGACCCCTATTATGACCCCTTTACATTTATTGTTTTAGACTCAAATCAAGTTATTAAGTTAGATCCATGTCTAAGGAACCTATATCTAAAATTTCAAGTGTTTAGACCGAAAATTGTCGGAGGAGTTTGGTAGAGTTCTCACAGGTCAAATCATTGAACTTTGACCCCTTAACAGCCATATTTCTGGCCGAAAACCAATCACAAAAATTTTCCCAAATCTCAGTACCCTGTATATCAAATTTCGAGTCTGTAGACTTAAAATTGACAGAGTTAATGCATAGGGAAATGTACACAGACACACACTCACACAGACACGTTCACTTTTATAGATATATAGATTTGTTAGTTTAACGGATAATAAATATATATTGTTATACTAGCGAGGGGGCACCTGGCTTTGCTCGGTCGTAAAATACATTTAAATATGATATTTTAATAAGTCCATATTTTGTATATATCATTATAGAATCGTGATTTAAAGTAAAAAAAAATATTTGGGTGCCACTAGCTAGAATCGAAATCAAAAACAAAAACTGTAGCATTCAAAGCTGGTGATGTTACCACTGTACCAACGTAAAACGTATATGAACTTATTAAAAATGAAAAACAAACTAAGATGAATATACAAAATTTATAACGATTTTTTCAATTTTCACCCCCTTTTTGACCCTTTAAAAACTATTTTAACCGGCTAAAGACCCATAAAAGAATGGTCCGTAACAAAATTCAATCATTTGAGGCCACTCTATGACTTTTAATTTCGGCAGAGATAGAGTTTGAAAATATGGAGACAGGCAGGCATACATATATTAGATTTTTATATATCAGTGTGTCGTCATTCTTTTAAACATAGCAGAAATACGACACTACTTACTTCTAACCGTTTCAAAGATGGCGTTGTTCATCCAATCAGATGTCAAAGGCTCAACATAAAAAGGTAAACAGAAAACAATAGTCTGCCTGCTTCCCTCCGGACTACAACTTGGATGTCTTCAAGTCCAATGTTAACAAATTCCTAATGAACCGCCCCCTTAATTAAACACTTCATCAAATCTCCACACTAACGTAATGCACTTGCAATAACCCTTATCCCTGAGTGGCTTCCGGGCCTTGATAAGTGGTGATCACTGTGTAAAAAAAAAAAAAAAAAAAAAAAATAGCAAGGCATTGAAGTTAGACTTAACGAAGACTAATAAAGAAAAAAATAAAACTCACGGACACAGGACGTTGATCCAATCTCCCAAGTTTTAAAACCGGATCCACAAGGTTTACAATTTTGCTGAAAGGAAACATCTTGATAAGTATCCATAGGACATGGAAGGCAGGTGTTATTTGGCGAATGCAGGTAAGTTCCGGCAGTACAGTTCCCTAAAAAAAAAAAAAAAGAAAAGAAAAATCGGTCATAAAAAAATTGTTTCTGTTTAAATTATACATGTTATATATGTAATGTTGTCTGGGACCCAACACGGTGTAATCTCAGTCGCAACGTAGAGAACAGAAAAAGAACTTCGACTCGCTTTTTGTTTTATACAACGGCATTTATTTCTTCATTCTCTAGTTACGTGACGTCTTTCATGTGATCGTCTTTTCGAATGTCATGCACGCCTCTATGGGATCTGGAACGTTTATCGTCTCTAATGTGGGTGTTTATTTGCTTCCCCACGAGAGCAAATTAGGCATGATGTCGTTTTTTAATGTGGAGAGGGAGGGAGAGGGAAAGGGGGACCAGCTCCCCCGAGAGGAGGGGAGGGCGAGATGGTAGTGAGATCCTCTTGGTATATAGGGTTGCCCCTACATGGACCAGAAACTCATTGCCACAAGGGCAATGGTCTTATATGTGGGGTTGCGCTCACATACGGTTTTTAGTGCAGCATCTGCCGGAACAGATATTAAATCTTTTATTCAGGCTAAAAAATTCAACATGAACAAAAAACTTAGGCACAAGGCCAACTACAAAAGAGGGGAAAATGGGGGTCGTTGGTTATCCTTGTCACTCCAGAACTAAACAAAGATGTCGCTTTACTAGTATTTTCTTTCACCATAATACCGCATACTGGGGGACGTTCTATTTAGCACCCAACTGCTTAAAACATTTTTTTTAGCGTGAAAAAACAAAACAAAAGAAGATAACAAATATGGTAATACAATAATTCATGTGTGTCGAGGGTGGGCGGAAGAAAAATACAACAGTGGTTAGTAGGAACCTGTGGGAACATGCCAACCGGATGCTAACGTCTCCAGCATAAGAGACAAAATAAAAAATCGTCGTTTGCACATGGTTCCACGCATCGTTTCCGTTTGGGAAAAAAAAAGATAACCATGAAAGAATTATCAACCAATGGCAGAGCTCCGCGCCGAAAATAAAGGCCTAAAATATCACAGCCGCTGGGAGCCGGTTCACGACTATAAAATGAGGGGACCAGAAAGAAAAGAAGAGAGATTCGCCCAGCTGCGTCAGTGAACGCACGGACATTCTTCTACTCGACCTAAAGAAATGAAGAAGAAGAAAAGGAAAAGAAAAAAGAGATTCGCCCAGCTGCGTCAGTGAACGCACGGGGAGATTCTCCCACCCGACCTAAAGAGATGAAGAAGAAGAAGAAGAAGAAGAAGAAGAAGAAGAAATAAGGCACCAGTGAACTGAAGCCAACTCCGCTCTCACGTTATGGGCCAAGACGCCTTCAATTCTAACAATGCCTATTTCACACAAACCAAAGAAAAAGAAGGAGAAAAACACAGGAGGCGAAGACGCCGCGCTGCTAGTCGTTGATAAAAGTAGTCGCCGCTTTCAAGTTAAAAGCCTGGACACATGTCACCGAAGTAGCACGACCGGCCACCCACTTACCACCCCCGTCGTCTGAAAAGATAAGTAAGCTTTGTTTAATTATACAAACCTACAAAAGTTCATTCCTTATCAATGCATACACACGCTGGACTACCATTCTCAATTTTGCTACAACATTTATTTCTCTTCCCACGCGCGAACAAACAATAGTGACCCGAACTTGAGATGAAAACACATTTCCTTTTCTTGCTACAACACCAGTCCTGCAACAAACATTGGTTACATACGCGCGGACATGTTATAACTAAAACGTTCATTTCTTTCAACAGCAAATAAACGACGTCTACCTTATCCATTAATTGAGTCTTTGTTTCCTTCAATTCCCATTCGTTTCATTATTCTTTTGTAACGCGATTGGGGTATTTATATATGCGAGTCCCCTGCAAACCTCCCAACTCCGTACAGTTGATCGATCGCCCGTTCCACTTCGGTTTGTAAAGGAACCAAACCTCCTGCGGGACAGTCTCTAAGTGGAGATTCCCTCTAGATGGGATGAAATGGAGCACTTTAATCTTGTTACCCGGACCACAGGGGGGGGGCAGGGAGAAGTTCTCGTCTCCTCTAATGTGATCTCCTTTTTAAAGTCTTTGTTTTCCCTACCAGTGACATCATTTCGCGTACATTTGCATCCGTGCTATGTCATATATATATTGATTGACCGTCTTTGCAGATGATGCCGTCCCTTTTTCTTCAGTTGTTGTTGTTACCATTAAGGTCTTTCTTTGCATGACTTCATAGATGTTATAGTCAGTTAACCTACTTCCTAATTTCCGGCGTGGCTTTTATCGGAAGCGATGATAAAGCAAACCAGTTTCTTTGCTTTTATTTTCTCTCTCACGCCTATCTCCTCCGTACATTTACTCTTTTTTTATTACGTTTTTCGAATCGTTATTTTTTTGTTTATTTAATAATCGTTGAAACGTTTTTACAGTCATATTTAAATTAAGAATTATTCAAATTAGTTTTATTTTTTGGAAAAAGAATTATTGCAAACACTTTGTGCACTCTATTCTTTTTTTTTTTTTTTTTGAAAAAGAATTATTTAAAACATTTTTGGGGGAATATTATGCATTGGATACGTTTTTTTATGATGTTTAAAAAAATTTTATTTTGATTTCAATAATTTCATTAGTTATTTTGATTTCAATAATTTCATTAGTTATTTTGATTTCAATAATTTCATTAGTTATTTTGATTTCAATAATTTTATTTGTTATTTTGATTTCAATAATTTCATTAGTTATTTTGATTTCAATAATTTCATTAGTTATTTTGATTTCAATAATTTTATTTGTTATTTTGATTTCAATAATTTCATTTGTTATTTTGATTTCAATAATTTTATTTGTTATTTTGATTTCAATAATTTCATTAGTTATTTTGATTTCAATAATTTCATTAGTTATTTTGATTTCAATAATTTCATTAGTTATTTTGATTTCAATAATTTTATTTGTTATTTTGATTTCAATAATTTCATTAGTTATTTTGATTTCAATAATTTCATTAGTTATTTTGATTTCAATAATTTCATTAGTTATTTTGATTTCAATAATTTTATTTGTTATTTTGATTTCAATAATTTCATTAGTTATTTTGATTTCAATAATTTCATTAGTTATTTTGATTTCAATAATTTTATTTGTTATTTTGATTTCAATAATTTCATTTGTTATTTTGATTTCAATAATTTTATTTGTTATTTTGATTTCAATAATTTCATTAGTTATTTTGATTTCAATAATTTCATTAGTTATTTTGATTTCAATAATTTCATTAGTTATTTTGATTTCAATAATTTTATTTGTTATTTTGATTTCAATAATTTCATTTGTTATTTTGATTTCAATAATTTCATTTGTTATTTTGATTTCAATAATTTTATTTGTTATTTTGATTTCAATAATTTCATTTGTTATTTTGATTTCAATAATTTCATTAGTTATTTTGATTTCAATAATTTTATTAGTTATTTTGATTTCAATAATTTTATTTGTTATTTTGATTTCAATAATTTTATTTGTTATTTTGATTTCAATAATTTCATTAGTTATTTTGATTTCAATAATTTTATTTGTTATTTTGATTTCAATAATTTCATTAGTTATTTTGATTTCAATAATTTTATTAGTTATTTTGATTTCAATAATTTCATTAGTTATTTTGATTTCAATAATTTCATTAGTTATTTTGATTTCAATAATTTTATTTGTTATTTTGATTTCAATAATTTTATTTGTTATTTTGATTTCAATAATTTTATTTGTTATTTTGATTTCAATAATTTTATTTGTTATTTTGATTTCAATAATTTCATTTGTTATTTTGATTTCAATAATTTTATTTGTTATTTTGATTTCAATAATTTTATTAGTTATTTTGATTTCAATAATTTTATTTGTTATTTTGATTTCAATAATTTTATTTGTTATTTTGATTTCAATAATTTCATTAGTTATTTTGATTTCAATAATTTCATTTGTTATTTTGATTTCAATAATTTTATTAGTTATTTTGATTTCAATAATTTCATTAGTTATTTTGATTTCAATAATTTTATTAGTTATTTTGATTTCAATAATTTTACTAGTTATTTTGATTTCAATAATTTTATTTGTTATTTTGATTTCAATAATTTCATTTGTTATTTTGATTTCAATAATTTCATTAGTTATTTTGATTTCAATAATTTCATTAGTTATTTTGATTTCAATAATTTCATTTGTTATTTTGATTTCAATAATTTTATTTGTTATTTTGATTTCAATAATTTCATTAGTTATTTTGATTTCAATAATTTTATTAGTTATTTTGATTTCAATAATTTTATTTGTTATTTTGATTTCAATAATTTTATTAGTTATTTTGATTTCAATAATTTTATTTGTTATTTTGATTTCAATAATTTTATTTGTTATTTTGATTTCAATAATTTCATTTGTTATTTTGATTTCAATAATTTCATTAGTTATTTTGATTTCAATAATTTCATTAGTTATTTTGATTTCAATAATTTCATTTGTTATTTTGATTTCAATAATTTTATTTGTTATTTTGATTTCAATAATTTCATTTGTTATTTTGATTTCAATAATTTCATTTATTATTTTGATTTCAATAATTTTATTTGTTATTTTGATTTCAATAATTTTATTTGTTATTTTGATTTCAATAATTTCATTTGTTATTTTGATTTCAATAATTTCATTAGTTATTTTGATTTCAATAATTTCATTAGTTATTTTGATTTCAATAATTTTATTTGTTATTTTGATTTCAATAATTTCATTTGTTATTTTGATTTCAATAATTTTATTTGTTATTTTGATTTCAATAATTTCATTAGTTATTTTGATTTCAATAATTTCATTAGTTATTTTGATTTCAATAATTTCATTTATTATTTTGATTTCAATAATTTTATTTGTTATTTTGATTTCAATAATTTCATTAGTTATTTTGATTTCAGTAATTTCATTAGTTATTTTGATTTCAATAATTTCATTAGTTATTTTGATTTCAATAATTTTATTTGTTATTTTGATTTCAATAATTTCATTTGTTATTTTGATTTCAATAATTTCATTAGTTATTTTGATTTCAATAATTTCATTAGTTATTTTGATTTCAATAATTTCATTTGTTATTTTGATTTCAATAATTTTATTTGTTATTTTGATTTCAATAATTTCATTTGTTATTTTGATTTCAATAATTTCATTTATTATTTTGATTTCAATAATTTTATTTGTTATTTTGATTTCAATAATTTTATTAGTTATTTTGATTTCAATAATTTCATTAGTTATTTTGATTTCAATAATTTCATTAGTTATTTTGATTTCAATAATTTTATTTGTTATTTTGATTTCAATAATTTCATTTGTTATTTTGATTTCAATAATTTTATTTGTTATTTTGATTTCAATAATTTCATTAGTTATTTTGATTTCAATAATTTCATTAGTTATTTTGATTTCAATAATTTTATTTGTTATTTTGATTTCAATAATTTCATTTGTTATTTTGATTTCAATAATTTTATTTGTTATTTTGATTTCAATAATTTCATTAGTTATTTTGATTTCAATAATTTTATTTGTTATTTTGATTTCAATAATTTTATTTGTTATTTTGATTTCAATAATTTTATTTGTTATTTTGATTTCAATAATTTCATTAGTTATTTTGATTTCAGTAATTTCATTAGTTATTTTGATTTCAATAATTTCATTAGTTATTTTGATTTCAATAATTTTATTTGTTATTTTGATTTCAATAATTTCATTTGTTATTTTGATTTCAATAATTTCATTTGTTATTTTGATTTCAATAATTTTATTTGTTATTTTGATTTCAATAATTTCATTTGTTATTTTGATTTCAATAATTTCATTAGTTATTTTGATTTCAATAATTTCATTAGTTATTTTGATTTCAATAATTTTATTTGTTATTTTGATTTCAATAATTTTATTTGTTATTTTGATTTCAATAATTTTATTTGTTATTTTGATTTCAATAATTTCATTTATTATTTTGATTTCAATAATTTTATTTGTTATTTTGATTTCAATAATTTCATTAGTTATTTTGATTTCAATAATTTTATTTGTTATTTTGATTTCAATAATTTCATTTATTATTTTGATTTCAATAATTTTATTTGTTATTTTGATTTCAATAATTTCATTAGTTATTTTGATTTCAATAATTTCATTTATTATTTTGATTTCAATAATTTTATTTGTTATTTTGATTTCAATAATTTCATTTGTTATTTTGATTTACATAATTTCATTTGTTATTTTGATTTCAATAATTTTATTTGTTATTTTGATTTCAATAATTTCATTTGTTATTTTGATTTCAATAATTTCATTTGTTATTTTGATTTCAATAATTTCATTTGTTATTTTGATTTCAATAATTTCATTTATTATTTTGATTTCAATAATTTCATTAGTTATTTTGATTTCAATAATTTCATTTGTTATTTTGATTTCAATAATTTAATTAGTTATTTTGATTTCAATAATTTCATTTGTTATTTTGATTTCAATAATTTCATTTGTTATTTTGATTTCAATAATTTCATTTGTTATCTTGATTTCAAAAATTTTATTTTTTATCTTGATTTCAATAATTTCATTTGTTATTTTGATTTCCATAATTTTATTTGTTATCTTGATTTCAATAATTTTATTTTTTATTTTGGATTTTAATAATTTGATTTTTATATTTCTTAACATATATTTATTATATAAATTCAAATAAAAATATTTTATTTTTAAAATTAAAAATATCTTTTCTTTTAATAATTTCATAAACATATATTTCTTATAAAATTTCAAATAAAATAAAAACTTTTATTTTTTTTATTTTGTTATTAAAAGTGCGAATAAAGACTAATTTTGTTATTTTTATCTGTATAGTTTTGTTCCTTTTTATTGTATATTTTTGTAATCATGTCCTTTTCTTATATTTTATTTCAATAAATCGCTTCACAAAAGAAATAATGGAGAACAATAAAGGTGACGGAACTGATTTGCCTTGTCACCACTTCCGGTAGCAGCCATGTTAGCTGACTATAAGCTGTTTTGAAGACCAACTTCTAATCTCCAAAGTTGAAAACATAGTTATATATAAAAGAAGTAGCTTTGCCTGGGTTGATAGTATTGGCTTTTTAGAATTTTATTTTTGTATATAGCGATTTGCCTTTTAAGACCTGGTACTAATTTAAAGATCTTCCCATGTATTAGACACAGCCTTGGAGGGTGCATAGACAATAACACGAGAGTTCAAATTATTGACATACTGGCATATTGGCAGACTTCAAGCTTTGTGTGCTTTTAGAAGGTTATTCTGTCAGCCTGTATGCGATTACTTCATATATATATTTTAATCAACTAACATATATATCTTATAATATAAAGCTGAATGTGTGTGTGTGTGTGTGTGTGTGTGTGTGTGTGTGTGTGTGTGTGTGTGTGTGTGTGTGTGTGTCTGGTCACGAATAGGCTCCTATATGGTTGACTATTTTAAAAAACTGATTACATATAATGATAGAAGATGTATCGAGACACAGGAATGGGTATGTTTGATTTGGCAGAACGGTGGTTCATTAAAATTGTGGGGTCTGCGTTCGCGCCTGGTCCACAAAGTATGGAAATAAAAAATTTAAAAAAAAAAAGGTTTACAAGTGTTTTTGACATAGATGTACATAAGAATACTTTGATAAGTATGTTTTAACTTAAATAGGGATGATATAATAAAAGTGTGGGGCCTGCGTTCGCGCCTGGCCTCCGTAGAATGGAAATAGGCACAAACTTTAATAAAGACTTTTCATATCTATCTGCGTAAGTATACTTTAATAATTATGTTTCAATTTGAAGAAATATGGTATAATAAAATTATGTGGTGTTCGTTCGCGCCCGACCTCCATAGAATGGAAATATGTGACAAAGTTTAACAAGGTTTTTTTATATAGATCCACAGAATATTGTGATAAGTGTTTCAGTGTGAACAGGTATGGTATAATAAATTATGGGATTTATCTATTTTATTTTTACTTTCATCATATTTTGCTTTGGTTTTGATACCCCCAAATTCGAAACTATCTCTTTACAATCCTTCCTTTTCATAACCTATCATAAATCAGAGTCCATTTTCTGAACGCTGTTTTTGAACCCAGTCAACGACGGGTACCTTTGCTAGTATATATATGTATATATATATATAAGAGTAAATAGTTAATAAAACATGTTAAAAACACTTTGAAAAAGAGTTAAAAACATATTTAATCTGAAAAGGAAACACTTAATAAGTGGATAGTCCTTAATCCGCGAAGTTTCGAAGAAATACTTTCCTTCTCATCAGAGGGTAGGATTTAGCAAAATGCTGGATCGGATTTTGCATACAAGCTCTATCTTTATAAGCTCTATCTCCTATTTGGTTTTATCGAGCTTTTACATCCGGTTGAGATTACTTTATAAATATTAATTCTTTAATATTTATAATATACTTTAGTTTTATCATCTTAGATCATTTTGGTAAATTTAATTGTAATTTTTATTTTATATACATATAACTTAATCAACTAATAAAAACGTTAATCTATGGGAGGGAATGACGACAAATCTGATTGGTTGACTAGCTAGAGTAAACACCACGTGGACATATGAGGGGCGTGCAATAAGTAATGCCCCTGACCCATTCCCATAGCAGTAGAGCAACGAAACTTGGCACAGTTAATATGAACCACCCAGAGTTATGCATTTCTCCCATTGTTTGATGCATCTCTGGAGACCGTTTTTGTAGAACACCCCAGGTTGGTCCTCCAACCACGACGTGACTTCAGAAATCAAGACTGCATCATCTGGGAAACGCTTTCCTTTCAAAAACGACTTCATGGCTGGGAAGAGGTGAAAGTCAGAGGGTGCAAGGTCAGGAGAGTAGGGAGGATGGAGAGGATTTCATAACCACATGCCCGTGCTTCTGATTTGGTGAAATGCGAGTTGTGGACCGGAGCGTTGTTCTGCAGGAGGAGGGTACCTTTGCTGATCTTGCCCCGCCTCTTGATTTAGACAGCTTCCCTTAATTTCCTCAAAAGTGAAGCATAATAGGCTCATTTATTGTAGTACCCTTTGCCAGAAAATCTGTCATCACTACCCCATCCTGGTCCCAGAAGACTGTGAGCATGACCTTGCCAGCGGAGGGCTGCACCCTTGCTTTCTTTGGAGGTGGTGAGTCCAAGTGCTTCCACTGCATTGACTGGGCTTTGATCTCTGGATCATAGTGATAAACCCAGGTTTCATCCTGTGTAATCAGTCTTTTGAAAAACTTTGACTCATCTTCTTGGCACATCTCCAAATTCATCCTCGAGCACTTGACATGTTCTCACTTCTGGAATGGTGTGAGCAACCTGGGAATCCATCTGGCAGACACCTTATGCATATGCAAATGGTCATGAACGATAGTTTCCACAGACCCTGTACTAATCTTGACATCTTTGACTATTTGACGAATAGTAATACGCCGATCTTCCAAAATGGCAGCCTCAACTTGATGGACAGATACCTCATCAATGGTAGAAGGGGGGGGGCGACCAGGTTTGGGAGCTGTTTCTACAGACTTCCGGCCATGTTTAAATTCACGATGGCAGCGTTTCACAAGGTCATATGATGGGGCATTATCACCATAAGTTTCTTTCATTTCATCAAAAGTCTACTGTGGTGTGCGTCCTTTCAAATACAAAAACCGGATCACTGCTCGACATTCAACGGGCTCCATTTCATACCTGACCCAGTTCAAACACCTGTAAAACAGAAACAACAATTAGTTCAGAGCTGCAATTTGACACATAACCCGTAGAGATATAAATCATTGTACATGTAAAATTTCAGCTAGATCAGACAACTGGAAGTGGGTCAGGGGCATTACTTATCGCACGCCCCTCATATAAAAACAATTAGTAACACAAATTATTTATATCATTTGGATTCTTAAGACTACTGTTCTTATTTTGAATATCATTTTCACAACGTTTCAGATAATGTAATCTCTGCCCTTCTTCAGGTTTATCTTGTCGAACTCTTGAAATGTTTCTGTCGAACTCGGGGATCTGGATGGGATTTTACAATTGTATTTTTCGGCGACTGAAAATACAATTGCGAATTACTAAAAACCCCATCTAGACATGCTATCCCCTTGAAGTAAATAAAGGGTTTCGTTTGAAATTCTGCGTAGAATCCCGAGTTCGGCGGAAACATTTCTGAGTTCGACAAGATACACCTGAAGAAGGTCGGAGGTTACATCGACCGAAACGTTGTGAACAAAACACTCAATCAAAATAATACGAATGTTCAATCGAAAATTCAGAAAAATTATTTAGTCCGACCATTTCTTATATGGATGAAACGCATATGCCTCTGTGTAGATTAATTGTCATAAATATATTTTCATACCTTACTATATAAACTATATATAAGAAATATTGAAATGCTGAAAATAACATTGAAATATAAAAATCCATCAATTTTCAAAAATAAGCACTTCTCATTACAGGGAAAAAACCAGTAAAATAACAAATTACTGATAAACAAAGTTCAATATATATATATATATATATATATATATATATATATATATATATATATATATATATATATATATATATATATTATGCATATATTCTGCCTGAAATAAAATGAAGATCAATAATTTTATTGTCGTAAAAATCTGTGAAATCGCCCATTTTTCGATCAAATTGATTTTTTTTTTTTATTACATTTTCACCCCAAACAAGACGCATTGCCACTTTGGTGTAGGGGGCTACTATCAGGGGCAACAACTACTGGGGCACTATGTTGGGATTTGGGCAGCAAGATGTCGGTTTACGTTACACTTGAACTTCTGCATGTTAGTACAGTTGGGGAAGCAGGGACCTGGAATGGAATTCCAGAGTCTAGCGTTCTGGGGAAGAAACTACTGGAGTAGAAAGATCTTTTACATCTAGGGATCTCTATTGTGTGGGGGTGGGATTTAGCTGCCTGTTGGGTTTGTTGAGGGTGTCTATGTCGTGGGAGCACAAGTGTCTGCAGTTTGCCAGAGCATTCACCATTAAAATACTTGTAGAACAGGCAGAAGGATGCAACGTTTCGTCGATGGGACAGAGGCTGAAGCTTAGATGCCAGTTCAGGGCCTATCAGATTGGCGACTCTCTTTTGAACGTTGTCTAGGAGCGAGAGACTAGTAGCAGATGCACCACCCCAAATGTGACAGCAATACTCCATACATGGGCGAATGGTGGCCTTTTAGAGGTACAGGATACTTTCGGGTGTTAGTAGTTTTTTAGCACAGTAGAGAGCGCCTACCTTCTTCGCAGCGGCCCTGACAATGCTTTCAATGTAATTATTCCAACTCATGTTTCCTGTGAACGGTAGGCCAAGCAGTTTGAAAGATGTACTCTCAGATAAAGAATCACTGGCCATTGTTATTGGTGGCAGAGAAGGTTTCTTGTAATTATTGAAGGAAACCAGTTTAGTCTTGGCAGCATTGAATGTGGCCATCCATTTTTCTCCCCATTCCACTACAGTTTGGAGGTCATCCTCTAGTGTTTTTGCCATTTCTTTAGATATGTGTTCATTTTTTTTCCTGTCATGCCTGTTATAGAGTGTGGTGTCATCAGCATATATACCCATCTCAGAGGCAATTTTGTCAGGGAGGTCATTAATGAATATTAGGAACAATAGAGGTCCAAGGATAGACCCCTGAGGCACTCCCGCATTTATATCATATTTTCTAGATGTACGACCGTCGAGGACAACCTGGATTTTTCTCTTATCTAAGAAGGATTTAATTATGTTAAACATTCTACCAGTGATACCGTATGATCTAATTTTGGAGACCCTCATGCCATACCCTGTCAAAAGCCTTGGATATATCTAGAGCTACCACTCTGCCTTCCCCCGTTTTGTCCAGTGAATGGTATATACATTCAGAGATTACAGTGAGGATGTCTGCTATAGAACGGGCTTGTCTAAATCCATATTGTTTGTCAGTCAGAAGTTTAGCATCTGTAAGGTGATGGACTAGAGCATGGTTAATTAAGGTCTCAAATATTTTGGCAAAAAGTGGGAGGAGGCTAATGGGGCGATAATTTGATGGTTCAGTTCTTTTGCCAGAATTCTTGAATACTGGTACCACAGAAGCAGTTTTCCAACAGCCCGGAAAGCAAGATTCATTAAGGCATTTGTAGAATTTGGAGAGAACTGGAGCTACTTCGACTGAGCACTTTTTTAATGGCACAGCTGGGATGAGATCGGGTCCACATGCATTTGAAGTGTAAAGGTTTTTTATGATAGCATAGGTAAGCAGGGGTGATTTTTTTATGATAGCAGAGGTAAGCAGGGGTGATTTTTAGATCGTGTAGCGTGGTGTCTGTCTGCAAAGGAAAGTCAGGTTGGGGGTGGTTGGAAGGGTCCAGTGTGGAGCTTGAGGCAAACCGACTGGCTTGTCGGTTGCTGAGCAAACAACCTCGTGATTGTTGGTTAGTGGGGGAATTGTTGATTGCCCATTATTTACTACACTGTCATAGATTTTCCAGAAGTCACGAGTTCCTAATTTTTGTGCTTTGATGCGTTGTTTAGTGGTTTCAGTAAATTCTCTCTTAGCTGTCGCTATTTCTTTATTAATGTTACTTCTAGCTTCTATATACTTCTGTCTGTTTGAACTGGACTTATGTCGGTTAAATCTGAGGTATGCATGCTGCCTTTGAGCAATGGCTATTGCGCAAGTAGAAGTAAACCATTGGGGAGAGTGGGCTTGCTATAAAATTTCCGCATGGGAACATGTGCTTCAATTGCTGTTTTGAACCATTCTGTGGTCTCATTTGCGCACTGTTCAGCAGGAAGAGAAAAAATATTTCCCCATGGGACATCTCTTATAAGATCTCTGATGGCTTTTTAGTCAGCCTTTTTATAATATCTCATTGTTTTGAGCACTGGCTCTTCAATTTTGGCTCTAGAGTTTAGGGAGATTTCGACCATTATCACTGCATGATCAGCATTCCCGAGTGGGATGTCAGCATCGGGAACTGTGGTCAGAAACAGATCTAGAAGTGATGTGTGTTGTTCTTGCTGGTCAGGGAAACGGGTTGGAAATGTAACCATTTGTGATAGGGAGTGAGATATGGCGAAGCTATGTGTTGTGCTGCCCGCGGCATCTGTGTAAGTGGAGAATCCAAGCCGATTTTAGTGGTGGACATTAAAGTCACCAAATACATGTACTTGTGCGCTAGTGTCGAGGGAGAATGCTGTGTCTATGCTGTCAGAGACTTTGTATATTATGGTGCAGTCCTGGGTCCAGGGAGAGCGCTAGAGAAAATAAAAGTAGCTAATGTTGTGTTGCATGTTTAGTCTAAAGCACATAAAGGCTTGATCATCCGATTCTAGGTTTGTTTCTCTAGTCAAGGGGAGGGTGTTACAAATGTAGACTCCAAGTCCGTGCATATGTCTGTCAAAGTCCTTACGGTAGAGTGGGAGATAGCCAGGCATGTTAAAGTAATTAGTTCTAAGCCCATGGATGTTCGTGAATGCAAGCCTCAAGGGAGGAGGCAAATTGGATTTGTTTGTCCCTAGGCCTAGTTTAAGCTTATTTTTTTTATTGTACTGTCATCATGTTTCTAAAGACTTTCAGTTAGGTAAGGGGGAGCTGAACAAGAGATTATGCAGGGTATCAGACATGCAACACAAGTAGACCATCAGCTGAACTTTCTTCAACTAGGACTGTGGCCTCAGGAGAGCCCCTTGGGGATGAGTGCAGGGTCCCTTTCCATGCACGACATGGCACTACAAATATCCCGATATTATACAACTGTTGATGGAGCAGTCACTCTAAGTGCTACCAAAGAGTTAGAGCTCCTGTACTACCAGTCAGAAACAGCAGCCAGGAACTGTCAATCCGGTAAGCTCAACCCATCAGAAGAAGGTCAACCCAATCTAATACACAGGCATGTGTGGTACTCAAGCACTCCCAAGTGCCCAGTTTTGAGGGGTGGAATGTGTCGGGAGTGAGGGGAAAACGGCGTTCATTGCCCTAGACAAGAAACAAGATCTACCACTAAGTGTTTTGTTGAATCACTGTGATAGTGTCTCTGCGCCTGACTAATAGGCAAAGAAAGAGTATGGAAGCCGGGTGATAGACAGAGCCTATCTACTCCTTAAGCAGTTTAGGTTTGCAGACCAGTAATTTGTTTGAGTCACCACCTCTAGGAAGGTTATCACCCAAGACTGGAGAGGCCTCCCTCCTATTAGGTTTAGTTTCAGAGTTTTCCTTTTCCTAGACAGGTGATCTGGGAAGATCTACTGGGTCCATCAGCCCTGAGAGAGTTTGCTCCGCGCATTGCGTACTAATCCAGGTCTAGAAGTGTAAGCCATTTTGAGTTTCAGAACAGTTTCAGATGGTTCGCTGCTACACACAAGTCCTGGGAGGTGACTTGTTTGTAGTAGACAGTTCCACAGAACGAAATATTCTTACCGTGTCGAAACCCGGGGAAAAAACATGTGAAATTGCTCCAGAAAAGGTTTAATGTTTTTATGAAAGACAGGAAATTTTATTTTATTTTTTTTTGTAGCACACGAAAAGGTAAAGCCGTAACAATTACCCACTAGTATGGCATAGAGAGGCCCCACCAGAGACTACTGCATGGTCCAGATCCACTCACCAAATGGAAATACGGCAGTCCCAGTACTTTGCGCCTGCTGATAGGACAGTCTCCTTAGTGGTTAATCCAAGGTTCGGGTCCTTGACTATCAGGCGGATAACGTCAGCCCAGACAAAACGTTTACCTCCAGCACCCTTACTAGTGACATGGCCACAAGGACAGACAGAGACAGAAAAATTTCCGACATCTCAGACTACTGTTCACCAAGTACTACCGACCTTTAAGCAGCTTTTTCTTCACCCTTTGTCAGAAAAATCACTCATTGAATGAGGACTGAGGGACAAAAAAGGAGAAGCGAGAGTTACTGGAGCTGCCAATAACACATCCACTGTATTGTCTACTCTCCATTTAAAAAAAAAGAAAAAAAAAGGGGGAGGAGGGGAATGGGTACAAGTGATTTATTTATATCTAAGTAGTAAGTCTGGTGCGAAGTAATAATTCAGGACACTTTTGATGATAATCTCCTCTCCCAATTTGTAAAGTCGGCTTAATATTAATTAACATTCGAGTTTGTCATCTTAGGCTGTATAAGAGTGTTAACTTTGGTCAAAATCGAACTATTCCATTTTTAATCCTGTTTTATTGATTATCGGTACTTATTGGAGGCATTACGATACAAAATCTATATAAGAACTCTTCCAGACACATAAAGTACATTCGTCTGAAATTTTTCAAAAATCGGCTCAACCATTTCAGAGTCCATAGGGAACGAACTCGCACATACCCAAAGTGCCTACTATATATAAGTAGATATAAGATTTGAGTATGGGAGAATGATTACAACACTTTCGATTCACTCGAGACCTTGCCCACCTTTTCTTAAAACTTTTAGAGAATAGCCTTTTCAAATCCTACTTCAAAACTAATTTAATTTTGACGCATTGTTTTTCTACCCACATCACATCCCCCTTCTCTCTCTCTCTCTCTCTCTCTTTCTCTCTCTCTGGCATAGTCCATAAACTTAATAAAATACCATTTTTTTTGCCTATGAACTAGAAAATAATTACATCTTCAATTTCGTTCATATCACTTTGCACAACATTCCAAACTCCTCAGCTTATAGAAAAACAACAACTTAAAATCATCTTATGCATTCCTAATCTGACCTCAATGGAAAGAAATCTTAAATGATCATTGGTTCATTCCTCTACGCTCTTAGAATTTGCACACACACACACACACACACACACACACACACACACACACTGTATATTCTAGGTAAACAAATTTACGACATACTCATCTATATACGTTGCGAGAATTCAACATAAACAACAGCTTTGTGTATGATCGCTTCTCAGACAATTTCTTTTATAACAATTCTCTTCATCAATACGGGGTAGACACCAACTAAATATGAGATGCTTTCAATAAATCTCCAGACATTTTTTTAAATTGTCGTAGACTCTTGAAAATTCAGTATGTTATTGCTATACATCTTATGAGATGTCTGACCAATTTTTATGATTTCAGGTTAAAATAAACAGCTACAGCAGGAATTGGAATACACCCTACTAAAGCCTGATTGTCACAGCTGGTGAATTTTAAAAATGCCATCTGGACATGGGGACACTTTAGAAGAACGAGATGCAATAAAATTTTGTTTTACACTTGAAAAAATGCCACAAAAACGTATGGAATGCTTCAGACTGTTTTTGGACCATTTTCTATAAATCAAGCACCAATTTTTTGAGTGGCATAAGGGATTCAAGGACGACAGAGAGTCTGTGAGGGATGATGAGAGGTGTGGGAGGAGTAAGGAGGTCAGAACACCAAAGTTGATTCGCCAAATAAAGAATTTCATGGATAAGGGTAGTCATGTGTCTATAGAGATTATAAGTGCACAGTTTGATGAGGAACTGAAGATGCAGAAGATTTGCGCGAAGTTTGTCCAAAGGATGCTCCATCCTTGTCACAGACTATTTGATCAAAATAGACATCTCACCTTCCCTATAGTCCAGACCTTGCTCCCTTTAACTTTCAACATAAACAACAGCTTTGTGTACGATCGTTTCTCAGACAATTTGTTTTACACCAATTCTCTTCAGCAGCACAGGTAGATACCAAATATATATATATGTAAGAACATGAAACAAATGAAGGGGAAAAGTTATTTATATGCTAGCTGGCTTGCTATCTTTTTAGCAAACTTCGTCGCTTGAAATACATGAAACACGACTTTAAAACATTTAATTCATAAATTTGTTGTAAACATGAAAATCTTTATCATTTATTCATATAGGGAAACATTCACATTTTAGTAATTTCAATACATTTACCTTTTAATGCGACTGTAAAGAAACGAAAAGAAAGAAATCAAATTTTCCTGTTCAGATAACGGCTAGGGGTCTTTATCCTGAGCCCTCAAAATAAACAAAAATTAGACCATTCTTGTAATGATCCGATCCCTGTTGATTTTGCGATGTGAGTAACATTCTGTGCAGTTCTAGGAGGTCCACCCTCCCAGGTTTTGCTTTCTCTCTTTGAAAAGAGGTTAGTTTATTGCTAACACCAGGGAATGTCAACGGGGATGCCCAAGCACTTTTTGCAGGACAGTACCTATCCTCTAGGGAGGGGGGGGGGGAGCTGACTTCTCAATCTTACTTTCCAATCCTGGTGTCCAAGTTCTTGCGGTGGGAGGGAACTAAATATAAACAAATAAAAATGTATACTTACGGATTGTGCAGTTTGCAGCAGAAATGGCTCCTTCTTCTGGGGTGACAAATTCGGGATCTGGGCAGATGGAGCAAGATTTCTGATTGGGGTCGGCTATATTATTGAAGTATCCGATTGGGCACAACTTACATTTCTTCTCGACCAGTCCATAACCAGGATTACATGAGGCTGTGGTTAATAAACATACACAAAAAAAAAAAAAAAAAATTTAAATAAGCAAACAAACAAAAAACTATAAAGATATAAAATTTTTAAATCATAAATTAGACCTTTAGTATAAAAGAACAGATGTTACATATTACCCAGCCGGAAAAATACGGTTTAAAAATTAAGTGTAACATTGCTGTTTACATCGGAACATGGTGAGGGTCAGTATTATACCCATAAATGAACATAAGTCAGGCCTATTCAAAGAGCTCTAAAAAACCAAAACCAAAAAAACAAAACTAAAAAACAAAACTAAAAAACAAAACTAAAAATCAAAACTAAAAAAACAAAACTAAAAAAACAAAACTACAAAAAAAAAGAAAAAAAAACAAAGCTTTACCTCTATTTTTATTTTGTGTATTCATTTTATTGTGGACTTTTTTTTTACAAGGGAATCACCACCTACCAAGGCCCAGAGACCACTCGAGGATAAGGGTTAAAGAGTGTACAGTGGCCAAAAGCACAATACCATAGTCATCGTTAGAAGTGTAAACTTGGTAAAATTGGATTACTTAAGGGGAACGACTCATCAAGAACTTGTTTACATTGGACTTGAAGACGGCCATATTGTAGTCAGCTGCAAAGCAGGAAAACAGAACAGTTCCACAGGTGTGCAGCTTTAAGAAAGAATCTTTGTTCATGGAATCTATGTTTAGGTTTAGGCACAGATAAAGAATGGGGAAACGAGTGTTTCTCGTGAACGTTGGGCGAGGGGGACCATAGATTGGAGCTCAGACGAGCACTTGCCATGAGAATAACGATAAAGCAGAGAGAGGCTTGCAACGTTTCTTCTGTGAGAAGGAGATTGCAGGGGAGAGAAAAGGGCATCTCCCACTAGGTTACGAAATCTATTCTGAACTCTGTCAAGGCAAGATAAGATCTTCCTAGCAGCTCCTGCCCAGCTGTGACAGCAATACTCCATCCTTGGATGTACCTGGCTCTTATATAGTTATCCTCATCTTTGTGGTTGTTGTTGTTGTTTCGCCAACTCATCTTCTGGCCTTCTTCAGGTGGTTAACCGTGACGGGACAGGAATGCTAAGTCATGCAACTGTATCCAGAAGATGAGTTGGCCAAAAACGTGGGGAAACAATAACTACGAAGATGAGGATAACAGTCCACAATAGAATTTATACACAAATTAGGAAACCTCATCCCAAAGGATTCCAAAAATAAATAAATAAATAAATAATTAAAATAAATAAAATAAATAATTAAAATAAATAAATAAAATAAATAATTAAAATAAATAAATAAAATGAATAATTAAAATAAATAATTAAAATAAATAAATAAATAAAATAAATAATTAAAATAAATAAATAAATAATTAAAATAAATAAATAATTAAAATAAATAAATAATTAAAATAAATAATTAAAATAAATAAATAAATAAAATAAATAAATAAAATAAAAAGCTTTTTTCTTAGAATTGCACTCCTGTGGAACTCTCTCCCGTTTTCCTGCTTTCCAGCTGACTACAACATGGTCGTCTTCAAGTCCAACCTAAACAAGTTCTGGATGAGCCGCACCCTTAAGTAATCCAATTCACAAAATTTCCTCTACTAACAATCACTGCGATATTATCCCATTGACTACCGTACGCTCATTAACCCTTATCCTCGAGTAGCCTCCGGGCCTTGATCAGTGACTCCTTTGTAAAAAGTAAATAAATAAAAATATAAATAATTTAAGATAAAATAAAAATAAAAATAACATAAAATATTTTTTATTCTGCACTTGTTTGCTTATAGCGATTTTCTTTGCAATATGGCCGATATTTACCCAGTGGTTTTGGTCGCTGTATTCCCTTTATAACGTTAAGTGGCTGTTGTGGTGGCACCCACTCTTTACATATGTGGATAATATTACACATAAATAACAGGACTCGGTTAGTCTGAGTGTGTGTTAACCAGAAGCTACCGAAGGCCGAGCCGAGAGCAGATATGTTCTCCAGCCAAGACTCTCTTACCTGACAACCATTATGTAAATATACTGTAAATATACTTTTCCTAATAAACTTCTTATTGGTCTACCTTTGTTTGTTGAGTCTTAATTTTTATTGCCTTATACGTGATTTGTAAACATAACAGTAGCGTTCTACTTTAGTTTAATAATTCGATGATGATGATGATGATAATAATAATAAAAAAATAAAAACTGGAAATAAATAAATAAAAATCCGGGTCGGCATTTTTTTCTATTTTAACAAACGCATTTATTACCTTAATTTTTTATTTTTTTATTTAATTATTTGGACTTTTATCCTCCTCTTCTAGTTGTTGATTTCTACGACGCTTCAGCCAATTATTTGTCTGGCCTTCGTCAGGTTAACCACGACGAAATAGGAATGTTGAATCCTCCAACTACATCCACAGCAATTTCTGTCTTCAATAGCTGTTGTCATCTTACCACGGTTTGGTCAACTAATCCTCTGACCTGCTTTGGGTGGGATCGAACCTGCTACCTCTAGACAATGCTCACCTGGAATCATAGATATTCCACATCTCCATCCACTGCACCACGGGCCACGGGAGTATTGTCAAGAGGTTACAGTTTTCTATCTTTTAGTCTAATCGATTTTTTTTTTCTTATCCGATTTTAGTCGAATCGGCTTTTGACTATTAAATAAATTGTGCAACAAATTTCACGCTAAAAAAAGTGCCATATACGATCTGTTTAGGGATATAAAAAAAAAAAAAAGGCATCCTGACACTATCAGGTTGACAAGAAAGTTCTTGCGGTTTTTAACTCAATTTCAAATGAACATATCTCGATTTAAACAAATTTTATTGATCGAAATAATCAGAATCAACACAGTTTTGCAAAACAAATGTATTCATGCCAGTAACGTAAAAATCTTGTGTTCTGGTGGCGATGAGGTCATTGAAGGCGTTTTTGATATCGCTTGGGTTTTTTATGCATTTTTCATGCAGAAAGTTGTCAAGAGGCTTGAAAAAGTAGTAATCTGTAGGTGAGAGATCTGGAGAGTATAGAGGATGAGACAGAGTTTCATAGCCCAATTCGTTGAACTTCTGCAGGGTCAGTTTAGAAACGTGCAGTCGGCATCATCGTAGAAGAGAATTGGGCCTTTTCTGTTGATGCTGGGTGTTGTTGTTGCAGTTTTTGATGCATTTCATCTATTTGTTAAGAGTATTTCTTCATCGTAATAGTTTCGTCTGCATTCAAAAAATTGCAATGGATGAGACCGATCGCAGACCATCAAACAGTCAGCATGACCATTTTTGGTGCAATTCTGTCATCAGGAAATGTTGTAGAGCTTTGGTGTAAAAGAAGGGAAGATGACACTTCATAACGGCGTTTCTTTTGGTTTTTGTTTAATTCGTGAGGCGCCCATTTATCAAGTTTTTTTGTCTATCCAATCTCTCTCCAGTGGTTGGAAATCGTCGTATACGTTACGTCTAATTCAGTTCTAGAACAGTTGTGCATAGATTGGCTTTGACTTAATTGTTCAATATGTTCATCATCTTCAAGACACTCGTCGTAACCACAAAATTTCTTAACCCACCATTGTGCTGTGCGTTCAATAGTGGTTCTTATGCCAACCCCCTTTTTTCTTTTCTTTTTTTACATAGGCATCACCACATTATCAAAGCCAAGAGGCCACTCAAGGATAAGGGTTAAAGAGTGTACAGTAGATATTGGACAATATAGTAATCATTAGTAATGAAAATTTGGTAAATTTGATAACTTATATAGAACGGCTCATCAAGAACTTATTTACGTTAGACTTGAACACAACCATATTGTAGTCAGCCAGAAAGCAGGAAAACGGAAGACAATTCCACAGGCGTGCAGTTCTAAGAAAGAAGCTTTGTTCATGGAATCTACGTTTAGGTTAAGGCACAGATAAAGAGTGGGGGGAATTATTGATAGTGTGTACAGCTAGACGAGTGTTTCTTGTGAAAGTTTGGCGAGGGGGGACCATAGATTGAAGCTCAGTTGAACACCTTCCATGAAAATAACGATACATCAGAGACAAACTCGCAACATCTCTTCTGTGAGATAGAGGTTGCAAGGAAGAGAAAAGGACATCTCCTACGAAGCTACGAAGTCTATTTTGAACTCTATCAAGGCAGGACAAGTCCTTTCTAGCAGCTCCTGCCCAGATGTGGCAACAATATTCCATCCTTGGACGTACCTGGCTCTTATATAGATAGAGAATAGCATCAGCAGTGAGATATTTACCGAATCGATAGAAAGATCCCACCATTTTTCCAGCGGCCTTGGCAACAGATTTAATGTACGTGTTCCATTTAAGATCAGGAATAAAGGTCAAGCCCAGAAGCTTGTCAAAACTTGAGGCCCCCCTTTGTTGATATCGCGAGCTGTTTCAACAGCTTTTCGGCCTAGCTTGAATCAAAATAAGAAAATTGTGCAAATTTGCTTTTTTTTTTATCTTTTGTTAAACGTTCTGTAAAGAAGACATAATTGTTTTAAAACGATTGCAATTTAAACGATTAGATAGAACGAAAACCGCTCTTTAAAATGATATATAAAGTAAAGGTATTATAACAAAAACTTATTTGAAAGTACATCATTTGAAATCAAAATTAAAATAATCTTACGGAATAATGCTTTAAAAAAATAGAACTAATATAACTTCTAATCAATTTCCACGCCAGCCACACAAAATTTACTATTATACAGCCGTCAACTAAATCGAACGTTCATTTTTTTCTCTTCTAGAGGTCAACCCGCCATCAAACAAACAAAATGAGGGGGAAAAAAAAAAAAAAAACGGAGAGAAAAATGACAAAATAAATAAATAAATAAATAGTCAATTTTCTACGGTTGGCGCGAAAATTGAATAGAAGTTATATTAGTTCCAGCGTTTGAAAACATTATTCTGTAAGGTTAAATTTGCAAATTTTAGAAAAACCAAGTAATACTAGATATTTTTTTTACAAACTTATAAATTATTTTTTAACTAATATTTTTTTTTTCTTGAAACTTTCGATAGCATCTGTTATACAGCTTCACCTTGTTTTAATTGACAGGGATGCTGTTGTAGCAGAAACTAATGGAACTTTCTTCTTTCGCAAGTCAATGCCTCTCCCCTGCGTTATTTGACCATATACTGACCAACCAGGGGTGCGGTGCAATGTGCACCTTTCTCTCCCCTAGGAAATCAGATAGCATCCGGTTTTAAGAAAAATAACTTTTCTTACCGAGAGAGACACCAAGTGGATCGAATCCTCTTTCTTTGCTCTCTCTCTCTCTCTCTCTCTCTCTCTCTCTCCACCTCTGGGTTATTTCATCCGGTATTGACGATTCCTACTGGGAATAACTACCGCGATAGTACCAGGTGGCCAGAGTACAGCTTTTACCCAGGGATAATACCTATTTACTATGCCTCCCCACGAGACAGAGTTAGACACCAGGGTCGTTTTTTTAACGTGGAGAAAAGGTACAAAAAAAAAAAAAAAAAATTGTCTCAGTCGTGAAGGACTGCTCCTCCACCGAAAGAGAACAAGAAATGGAAGTACAGCATCTGAAGAACAGATACTACACTTTGATCTTGTTTATATATTTTATTGCTTTTAAAAATTTTGAAAATACAATTAAGTAAAAAACAAAAGATTTTTAATCAACAAAATTAGGCACAAGGCCCTACAAGAAATTGGGGAGGGGAAGGGTTCAGGGTCTTTGTGACTACAGTGATTAAAAGTAATAAATGTAGACTTTGAAGTCTTATTCTTGACTGGCAACATTTACCAAAATACCTCATTCAATCTATGGATCTTAATCTAACTAATAAATCCCCAGCGTTTAAGAATCAAAAACATATTTACAATCTTGACCAAAAGGCCAGGGATAATATCTCCCTGTAAATAAACCTTTCCTTTGTTACATTTATTGAAGTTGTTCGTCATTTCAGAAGCTTGTGTTAAATTATTTATTTTCTTAGGTAGTGCCCTAAAAGCACAAACCCTAAAATAATTCTTTTTCTCCCATCACTTTTGAGGGATATCATCCACTCATACAAAACACAAACGCTTTTGAATTCACCTGCAGTCATTCAAACAATAGCAACCCGTAATGGAAATTTGGAAAAATTAGATTATTTACAAGAACGGTTCAATACGTCGGACTTGAAGACGACGATATTGCAGTAAACTGGAAAGCAGTCCAGCGGAACAGAGTTCCACAGTTCATATGTAAATTCAAGTTTTATTTTAATATTCTACATAAATAATAATGTATCTTTACTTTGAAATCTTTTTCTTTTAAAATCAAATAAGTTGTAATCCAAATATATTTTTTTAGCCTTTGCTTTGAATTTTTTTTTTTTTTTTTTTTTTTTTGCAGAAAGGTTTTATATAATGGAAAATATATTTTAAAAGTTTACATAAAAGGTAGACTTTATTTTGAAATTGCAAAAAAAAAAAAAAAAAAAAAAAATTAATAATTCTTTCCCCATCATTGTTTGTAGAGAATGTATGCTCCCACATAATATAAACGCCTACAATGCACCTGCAATCATTCAAAATAAAATAGCAAGCTATTCAAAAGTATATTATTCTTAAAAATATACAGAAACACAAACATCGAAATCAGAGCAAAAACTTACGGAGGCACAGAGTATCTTTGTCGGCTCCTTTCATATATGTTGTGGAATTAGTTGGGCATGGCTTGCATGACGTCATCCATTTTTCATCCTGGTAGAAGCCGTAATCACACTCCAAACAGTCATTCTCGGTAGGCTTCAAATATTGACCCGCTGAACAATTAGCTGGGAAACAAAAACAGGGAAAAATATTGATTGAAAAAAAAAATAAAATAAAAATAATAAGTATACTGTTACTGACTAATACATGAGCAATGACATTATTATATTGACCATCCAAAAATAAATAAAATAAAGGTAGAATAAAATAAATAATAAAATATCTCTGATATTTCCTTCAATATGTACGTACTAATGTTTAATACTAGCATTTCTTTTTTTTTACATTTTAACCCCAAACAAGGCACATTGCCACTTTGGTGTAGGGAGTTACTATCAGGGGCAACAACTACTGGCGTACTATGTAGGGATTTGGGCAGCAAGATGTCGGTTCACGTTACACTTGAACTTCTGCACGTCAGTACAGTTGGGGAAGCAGGGACCTGGAATGGAATTCCAAAGTCTATTGGTTCTTGGGGAAAAACGACTGGAGTAGAAAGATCTTTTACATCTAGGGATCTCTACTGTGTGAGGGTTGGATTTAGCTGCCTGTCGCTAAATGCTACTAGCATTAAATTGATAACTATTTTTCACTTTCCCAAACGGATTGTTAACTATTCTGTGCTTTCAACAAAAAAATGACTGGGGTTAAATCTGATATACTGCTAACTCCAAAATCCGACACACTGATGTCAAAACTCGCTACTCTCATATCCGAATGGGCTCAATTTCTGAAAAATATGTTTTTAATTGGTTGTATTTCATTTGCATATGATTGACAAGAATTCACGTTAGATTGTGCGATTAACTGAGTGTCACTATTTTTTTTTTTTTTTTTTTTTTGTTCAACAGCTGAACCCTACAAGACACGCAGACACTTCAGCGTTTTGGAGGCAAGTGAGTTCCGTACTCACTACAATTTTTTATATTTCATGGTTAAACCAATTTTTTAAACAAAATTTAGCATGCTCACCTTTCGTGCAGTTTTGTTCGGAAGTTGAAGCCATTGTTTCAGTAATTTTACCATTCGAACAAAGCTGACATTTCATGAATAATCCCAGACTATTATCTTTGAAATAACCGATTTCACATTCTTTACACAAGGAAGCGTTCCCTGACACTCTTTCGTATCCACTCTCACAGAAAGCTGGAAAATACAAAAAAAAAAAAACATTTTGCTGTAGAAATGCACAAAGTAACAATGTTAATTAATGAAGCATCTCATCCGAGAATGGAGAGAATAATGGTTAGACAAACTAGGAATGATTGACAGCAGTCACCCCCAGCGAATCTGACAATTTTACTAAAAGGGGATTTCTTTTTCTCTTTCTTGGAAGATTTCAAAACGAGCAGACATAGAAATCGTTACTCGTCCCAAAACCATAATAAACTGACAATACAATCATTTAATGGCGTTTTAAAAAAAAATAATATTCCAACTATTGGAATTCTTTGAGATGAGTAACTTGTATATTTATTTATTTATTTTTATTTTTTATTTATTTATTTATTTGTGAACTGTTATCCTCATCTTTATAGTTGTTGTTTCACAACGTTTCGGCCAACTATTCCTCTGCAGTTCCAGGTGAGCATTATCTGAAGATAACAGTTTCAATCCTACCCAAAGTCGGCTAGAGGATTAGTTGGTCAAAACGTGATAAAACAACAACTATGGAAGGTAGTAATTACTGAGGATACAGTTAAGAGATTCAGCGTTCCTATCCTGTTGCAGTTAACCACCTGACAAAGACCAGAGGAATAGTTGGACGAAACGTCGTGAAACAATAACTACAAAGGCCCTTCGGGGCCTGTGGCACAATGGATAGAGATGTTGAATCTCTGTAGTTCCAGGTGAACATTGTCTGAAGATAACGGTTTCAATCCTACTCAAAGCCGGCCAGAGGATTAGTTGGCCAAAACATGGTGAGTCGACAACAACTATGGAAGGCAGTAATTACTGAGGATACAGTTAAGAGACTCAGCATTCCTAACCCCATCACGGTCAACCACTTGATTAAGGGGCGAGAGGAATAGTTGACCGAAACTTTGTGAAACAACAAAAAGATGAGGATAACAGTTTGCAAATGAATAAATAAATAAATAAACAAACTATTCTAATCTAAAATAGTTCAAAATTTGAGGATTTTTTAATGATTTGAATGAATATTTTATCAAGCTTGTCGGAAATCAGCTAAAAATATCAAACAGAAATCTGGAAAACACAAAACATTCAGATATACAAAATTTCAATGAAAAATATTACTGGACTTCTGGATTTTTTAGATGAGGATTGATTGCTTATATTACTTGTATTAATCGGACTATTGTTCTCATCTTGAGTGTTATTTGTGCAGCGTTTTGGTCGGATTGGCCTTCGACTGTCCTCAGGCATGTTGCTTGTTTGGCAAAGAAAAGAGAAAAGCTACTGGCTTTGTAGATATTTTCGTATTCTTTGAGTTAGTTTCTATATTTTCGTTAGAGTTTTGTATTTGTGAAAAACTAGTTGACAATGGGGAGGCAACTCTAATAAAGATCGATAGGAAATTGTAAGAGTGTACCATGTTTGTTTTTTTTCTACAATTAGAGACTCCCAACTGCTACTAATTTCTAGGCTTATTCTGCTTAGCAATTTTTCTTTTTTTAGCATATGTGCTGCCTCCTTGAATATCTATGGAGCCAGTGATTTTTCTCTATTCTTTTTTCAAACAACCAACAACATGCCTGAGGACGGTCGAAGGCTAGTCCAACCGAAACGTTGCACAAATAACACTTAAGATGAGAACAATAGTCCAATCAATAAAAGTAATATAAAATTATTGGAGTTTTTTCTTATTCCTCTTCCAACCATCATAATTGATGCATAAGACACTTGGCTTCACAGGCTCGATGAAGCTGAATGGCATTTTTTGTCTGAATTTTAAGTCTAATACCTTAGCTTAGACTTAACAAGACTTAGCTCCAATCACATTTCTGAATTTGTCTTTTTTCCTCAACAAGAATAATATAACTTTTACATTTTATTATAATTCCACACTTTTGCTTTATTATTTGTATTCTTTGAACTACTGTTCTCATCTTCAGTGTTATTTTCACAACATTTTGGTCGATGTAACCTCCGACCTTCATCAAGTATATCCTGTTGAACTCTGGAATCTTTCTGTCAAATTCAGAATTTTTAACAGAATCTTAATTTAATCCATGGTGTAGCATGTTTTTGTTCCGTCAGCCATGACTTAGTAGAAGAAGTCCTAAGTAACTCACAGTTGTATTTTTGAGTGTTGCCTGCACTGAGGATTAAACATTTCTCCCCCCCCCACTATAAGTGTAACTTTACAACTGAATTCACCAAGTACTTTATCCATTACGCAACAGGTCCTTGCATGGCGTAGTGGAGGTAGAGTTTTTTTTGTTTTGTTTTTTTTTGACTTCCCAACAAAACCGAACACTAACTCAAGTTCCCAACATTGCTGCATTAACACCGAAGTTCTGTGGATCTTTAAAACACCGCTGGCAAAGAGTGATTGATGTATTGACTAGTTTAGAACACATTGGATTATATTTAGAGCTTATTCACGCTAATTACAACACTGACTAACTCGTCATGGCCACGATTTGTGGACATAGAAATCGGTACTCGTCCCAAAACCCTAATGAACAGACAATGCAAACGTTTCTTTTTTTTTTTTTTTATTTAAGGCTGATTCATGCTGATTATAACGTGGAGTGATTCGCCCTGGCTATGCTAATTTTACAATTTGTAGAAAATGAAAATTTAATTGCAAATAGTTTGAAAATAAAACGCCACCACCAGAAATGGGCGAAAAATTAAAACAAAGCAAAAAAAAAAAAAAGAAGCGTTTTAAAGGCGACATAAACACAATTCTCAAACATAAAACCATTTATGAGAACTTTTGTAAACAAAAAAGTGCAAATAAAAAAAATAATTTGTTGATTCTCTTAAAAACTTGTTCATTATGATTAATGGCTGCTACAAAAAATATAGAGACAGAACAACTCTACACACGGCAGAATTATAAAAAAATATCTATTTGTTATTCATCGTTTGAAAGATATTTTTTAGGAAGATTTTACACCTTTTATGTCAATAATTCTCTATACATTAGTATAGCTTGATAAACTGAAACTCTATTACTTTAAGATACAGCCCCTCCCCCTTTTGTTAGGGTCACTATAAACGGGACCACACCAAATCATGAGGGTCAAGGAGGAGAGAAAAATCGAGGAGAGAAAGCACTAGCCAAACCTCCTCTGGATGAGTGCAAAGAGGACTGGGACCTTGGGGAGGCCAATCAAAATTCCAGTGAAGACCAATAGTCGCTGCCAATGAGAAATCAATGGTAAGCAGCTGTTCCGATAATGCAAATTCTTTTGCAAAGGTTATTAAACGAGGTGGAGAGTACTGGAAGTCTGGGGAGACCTGTTGTCACTCAGACTCCAGGGAACACCACAAGTTGTTCTCAAAGAGTAATCTTTGATGATAGTTTGTGTGATTACTCCAAATTGTAAATAATAATAATAATAACTCCACATATATAGTAGGAGCGCTAGGAACAATACCGGAAAACTTTGAAAAGAGAATGGGAGAGATCGGAATCAAAGGGATGGCTGAAAAGATATAACAGATAACAATAATGAAAACAACTGAAATATTAAGGAAAACCCTTGAATGCGGAGATCAATACACATGAACTACAGACACAAACTGGACATGCAGATGTAAAATAGAGTGGAGCATCATATAGAATCACGAAAACTGGAACGTTTTTTTGTGTGTCTGTGTGTCACCAAAAAGTGGCACCACACCAAAGCGAGGAGGGTCAAGGTGGATGGAAAGAACGAGGAAAGAAAGCACTAACCAGACCTCCACTGGACGAGTGGGACATTGGGAAGGCTTGTTGCCACCCAAATTCCAGCGAAGATGAATGGTCACTGCCAATAAGAAACCAATGGTAAGGGGCAGCTATGATAATGCAAATCCATCTTCAATGGTTATCTAAAAAAGGTGGAGAGTACTGGAAATCTGGGGAGACTTGTTGTCACTCAGACTCCAGAGAATGCCACAAGTTGTTCTCAAAGAGAAATCTTTGATGATGGCCTGTAATGACTACTCCTAGTGAGTAAATAATAATACAAAAATATGCTGATGGCTACCATCTATATTCCATTTTGTTTTAATGATTTTAATTAATTTTACAATCGAGTTTGTTAGAATTCACCTAAAAATATTAAACATTTTGGCTTAAGTTTTAGAAGAAGGTGCAGTTTATTGTTTACATTTAATGTAAATTGATCATCCCATGATTTTATTCCCAAATTATCTTTTCTTTGCTTCGCACGCAAATGAAGACAGGTAAAAGAGACGATAACGTTGGATAATTCTTGTTAAAAACCCACCATAGACCATCAACCTACATCAAATCGCAATAAAAATACACTTCCTAAGAATGAAACTAAGATCTTCCATGAAAAAAAAATGGTTTTCAACGGGTTTGAATGTAAAATTACTCGAAGTCAGATGAGAAAATATCAATTTCGATAAGCAAGAGGTAAAAATGAAGGATTTATCATCAATTGATTTATAAGCATCTGCCAGGGTATTTACTTTGTTGTTGGATTCACAAATGAAAGTCCTTTAAACCTTTTAATGCCAATTTCGACTCAAGTCAAAATACACTATTTTATATTGTAGCAGTTGAATTAATGGAGATGTTTAACCTTTCTGTAAAATTCAGAATTAGCTAAATTGATCACTAGTTTTATTTTTAATAAGAAAATCAAATTTTCTAGCTAAATGGACACCGATGATATAATGACGCCATCTTGAACAGAAGGGAAATAACTCCAAAGCATTCAAACTTGGAGACATTGAGAAAACTCAACTTCGCTTAAAATTTATTTTCTTGTGTTCTATTATTTAGATTCCTCGAACTACAGTTCTTATCTTGAGTGTTATTTCTCCAACATTTCGGTTGGTGAAACCGTTGACTTTTATCAGGTATATCTTGTAGAACTCTGGCATCTTTCTCTTAAATTCAGAATTTCTAACGGAATCTTTACTGTATGTAGAATGTACTTGTTCCATCATCCATGACTTGGTAAAAGTCCTAAGTAATTCACAATTGTATTTTTTAATGTGGCATGCACTGAGAAGTGAACATTACCCCACCCCCAAAGTGTATTTTACAACTGAATTTTACCAAGTACTTTATCCATTATGTGACGGAACTTTGCGTGGCGTAGTGGATATAGAATTTTGTTTCGTTTTGGTTTTTGGGTTGCCAAAAAAAACAAACACTGACCCAAGTTCCCAACATTTCTGCATTAATACTAAAGTTCTGTGGATTTTTAAACACACGATTGGCAAAGAGCGATTGACATACTGACTAGTTTAGAACACATTGGATTATATTTAGGACTTATTCACGCTGATTACAAAATTGACTGACTCACCATGACCAAGATTTTTGGCATCTTTTTTGAAAAATTTCAAAGTGAGTGGACATAGAAATCGGTACTCGTCCCAAAACAACAATAAACAAACAATGCAAACGTTTATAATTATTTAGGACTTATTCACGCTGATTACAAAACAAAACATCTATCAAATGATATACAAAAGCAAAATACAGGTTCTTATTATTATTGAGGTACTTTTCTTGCAAAAAATAAGAATAAAAATGGCACGAATTGTGCTTTGCATTTAATGGGTTGGACTTTATACAAAAAAAAAATGCTTAAAAATAAACATGGAAAACACCATATAAATGTAAAATAAATTTAAAACAAATATTTGTCTGAAAGGAAAGTTCATAGTGTCATACGAATGCTTGACATTAATTTTAAAGACAAGATGGCCTCTACAAATAGCCATCTGTTTCAGTCAATTATAAATTAAATTAAAAACAAGAATCAAGCAACAAAGAGTGTAAGTTTATATATATATATATATATATATATATATATATATATATTATTTGAGGGTAAACAGTTACATATGGTCGCTACAAATAGCCATCTGTTTCAGTCAAAGAGACTTCCTCAGGCGACCCAGAACCTCTCGACGCCAAAAAAGAAAAATAGGAAAGATTAGAAAAAATGGAAAAAGAAAAAATGGAGCTCTCCAAAAAAAAAAAAATATATATATATATATATATTATATATATATATATATATATATATATATATATGTATATAAAGATCATAAAAAGTTGCGAGCTCTCTAAAAAAGAGGATTTTTATGATTTTATCACCTTTTTATGAACTTTTTATGATCTTTTTATATATATATATTTTTTTTTTGAAGAGCTCCAGTTTTTTCTTTTTCAATTTCTTTCTAATCTTCCCTATCTTTCTTTTTGGCGGCGAGAGGTTCTGGGTCGCCTAAGGAAGTCTCTTTGACTGAAACAGATGGCTATTTGTAGCGACCATATGTAACTGTTTGTCCTCAAATAATCAAAAAAAATATTTTGTTCTTTTTATTGAGCACTATCTAACAACCTCGTTGTCTTCATTAGTCCCGACTTCTGAACACCTCAAACCTGGAGATATATATATATATATATATATATATATATATATATATATATATATATATATATATATATATATAAACCCGAATATTAAAAATAAAAAGTATTGCAAAAGTAAAAATAAGTGTCAGATTCAATACAGCGAGACGCCAGTTCAAAGGAGACACACATAAACAGAGGCTGAAGAGAGTCCGGCATTCATATATTGGTCCTCTTTGTTTGGATTTGAAATCGACGGCACCAATGTTGTTCTTGGTTGGTTGGTTTGTTGGTTGTTTTTGTTTTACGGCATATCAACCCTTTTCAGGTTATTTAATGCCGAATCCAAAGATTTTGAAGAAAATTTTTTTAATAGAATATATTTTTTGTTTTCAAGTCAGCTTCTATTTAACCCATAGTTGGGACCCTAACAGGTACTACCACTCCGGGTCAGAGTGGACCTGGGAGCAATGGCAATTAAAGGGTGGCTCCACACTTCCCAAAGCCCGCAAGCTGGGGCCTCACCATCGGATAGAGTTTAAGGTCATATCCAGGACCAACCGATGTTGTTCTGATCTTCTGTAACATTATATATTATACTAGAAAAAGAAATATCCGCCGTTGGATCACCCACTTAGCTTAGGCTAAATGGTTTGAAATCAGGAAAAAGTGATTTTGTAGACCAGGTAAATAAAAACTAAAACCAAAAACAATAAAATCCAAATTCATCATTTTTGATCTTTTGTTTATGATGGACTATTTCCATTTTAATAATTATTTCCTTTCTTTGTTACTATTGATTGCAAATAGATAGAGATAGAGAGAGAGAGAGGGTGACGAAAGCGAGAGTGATAAACACTGTATAAAATAAGAATGGTGGATCAAACAACATATAGCGAGAGATGGTGCAAATAATAGATAGAAACTTAGGTCACATGGTTAGTTACTTGCAAATTCCTGCCAATTCGAGAAATTAACATGGAATTTCTTTCTCTGAAACATAACTTAATACTGAGGAATATTGTACTATGCATTTTGTGTGGTTAAAACCTCTTTCCCACAATCTAAGCTCCCCCCTCTGCCAAACTTTTACAAAAAGCACTCATCAAGCTACAACCATTATCAACAATTTCCCTCTTTCTCATTCTATCTGTAACCTAAATCTAAATAAAAATTTCATGAACAAAGTTTCTTTCCTAGAATTGCCCGCCTGGCTATAATATGGTCGTTTTCAAGTTCTATATAAACAAATTCTTTAAATAATCGAATTCTGCACATTTCCTATCTCTAACTTGAAAGATGTTAGATGATTACGAAATATATCTTTGTTGATCCCAAGTATACCTTACTACTGTTTTCAGTTATGAATCCACATTTATAAACAATATCTGAAGTTAGGCATTTCCTTTCAAGTGGACATTGATCTGAGTTTCTGCAATTGCAGCTATTTTCACTATATTGTTCCTGATATTCACCTCTTTCCTGATTTTGTTCATTTTCGCATGGTTGGGACTTATAATAGTTTTGGTTAAGTTAGATAAGATGGAGAAAGAAAGTTTAACTGCATTTATTTTTTATCATTTTGCTTAGTCTTCATTCTGGAAGTGTTTTTCTATAATTTGGTAGAATTCTTTCAGAATGTTACTTTTGGATGTGGCACAATATACTGAAAACAGCTGCAATTGTAAAGACCCAGATTAATGTCCACTTGAAGGGAAATGCCTAACTTCAGATATTGTTTAGAAATGTGAGGTCATAACTGAGAACAGTAGTAAGGTAAACTTTGGATCGACAGGTTTTCAATTCAAAGACAGATTCCGTAACCATCTAACATCCTTCAAGTTAAAGATAGGTAATGAAACAAACACCAAGAGCAACGAAAATAACAATAATAACTTTAAACAATTCTATTACTAATTTCCATAAAAATATTAGAAGTAATTATTAAAACCGATTTTTTAAATGCAATATGCAAATGAGATACCCTCTTCAATGTTGATTCCTTTTTAGTAAATAGTATATACAGAAATAATACAGGTATATAAGAGTTCGTTTTCAGTATTAAAATCTATTTGTGAAACGATGTACCTTTTGTATATTTTAACCAAATTGTGAACAAATAAACAGACAGGAATACGAACTTACTATAATATATATATATATATATATATATATATATATATATATATATATATATATATATATATATATATGTGTGTGTGTGTGTGTGTGTGTGTGTGTGTATTATCTTTTATATGTATCTCCGTATTTCTTATCTGCCCATCCTCTATCCCCCTTCCTATTTTTTTTTACTCTTTTCTGTTTTTCATATCATTTCCCTTCTTTTCTTTCTTTTTTAACGATCCCCGTTATAAATTTTAGTTTCAGTTTCGATTCTAGCTGATGGTACTCAAATACTTGCAAATTCCTGCCAATTCGAGAAATTAACATGGAATTTCTTTCTCTGAAACATAACTTAATACTGAGGAATATTGTACTATGTATTTTGTGTGGTTAAAACCTCTTTCCCACAATCTAAGCTCCCCCTCTACCAAACTTTTACAAAAAGCACTCATCAAGCCACAGCCATTATCAAAAATTTCCCTCTTTCTCATATATACCTTATTATAATATATATATATATATACATATATATATATATATATATATATATATATATATATATGTATTATTATATAATATATATGTATATATTATTATAATATATATGTATGTGTGTGTGTGTGTGTTATCTTTTATATATATATATATATATCTCCGTATTTCTTATCTGCTCATCCTCTTTCCCCCTTCCTATTTTTTTTTACCCTTTCTGTTTTTCATATCGTTTCCTTTTTCTCTTCTTTTCTTTCTTTCTTTTTTAATTTTTTTAACGATCCTCATTATCAATTTTAGTTTCAGTTTCGATTCTAGCTGATGGTACCCAAATAATATTTTTTGCTTTTAAAATCATAACAATATATTGGGTACAATATAATATGAAATAATCGATGGAGAATTGAGACTATAATAACAAATACAAAATCTGCATGAATTAAAATATCATGTTTAAGCGTATTTTACGACCGGGCAACACCCCTGCAAGTAATACCTAAAATTTAGACAAAATATTCATTCCCTAGAAAGGTCAACTGAACTATGTTTTGTTGGAGTGTCGGTTTTTAGCTATTTTATTTCCTAATTTGGAAAGAAAAAATCAACTTTATATAATATTTCTAAATAGAATACTTAAAAAAAATTCTATTACTAATTTCCATTTAAAATTAAAAGCTTATTATTAAAACAGATTTTTTTAATGCAATATACAAATGAGATAACCTCTTGAATGTTGATTCCTTTTTAGTAAATAGTATCTTTAGAAATAATACAGGAATGCAGGTATATAAGTGTCCATTTTCAGTATTAAAATCTGTTTATGAAATAATGTACCTTTTGTATATATTAGCCAAATTGTGAACAAACAAACAGACAGACAAGAATAAGACTTTATTATAATAGCTGCTAGCTAGTCCCCCCCCCCCTCCTAACAAAACCTCTCCTAATTTACCCAAAAAGAATTATTTTTTTCTAAATTTTATATATTATGCTTCAGGGAAATGCCGATTTAAAAAAAAAAAAAACAAACTTTGTGGGCATTTGTTTTTTTTTTTTCAAGTTTTAGCTAGACATACAAATCATACATACGCACAGTTGTTTGCTCTTTATATTAATAGGTTAATTATTTGCATACTTGTTTTTTTATTATTATTATACTTTTTTTTTTACTTAACCAGAGTTTAACTAATAAAGAAAGTATTTATTTATGTGTATAGACCAGATATCACTTTGGGATATTGCAAGATGCGTCAAGATAAATAGTGGAAGAGTGTATGATACCCAAGGCCAAAGAATGGGGGAGAGGTCTGATACACAGGGATAACAAAGTGAGCAGGGTGAGAGCATAACAACCAATGGTAAACGAGTGGGTGGGGTAGGATATGAGACCCGGGGGTAATAATGATAATAACAGCTAGGGAATAAAAGACTTGAAAGGTATGATACCCGAGAGGTAAAAGAGTAGGCCGAGTAGGGTATGACACCCAGGGTGTAAGGCATGATACCCAGGGAGTAAAAAAAGTTGAGTGTGATCAGCAAGAGTAGAAGAAAAATGACATAAAAAGACAAAAATGAATTTGATTTGTGGCATTGAACAAATTTAAATGTCTTTTTTAATAGTTTTTTTTATTAGAATTTATAAAATTGTAAAAAATCATTCTACGTATGTCTATTTAGCAGTTTTGCATGGTGCTGAACTCACATTTAAATATGTTAAGGCCTTGAGGACTTTTGGGGCCAAATGGGGCGGAGCAAATGATGGACTTAGTCATTTCCTTTTTTGCATGGTGCAGAACTCAAATTTACATATGGTAAGGCCTAAAACTGCACCGTTTGTTCATTTTCACTAGGATTTGACGTCCCCTGGGGACTTTGGGGGCTAAATGGGAGGATGGGGCAAATGCTGAACTTAGTCATTTTTTATGCATCGTTCACTGTGCTTGCTTCACTTGTTTTATTAGTATTTATGAAATAGTCAAAAAGCATTCCCCTCCTCGGGATAAAGTTATAGTCTATCTCTCAGAAAAGATTGAACTTTGGAGATTAAATATTACTAGACGAGCCCGTGGAAATTCAATGGTGACTACTGTCTTCCCTCTCTTTTTAATAATTGCCATTTAAATGTTCTTTGGAATAACTAAAACGAATATCACTTAAGTTTACAACGATATCAGAATTCCATATATGACGTCTTATTCGATTTTGGAAGAATTCATTTTAAAATTAGTTAAATTCTTAACGTTTTGTTAGTATTAATTATTTTATCAGTGGCAAACGGATGATTTACTTAAAAAAAAATATATTTGATTTTTTATTTGATTTAAGAACCATCTCTTTTCAAATTGTGTTGAGTTAGATGATAAAAATTCAGAATAAATGCCACTGTCGAATGTATTGCAGAATGATGAACAGCTAGCTGTATGGGAAAATAGAAATATATTTTGCCCATTCTTTAGTAGGGGGAGGGGCGAGATTATTTGAGGAAGGGAGAACTGAGTTCCTTTGAAAGGGATCTTTGCCATGAGTAAAGCCCTAATCTTTACTAGTAAGGACATGTAACCTTTGCCACCAGTAAAGACATGTAATCTTTGTATAAGTAAAGACATGTAACCTTTGCCACCAGTAAGGACATGTAACCTTTGCCAACCAGTAAGGACACGTAACCTTTTTTTTACAAAAGGGGAAACGAATGTTGAATACCACAAACCATAAAATTATACTTACAACAACAAGTTTTTCCTAAAATAAAACAAAGTCATAAAATGTTCAGTTTTTAGTTTTACATTTCACCTGGAAAAAAAGTTGAAATCATTGGAAACTCGAGAACAAAAAATTTTTTTAAATAAAATTAAAACATTTCAAAAATTAAATTCTCATGGTAAATTTTGAATCCGAGTTTGGAATTACGAAAACAAATCCTGAAATGCAAAAAGAATTATGAGGTTGATGCATCACTGGTGACCGCTTGTGAACTTAGTATTCCCATGAAACTTCCTCCTGTGGGGAAAGTCGGTTCAAGGCAAACACTGCTAGCATTTTACAATTAATTAAAACAACAAATAAATTAAAAGTGGATCACCACATTATTAATTGAAATGGACATATCTGTCTTGTGCTGTTTGGATTGTGTTTCAATCTGAATCTCTAACATAACAGCCGCCATTGTTGTACATTGCAAAATTTGAATTTAATTAAATAATAACACTGAAGAGGAATTATTTCTCAAAATCTCTACTCGTATATAAAAGCCACTTTATGTGTGTGTGTGTGTGTGTGTGTGTGTGTGTGTGTGTGTGTCAGATTTCGTTCCCTATAGACTCTGAAACAACTGGACAGATTTTTTTTTAAATTACACACGAATATACTTTATGTGGGTGGGAGTGTTCTAAGATAGGTTTTACATCAGAATGTCTCCGGTAAGTATTTAAAAAAAATCTGATTAAAGAATGAACAGCCTGATTTTAATCAAGGTTAACACCCTTATACAACCTTACACCACAAGTGCATTCCTGAAATGTAAAAAACAATTAAGTTATCACACCTAAACTGTGTTGACCTATCAGATTTTGCCAAGTCACAAAAGCTAAGCAACGTTGATGGATGACTATTTAGAAATACCATCATTACTAGAATATAGGTGACTTTTACCCAACATTTGAATAAGCCAATTTATCCGCAAAAATCTTTACTTTCAATACCACCTTTGTGAAATTCCTCATTACGATGGAAAATATTGTTATAAAACTTATCAAGAACTTTGTTGCCAACGAAGCAATTAATCTTGGCAACATTGCAGTTATTGTTCTTAATGAATATGCTGACAGAACTTGTTCCTATCTTTACAAAGATAAGTTTTTCCCACCTCTTCGAAAATTTGATCGGTATGTCGACTGTTAAAAAACCCCAAAAAAACTCAGTCCTAACTCTGCATCTTTTTACAGACCGATCAGTTTCCTGTGCATCATAAGTTGTTTAAATATGTGATAAATTACCTCAATAAAATAATTTAATTAATGACAGGCAATACTGATTTTGTCCTGCAAGCTTATGTGATTACTGTAATATGAGATCAGCTAATCTATCGAGAGAGGCTTAGTTTCTCTACATGTATCAAAAGCCTTTGATAATCCAGCACAAAGGTTTATAGCATAAATTTGTTAGTTGTAGAATATTTGGCAATGTCTTCTCAACCATCAAGTTTTTTTTCTCTCTGATAAAATGTTGATAGAAGCTTAAAGATTATAATATTAATGCACGTGTTTTTATGTTATTTATAAGAAGAGCCAGATCGCTAGTTGTGGTTTGTTTGAATCCATACAATTATGCGTGTCTCCACAATCAGACATAAACAACAAAATGTCTCTTGTACTTTTAATAATAAGTAACGAGAATGATAAAAACAATGTTTATTCTCCAGTGACAATACTGACAGCAAAAGGCTGAAATATAATGTGTCTGCTCTTCTCTCCAGTTATCTGGTTGTCTTTCTTTTTATTGAGACAGATGACGTCAGGACATTCCTCCATGCCTTTTTTTTGTTTATTGTTTGAAATCCCCAAGATTTATGCATCTCCGATTTTGAACTTCTTTGACATTGTTGCAAGTGCACCTCGATTTAAGATCGTGGCCCTGGCCGACTTTTCTGACTGTCCTGGGTCCGGCTTCTATTAACGTCATCTTTGCAAGCCCAGATAGCTGATTGTCCTCTCCAGAATTACCTTTGCGATTTGCAACTCCACCCCCTCTGTAACACTGTCTTACAGATTTATTCTAAGCCTTACTCTTCTCCTAATCATCATTAGTGATCTTCCATATTATATTCGGAGACCATTTGTTGACATCTATGTGGATGGCACGACCGTATACGGCAGCACCTTGAAGAGCACTGGTATGCAAAACGACACAGGAGAACAAAACTGTCAAACATTAATTAGATGCAGCATTTATTACTATCCCCAAACTTTTCAAGAACTTTGCTGCAAATGATCATAACATTCCCGTCATTGTACTCCTTACCTTAGTCTATTATAAATCAAGAAAGTGCTAATAACCTCAGCAAAAGCAATCTACTAAGTTTTAAGCAATATGGATTTCGTCCTGCACGATCGACAGTTAATGTTGCAAGCTTAACGAATCTCCTGATTGAGGCTTATGTCAAAGAGCTTTGATAGGGTCTGGCACTAGATGTTGTTTTCCAAATTTGATAACTGCTGAATGTCTTAATTAAACATCAAAGCGCAACACTAAACACTTGAAATTTTAGATGTAGGTTCCTTGAACATGGATCAAACTTTTTAATTTGATTTGAGCTCAAAACAATAAATGTTAAGCGGTCAAAATTATTGTTCATTTCGTCTGCCATGGGATTAACAAAACTCTACCGTCTCGACACCAGCTTAAAAGTTTCTCGCCTCCATCACGGGGTCACACATCCCTCTCATCCAGCATAGACTTTTCTTCTCCTCAACCATGCACTGTCCTTTTTTTTCTTTTTCTTCTGAAGCAAGCCTGCGCACACTTGCTAATTCTGATATCTATAACTTCGTTAGCCATCTGATAGCATTTCCGCTAGACAGGTATCCTTCGGCTCCTGCTGATATTTTCAAACGTGCCCATACACGCTATGTTACAGAACTGCAAAAACCTAGTGTCATCATCTCCACTGACGGGGATATGCAAGCGACTGGGGATCATTTGAAAATTAATATGAAAGGAATCAGTTCAACCTGCTCAGGATGAGTGTCACTTTGGTACGGAGGGGGGGGGTACCATTTAAGTATACAAAAAAGCATTGAAACTTCTCAGAGGATCTGTATTATAGCTTAATATGAATCTGGAATTAATCAGTGTTAACTCGCCACAAACCTCGGGATTCCACTTTCTGTTTCAAGCCAAGTGATTATCTACCTTTATCAGTGAGGGAAATGATCAACATTATATTGTTTAGTCACATCAAGATCTTCTAACATCGGTTTTGATTATTAAGTAGCGAGACCTGTGGAAATTCCACAGTGGCATCTTTCATATGTAATATATTGCTGCTGGGCATTGTGTGGAGGTTCAGCATGAATGGAGACCCTTTTGTTAAGACCGTAAAAGTACTTATCTTAAGTGTCAGAATATCTGCTTATTACGGTTTATCGCCAATATTCTTATAGGAGTGTGTGACATAATTCCATTGAAAATATTCCAATATGGACGCCTAATGTGAAAAGAAGCTCCACAATATCATTATACCATATTTAGATAGAACAGATACTACCCTTGGATTCTAGCCAGAAGATTAAGAAGGTATGTTTTAGTTTCACGTACTGCACAAAAAAATATTTTTTATTATTTAATTTTTTTTTTTTTTTTTTTTTTACATTTCGTCTTCGGTGATTGGGAGATCCTATTTAATAAAAAGGAGGATAGAAGGTTATAACGTGCTACGAACATTAAATTAGTACATACAGGGTGGTCAAAAAGTCAGGTAACATTTTAAAGAAAAACGATATTAGCAATACACGTATATTTAAGTACCATACATTGAAATATAAAATGAAAAAAACATGAAATGTTAATTTTGTTAATTGTCGTCCATTTCTCTCTATCAATCGCTGGAAGCGATTAACCACTGATTGTGTAACACGTGTAATCATGTCAGCTGATATCCGCGCAATCTCCTCTTCAATAAATAACTTTAAAGACGCTATTGTATCAGGCTTCTTGCCATAAACGCTATCCTTTACATAGCCCCAAAGCCAGAAATCAGGAGGGGTAGTTTATATATTACACTCAAATATTTAAACAAATAATATTAAACGAATAGAGATTATAATGGATCATATTGTTTTTTCTACCTTTAACATGTTACCTGACTTTTTGACCACCCTGTAGATACGCGAATTTAATGTTGTAGTATGTTATCACGTTCTATCCTTTTTACTAAATAGGATCTCCCAATCAAATGATATATAATCTGGAAACCGTGACACGCGTACGTACGTTAAAGGTACTACGATATTAATATGTAGATAATGGCATGGTTGTCTATTTACTTTTTTAGGCCATGTACATTAGAAAGAGAAAAAAAGTGTTACAATTTATTTTTTCAGTCATTAAATGTGTTTGAAATACTCAAGTCTTTTCAAACCAAACAATATTTTAAAGTTTTGCAAAAAAGCTATTCTTGAACAAAATATCACAAAATGAAAATTTAAAAACTCTGAACTGGCTTACCATCGCAAGAAGTTGAATTGATCGACCCATCCGCACGCGTACTGTAATTGGCATTGCATTTAATACATTCGGGTTCATCTTCCTTGGGTTGATATGTTCCTAATGGGCAAAGTTCACAGCCATCTCCAGTTGTATTTGGTTGTTGACCCGGGGGACATTTGTCTGTATAAATAATAATTTAAAAAAAAAATGCCTTAAAATATCTCTTACAACTCTGACGAAATCCCGTACTTCAAAATAAATAGCAATCCGTCTAACCGATCCATATTTGATTTAAACTAGCCTAGTTTTTCAGTTTCTTTCGTTTATGCTATTGGCACGAATATGTGTAATAAAAAGAGGTACCGTCTACTTGATGATCGCTTCTGGTTTTGAAATCAAAAATAGACGAGCAATGTTTATTAAAAAAACACACACACAAAAAAAACTGTTAGCTCTTATATTTTGTAGAAATCGCTCCAGACAATGCATGAAACCATTTGATGTGTTGGAAATATTCTTAAGACGACTTTTTAGGGCAATTTACATAAGTGACTTTATGCAACTTAACCACTATTATTTGAAGAGAGGCTATGTATAAACACTAAAAAAAGAACCTTAGGCGAGTAGAGCTTAGAAAAAAAAAGAGAAAAAGAATTTACGAAAAGGACGAGAGGAAAAATAATTTACTGGAAAGAATGAAAACACTTCTCGTCACCTCTGTTACCTAATTCTTTTCAACAAGAAAGAACACTTTCCAGGACAAACGTTTTGGAAACAATCAAACTTCAAACGGACATAAGTATTATTCTTTATTGTATTTGTAATTTATAATTGAATTTAATTTGTTTTTGAATGCAATAGCTGGTTGGTTTTTAACTGCCTTCGTCTAAAAAATGAAAGGTTGTTCTGCTACAAAAGAGTATTCTTTTCTATAAACAAAAAAAAATGTGTTAGAAATAACTAATTAAAGAAAAGTTCTAACAGATTGTAGCAGAAATAAATGGGACTTTTTTCTTCCTCGAATCAATGCCTCTCCCCTGTGCTATTTGGCCACATACTGACCATTAGTTCGAAAATAATATTAGCATTCTTCAATTTATATTAGTTCGAAAAAATATTAGCATTCTTCAATTTATATTAGTTCGAAAATAATATTAGCATTCTTCAATTTATATTAGTTCGAAAAAATATTAGCATTCTTCAATTTATATTAGTTCGAAAAAATATTAGCATTCTTCAATTTATATTAGTTCGAAAAAATATTAGCATTCTTCAATTTATATTAGTTCGAAAAAATATTAGCATTCTTCAATTTATATTAGTTCGAAAAAATATTAGCATTCTTCAATTTATATTAGTTCGAAAATAATATTAGCATTCTCAATTTATATTAGTTCGAAAATAATATTAGCATTCTTCAATTTATATTAGTTCGAAAAAATATTAGCATTCTTCAATTTATATTAGTTCGAAAAAATATTAGCATTCTTCAATTTATATTAGTTCGAAAAAATATTAGCATTCTTCAATTTATATTAGTTCGAAAAAATATTAGCATTCTTCAATTTATATTAGTTCGAAAATAATATTAGCTTTCTCAATTTATATTAGTTCGAAAATAATATTAGCCTTCTCAATTTATATTAGTTCGAAAATAATATTAGCTTTCTCAATTTATATTAGTTCGAAAATAATATTAGCTTTCTCAATTTATATTAGTTCGAAAATAATATTAGCTTTCTCAATGTATATTAGTTCGAAAAAAATATTAGCTTTCTCAATTTATATTAGCCTTCTCAATGTATATTAGTTCGAAAATAATATTAGCCTTCTCAATTATATATTAGTTCGAAAATAATATTAGCATTCTTCAATTTATATTAGTTTGAAAATAATATTAGCATTTTTCAATTTATTTTAGTTCGAAAATGTCATTTTAGCATTCGTTAATTTATTTTGTTCGAAAATGCTATTAGCATTCTTCAATTTGTATTAGTTAGAAAATACCATTAAAATGCTTAATTTATATTAGTTCGAAAATGCCATTAGCCTTCTTCAATTTATTTTAGTTCGAAAATGTCATAGCATTCATTAATTTATTTTAGTCCGAAAATACTATTAGCATTCTTCAGTGTATATTACTTCGAAAATGCATTAGCATGTTTGAATTTATATTAGTTCGAAAATCCCATTGGATTATTTCATATTATATTGTACCCAATATATAGTCATGATTCCCAAAGTAAAAACAATATATAATTTGAGTGCCATCTGCTAGAATCGAAACCGAAACCAAAATTGATAATAGAGATCATTATAAAATCTGGCGATCATTAAAAAATGAAGAAAAGAAGAGAAAATGGGAAGATAGATGTTCAATACACGTGCTTAATCCGTGTCTTGTGTTCAATTCAGTAAGAATATTTAATATTTTCTTTTGGTTAGCATTATTTTATATCTGCTCGGGCAACGCCAGCAGACAGATCTTGCTAGTTTATATTATTATATAATGTACAATACACGTGCTTAATCCGTGTCTTGTGTTCATCGTGTTTATTTATAATTGAATTACTGAAATTGAAAAGTTGGTAAGTCACTTGGAAGAAACTTGTGAAATTACTTACGTATTTTACAATCGGATTCTGAAGTGGAATTGATTGTGAGTGTTGTCTTTGTACTTGGGCAAGGTTTACAAGGATCTTTATAACTCTCGTCGTTATTTTTGTAGGTTCCTTTTGGACATGACTCGCATGTTTTGTTGTTAGCTTCAAAACCAGATTCACAGTAAACTAAAAAAAAAAAAAAGAAAAAACAAGCAAAAGGAGAATAAATAAAAAAGGTAAATGTGTAGTTTAGCGGCGTAAATTATTTGACAGACAAAAAATTATAAAAACTATTTATTTTATATAAAACACATAATTAGACTCAAAGGCTGAAAAATAAAACCAGAAAAAATTTCATTTTTATTATTTTTTCATCATTTTTTATTAGACTAAATGTACGACATTCGAGGTCGCCGTATTGCTTTTAAAATTTGGCCTTTCTAAGGTTTAAGAGATTGGCCTTTTTAAAGCTAGATTTGACCTTTTTTTACGTTAAAAAAATCGGCCAAGAAGTGGTTCTGGGCCGACTTTTTGAACGTAAAAAAGGTCGAATAGTGGTAAAGAGCGTAAAAAGGCCAAATTTGGCTTTAAAAAGGCCAAATTTGGCTTTAAAAAGGCCAATTTGTCAAAACTTAGCAAGGCCAAATTTTAAAAGCAATATGGCGGCCTCGAATGTCGTACATTTATTCTAATAAAAATGATGAAAAAATAATTTTTTTTTCTGGTTTTATTTCAGCTTTAGGATCTAATAGTGTATTTTGTATAAAAATAAATAGTTTTTATATTTTTTTTTGTCTGTCAAATAATTTACGCCGCTAAACTACACATTTACCTAAAAACATTTCTATTCTAAAAAAAGATATATATGTACGAGTATTTTTAAGTAACAAGGGTGTGCGTATCTATACGTGTGCTTTTTCTTATAATCTATGCAATATTTGAATATTTGAGATGATGAGCTAATAGGATATATATAATGATATCCTATATAATCCACAATGATTTACAAAAGGAATTAAAATTTGGATTGTCGCGCATCTAATTTTGTTGGTTTGTGAATTTAAATTATGAACTTGATTAGCTTTTTAATAAATATAATAAAACTGCAAAATCACTTCTCTCTCGTAAATATTAACACACTTGTAGAAATTTATTTCATGTGCGCATGCGCAGAAAGAAGTATAAACGTCGGCCAGTTGAAAGAAACATTTCGCATTTCAAAATGTCTACAAATGTATGTATGCGTTATTCATCAACACAAACAAAGACTTTTACTCGTTAGAAACCATCCGTGGTGTATAATTACTTTTTCCTGTTAATTTCAGTGCTATGTGACCAGTAATTCAAGAGTTTACCTGTTCGATATTTACACACACACTCACATCAAGATAGTGAACAAAAAATGTATATATAAATTATTTTTTCTTTTATTTTTTTAAGATCTAACTCATTCAATAACAGATAATCATGATGTCAATCTATGTTCATTGGTACCCTGTGTCTTTTACTTATAAAAATTTTCTGCTTCCCCTTGATCTGTTAAGAAATTACACACTTAAATAAAAAGTGCTTATAGACAGATTCGGTAAAATTTTGTTTTTCATGTGGAGTTAATTTTATTTATGTAATAAGCATCACACTAACGGATTTACCTCCCCTGAACCGGCTGAATTCCCCACTCGGTTATAGTCAGCTAACTTACTTCCTAATTCCGGCGTGGCTGCTATCAAAAGCGGTTACAAGGCAAATCAGTTCCTTCGTTTTTTTTTCTCTCGTGTCTATATCTCCCCCAATGCAATCAATTTCTTTTATAACATTTTCCCGATCATTCTTTTTTTTTTTTTTTTTAATTTAATAATCATTGAAACGTTTTTTTTCCTCATTCTTATTTTAATTAAAAATTATTGAAATTAGTTTTATTTTTTAAAGATTATTGAATACACTTTTTGCGCTCTTTTTTTAAAAATTATTTTAAAAACATTTTAAGACTATTTTGGAAATATTATGTGTCAGATACGTTTTTTTTATAATGTTTGAAATTTTGTTTTTTGATTGCAATAATTTCCTTTATTTAGATTTCAATAATTTTATTTCCGTACTTTCATAAACATATATTAATTATATAAATTAAAAAAAAATTAAATAAATAAAAACCGTATTTTTATAATTTCATAAACATACTTCTTATAAAATTTCAATTAAAATAAAAACTTCAATTTTTTAATTTTGTTATCAAAAGTGCAAAAAAATACAAATTATGTTATTTTTATCGGTTTTAATTTTGTTAATTTTTATTGTATATTTTTCAATAATGTCCTTTTCTTATATTTTATTTCGATAAATTCCTTCAAAATAGAAATGCTGAAGAACAATAAAAGTGAAGGGACAGCTTTTCTTTGTCACCGCTTCCGGTAGCAGACACACTGGAAGTTAGGAAGTGCGCTACTGACTATAACCCAAAGGTCTAATACAAAACTTAAACCAGATCGAATTGACATTTCAGAAAATTTTGTACACAAAAACAAATATGGTTGATGTTCGATTTTGATGATCTTTTTCGGAGCATGATCAAAATAATGAAGATGTCACAATAAATGAGTGCGTGAATAATAAAGAATATGATTGGCTGACTAGCAAACTGAGTACACCGGGAACATTAAAAACATCAATAGCTTGACGAATCCTAATGAGGATGAAAGTCCTAGATATGACGTTAAACTATATCCGATAGTGAGCCACCCTTTAATTGCCACTGCTCCCAGGTCCGCTCTGACCCAGAATGGTAATACCTGTTAGGGTCCCAACTATGGGTTAAATAGAAACCGATTTGAAACAAAAAATATATATTCTATTAAAAATAAAAATTCTTCAAAATAACTGGATTCGGCATTAAATAACCTGAAAATGGTTGATATGCCGTAAAACAAAAACAACCAAAAACCTAATGAGGATGAAAGGCGGAAAATTCTATATTGCTTAACTGCCATATATATTTTCCGAACATATTATATGTACATATATTTATGTACGTGATCATGCCGTATACAGCACACCAGTTCCCATCAGATCACCGAAGTTAAGCAACGTTGAGCCTTGTTATTACTGCAATGGGTGACCAATTTGGGAAATCCAGGCGCTCTACGTAGGAGGATGTCGACTGCAAGAGTTGCAAAAAACCTAACGTCGTCATCTCTCTTACAGGAATATACATGCAACTGGGGACCGCTTGTGAATTTCATATTCCCATGAAACTTCTTCCTCTGGAGGAAGCCAGTTAAACCCGAATAGGGTTAATATCGACCGATAGATACTTATGTACATACATATACGATATGTACACACAAATATATTCATAAATATATATACATATTTTGTATTATATATATATATATATATATTGTATTTTGTGTACAGAAAATTGTTAGATAAGTCATTGGTACCGTCGGTTTCAAGCCCGATAATCAGGACCGTTTTAGATATCCATATCAAGCTCTCTTCAGCCAATGCTCCCCTGACCCTCTAACAACTTTCTTTACACAAAATACATTTCAGATTTTCCTTTTAATTGAGCACTCTGCTGGATTTCTTTTTCCAAAAAAGCTAATCATATATATATATATATATATATATATATATATATATATATATATATATATATATATATATGTGTGTGTGTGTGTGTGTGTGTGTGTTTTATGTTTTATTACCATTTTATCTGTTTGGTTACATATGTTTCGGATGTTGGACCATGTTTACGATCCAACTGCCTCGTCAGACCTTACAGAAAGATCTGACGAGGCTGTTGGATCGTAAACATTCTTCAAAATAACTGGAAAGGTCTGACGAGGCTGTTGGATCGTAAACATGGTCCAACATCCGAAACATATGTAACCAAACAGATAAAGCGGTAACAAAAATAATAAAACACATATTTGCTCTGCAATAGCATTGAGCACTCTCTTCAGGTTTTTACTAATTACCAGTTTTACCAAATATATATAGCCTCGTCAGATCTTTCTGTAAGGTCTGACGAGGCAGTTGGATCGTAAACATGGTCCAACATCCGAAACATATGTAACCAAACAGATAAAACGGTAATAAAACATAAAACACACACACACACACACACACACACACACACACACATATATATATATATATATATATATATATATATATATATATATATATATATATATATATAAAATAAAAACGATGATTGACGTTATGCGACCGAAAAGAAAAATCTAAAATAAATATATGGTAATCAACATTTCGTCCACATTTCAGGATCTGGTTGAAAAAATGCTATGGAAACATGTTACAGACCACATGCGAGTGGATAGGCAAAAAAAAAAAAACTTTAGGTTCCTACCTACTCTGGAAAAAAAATCTATAAATGTGTGTATGGGGAGGTTGGATTATTCTATGCATATATACATCCTAATGTAACATATACATATATACATGCATATTTACTGAACAGTTTTTGTTTCGTTTTGTTCACTTATTTGTTAGTTAATACCTTATTAATTTTGTTAGAATTATTTAAGGAGAAACGGTTAAGGTATAGAATGTTCAGGATCTACATTTATGTTTTGTTCTCTCTATGTTTTTTTTTTTTTTTTTTTTGTAACAGGTTTGATACTTTGACAATACCATGTACATCAGTTAGTTTAACATAAAAAGCAACTTTATATATATATATATATATATATATATATATATATATATATATAATTCAAACACTACCGTGTTTGAATATATGGTTAAGCGGCAGTTTTAGTCATTTAGAACTGCTTTAAAGCTTCACCGCTCACTCATTTTTCGACCAAATTTCAAACTATGATTACATCACCTTCTCAGCTATATTGTGAAAAAAAAAATTGTCAATTTTCGTTCAGTAAAACAAAAGTTATGACGAATTTACTGGTGTCCAAAATCGTAAAAAAACGTAAGGAGGTGAGCGACGTTTTTTCTGAGTGGTTTCCATAGCAACCACGTCGCATCCGCAACTAGTGTTGCTACTAATTTACCGCTCTCGCAAAAAGAGAAGTAAGTAGTGAAACAGACAGAATGAAAACAGACGAGTGCCGTACATTGTTATTACATATGTGTATGTTGTGTTCATGAGAGCAAAAAAAATAAGACTGAAATTAAATAAAGAACAAGTGAATTTATTGGAAGCCGAGAAAAATCATGGATTACAATAGAAAAATGCGAGCATGAAAAGTAATATGGTTAAGCTTAAACATGGAAAAGAAAAGAACAAGATATTCTAGTAAACTTAAAATATTGCAGCATTAAGAATTGATTATGTAATGTTAAATTGAATATTGTAAAAGAAATGCTGCAATATTTTAAGTTATAAATTTATTATATTTTTTACTAGAATATATTGTACTTTACTTTTCCATGTTTAAACTTAACCATATTACTTTTCATGCTCGCATTTTTTATTTTAATAAAATACATGTTGATCGCAAGAAAAGCGGGAAATTTGAAGGTCAGCTTATCATGAATAAAATGCGTGATTGCTGCTTTTTGATTGTTTTTTTTTTTTTTTTTTTTTTTTATCGAGCTTTGATTTCTAGGTTATGACGTTGCAGTGTCGTGCACGGACGACATTTTGAGTATCTATGAGTATAATATAACATTTGTCTTTGAAAAACTTTGTAAAAATAAATCGTTGTTTGACAAATTTCCCCGCTTTATATATATATATATATATATATATATATATATATATATATATATATATATATATATATATATATATAAGAAAACAATATTTATAAAAAGAAAAGGAAAAAGAATGTAAGAAAAAAGATGTTTTCTTACAGTAGCAATCGGATAGCTTTTTTGATCCTCTTCCGTCTGTCCGATAATTTCTACTTGGGCATGGCTTGCAAGACTTTTGGTTGATCTCATCTTGGTACTCGCCCACTTGACATGCGGTACAATTGTTGCTGGTTTCGTGTAGGTAAGTACCGACTGGGCAGGCAGCTACAAATAAAGGAATGGAATCAGACATAGAATTCTTTATATATAAGATGTTAATAGGTTGGTGGGTGGCGGATGGAAAAGAATGAAGAAAAAGCGTGTACTAAATAAAGATAGGTGAAGCGGTGTTTCTTTCAAAGCATTAAACCATTCTCAACTACAATTTCTACGTATGAGGTGTTTACACATGGCCTCTTTTTTTTTTTATAATTGTTTGTTTTCGTCGTTGCCGTTTCGTTTAGTAGTTGCTATATTATATATTATGCAAAGATCAAATCTTTTGAACTTTGACTCCTTGGCAGCCAAATTTTCGGCAAAACCGATTAAAAAGCTTGCCCTATGTCTGAATACACTTTATGTAAAATTTCAAATGTTTAGAGCAAAAATTGGCTGAGTAATTTGGCAGAGACGGCAGAGATCAATATTTTTTAACTATGATGACCCGAATTTTGACCTCTTAACATTTATTGTTTTGAGCTCAAATCAAATTAAAAAGTTTGATCCATGTTCAAGAAACCTACATCTAAAATTTCAAGTGTTTAGACCCAAAATTCGCGAAGGAGTTTGGTAGAGTTTTCAAAGGCCAAATCGTTGAACTTTGACCCCTTGACAGCCAAATTTCTGGCCGAAAACCAGTCTTCTTTCCACGAAGAAAGAACACACAAGGAGACGGTCGCTGAGCGTTCTCCATAAATAGTTTAATTTGAAGAGAATAGACTTAAGAGAAAGAGACTAATGTTATCTTAGATATTTATTTACTTCTTAACGTTACTTTCTAATTTAGTGTAATGAGTGACGCAAACAGACGAAAAAATATAGAAGTTACATTTTGCCTTTTGGTTTTCAAAGTTTTCTACATTATTGGACTTGTCTCGCTCGCATGGTTTCCACAGAGACTGATTTGAAAACCTTAGTTTTTCTCTCAGCTCGAAAAACGTGACGTCATTCGTCAAAATTCGATTCTTGTTTTGTTTACTGTTTGCCGTGTTGCTCCCCATCTCAATTTTACGTCGCCCATCTTTCACTCAACCATGGGAAAGATTCTTTTTTTACAGATCAGGGTTATCAGGCACTCAGTTTAATCCTTGTCAAAAGTCATACATAATGAGACCTCCTTGCAAAAAAAAACAAAACAAAACAAAAAACTGACTCAACTATCGTTGTCACAGTGATAGTCATGCGTTGCCCAGACATGTGAAGCAGTGTTACTTTCAAAGCATTGTAACATTTTCAATAAAAAAAGAAAGTCTTTATGCATGCGTGCGTCCTTTATATGCGTGAGGTCCTTATGCATAGTCTCTTTTTTTATATTCGCTTCTTTTCGCCGTCGTCGTTTCGTTTAGTGGTTGTTATATTAATAAGCTTCTTTTCATGAAGAAAGATAACACAAGGAGACTGTCGCTGAGAGTTCTTCATAAATGCTTTATTTTGAGAGAGAGAGAGAGAGAGAGAGAGAGAGAGAGAGAGAGAGAGAGAGAGAAACTAATGCTAATTTAGCTAATTATTTACTTCTTAATGTTACTTTCTAACTTGCTGGAATGAGTGATGCAGACAGATAGAAAAATCAGAGTAATATATTGCCTTTTGATTTTCAAAGTTTTCTGCATTACTGGTAGTATCTCGTTTGCACGGCTTCCACAGCTTTACGTTGCCCATCTTTCACCCAACCATGGGAACGATTTTATTTTACAGATATTGGTTATCATCATGCACTCAGTATAACCCTTGTCAAAATTCCCGTTAAAAGCTTTATTCCTGTCTTTTTATTGGTCCAATGCTCATAAATTCTTAGGATTTTACTATATCAAATTGACGCACCGGTTAAGTGACGTTGAACCTGGCCAGTATCAGATGAGTGACCTTTGGGGATACCAACTGCTGTTTGTAGGAGGATAAATGAAATTTCTTTGCAATATATATATATATATACATATATATATATATATATATATATATATATATATATATATATATATATATATATATATATATATATATAAAATAAATAAAAACTACCATTGTCAAAATCATCCTCCTGCCCTGACCAGGGTAGACATACAAGTGGTAACTACTTGTTAATTTGATATTTCCTAGAATCTTCCTCCTTCACAGGAAGCCAGCTCAACCTGCTTAGTGTGATATTTACACTAGGCAGTGAGGCAGACAGGTTTTTATGATCAAATCGTTTTTTTTTTTACATTATATTATTTTATATCATATTATATTATAATAGCAGAGTGTGTATGTGTGTGTGTGTGTGGGGGGGCTCTCTGCTTTTCCTGGGTGTAAAGTACGCTTAAATATGATATTTTAATTTGCTCAGATTTCGTATATTATTTCGTATATGTCATAGAGTTGTGATTTCAAAAATTAAAACAAAAACGTATTTAGCTGCCATCAACCAGAATCAAAATCGAAACTGTAACAGTCAAAGCTGGTGACGTTACCACTGTACCAACGTGACACGCATTTAAACCTGTAAAATGTTTTTGATGGGGGTATGAGACGAATGGATTCACCAATCATTTTTATAACCAACGGTTGTGCTAAACAATCAATGATAACGTCGCAAAATTATTATAAAAATTGTCGAATTTTGGATTCAATCAGTTCGCCGTTTGCTACGTCACGGACCGCATTTAATGCTTCGCCGCCATCTTGGTTACTTATCTGAACTACGCCGCCATCTTGGTTACTGATCTGAACTACGCCGCCATCTTTGTTCAACATAATATCTCAGAACTTAAGAGGTTAACTACGCCACAGACCGCATTTGATTCTTGGTCGCCATCTTGGTTACTGATCTGAACTACGCCACCATCTTTGTTCAACACAAAGTCTCAAAACTTAACAAAACCGATTAAAAATTAAAAATAAACTAAGATGAATGAAGTTTAATGATTTTTTCAATGTTGACACATTTTTGACCCCTTAAAAACAATTTTTAGTTTAGCCTTTTAAAATACTAAAAAAAGGCTGAATTGCTTTTAAAAAGGCTAAATTCGTCAAATTTGGTCTAAAAACATCGTCTTTCTAAAGTGGGTGATATTTATTAGAACGCTGCATTAGAAATTGAGCACCCCTACAAATATTTAAATATTCACTTGATTTTGCATTTTTTTTATAATCATGTAGACTCGTGTCCATTCGATAATAATCCACTAAAACAAAATTGAAAAAAAAAGAGATGAAAATAAAAAACAGAGAGGGGGGCAAGATTCTTCAGGTCCGCCGAATGTCCTTGATGATGCATTATCTTCACTAATCTGATGGATGTTTTAGGATTTTTTTAAAATAATTTTTTTATAATTTGTATGATTTGGATTACTCAGATTACTGTACTCATATTGGTGGTCTTTCTCACACCTTTTCGGTTGATGTAACATGGACTGGTGGTGCAACGGATAAGGTATTGAATAGCAGTTCTATGTAACAGTATTCTAGAAATTAAAGCTTAAATCCTCACTACAAGCGATAATAACTTGGAATAAAATTTTTTAAATTCTATCCAGTATTGGCTGATGGAATGAGGACAATATACCTCCGTGAATTGAATAGTATTTAGTTCAAGATTCATTATAGATTTCAAAGTTCGGCTTGTAAACATTCCTGCGGTCGAAAGGATGCACCTGAAGATAGTCGGAGGTTACATCGATCGAAACATAAGAATAACATTCAAAATGAGAATGGCAGCTCAAATAATATTTTATTTTTTATTTATTTTTTTAAAATTTTTTATTTTATTTATTTTTTCTTGATCCTTTGAGATGAGTGTTGATGATTTGCGTATTTATTTTTTTGCAAACTGTTATCCTCATCTTTATAAATGGATACTAGTTCAGGTAATATTAATCCGATGGCATCTGGGTTCATGCAGGTGACTGGGGACCGCGTGTGAATTTAATATACCCTTGACAATTCCCCCTTCAGAGGAAGCCTACAACAAACAAATATCTAGGTTTATTCCAAATAAGATATTACTTGTGGCAACACTTCAAAGGCCGGAAATGGCCGAGATCTCTCTGATTCTATCTTGTGGTACAACTGTTGGTTGATTTAAATATGTCTTAAACCAAGTTTCTCTCTTCCCATCATCAATGCTCTGACCCACATCTGACCCACTTCTGACCCACATCTGGCCCCGATTGAAATGAATGGCTCTCGCCTTCAGGATGCCCCATGTTTAGACAAGCTTCTTGGTGAGCTTCACTCCTGATCTGAAATGGAGCACATGCATCAAATTCGTTGCCAATGTTACTGGAAAAATGATTGGGTCATTACTATGCTACTGCCCGAATGACTACCATATGCACATTAACCCTTATCCTTGAGTGGTATCCAGGCCTTGATATGTGGTGACCCGTTTTTAAAAAAAAGAAGCCAATTCAACCCGCCTAGGGTGAACGCTGTACAACAGACAAACATCTGGATTCATTCAAAAATGGGGAATTACTTGTGGCAGAGTTAGTCTAGGTAAAGAGACCAAAATAAAAGGACGACAAAGGAAAATATGAAAGAGAAATGTTTTAGTAAAGATGGCCATTCGAAAGTGTTTTTGTGTATCGCCGTGCTTTCGTGACTTACTAATATTGCATTGACTTTCACTTGTGGATCCAATGCTGGGAGTGATTGTGTTATTGCTGCATTTCACACACGTGTTTGCGGTGTTAGCCTCACGATAATAGCCAATCTGACATGCGGTGCAGTTTGTGGTGAATTCGTAACCAGCTTCACACGTCTCTGAAATTGGAAAATAACAAAAAAATGAATTTATCTCTTATATTATAAAACTCAAATCGACTTGCTTGGGCGTTGAAACCATCCATTCGGTTTACAGCTTCCAGTTTTAAAAATTCTGTGCATGCATAAGTAAATAAAAACACAGCCATGAAAACTTTTTTTTAATCGACATTTTTTTCCTTTCAAAATATTCAAATAAGAACAAAATTGTAAATCCTTTTTGCTTTTGTTTTTACATCGGCATTTCAGGAATTTTATTTGTATTTTTCATTGCAAGTTGGAATCGTTTTCAAACAAAAACAAAACAAATATGTTTTCGATTCAAAATCTTTTATATATTCTGTAATTGACAATTTAAAGACGTTAAAGACTCAGATCAGCTTGCCCAGTCGTTGAAACCTTGTTAATAAAAAGGAACTACTTAACTATCAACACATAATAACATCTAACTTTTTTTTATAAATGGAACATAACAAAAAACTGGACAATAAGTAACTGTTACCAAAGGCAATAAAAGTTATGTTTCATAGTTAACTGGTTGGTTAAGAAAAAAAAAGAAAAGAGAATATTAAAACCATTTAACTAGTAAAATTTATTCCTCATGTAACCAACCAAACGCAATATTTTTATTTTTTGTGTTTGCTTTAGATTTTTACGATCTACACTATTTTAAATTATTTTATTGCTTTAGATTCCGTAATAATATATATATAAACTCAGATGAAAATAAAGATTATTCATTTTAACAAATACATTGAATTTGAATGCCTACTTGGAGAGAACTTGAATACCTACTAGACATTATCCTCGAATGTCTAAGGTCTCTCTGTACAGGGGTTTGTCATTGCAATCTGGCATGAGAACACTTTTCTTTACAAGCAAACCCTGACTAAATATTCAAAATAACATTGTATTCGCAGCCTAAATAAGATCTCCTCGCTATGGCTAACCCACAGTGAATTATACGAGGAAGGGTCCACCTTCTGCAAGTGATGTTACCACACTATGGCTGACTGGGATAGCTTCTGTAGGTTTATATCAGATCTACCACTGCATTCCATGTTTAAAAAGGATGTGTCCTCTATAGTATCAGACCTGATGGAGTGGTTAATTGTAGGTATAGACCGTTTCATACCCTCGAAAAAGTTCCAGCAAAACCTAATAACAAGCTGTGGTTCTCTCCAGAATGTGCTGCTGCCATTGTGCACAGAATTCACCTTTTTCCATAGCTACCAACGTAATAGATGCATTGAAACTAAAGCTGCTTTCAGGACTGCATGCAACCACCGTAAAAGAGTAATAAAAAATGCAAGAGAGTTGTATGCTCAGTTCGTTAAGTCCAAAGTAGCTTAGCAGCGGCTTGGTTCTCACCAGTTTTGGCAAATAGCAAACAGAATCCTGAACAGAAGCGTGGGCTCTATCCCAACTATCATCAACGGACCTGAAGTAATCTCATCAGCATCAGACAAAATCAAACTATTTGCCAAGAACTTTGCAGCCAATTCTACCCTTTGCGACCAAGGTCGGTAGTACTTGGTGAACAGTAGTCTGAGATGTCGGAAATTTTTCTGTCTCTATGTCTGTCCTTGTGGCCATGTCACTAGTAAGGGTGCTGGAGGTAAACGTTTGTCTGGGCTGACGTTATCCGCCTGATACTTAGGGACCTGAACCTTGGATTAACCACTAAGGAGGCTGTCCTATCAGCAGGCGTAAAGTACTGGGACTGCTGTATTGCCATTTGGTGAGTGGATCTGAACCATGCAGTAGTCTCTGGTGGGACCTCTCGATGCCATACTAGTGGGTACTTGTTACAGCTTTACCTTTTCGTGTGCTACAAAAAAAAAAAAAAAAAAATTTCCTGTCTTTTTCTCTCTTACTTTCCCTCTCTGTACTGCTCTAACCAAGTATGCGGACCTGTTCCACAAATCCCAAAACCTCAACATGAAATATCTACAGAAAAAAAACTCAAATAAACCTAGAACCCCATCTTCCAGCGTAGACCCCTACTACCAGGTCTCCTCCTCCAACATCAGGGGTCTACGTTCCAACCTTCCAGAGGTTGAAACCCAATTACAGGAGACGAAACCGGACTTATTATTTCTAAGCAAAACTGGAATAGGGCCGACCACTTCCCTAGATGAGTTCATAATTAACGGATACTCTAATTTAACAGCTAAATCTGACCCCCAACATCGCCATGGGCATGGAATATGTGCCTACATTGAAGATGGCTTCCCGTGTGGCAGGGATATCTCTAGAGAAGAGCCTAATTTACCCTATATGTGCTTCCGAGTTGTACTTGCTAACACCACTGCATTTATATTTGCCCTCTATCGGCCCCACAACAGCAGAGGTACTATCTTTAAGAGCATATCTGAGAAAATAGACCACATCCTGTCTGCACATCTCTTGGCTAACATCCACATCTGTGGTGACTTCAACGTCCATAACGTGGAATGGCTAACCCACTCAAATATGACAGATGATAAGTGGAGGTTTTGTCATGATTTTGCCATTGCTTATGACCTCACTCAGATTGTTTGCGAACCCACCCATGTGCCCGATACACCCAGTCAATATGCAAGCCTCCTAGACCTTTTTCTCTCAACTTCCCCTGAGCAATGTTCATGTTCCGTTCATTCTCCTCTAGGATCCTCCAACCACTCAGTTGTATCAGTTAAGATAAAAACGAAATGTAATAAGTCCCCTGACGTACCCTTCGACCGTATTGTATACCGATACTCTATGGCTGACTGGGATAGCTTCCGTACATTTATATCTGATTTACCTCTGCACTCCATGTTTAAAAAGGAAGTGTCCTCTATAGTATCAGATCTGACCGAATGGTTAATTTTAGGCATAGACCAATTCATACCATCCAAAAAATTCCAACAAAAACCTAACAGCCAGCCATGGTTCTTCCCAGAATGTGCTGCTGCTATCACGCACAGAAATCACTTTTTCCATAGCTACCAACGTAATAGATGCACTGAAACTAAAGCTGCTTTCAGGACTTCATGCAACCACTGTAAAAGAGTAATGAAAAAATGCAAGAGAGCTATATATCCAGTCTGTTAAATCCAAGGTAGCTGATCAGCGGCTTTGTCCCCACCAATTTTGGCAAATAACAAATAGGATCCTGAACAGAAGTGTGCGTTCTATCCCAACCATTATCAATGGACCAGAGGTCATCTCTTCAGCATCAGACAAGGCCAAACTATTTACAAAGAACTTTGCAGCTAATTCTCCCCTATGCGACGAAGGCCATCAACTCTCCATATTTTCTCCTATAACACAGAACACGCAAGGTAACATACAAATATCCATGCATGAGGTCGCCAAGCTAATCAAGAACCTTGATTCCAGTAAAGCAACTGGCCTTGACGGCATCCCAATTATAGTGTTAAAAAATCTTCAACCAGAACTTGCTCCCATACTTACGAAACTGTTTAAGCGCTGCCTTAAGGAGAAGTGCTTTCTGACTCCCTGGAAGACCTCATCAGTTTGCCCTGTATTTAAGAATTCAGGTGATAAGTCATCTCCCTCTTAGTACAGACCAATAAGTCTCCTTTGTGTTATGAGTAAGTTGCTGGAATCCATATTAAATAGAGAAATAGTCAATCACCTCAGCAGAAACAACCTTCTTAGTGACACACAATATGGTTTCCGCTCTGCAAGATCTACCGCAGATGTGCTGACGGTTATATCTCACAGGATTAGTGAATCTCTTGACAAAGACTTCTTTCTAGGGCAATTGCTCTTGACATATCAAAGGCTTTTGATAGAGTATGGCATAGAGATTTACTTTACAAGATCTCCAGCTACAGTATAGCTGGAAATGTTTTCTCAATCATTAAATCATTTCTCTCCGATATGCTCATAAGAGTAGCGGTCGATGGACAAATATTAATGCTGGAGTCCCTCAGGGGTCAATCCTGGTCCCAACTCTCTTCCTGATCTACATCAATGATCTCCTTAAACACATACTTAAATCATTCGTTGACATCTATGCTGATGACACGACCATCTACGGCAACACATCAAAGGCTGTAAATGACAAAGTTCTCTCTGATTCTCTCTCCTCTGATCTCGAGCACGTGGTTCAGTGGGGGAAGATGTGTCTGGTTACCTTTAATGTGTCTAAAACCAAACTCCTATATTTACATCATCAACGCTCTGATCCCCATCTGGCATCAATTGGGATGGATAGTTCTCGTCTGGGAGAGGCCCTGTGTTTTGACAAGCTTCTGGGTTTGACCTTTACTCCTAATCTGAAATGGAACACGTACATCAAGTCTGTTGCCAAGGTCACTGAAAAGATGGTGGGATCCTTCTACCGGTCCAGTAGATA
>NC_136499.1:112504625-112627125 GCF_053919585.1 Euprymna scolopes | reverse complement strand
ATGATCTTTTTTTGCCCTGTTTCTTTCAAATGGTCCCTTTTATGTAATGTTTCGCTGACTTCTTTCTTTTGTGAAAAAGTTGCTGCACGTCAAAATTACGAGTTTCTTTCTTACTCTATTACAACAATGATCAGATATTATCATAATGATATTTGAAAACGAGGCTATATCAAAGGGGAGGTCACTTTCATATTCTTGTCCAAGGTTGCCAAATTGGCCTTTGTAAAGCCAAATTTTGCGGTTTGGCTATTATTGAAGCAGATTAGGCTTCAAAAATTATATTTGGCCTTTCTCAAAGCGTAATGTACGGACAATTTAACAAAGGAACAAGCCAAACATTATCATTATAATATATAGATTTTAGTTTCGTTTAGAATGAGAAAAAAAAAATTTTTTTCAATAGCATGTTTAAAAGAATATAAAAAATAAAATACATCAGAATACATTTCGATTTCTTAAGTGTTGAGACATTATGTTGAACAAAGATGCGGCAGTAAATCAAATCGACAAAGAATCAATGCAGTCACGATCTCGAGTGTTGAGTAATTCTTAACAACAAAGATGGCGGTGAAGAATCAATATAGTCACAATTACGTCATTTCAAGACAGATGTTGACAGCAAACTGACTTGAATCCAAACTTCAATATCAAAGGGGAGGTCACTTTCATATTCTTGTCCAAGGTTGCCAAATTTTGCGGTTTGGCTATTATTGAAGCAGTTTGGGCTTCAAAAATTATATTTGGCCTTTCTCAAAGCGTAACGTACAGACAAATTAATAAAAGAACATTATCATTTTAATATATAGATTTAAAAAAATAAAATACATCAGAATGCATTTCGATTTCTTCGTAAACAACTCATTGGCAACTATACCCATTCAAAACACAATTTTATTATAGAGATCGTTTATAAATTGTTAAGTGTTGAGACATTATGTTGGACAAAGATGGCGGTAGTAAATCAAATCGACAAAGAATCAATGCAGTCACGATCTCGAGTGTTGAGTAATTCTTAACAACAAAGATGGCGGCGAAGAATCAATATAGTCACAATTACGTCATTTCAAGACAGAGGTTGACAGCAGACTAACTTGAATCCAAAATTCAATATTTTTATAATGAGGTTGGAGGCTTCTCATTGGTTGATTGTCCTAACCGTAGTTATAAATAAGATCGTCGAAATCATTGGGCTCATACCTTCATTATTAATCCAAAACATTTTAACATAAATATCCCAATAAAATTGTCTCGCAAAACATGTAATACAGACATCCTTTCATATTATTTTGAGTGTCATTTTCACACCGTTTCGTTTGATGTAACTTCTGGCCTTCTTTAGTTGTATCTTGTCGAACTCGGGAATGTTTCTGCCAAACTCGGGAATCTGGACGAAATTTCAAATGGAACGTTTTACTCACTTCACCAGGGTAGCATGTTCTTGTTCTGTCAGGCATCACTGGATAGAGGTCCTAAATAATTCGCAATTGTATTTTTCGAAGGTTCGATTCTCAGTGTGGGCGACCGAAAGATATAATTGCAAATTATTTAGGACGCGGACGTATTTTGTATGACTAAGATAAATTTTGTGTAGTTTTTTCTTTTTTTCAAAATAAAATTTTATTTCCAGAAATAATTCAGTGAATTGCACAAAAAAATAAAAATAAAATAAAAAGATATTGTGAAAGCACAGTGGATATAAAGGGACGGTTAATGTCCATTTATATGCTTAGTATTAAGTGTTGAGACATTATGTTGAACAAAGATGGCGGTAGTAAATTAAATCGGCGAAGAATCAATGCAGTCATGATCTAGTGTGTTGAGTAATTCTTAACAACAAAGATGGCGGCGAAGAATCGATACAGTCACGATTCAGTAGTTTCAAGACGGAGGTTGACAGTGAACTGAATTGAATAAAAAATTCGATATTTTTATAATAAAGTTTGAAGCTTTTCATTAGTTGATTGTCCTAACCATAGTTATAAATAAGATCGTCAAAATCATTCATTACTTCATTACTAATCAAAAATATTTTAACATAAATATTCCAATAAAATTATGTCTAAAATTAACATATTTGTTCATGACAACACGTTTTATAATAGAGGGAAAAATTAAAAAAGAAAGCAACGGCAGAAACGTACGGACTAATTAACAAAGGAACAAGCCAAACATGCGGGATGCCCCTCCATGAATGAAAAATTTACTTTTACCATGATTAATGTTTGTGCAAAATTTAAAAAAAAATCAAAGGCATAGTTAGTGAGAAAAGTGCGAATAAATAAATGAACGATTTTGGGGGCAATTTTACCCCTATAGTAGGCTCTCGTTTATAAATATCTAGAATCATAAAAGTCCAACAAAAAAAAAATAATTTAAACAAGATATTTATACACACTTACTTTTACAGTCACTGATATTCATATGACCAGTGCCCAAGGTGGTTGTGTTAGCTGGACATAAAACACATCTGGTTTGAGCCACATTTTCTTGGTATGTTCCGACTGGACACGAGTCACATTGCTGCGTACTGGCATTCAGAAACGTCCCAGCTGTGCATTCAACTGAAAAATAAAACGTATGTAATATTCTCATTTCTATAATAATACTAGAAGATGTATCCGGCGTTGCCTGGGATTAAACATAATGTTAAATTCCTTTTAAAAAATGAAGTAAGGAAAAAAACCCGGAAAGAAACTGAGACAGGTGCATGCGAGTATTATGTTTTTTTCTAAAACAGTTCACTTCTTGTAAGTAAAAAAGAAAAATACTCGAGGTGAGATCGAAACCAAAACCTAAAGACAGTAAGTCAAGAACGATAACCATTAGACCAGCTTGACAAGATCTTTAAAAAGTATTTTCAAAGCTCGTGAAACAGTTGACAAACAGACAAAAATTCGATATCAATTTTTCAATTTTGACCTCTTAGCCACCCTTTCTTCCGGATGGAAACAGATTATAAAGTTTTCCCCTCATCTGTATACCCTAGATATCAACTTTCAAGTTTTTAGATCAAATATTCGTTGAGTTTATAGGTTGAGAAGTGTGCTCACTAACACATATATTATCACTTTTATAGATATACAGAACATTGAGCCTTTCTCCTCCATCTATCTATGTTTTTCTCGCCTCTTTGTCATTTACACATTTTTTTTTTCTATTTTAGTATTAATCGATGGCGACCGGGACCTGTTGACATTCCACAGGAGACTCTTTCATATGTAATATATTGATGTTGACATTCCACACGAGACTCTTTCATATGTAATATATTGATGTTGACATTCCACAGGAGACTCTTCCATATGTAATATATTGATGTTGACATTCCACAGGAGACTCTTTCATATGTAATATATTGATGTTGACATTCCACAGGAGACTCTTTCATATGTAATATATTGATGTTGACATTCCACAGGAGACTCTTTCATATGTAATATATTGATGTTGACATTCCACAGGAGACTCTTTCATATGTAATACATTGATGTTGACATTCCACAGGAGACTCTTTCATATGTAATATATTGATGTTGACATTCCACAGGAGACTCTTTCATATGTAATACATTGATGTTGACATTCCACAGGAGACTCTTTCATATGTAATATATTGATGTTGACATTCCACAGGAGACTCTTTCATATGTAATATATTGATGTTGACATTCCACAGGAGACTCTTTCATATGTAATATATTGATGTTGACATTCCACAGGAGACTCTTTCATATGTAATACATTGATGTTGACATTCCACAGGAGACTCTTTCATATGTAATATATTGATGTTGACATTCCACAGGAGACTCTTTCATATGTAATACATTGATGTTGACATTCCACAGGAGACTCTTTCATATGTAATATATTGATGTTGACATTCCACAGGAGACTCTTTCATATGTAATATATTGATGTTGACATTCCACAGGAGACTCTTTCATATGTAATATATTGATGTTGACATTCCACACGAGACTCTTTCATATGTAATATATTAATGTTGACATTCCACAGGAGACTCTTTCATATGTAATATATTGATGTTGACATTCCACAGGAGACTCTTTCATATGTAATATATTGATGTTGACATTCCACAGGAGACTCTTTCATATGTAATACATTGATGTTGACATTCCACAGGAGACTCTTTCATATGTAATATATTGATGTTGACATTCCACAGGAGACTCTTTCATATGTAATATATTGATGTTGACATTCCTCAGGAGACTCTTTCATATGTAATATATTGATGTTGACATTCCACAGGAGACTCTTTCATATGTAATATATTAATGTTGACATTCCACAGGAGACTCTTTCATATGTAATATATTGATGTTGACATTCCACACGAGACTCTTTCATATGTAATATATTGATGTTGACATTCCACACGAGACTCTTTCATATGTAATATATTGATGTTGACATTCTACAGGAGACTCTTTCATATGTAATATATTGATGTTGACATTCCACAGGAGACTCTTTCATATGTAATATATTGATGTTGACATTCCACAGGAGACTCTTTCATATGTAATATATTGATGTTGACATTCCACAGGAGACTCTTTCATATGTAATATATTGATGTTGACATTCCACAGGAGACTCTTTCATATGTAATATGTTGATGTTGACATTCCACAGGAGACTCTTTCATATGTAATACATTCATGTTGACATTCCACAGGAGACTATTTCATATGTAATATATTAATGTTGACATTCCACAGGAGACTCTTTCATATGTAATATATTGATGTTGACATTCCACAGGAGACTCTTTCATATGTAATATATTGATGTTGACATTCTACAGGAGACTCTTTCATATGTAATATATTGATGTTGACATTCCACAGGAGACTCTTTCATATGTAATATATTGATGTTGACATTCCACAGGAGACTCTTTCATATGTAATATATTGATGTTGACATTCCACACGAGACTCTTTCATATGTAATATATTGATGTTGACATTCCACACGAGACTCTTTCATATGTAATATATTGATGTTGACATTCCACAGGAGACTCTTTCATATGTAATATATTGATGTTGACATTCCACACGAGACTCTTTCATATGTAATATATTGATGTTGACATTCTACAGGAGACTCTTTCATATGTAATATATTGATGTTGACATTCCACAGGAGACTCTTTCATATGTAATATATTGATGTTGACATTCCACAGGAGACTCTTTCATATGTAATATATTGATGTTGACATTCCACAGGAGACTCTTTCATATGTAATATATTGATGTTGACATTCCACAGGAGACTCTTTCATATGTAATATATTGATGTTGACATTCCACAGGAGACTCTTTCATATGTAATATATTGATGTTGACATTCTACAGGAGACTCTTTCATATGTAATATATTGATGTTGACATTCCACAGGAGACTCTTTCATATGTAATATATTGATGTTGACATTCCACAGGAGACTCTTTCATATGTAATATGTTGATGTTGACATTCCACAGGAGACTCTTTCATATGTAATATGTTGATGTTGACATTCCACAGGAGACTCTTTCATATGTAATACATTGATGTTGACATTCCACAGGAGACTCTTTCATATGTAATATATTAATGTTGACATTCCACAGGAGACTCTTTCATATGTAATATATTGATGTTGACATTCCACAGGAGACTCTTTCATATGTAATATATTAATGTTGACATTCCACAGGAGACTCTTTCATATGTAATATATTAATGTTGACATTCCACAGGAGACTCTTTCATATGTAATATATTGATGTTGACATTCCACAGGAGACTCTTTCATATGTAATATATTGATGTTGACATTCCACAGGAGACTCTTTCATATGTAATATATTGATGTTGACATTCCACAGGAGACTCTTTCATATGTAATATATTGATGTTGACATTCCACAGGAGACTCTTTCATATGTAATATATTGATGTTGACATTCCACAGGAGACTCTTTCATATGTAATATATTGATGTTGACATTCCACAGGAGACTCTTTCATATGTAATATGTTGATGTTGACATTCCACAGGAGACTCTTTCATATGTAATACATTGATGTTGACATTCCACAGGAGACTCTTTCATATGTAATATATTAATGTTGACATTCCACAGGAGACTCTTTCATATGTAATATATTGATGTTGACATTCAACAGGAGACTCTTTCATATGTAATATATTGATGTTGACATTCTACAGGAGACTCTTTCATATGTAATATATTGATGTTGACATTCCACAGGAGACTCTTTCATATGTAATATATTGATGTTGACATTCCACAGGAGACTCTTTCATATGTAATATATTGATGTTGACATTCCTCAGGAGACTCTTTCATATGTAATATATTGATGTTGACATTCCTCAGGAGACTCTTTCATATGTAATATATTGATGTTGACATTCCACACGAGACTCTTTCATATGTAATATATTGATGTTGACATTCCACACGAGACTCTTTCATATGTAATATATTGATGTTGACATTCCACAGGAGACTCTTTCATATGTAATATATTGATGTTGACATTCCACAGGAGACTCTTTCATATGTAATATATTGATGTTGACATTCTACAGGAGACTCTTTCATATGTAATATATTGATGTTGACATTCTACAGGAGACTCTTTCATATGTAATATATTGATGTTGACATTCCACAGGAGACTCTTTCATATGTAATATATTGATGTTGACATTCCACAGGAGACTCTTTCATATGTAATATATTGATGTTGACATTCCACACGAGACTCTTTCATATGTAATATATTGATGTTGACATTCCACACGAGACTCTTTCATATGTAATATATTGATGTTGACATTCCACACGAGACTCTTTCATATGTAATATATTGATGTTGACATTCCACACGAGACTCTTTCATATGTAATATATTGATGTTGACATTCCACAGGAGACTCTTTCATATGTAATATATTGATGTTGACCTTCCACAGGAGACTCTTTCATATGTAATATATTGATGTAGACATTCCACAGGAGACTCTTTCATATGTAATATATTGATGTTGACATTCCACAGGAGACTCTTTCATATGTAATATATTGATGTTGACATTCCACAGGAGACTCTTTCATATGTAATATATTGATGTTGACATTCCACAGGAGACTCTTTCATATGTAATATATTGATGTTGACATTCCACAGGAGACTCTTTCATATGTAATATATTGATGTTGACATTCCACACGAGACTCTTTCATATGTAATATATTGATGTTGACATTCCACAGGAGACTCTTTCATATGTAATATATTGATGTTAACATTCCACAGGAGACTCTTTCATATGTAATATATTGATGTTGACATTCCACAGGAGACTCTTTCATATGTAATATATTGATGTTGACATTCCACACGAGACTCTTTCATATGTAATATATTGATGTTGCCATTCCACAGGAGACTCTTTCATATGTAATATATTGATGTTAACATTCCACAGGAGACTCTTTCATATGTAATATATTGATGTTGACATTCCACAGGAGACTCTTTCATATGTAATATATTGATGTTGACATTCCACAGGAGACTCTTTCATATGTAATATATTGATGTTGACATTCCACAGGAGACTCTTTCATATGTAATATATTGATGTTGACATTCCACAGGAGACTCTTTCATATGTAATATATTGATGTTGACATTCCACAGGAGACTCTTTCATATGTAATATATTGATGTTGACATTCCACAGGAGACTCTTTCATATGTAATATGTTGATGTTGACATTCCACAGGAGACTCTTTCATATGTAATACATTGATGTTGACATTCCACAGGAGACTCTTTCATATGTAATATATTAATGTTGACATTCCACAGGAGACTCTTTCATATGTAATATATTGATGTTGACATTCAACAGGAGACTCTTTCATATGTAATATATTGATGTTGACATTCTACAGGAGACTCTTTCATATGTAATATATTGATGTTGACATTCCACAGGAGACTCTTTCATATGTAATATATTGATGTTGACATTCCACAGGAGACTCTTTCATATGTAATATATTGATGTTGACATTCCACACGAGACTCTTTCATATGTAATATATTGATGTTGACATTCCACACGAGACTCTTTCATATGTAATATATTGATGTTGACATTCCACAGGAGACTCTTTCATATGTAATATATTGATGTTGACATTCCACAGGAGACTCTTTCATATGTAATATATTGATGTTGACATTCTACAGGAGACTCTTTCATATGTAATATATTGATGTTGACATTCTACAGGAGACTCTTTCATATGTAATATATTGATGTTGACATTCCACAGGAGACTCTTTCATATGTAATATATTGATGTTGACATTCCACAGGAGACTCTTTCATATGTAATATATTGATGTTGACATTCCACACGAGACTCTTTCATATGTAATATATTGATGTTGACATTCTACAGGAGACTCTTTCATATGTAATATATTGATGTTGACATTCTACAGGAGACTCTTTCATATGTAATATATTGATGTTGACATTCCACAGGAGACTCTTTCATATGTAATATATTGATGTTGACATTCCACAGGAGACTCTTTCATATGTAATATATTGATGTTGACCTTCCACAGGAGACTCTTTCATATGTAATATATTGATGTAGACATTCCACAGGAGACTCTTTCATATGTAATATATTGATGTTGACATTCCACAGGAGACTCTTTCATATGTAATACATTGATGTTGACATTCCACAGGAGACTCTTTCATATGTAATATATTGATGTTGACATTCCACAGGAGACTCTTTCATATGTAATATATTGATGTTGACATTCCACAGGAGACTCTTTCATATGTAATATATTGATGTTGACATTCCACACGAGACTCTTTCATATGTAATATATTGATGTTGACATTCCACAGGAGACTCTTTCATATGTAATATATTGATGTTAACATTCCACAGGAGACTCTTTCATATGTAATATATTGATGTTGACATTCCACAGGAGACTCTTTCATATGTAATATATTGATGTTGACATTCCACACGAGACTCTTTCATATTTAATATATTGATGTTGACATTCCACAGGAGACTCTTTCATATGTAATATATTGATGTTGACATTCCACAGGAGACTCTTTCATATGTAATATATTGATGTTGACATTCCACAGGAGACTCTTTCATATGTAATATATTGATGTTGACATTCCACAGGAGACTCTTTCATATGTAATATATTGATGTTGACATTCCACACGAGACTCTTTCATATTTAATATATTGATGTTGACATTCCACAGGAGACTCTTTCATATGTAATATATTGATGTTGACATTCCACAGGAGACTCTTTCATATGTAATATATTGATGTTGACATTCCACAGGAGACTCTTTCATATGTAATATATTGATGTTGACATTCCACAGGAGACTCTTTCATATGTAATATATTGATGTTGACATTCCACACGAGACTCTTTCATATGTAATATATTGATGTTGACATTCCACAGGAGACTCTTTCATATGTAATACATTAATGTTGACATTCCACAGGAGACTCTTTCATATGTAATATATTGATGTTGACATTCCACAGGAGACTCTTTCATATGTAATACATTGATGTTGACATTCCACAGGAGACTCTTTCATATGTAATATATTGATGTTGACATTCCACAGGAGACTCTTTCATATGTAATATATTGATGTTGACATTCCACAGGAGACTCTTTCATATGTAATATATTGATGTTGACATTCCACAGGAGACTCTTTCATATGTAATATATTGATGTTGACATTCCACAGGAGACTCTTTCATATGTAATATATTGATGTTGACATTCCACAGGAGACTCTTTCATATGTAATATATTGATGTTGACATTCCACAGGAGACTCTTTCATATGTAATATATTGATGTTGACATTCCACAGGAGACTCTTTCATATGTAATATATTGATGTTGACATTCCACACGAGACTCTTTCATATGTAATATATTGATGTTGACATTCCACAGGAGACTCTTTCATATGTAATATATTGATGTTGACATTCCACAGGAGACTCTTTCATATGTAATATATTGATGTTGACATTCCACAGGAGACTCTTTCATATGTAATATATTGATGTTGACATTCCACAGGAGACTCTTTCATATGTAATATATTGATGTTGACATTCCACAGGAGACTCTTTCATATGTAATACATTGATGTTGACATTCCACACGAGACTCTTTCATATGTAATATATTGATGTTGACATTCCACAGGAGACTCTTTCATATGTAATATATTGATGTTGACATTCCACACGAGACTCTTTCATATGTAATATATTGATGTTGACATTCCACAGGAGACTCTTTCATATGTAATATATTGATGTTGACATTCCACAGGAGACTCTTTCATATGTAATATATTGATGTTGACATTCCACAGGAGACTCTTTCATATGTAATATATTGATGTTGACATTCCACAGGAGACTCTTTCATATGTAATATATTGATGTTGACATTCCACAGGAGACTCTTTCATATGTAATATATTGATGTTGACATTCCACACGAGACTCTTTCATATGTAATATATTGATGTTGACATTCCACAGGAGACTCTTTCATATGTAATATATTGATGTTGACATTCCACAGGAGACTCTTTCATATGTAATACATTGATGTTGACATTCCACAGGAGACTCTTTCATATGTAATATATTGATGTTGACATTCCACAGGAGACTCTTTCATATGTAATATATTGATGTTGACATTCCACAGGAGACTCTTTCATATGTAATATATTGATGTTGACATTCCACACGAGACTCTTTCATATGTAATATATTGATGTTGACATTCCACAGGAGACTCTTTCATATGTAATACATTGATGTTGACATTCCACACGAGACTCTTTCATATGTAATATATTGATGTTGACATTCCACAGGAGACTCTTTCATATGTAATATATTGATGTTGACATTCCACACGAGACTCTTTCATATGTAATATATTGATGTTGACATTCCACAGGAGACTCTTTCATATGTAATATATTGATGTTGACATTCCACAGGAGACTCTTTCATATGTAATATATTGATGTTGACATTCCACACGAGACTCTTTCATATGTAATATATTGATGTTGACATTCCACAGGAGACTCTTTCATATGTAATATATTGATGTTGACATTCCACACGAGACTCTTTCATATGTAATATATTGATGTTGACATTCCACAGGAGACTCTTTCATATGTAATATATTGATGTTGACATTCCACACGAGACTCTTTCATATGTAATATATTGATGTTGACATTCCACAGGAGACTCTTTCATATGTAATACATTGATGTTGACATTCCACACGAGACTCTTTCATATGTAATATATTGATGTTGACATTCCACACGAGACTCTTTCATATGTAATATATTGATGTTGACATTCCACACGAGACTCTTTCATATGTAATATATTGATGTTGACATTCCACAGGAGACTCTTTCATAATTAATATATTGATGTTGACATTCCCCAGGAGACTCTTTCATATGTAATATATTGATGTTGACATTCCACACGAGACTCTTTCATATGTAATATATTGATGTTGACATTCCACACGAGACTCTTTCATATGTAATATATTGATGTTTACATTCCACAGGAGACTCTTTCATAATTAATATATTGATGTTGACATTCCCCAGGAGACTCTTACATATGTAATATATTGATGTTGACATTCCACACGAGACTCTTTCATATGTAATACATTGATGTTGACATTCCACAGGAGACTCTTTCATATGTAATATATTGATGTTGACATTCCACAGGAGACTCTTTCATATGTAATACATTGATGTTGACATTCCACAGGAGACTCTTTCATATGTAATATATTGATGTTGACATTCCACACGAGACTCTTTCATATGTAATATATTGATGTTGACATTCCACAGGAGACTCTTTCATATGTAATATATTGATGTAGACATTCCACAGGAGACTCTTTCATATGTAATATATTGATGTTGACATTCCACAGGAGACTCTTTCATATGTAATACATTGATGTTGACATTCCACAGGAGACTCTTTCATATGTAATATATTGATGTTGACATTCCCCAGGAGACTCTTTCATATGTAATATATTGATGTTGACATTCCACAGGAGACTCTTTCATATGTAATATATTGATTTTGACATTCCACAGGAGACTCTTTCATATGTAATATATTCTGCGGATGTTCAGCCCTGGCAGGACTGAAAAGTCATCTTCGGGCACAAGGATTTTCAGTGACTGAGGGAGTGGCATTTGTCTGACAAGACGTCCCAATCATCATGTATATATATATCTAGGGATTATGGCCTAATGGTTAAGGCACCGGACTGTGGTAAACATGGTCTGAGGTTCGATCCCTAGAAACAGTTGAACTACGCTGATGAGAGGTAATGACCTCGAAACACGCGTGTACGTAGATTACTGTTTTAAAAATAATAAATAAATAAAAATGTTATATACGTCCAAATTAAAAAGGGCGACTTTCTAAGTAAATAAAAAAAGTAAATAAATTAAAAAAAAAAAATAATGAGCTCCGAGGTTGAGCCAATATTAACCGTATGTATCGCTTGAAAAAAAAAAACAAACAACAATAACAAAATCTATATATATATATATATATATATATATATATATATAGATTTTGTTATATATATATATACATATATATATATATATATATATATGTCGCCTGGGATTAAATGAGGATCAGCGAATGTTCCACACTTCCAATACTTTTATTGTCATCGAAATTCATGAAATCATCCATTTTTCAATCAAATTGGTTGATTGTTTCCTCCTGCTTCTGTTGTGGCACTATATCATAGTTCCATGGTTTTTATAGCTGCTTACGCACCCTCCCCCTGCATGGATGTAGGCAAAGGAATACACAGAAAAATGCAATCCCATAATTCCATTTCTTCTTTTGACTTCTTTCTGTCCGGACCATCATGAGGTGCGCATGCATATTTCTGTCTCTCCATAAATGAGGGAGGGGGGCACCCCGTCCCTCAGTACTAGTTAGGATAGGTTAGTTAGTTTTGAAGAGCCTATTGTCTAGTTTTGATTGTAAAAATTAATTATAATTTGTATATTGTATTGTAATATATATTTTTGTAAAATAAATAGTTAAGATTATATAATATATATTACAATTGTGTCGTTTTTTTTTGTGTCTGCCATAAATGTCTTAAGTCGAATGAGGCAACCCTGAAGATGAAGGAAAAAGATCCCAGCCAGAATTCCTCCAGAGTGATCTTGAGATAATGAAGAAGCCACACACTTACATCCAACATCTCAGGTATGATTCTCCTCTTTATACTCAGACCCTAATGACTGACCTATCTTCACATTATCATGGGACCGTTTCTAAGACATTTAGTTTAACACATGTGTCGTGTTATACCGGGAGGAAGCTTCACACGTCCTTCCTGCAGTGACTTAGTTCACAATACATTGTACTTTAGATTGCACTGTAGAGAACCTACTGTTAATTTTATAAAGTTATTTTTATATAATTGCTTGAGTTAAAGTTTAAAATATGAAAGTTAATTACCATGGTGCAATTGGGCTCTAACAGAAACATTCATTTCTAATATGCCTGTATCTTATCAAAGAGCTTACTGTTTATTTTATATGCTGGTCCCTTTTGCTTGTGCGGCGATAAAACTTCTCAAATACACTTGTGATGTTAAACTGTATAAGTGTATCAAATTTGGTTCCTACTTTAATTGGGTTTTTTTCAGATATTGATTCTTGATACTTATGGGAGACATTCTGATAAAAAAATTTCTAAGAACACTGCCAGATACATAAAGTACATTTGTGTGAAATTTTAAAAAACTCAACCCACAGTCCACAGTCTATCAGAACCGAACTCTCTCTCTCTCTCACACACACACACACACACACACACACACACACACAAAGTACCTTTTATATAGAAGATATTACATAAAAAGCGTATAAAATGATAAACACTTACCACATTTTCCTTGTACAAGTGCTACTCCTGTTGTGTTGCAGGACTGAATCGTGTTTAAATAAAATTGATTTCTCTGTAAATGCCCTCCTCCAACAATTGACGACTAAAAGAAAAATAATAGATTACATTGTTAATAATTTATCTGTATTTCCCAAACATTTTAGTGTCTGGCATAAGACAACAATTTTATGGTTCTTTGATGATATATTGTTTTGACACTATTATATGTGCCCTTTGGTGCGAGATTCAGCTCCGCACATTTAACAAAAATAATTGGAGTTAATTTTTTCTATCGATTCTTATATATTATAAAGTTGTGATTAAAAAAAAAAAATGTCCATTGGGTGCATTAGCTTGAATCAACAGCCTTATGCCTGACAAATATATAATTCAAGTATTCTTAAAGACAAGTTTAAATCTATGACCTCAGAGGAAAAGAGTCAGAGATGATCCTGAAATGAAAGTCGTCAGAAAAATAATAGATTACATTGTTAATAATTTATCTGTACTTCCCAAACTTTTTAGTGTCTGGTATAAGGCAACAATTTTATAGTTCTTTGATGATATATTGTTGTGGCGCTATGATAAGCACCCTTTTGAGGAAGCTTCAACTCTGCACATTGAACAAAAATAAATGAAGAGGCACTGATATTATTTTAGCTCTTTTGTTAAAACTGCAAAAGTATTTATCTAAGCTTGCAGGGATACCCAGCATAGCCCGATCATAAAATATGCTTAAATATGATACTTTCATTTAGGCAGATTTCGTATATATTATTATAGTCAATTTTCTATCAATTCTTATATATTATAAAGTTGCGATTTCAAAAATGAAAAATAATATGTCCATATGACTTGGGTGCATTAGCTTGAATCAACAGCCTTATGCCTGACAAATATATAATTCAAGTATTCTTAAGGTTTAGATCAGAAGGAAAGAAGTAAAAAGTCAGATGTGATCCCGAAATGGAAGTTGATAGAAGTACATGACTTCCAGACAAAGATTTTCTCTGTCTTGTCTGGCAATATTTCAAGTAAAGAAGATGTATCCAGGATGCCGTCATCAGTGTGTGGGGTGGGGGACGCACAATATGACTGATTGCATCAAGAAGGACTATCAATCCACCCATCTGTCTGTCTTACGTATTTTCATGTACTAATATGAATATACATTATTATAAACTTGTATCGGCATTGGGAACCAAAGATTTTGCTTGTCTGTGGATACAATCACTCGGACGCCAAGGTTTAATATTTTTATAAAGAGAAGAACGGTTACAGGAAAAAAAAAATCAAAGTGAAAGGTTACTTATGTAAGAAAGACAGACAGATGGGTGGATGGAGAGTTCATCTTGCTGCAGTCAACCGCATTATGCATCCCCCACCACACACACTGATATCGGCATCCTGGATACATCTTCCTTGCTTGAAATATTGCCAGACGAGACAGAAAATCTCAGTCTGGAACTCATGTAGTTCTAACAATTTCCATTCTGAGATCATAGATCTAAATCTGTGTTTAAGAATACTCAAATTACATTTTTGTTTCACTTAATATATGTAACCTATACGGTACACTCATGTTGACACACCGGTTTTGCCAGATCACCAAAGTTAAGCAATGATGAGTCTGACCAGTACCAGATGAGTGACCATTTGGGAAGGCTAGGCGCTGTATGTACTGTGCTGAGCCATAGAAATTTCCAGGTTCGTATCTGGGGGCGTATTTATACTCATGGAGGAAATACACTCCTGAATCAAGATGAAAAACTGTTACACATAAATGTGCTGTGATCATCAAGTTTCTCTATGGCCGAAAACTATAAACGAAAAAAATGAATACGAGATACTTTTTATGTTTTCAGTACACATTTGTTTATTTACACATCAAAATCCGGAGCGTGTTGGAGGTTAATGGAGAAGGTGACCTGATGACCTTTCTCTCTTTGTTTATTGTTTCAAACTCTCCGGGTCAGAGTCCCCATGACAATTGACCTGATTACCTTATTTTCGCCAGCTTTGTTTATTGTACTTTTGCTGGTTTTTGTCTAACCCATTTTAATATCGGTTAGCTTTCCTGGCCGATTGATGCATTCCCAGCACCATGAACACAGATCACTTTATTCCCGGGATTTTCTCATTGTGTTCTTTTGATTGCCCGGACACCTCTCTGTAACACTTTATTCCCGGGATTGTCTCATTGTGTTCTTTTGATTGCCCGGACACCTCTCTGTAACACTTTATTCCCGGGATTGTCTCATTGTGTTCTAGTGATTGCCCGGACCTTCTCCGTAACAAAGCAATGGGAAAGTAAATCTTTACTTATCTTCCCAAGATTACCATGGCTCTACATAAATTTTGTCCTCCAACAAAAAGCTGGAAAATACTTACGTAGTCAAAATTCTTATCGTCCAAGGCGGCTTTTCTTAAGATGCTCTCAGCTGAAGAATTCCTGGAATAGGAAACTCAAAATTTAAATTGTACTTCAAAGTGATAACATTGGGAGGTGATTGTGGTGATTGTGGTGAAATTTCAATACGGATGTTAACAACCTTTATAGGGTTCCTTTTGTATAAAGAGGTGCAAAATTTATGGCATGGTACAAGGTGGCACCAGGATTACAAGACACAGAACTCACGACTTCCTCTCCCCCTAAATGTTTGGTTTCAACAAAAGTTTGGATTCATTCTTTTTGCATTTTGCTAATTCCTACCCTCTGATGAGAAGGAAAGTGTTTCTTTGAAACTTGCGCATTAAGGACTATCCACATTAAATGTTTCCTTATCTAGTGTTTCCTTTACAGATTAAATATGTTTTTAATTCATTTCAAAGTGTTTTTTTAACATGTTTTATTAACTGTTTGCTCGTGTATATATATATATATATATATATATATATATATATATATATATATATATATAATAACATCTTGATGTTGAAAATGCATTCAAATTTTCAAAGAAAACTTTATAAACCTGTAAGAAAGGTATACAGAATTTTAATTATTTCACAAGGAATACAAATAAAACAAACAAAAAAATCGTTATTCCATGGAGTTTCGAAGAATGCAATTCTTCTCATCATAGAGAAGACGTTTGCAAACAATATTTTTGGAAATTATTGCTCATATATCCATATCACACAATGTCTCGCTTAACTATATAATTATAAAACTCAAATGACCTTGTAATCGTTACCCAACCCAACATCCAGTTTACGACTTCCGGTTGCGCATGCGTACATGAACATAAACCCATAATAGCGTAAACAAATGAACACAAATCGCTGGACCAGTTTTGTTCGAACAAACAGGCGTCCTTAGAAAAGCAAATATCTTAAATTTATTAAAAAAAAAGAAGATATGGAAAGCAAGCTCAAAACGTGATTATCCTCATCTTCATAATTGTTGTTATTTCGCCACGTTTCGGCTAACTGATCCTCTGGCCTTCCTCAGGTGATTAACCATGACGGGGCTCATAGTGAAGTGGATTGAAGTATTGAGTCTCTACGGTTCCAAGTGAGCATTGTTAGAAGATAACGGTTTCAATCCTACTGAAGCAGGTCAGAGTATTAGTTGACCAAAAACATGGTAAGATGATAACAATTATGAAAGGCAGTTATTACTGGGGTACAGTTTCAAGACTCAGCATTCATATTCCATTGCGGTTAATCACCTGAAGAAGGCCAGAAGATGACTAAGCCGAAACATGATGAAACAACAACTATTAAGACGAGGTTAACAGTCCATAAAAAAAAAAAATGAATACACAAATTATGTCTGAAAGGATTCCAAATAATAATTTTAAAAAATAAAATATCGCATTCTATAATTTAAAAACAATTTCGGAATAAATAAATAAATGTATATGCAAATGCACATTGGTCTTTATTATAGAGTGTATTATTACACCCTTTAGACCACTTTATAGAGCTTAATAAAAAAGAGGGAGGTAGTGGCTGTAATGAAGTTGATATTTTTAGTGGCTGTGGTCAGGTTCCCAATAATCCCAGACGATTAATTCTCTGCAGAGAATTAATGATTCTTTAAAACGACCTGGTTTTACCTATTCAGACAGTACTACTGCATTTGAGGATTTTAAACACAGTGGGATCAAACAAGAAAAAACAATGGTCAACTGCTGCTTGAGCAGGGGATATAACTTGAATGGCCCCATAGGCTTGTGTATCTGCGCCTAGGACCAGGGAGGTGTAGAGGAGGGGTGCTAGGGATACTCAAGCACCTGCCCCTTTTACTACTGTTTTAAAAGTGCCCTTTGCAGAGGAATGTATTATAGGCCTGTGCCGTTATTTTTCACTGGAGCACCTGCCCTGAAAAACTTCTTTGCACGTCACTGCCTACGATAATAATATTCCTTCCAAAGATGCCTCCCATGGCACAGACACAACAATATACATTGTTACATAGTTGACAACTAACAAGTTTTATGAACTAAATATATACTCACACACATAATCCCAGACAATTAATTCTCTGCAGAGAATTAATGATTCTTTAAAACGACCCAGTATTACCCATTCAGACAAATATATACTCACATTGTATTAATGACAGCATTAACCTTAAAATCCTGGGCTGCATTCAGTTTCTCATCGCATATAAATTTCCACTTAATGTCTGAGCAATCATTCATGCTACACAAAACATTACCATTTTGAGCATTAAGTGTTACCATAGTTTCTATGAGACTTTTCTTCATTGCAGTTTCTACAACGTCGCAATTAGTTGATCGGATCAAGTATTCAAGATTCATGGTGATATAAATCATTACGGGTTTGATGTCTGAAATATATATAAAAAAACATTATTTGACAAGATATTTCCAGGATGGAACGATAAATTTGTTGCCATAAAGAAAATAACATTATAGCTTTATTTGAAAATTTTTATTGAAAAAAAAAATCAATCCAGGTAAATTGATTAGGTAGTAGAGCCGATATCTATTCAATGTAGCCACCTTCAGCCTCAATCACCGCCTCGATATGGGTCTAGAACTAGGACCATGCCTTTTTCACAAGCCCCGAGCTCGGTGAATACTTGGCAGATGGCAGCAATCAGGTTGGCTTTGGTGTTGTGAGGGGGGTCATGTTGGTGATGTTCTCAACCTATGACCAAACGAGGGAGGGGAGGGGCCAATGAGAGAAGGGTATAAAATTGTAGCACTCCTTCTGAAGTCAAGCCTGGGTTACTTTACACTTGTGAACCGGCGCCAAGTTCTTCTGCCACACCCAGGATCTGCCAGCGGGTATCTGATTGCTCCAGGGGATTACCACACTCGAAGTAATCCAGCAGGTTCAGGTCCGGGGAGGAAGGGAACCAGTGAGAGAACGGTACAAAGTTATAGCACTCTTTCTGAAGCAAAGCGTGGGTCCCTTCGGACTTGTGGACTGGCGCCAAGTCCTGTTGCCCCACCCAGGGTCTGCTAGTGACCACCTAATTGCACCAGGATTTCCACACTCTTCAGTACCTCCAGGTACACTTTGGTGCTAACTTTCACACCGACTTTGAAGATGTGAGGTGCCATGATGTGAAACCATACCAACAACAATAACCGTCCCTGTTATTCGTGACAATCCAGCGATACATTTTGAAGGTGCTGGCAATGGTCCTGTTGTCATAACTTGGATTGTTAGAGAGCATGAGTTGTACAGCGGAACATTGTGTCACTTTCAGAGATGATAGAAGGTTCCTATCGCTCTTGGGATTTGTACAAAACTGGCCAATTAGTAGATGACCTGCAACAAAAAAAGAAAACCGGTTTTCATCAAACGGAAATGGAATCATGTCATCTTTATCGTTCCACCCTGTACATCAAATCTCCTCTTGTCAAGAGTTACAGATGGTGCTACAGGACAACCAATTAAAACAACAAGCATTTTTTTTTTACTCATGCTCACCTCTAATAAGGCATATCACAACTTGGACATAATAGGCTACTATTAACAAGACATTGGTTTACATTACATTTAAACTTCTGCATATCAGTACAGCCAGGGAAGCAGGTAGCAGGAAGTAAATTCCAAAGTCTAGCTGTTCGAGGGAAAAAACTATTACAGTAGAAAGCTTTCTGGCATATAGAGACCTCAACAGTGAAGGGGTGTGATTTTGGTGCTAAACGAGTTTGTTGAGGATATGTAAGTCAAGGGGGCGCAAGTGAAACGAGTTCATCAGAGCACATTCCATTAAAATACCTGTAAGACAGACACAAAGATACAACATTGGGAGGATGGAACAGAACTCGTAAGATAAAAATAGAACAAACACAATATCCGTTCCAGAAATCACTCCCCCCCCCTCCTCCAAATTTGGTCAGCCGGGATACTGTAAATGCTGTCACGCATGGAAAGGGACCCTGCACTCATCCCCGCTGGGCTTTCCCGAGGCCACAGTCCTAGTTGAAGAAAGGTCAGCTAATTGTCTGATTGTGTTGCATATCTGATATCCTGCATAACCTCTTGTTCAGTTCCCCCTCACCTAACTGAAACTCTTTACAAACATGATGACACTACAATAAAAAAAAAATAAGCTTAAACCAGGCCTAGGGACAAACAAATTCAACTTGCCTCCTCCCTTGAGGCTTGCATTCACTAACATCCGTGGGTTTAGAACTAATTTAGCTGATGTTGAAGCATTTCTCCTAACAAATACCCCGGATATCTTAGCACTAAGCGAGACTATCCTACACTCCTCCATCCCCTCTAACTACTTTAACATGCCTGGCTATCTCCCACTCTGCCGTAAGGACTCTGACAGACATATGCACGGACTTGGAGTCTACATTCGTAACACCCTCCCCCTGACTAGAGAAACAAACCTAGAAACGGACGATCAAGCCTTTATGTGCTTTAGACTAAACATACAACACAACATTAGCTACTTTTATTTTCTCTACCGCTCTCCCTCGACCCAGGACTACACCATAATAAACAAAGCCTCTGACAGTATAGACACAGCATTCTCCCTCGACACTAGCGCACAAGTCCATTAGTGACTTTAATGTTCGCCACAAAACTGGCTTGGATTCTCTACTCACACTGATGCAGCGGGCAGCACAACACATAGTTTTGCTATATCTCACTCCCTATCACAAATGGTTACGTTTCCCTGACCAGCAAGAACAACAAGCATCACTTTTTTCCCGAGGATTGTACAACAAATGCTGACAGCTCACTCGGGAACGCTGACCATGCAGTGATAATGGTGGAAATCGCCCTAAATTCTAGACCCAAAACTGAAGAGCCGACGCTCAAAACAACGAGATATTATAAAAAGGCTGACTGGGAAGCCATCAGAGATCTTATCAGAGATGCCCCATGGGGAAATATTTTTTCTCTTCCTGCTGAACAGTGCACAAATGAGACCACTGAATGGTTCAAAACAGCAATGGAAGCACATGTTCCCATGCGGAAATTTTATAGCAAGCCCCACTCTCCCAATGGTTTACTTCGACTTGCGCAACTGTCATTGCTCAAAGGCAGTATGCATACCACAGATTTAACCGACATGTCCAGTTCAAACAAACAGAAGTACATAGAAGCTAGAAATAACGTTAAGAAAGAAATAGCGACAGCCAAGAGAGAATTTACTGACACCACTAAAAAATGCATCGAAGCACAAAAATTAGGAAATCGTGACTTCTGGAAAATCTACAACAGTGTAGTAAATAATGGGCAATCAACAATTCTCCCGCTAACCAACAATCACGAGGTTGTTTGCTCAGCAACCAACAAAGCTAATATGCTTACCAGCCGGTTTGCCTAGAACTCCACACTGGACTCTTCCAACCACCCCTGCCTGACTTTCCTTTGCGGACAGACGCCACGCTAGACGATCTAAAAATCACCCCTGCTCAGGTACATGCTATCATAAAAAATCTTGACACTTCAAAAGCACGTGGACCTGATCTCATCCCAGCTGTGCCATTAAAAAAGTGCTCAGTTGAAGTAGCTCCAGTTCTCTCCAAACTCTACAACAAATTCCTTAATGAATCTTGCTTTCCGGGCTATTGGAAAACTGCTTCTGTGGTACCAACATTCAAGAATTCTGGCGAAAGAACTGACCCATCAAATTATTGCCTCATTAGCCTCCTCCCACTTTTCGCCAAAATATTTGAGACCATAATTAACCATGCTCTAGTCCAGCATCTTACAGATGCTAAACTTCTGACTGACAAACAATATGGATTTAGGCAAGCCCGTTCCACAGCTGACATCCTCACTGTAATCTCTGAACGTATATACCATTCACTGGACAAAGCGGGGGAGGGCAGAGCGGTAGCTCTAGATATATCTAAGGCTTTTGACAGGGTATGGCACAAGGGTCTCCTCAGGAAAATTAAATCATACGGTATCACTGGTAGAATACTTAGCATAATTAAATCCTTCTTAGATAAGAGAAAAATCCAGGTTGTCCTCGACGGTCGAACATCTAAACAGTGTGATATAAATGTGGGAGTGCCTCAGGGGTCTATTCTTGGACCTCTATTGTTCCTGATATTTATTAATGACCTCCCAGACAAAACTGCCTCTGAGATGGGTATATATGCTGATGACACTACACTATAACAGGCATCACAGGAAAACAAATGAACACATATCTAAAGAAATGGCAAAAACACTAGAGGATGACCTCCAATCTGTAGTGGAATGGGGACATAAATGGATGGTCACATTCAATGCTGCTAAGACTAAACTGGTTTCCTTCAATAACTACAAGAAACCTTCTCTGCCACCAATAGCAATGGCCAGTGACTCCCTGTCTGAGAGTACATCTTTCAAACTGCTTGGCCTAACGTTCACAGGAAACATGAGCTGGAGCAATTATATTGAAAACATTGCCAGGGCCGCTGCGAAAAAGGTAGGCTCTCTCTACCGTGCTAGAAAACTACTGACACCTGAAAGTATCCTGTATCTCTATAAGGCCACCATTCGCCCATGTATGGAGTATTGTTGTCACATCTGGGCTGGTGCATCTGCTACTAGTCTCTCGCTCCTAGACAAGGTTCAAAAGAGAGTCACCAATCTGATAGGCCCTGGACTGGCATCTAAGCTTCAGCCTCTGTCCCATCGACGAAACGTTGCATCCCTCTGCTTGTTCTACAAGTATTTTAGTGGTGAATGCTCTGACGAACTGCAGACACTTGTGCCCCCACGACGCAGACACCCTCGACAAACCCGACAGGCAGCTAAATCCCACCCCCACACAGTAGAGATCCCTAGATGTAAAATATCTTTCTACTCCATTAGTTTCTTACCCAGAACCGCTAGACTCTGGAATTCCATTCCAGGTTCCTGCTTCCCTAACTGTACTGACATGCAGAAGTTAAAGTGTAATGTGAACCGACACCTTGCTGCCCAAATCCCTACATAGTACCCCAGTAGTTGCTGACCCTGATAGTAGCCCCCTACACCAAAGTGGCAATGTGCCTTGTTTGGGGTGAAAATGTAATAAAAAATTTTTTTTTTAAATTATCATTTTTCCTTTTCCTAGTTCGTTTCTTTTCAACAGTTTTTTTCCCTTTCATAGCAATTTTCTCTTTTCCCATCTTTTTTTATTAATCCTTTTGTTTCCTAGTTTATACTTTCAATAATATTCCCTAATTTTTTTTGTCATACGAATTCACTTAACAGTATAAATCAAGATAAAAGAAAAACCCTCAAATTTTTTAGACCATCTGCAAGAAACACCATCCACAGTACCACACCCCACTGCTAACAATGGAGAAGCATTCCTCTCTTCCATATTCCTGGGGAGGGTGTTTTGTAACTATTTCTTTGCTCCCACCTAACAATTTCTTTAAAAAAAAAAGATATTGGGGAACTTGAATTCACCCGCAGCCAAAAAAAAAAAATAATTTTTAAATAGTACGGTACCAAAAATACATAAGCATCAAGGTCCCTAGATGTCAAACAGCTATTTTAATTGTTTCTTCCGACGAACTGCTAGACTTTGGAATTCCCTCATGATATCCTGCTTCCCTTACTGTACTAACATGAAGACATTTAAATGTAATGTGAACAGATATCTCGTGCTTGAACTCCCTATAGTGTGCTGTGGACCTGGTCCCAAATTAGTAATCTCTTACATCCAAGTGGCAGTATGCTTTGTTTGAAGTGGATGAGAATAAAAAGAAAACCATGTACATATATATATGGACAGATGCTTTTCAAACTGATTTGCTATTACGTAGGTTGCACACACGTACACAAGCATTACTCAATTACGCACCAGTTATCTGCCCTTTTTGTGAATTGCAATATTGCCGACAGGTGGCGTTCTACTTCTTGTTCCGTTAGTTACCTATCTCTTTCTCTTTCTCGTCTGACTGTCCACATTAATACACACAATTTTTTTCCACATGCCTCGACAGACGTGTTATCCTCTTGAAGGTAAGGATGAATACACATATATCCCTTAAGGAACTCTCGCATACACAATGAACATTCAACGTATACTTTAATGAACAATATGTGCAAGGAACATTTTACTTCATGCATGCTTGGTCATACACATATACACATAGAAACAGCAAACATAATGAACAATATGTAAATCTACTTATGATGTCCCTTTACATTTATTTGGTAAACTTGGTTTTTATTATTGATTGCTTTTGGAACACGCAAATGCATATCTTAACATAAAAAAAAATATATATATATATGCATATATATATATATATATATATATATATATATATATATATATATATATATATATATATGTTAAAAATATACCTTTTGTTGTAAGAATATAATGGATAAACATCTGAAGAAGTTGATGGGGACAGGATATTTTTATGGAAACATAAATCGTAAAATTGCCAACACATCAATGAAACAGCTGTAATGGAAAAATCCAAGAAATAAACAAAGGTTAAAAAAAAGAAAACGTGAGTCTTTGAATTTTCAACAAAATTTTGCAATATATATATATATATATATATATATATATATATATATATATATATATATATATATATATATATATATACTAACCTCCACATGTAGGAAATCTCATTGGTAAATAATATTCATTCGGATGCCACCATCCAGTAGGTCCACATGTAAAGAGCAATGGTGCGGGCTTAGTGAGGGCTTTACCCTGGTTGCAAGTTATTTTACAAGAATAATAAGGAAACTGCTCATCAGTACAAACGGCAGTTCCCTCATAAGGGTCGTCAGGTTTCGTACAGTTCTTTTCTGGAAAAAAAATAAAGATAAATTAGCAAGGAATATGTTGATCATATTTTACAAGAAAAGATAGTAAAACATTTGAAATTAACTCATTAAGTCTCAGGATATCCACATTTTTTACCATTGAATTGAAATTTTGTGTAGCGACTAGCGCTAGGACAACAGCATATTCTTTTCATTGTTTGGACTCTCGTGTGTTTATCCGTTGACATCTTATATACTTTAATATTAAGTTCTGTGGTTTTCGGTTGATTAACTGTGTCGGATATATACTCAAGAGTCAAAACAATGAAAAGCTGTTATCATAGCCGTAGTAATGACTAAAAATGCGTAATAATAATTTTTTTTTTTTAATTAACACAGAGATTAGAAATCTAGTTTTTAAGAAAAAAAAAATCAATCATTTAATGGCCTTTAGCCTTTATCTTCGATCTACTAACTCTTTACGGATGTATTAATCCATAAAATCTCAGGATATCCACATTTTTTACTCTTCAATTAAAAGTTTGTGCAATGATTAAAAATTCGTTAGAATAATTTTATTAATATAAGAGATCGGATTTTAAAAAGAAAAACAAAAATCAATTAACGGTCTTTGGCTTCAATCTTTGATCTGTTTAATCTGTATTGATATATCACCCCATTAAGTCCCAGCAGCATTTAACCTTTGATAGCGATTCATAATATTAATTAAAACTATAGGGACCTATGGAAATTCCACAGCGGCATCTTTCAAATCTAATACATTGCTGCTGGGCATTCTGTGAACATTCAGTATGAATGGAGACCCTGCAATATTTTTTTTTTTTACATAAGCATCATCACTTATCAAGGCCTAGAGACCACTTGAGGATAAGGGTTAAGAGTGAACAGTAGTCAAATGGACAATATATTAATCGTTAGTAATGGAAATTTAGTAAATTTGTTAACTTAAGTGGAACGGTTCATTAAGAACTTGTTTATGTTGGACTTGAAGACAACCAGATTATAGTCAGCTGGAAAGCAGAAAAACGGAAGAGAGTTCCACAGGTGTGCAGTTCTAAGAAAGAAACTTTGTTCATGGAATCTATGTTTAGGTTTAGGCACAGATAAAGAGTGGGGGAATTATTGATAGTGTTTTCAGCTAGACGAGTGTTTCTTGTGAAAGTTTGGCATGGGGGAGACCATAGATTGAAGCTCAGTCGAGCACTTTCCATGAAAATAACGATAAAGCAGAGACAAACCCGCAACATCTCTTCTGTGAGATAGAAGTTGCAGGGAAGAGAAAAGGACATCTCCTATGAGGCTACAAAGTATATTTCTAGTAGCTCCTGCCCAGATATGGAAACCTTGGACGTACCTAGCTCTTATATAGATAGAGAATTGCATCAGCAGTGAGATATCTACTGGATCGATAGAAGGATCCCACCATTTCCCTTCTGTTAAAACTGTAAACGTATTTATCTAAGTAATCTGGTTAATGTAGTGTCAGAATATATCTGGTTATTACGGTTTATTTCTATTCTTATAGGAGTCTGTGATATATTACCATTGTATGGACGCCTGATGCGAACAGAAACCCTACAATATCATTATACCATTTTTGAACAGAACAGATACTACTCTTGGGTCCTAGTCAAACGATCAAGAAGGTATATTTTAGTTTCATTTAATTTTTTTTTTTTTTTACATTGCGTTTTCGATGATCAGGAGATCTTATTTATTAAAAAGGTGGATAGCAGGTGATAACATACTATGGACATTAAATTAGTATATAGATACACTAATTTAATGTTTGTAGTATGTTATCTTCTATCTTCCTTTTTAATAAATAGGATCCCCCGATCAAATGATATATAATCTGGAAACTGTGACACACGTACGTTTAAGATACTACAGTATTAATATACAAATATTGAAATTTACATTTCGCTATGAATTGGGTAATCAATGATTATTTGCATTTGAAAGGAAACTAAATCCATTTCACCAAAAATCATTCCGAGGATTCAATTGCGATTCTACCCAATATATAAATCTGTAGCAGACGAACTTGCAACAAACATAGTAGCAGGAGTTAATTCTCGTGGCTCGAGATTTGAAATCCATTTTCTCCCTGGCTTGTCCAATCACAAGCCAGCTCTCAATCACGTGACTGAGTACATATTATATGGAAAGGGTTGTCTCCTTCCCATGTAAATAAAAAGAATACTAGATAAGTGAAAATGAGATTAGGATAAACCTAGAATCGAACCTTGTAAGCAAGGTTAAGAAATGGAATGCTAGAAATCAAGTCTATTGTTAATTCTTTTAAAAATCTGAATATTAAATATGTCAGTGGAATAATGGACGATGCCAATTAAAAATATATTGTTTAAAAATAGGTTAGATTAGAATTGAGGATTCTTTTTTTTTCGTCAAAAGTGTGTAAAGTCATGTGAAAATTAGTCCCGTTTGAAAACACACTTCTTACGTCATAAACAAAGAACATTTCTTAATATAGGATTTTATGGGTTCAGAGTCAGTCAGTCAGTCAGTCAGTCAGAGAGTTGATCAGCCAAGAATTAAGAGAATCAGTTGGAGGTGGGAGCCCCTTAGAGGCGAAGGGTAGACACATTAGACCATATACATACAAGCTGAATTCCTGACGTCATCGACCGGCCGATCAGATGAATAAAACAATCACTTCTTAATAAAAATCGATTTTCCTTAATGTAATATGCAAATGACGTCACATCTTAATCGTATATTTTGCAAGAATTATGCTATATATAGAAAGGAATGAAACATTAAAGTAATGGACCTTTTGTATATCTTAATGAAATTGTGAACAAACAAACAGACAGGAATACTAATTCATACATATATATATATATATATATATATATATATATATATATATATATATACATATATGAGAGAGAGAGAGAGAGAGAGAGAGCGATATGGGGGGGCACTTAAACGTAGCTCAGAAAATGTAGTAAATAGGGGAAACATTCATTTTTGTTAAATTACCTGTAGTTTCACAAAAGATGCTGGAAGTGCTCCTCGTAGACATCTATATATTTCAGAGCACAGTTAATAGCGTTTACAGATACTGCCTGTAGATCTTCTCTGGTGATTCTCCTGATAGCGTTGGTAATGTTCTCCTTTAGTTGGTCTAGATTGTAACTATTTGTCTCGTGTCGTCATTGATCACAACCAAAAAGGTAAATGTGCTTTATTATCTTATAACGAACTTTTGTATTATGTGTCCGCCATTTATTTTAATGTTAACTGGTTAATACTCAAATCGAATTTGCTTGCAGCAGAGAGATACAACAAAGCTCACTTTTCTATACACATAGATTATGTATGTAAATATGTATTTAGTTCAATATATATATGTGTGTGTATGTGTATTTTTACGTATGCATATATACATGTACTCACACACGCACACACACACACATATATATATATATATACACATATATGTATATATGTTTATATATGAATATACATATATTTTTCTATATATGACAGAAAAAATAATTATTTGGGACCTTATACGTCTATCGCTATCCTCATAAAGGACAAACGATGGCATTTTTTTTTTAATCTTTTATAAAAAATAAATATGGGGAAGAAATTAAAATTACTGATGAAAATGAATACGATTGTAACTAAATCCTATTCATTTTCATCAGTAAGGATATAATAAAATGGATTAACGTACACACACATATATATATATATATATATATATATATATATATATATATAAAGGAGATTAGAACAATAGTCTAAAGAGCTGGTGTATTTCAATGTAACAGTGAAATTACTAGTTTAATTAAAATACAGGAAAGAGAAAGTGCTCGTTGTAATTTAGATATATAATAAGCCCAATAGGTAAATATCCTAGAGTTAATTCAATATCAAGTAATGTGATTGATAATTTAAAATTTGAAAATCAAATTATAATTAAATTAAAAATCCGTTTCATAAGAAGGAACAACAACAAAATCAATTATCTGTACGATCGTTTCGGAAAACAATGCTTTTTATTGTGGTAGACATCAAGTTACGTACATATATATATATATATATATATATATATATATATATATATATATATATATATATATATATATATATACGTTAATCCATTTTATTATATCCTTTCCCTTTCCCTCTTGCCTTTACATACATATACATACATATATATATATATATATATATATATATATATATATATATATATATATATATATAAATATATATATATATATGTGTGTGTACTTCAGAATAGTTTTTATCTAACAATCAGTTGTTATGGAAACGTGAGATTGTAGGTTTACAAATTATTACTGGCAGTAATATTCTATAAGTTATCCCATCTAAACAAGAATTGCTCGATATGCAAGATAGAGCAAATAAATTAAATTATATATATTATAATTATTATTAATTATTAAATTATATATATATATATATATATATATATATATATATATATATATATATAATTACTTCATTTACTCACATAAAATTAATATACGAGAGTATGAATTTATGCGTAAACTTTAAGTATTTACTTCAAAAGTGCTCAATACATAGGTAGAGCTAGTTAGTAATTTATAAAATATGCCTGAAGAGTCCTAGAATGGATGAAATGCGGAATATTCAGTGTAGCTTAATCGCCATATATATATATATATATATATATATATATATATATATATATATATATATATATATAAACTAAATTGTAATTCAATGAATTTCAAAAAACTCTCATTGGATTGAAATGAAGTGGTTGAGTTTCATATCAAGGAATTTTTATTATTCTAAGCAAGACAAAGAATGCTTTAGAAAATTAATCTCCTTAACCTATAGGGTTTCGATGTCTACCATCTCATCAGAGGAGAGAAAATATTAGCAAGTATTTATAAAGGTATGCACCCTATTTGCTAAAGTCAGTGAAACATGGAAAGTCAAAGTCAAAATAATAAATTTATCAGAAGTCCTGTAGCAGGAGGATTTGCAGAAAAAGGATATGAATGTTCTTTTAGATCCAGCTTGCTTGGTAAAATCCATGTTATACGTTCTTTACATCCGTTTTAAATATATATATATATATATATATATATATATATATATATATATATATATATATATATATATATATATATATATATAAAGTGTGTTGCTATTTTCCAAAGGTAGAGTAACCAGGGAAATATTGTGAGGTTAATATGTATCTCCCTTCCTCTGTGTGAAGAACTTGCTTCATATATCACCCAGTCTATATTGACGCAACACCTCCAAGAATTGTCACAGTCGTCATGATGAAATATATATGTCTTCCCATAAGAAGTGCCATCACCATCATTATATGAACTCCTGTCATCTTTAAATATGAGTCCCCTGCTACGCAACATACATAAAAGGCGAAATCAGCAATTTTTCCTTCTTCTCCCTGGCTTTCGTTGGCAGCAGACATTTTCCTTGTTTTGTGCTGACAACAGTGCCTTGATTCTGATGGTGATTATTTCGATCAATAAATTTCGTTTGAGTCGAGATATATTCATCTGAATTTAAAAGTTAAAAACCGCAGCGACTTTCTTGCCAACCTGATACATATGTATATATATATATATATATATATATATATATATATATATATATATTAGTGATGGGACGATTCCAATATTTGTCCCCGATTCTGATACAATTATCGATTTTGTACTAAATTCCCGATTCTGATACAATTGCCGATTCCAATTCTTTATAAATGTCTAAATATTTAAGTGTAAAGTTGCTATTTTTGCTAATTACCGTAAAAACACACGTTAAATGTGCAGATATTTTCTCAAACGTAAATAATCAAATAAAACGCACAATTGAAAGAATCGTTTTTAGCATTGGAACATTTTCTAATCCTGATACCGAGTCCAATAATTAAAGCAATCATCAGTGTAGGGTAACAATTCCTGTCGGTCATAAGATTCAAATGCTGCCATAAAGCCACCTTTTTGCTCTATTTGCCGAGCCTCTACCCCAGGGCCACCAAACAATTGCGATGGGAATGAAGGGAAGAACTATTAAATGCCAAATTCAGGCGAGTAAATTATGTAATCTAGAGTGTTTGCACGAGCAGAAATCGTGAACATTGCATAGACGCTAGTTGATTGCCTTAGTTATAATTCTGCAGAAAATTCCTTTATTTTTATAAAAGAATTTTATTTTAATTTTTGGCTCTTTGCTGTTGAATGAAGAACTGAATTTGAATAAAGTGAAATTTCCCCACTTTTTGCATAAACCCAGAAATTACAAATTGCCCTTTTTTTTCTTTGCTGGTGTTATGAAGTTTATGACATGAATAGCGCTGGGTTAAACACAACTTGCTTGTGCCAAGGAGTGCAAAGGTTACCACTGACAGAGATCAAACCCAGAACTTTGACAGAGCATGTACTTGCATTGCGAAGCAAGTCAGTAATTGTATTTTGGGTGCGAGCAGTTAACGGGAATTAAAGCCTCACACACATACCCTAATATAAATAGAAATGCACATGGCGATTTTTTGGAAGATAAATCAATAGAGAAATTCCGACCCTCCTTCTAAGCATAGGTAAAGAACAGGGGCGCGCCATTTGATCATGAAACCAATAAAGTCCCAATTGTCCAGAAAATGAGCCTTGCATTGTTATGAGCTTTTAGTTCTGTACGAGCTGACACGGTCAAGAAATGCGACAAAAATTTTTTATAAATCCTCCAAAAGGTCTGAGGTGCTGTAAATATGCATATTGATGCAAAAAAGCAGACATCATCTTTCACTCCATGTTCCCTCCCAGAGACGTAACACTCATTTTTCTTTTAATTTTTTGGCTTTCATGAAATTGAATTTTAATAAGGCGAAATGTCCTTACCTTTTGCATAAACTTTGAAATTACAAAGAGCCACATTGCCAGATTCATCTTTTGCTTCATATGTAACTGCATAACGACCCCACAGCACATTTGTTCCTGCAAATGAAAAAAAATATATTCACAATATATTCAACTATTAATCCAATCAAATTAATATTATTAACGTCCTACATCGCCTGAACCGGAAGTTCCAAATGGCAATATTATACAAGTCTGGAAACATAGTATTATTGGATACCATTCTTGTAGCTTCTCTGATCGGTTATAAGAGTACTACAATCTCCAGTAAGGGTGGGGGTTGGTTTCGCTCACTTTTTGGCCTTGTTGCAGTGAGGAAACACAATAAAGATGTGACACAAGGAATCACTTGGTATTTATTTAATCTATGTGCCCACACTTTAGAGGCACCCTGTATTAAAAAGAAACAATTTATTGGCAAACATCCTTATGCATAGTCATAGGCTTATATTGAAACAATAAAAAACATTAAAATTATGCAATAGAAACCCTTGTTGCTTTGGCGATGAATTGGTTGAGCTATTTGATAATAAGGCAGTTGTACGACCATCACCCCGTGCATAATTTGTATGCTAATAGGTATTTTTTAAATTTCTTCAGTGGATTATTATTGATTAGACACTAATTAACCAGATTATGAAAAAAAAAATTTGAAAAATATCATTATTTCCACATTTGAAAGGGTGCACACTTTTTACTTACAACGTTCTGGTAAATTGGTCACCCATTTTGTAACCAATAAAAACACGGGAATATCAAAACCATAGAAAGTAAAAATGACATGAATCTACCGCATTTGTAAATCAGGAATATTTATTTTGTTTTTCAAAGAAAAAAATAGAATGAAAATTATTTTTTTTTTTTACTTTTTTAAATTTTTTGTTTTTTTATGAGAATAAAGTTTCAAGTTTTTTTTAAACTTGATTTTTGGTTGATGAAAAGTGAATTTGTGGGTGTTTTTTTTATAATAATTTATTTGTTTTTATGAAAATGTGAGTTTGTGTGTATTTCTTCACAATAATTTATGTTTTTATGAAAGGTGAGGGTGTTTTTTTTTTCAAAACTTTTTTTTTTTTTAAGTATTATAAATTTCGCTACCATGCTTGAGATATGTTTCGGAATTTTCTATCCTGTTGTCAATCAAAAAGGGCAATAAAAATGACAATTATTGTGGTGTAAATGAAGAAAAAAGAAACAAGAACGACCGACCGCGTTTTTGTGTGGCTTACCTCGTGTTCATAATGAAGAAGAAAGAAACAAAAATGGCTGCCCTGTTTCTTTATATGCCTACAGGGTGACCACGAGGTATGCAAATGAGATGCTCCTGATTGGAAATAAAAGAGGAGTGATTTGGGGAAGGAGCGCATTCTGAAGTTTGATTGAGTCTTGTCCTGTGCGTTATTCAACCAGCGATTTATACCTTTTATTTTTATTAACGTCGGTTTTTTTCTACACGACGCTTTCTTTTTTCCCCCCTTTGTCTTTACTGTTATTTTTAACAGTTGTTTCTTTTTTTCTTGGACTTTTTTTAACCGTCTTTTTAACGGTTCGGCTATGGCCGCTTCGGCGTGCCAAACGCCTATTGTCGTCACAATGGAGATGGAGAACGTCGCAGCTGCAACAACGAACCCGTGGACAAAACCCCCAAAAGTCGATATTAACGTCACTGAATTCGTTGAGAAAGCAAAACAATGCCTTGATCAAGTTACTGACTCAGGACTAATTGTCAACATCCCGAAATTAGATGAAATAAGGAAAAGGTGCCTAACATTATTTGTGGTAGACAGGAAGACCAAGAAAGTAATAAGAGCAACCGTGGACATAATCATCAATCTACTGGCAACCGCAGGACTTAGACCTTTACACGTCATAAAGTGCAAAGGTTACAATACCTGGAGTGCACTCTTTAACTCATCACAAGAGTGCCTCACTATTTCCCAAAAGGAAATAATTACCCAGCAATTCATCCTGAGGACGGAATACCTAGGGAAGCGACGCACGACAGTATCGGTCTTCCATGTACCACACCACGTAGATGGCGAACACCTCGGTGCCTTTTTCCTGAAGTTTGGGGAAATGGTACACATTGAAGTTGACGAATTCCACGGGGTCTGGTCATTCGACATACTGCTGAACAAGGAAGATTTCGTAAGCATCCCCTTCTTCCTTGAGGTGGGTGAAGAAAAGTTGCCCATCATAGTGGCCGGCAGGCGACCTACATGCTGGCACTGTGGTGAGATCGGACATCTCACATCAGATTGCCCATCAAAAAAGCCCACTCCTAACACAAAGAAAATAATAGGTGAGCATCTGGGAGCCAGCACATCAAAAAGTGTACCCAACCAAACTACCAGCGAAACAACCAACACCAAAGACGAGACCCTCAGAGGAGAACCATGGCAGATCGCCCCTGGGAAAAAGACCCCCGGACGTGTTTCCCTCGAGCAGATGAGAGAAGAGGCTATGCTGCAACACGACCCAGGCAGAGAAAAATACATAGAAATAGTAAATCTCAAGAAAAAACTGGACACCAAAAAACAGACACTCCAATCCCCATGCAAGTCACCTCCTTCCAAAAATACCAGACTCATCACTACACAGTCCCCCGCAACATCCAAAACTCCTTCCCCTTTTAAAATGCCTCCTCCAGTCACAACTCCTGTCCCCTCCAAAATGCCTAAACTAATTCCACTAAGTCCTCTTAAAAAACATAAATCCCCCTCTCCTGTACCAGCCACCTCTAAGTCCCCTCATAATACTCCTCCTGTATCTCCAGTAAAAACCCCTACTAACCCTACTAACACATATACTGACATGGACACTACCCCCTCACCTGAACACAAAAAAAAGACCCTCTACCTCCCTGGAAAAGATATTTGCATCTTAAACTCAGCTGCCATAAATAATAACAAGAACTTTAAAGGTGCAGACCTCAGCAAACTAATTGATTTCAGGGAGGTAGGGGGGAAGCTAATAGACATCCCCACCAATTTCCCTAAAGCTAGACGCATACTAACCGTAATCAGAAAAAAAGAAGAGGCAAAAGACCTATGGCAAATGCTGGAGGAGGCAAATAAGGCTTTCAATATTTCCCCTCCCCTAGCCATATTTAAAGACACAGATATTAAAAATCTAAAAAAATGTTGCGTTGGGAGGGTCCCGGTAAAAATGCACCCCTCCCTGTATAGGATAGTAAAACTAACCTATCCCCTGCATGTCGGCGGTATCTCTCGTGACGGACTCATCGATACTGCGATGGGTACTTATTCCCTCACGAGAGCCGTCGGCATGCTCACGACCGCGATGTTCGTTCCTGGTTCCCAACCCTAAGGCACCACCATGGATCTCAAGCTTGCTAGTTTAAATATCCGAGGGCTAAGGGCCGACTCGCGCAAATGGCGCTTGAGTTTGGACCTGCAGCACCTCGGAGTGGATATCTGTTGTGTGCAGGAAACCCACCTTATTCCTGGTGACCATTTGAGTGCACTGTCTAGGACCTTTGAGGCTTACTCAGCGCACTATAATTCTCGCTCGAGAGGGATTTCCTGGCTAGTTAAAAGGTCTCTAGATGCGTCGTGTGACCTGTGTTACTTGGATCCGGAGGGAAGACTATGTGTTTTGGATGTTACCATAAAGGGTAGGGCATTACGTCTTATTGGGGTTTATGCGCCCAATAGCCATTCTGAGCTGGCTGGTTTTTTTCGGCGGATCGAGCAGTTCATAGATGTTTCCAGAACGGTTATCTTAGCGGGAGACTGGAACGCCGTCCTGGATCCCGAGTTAGATCGATTTGGGTTAACATCTAGGGGAACTAACAGAGATCGGGATGCTGTTTTATTTCGTGAATTTGTGGATAAGTTTGATCTTACCGACAAATTCCGAAATGAAAAGCCCCGTGACTTAGTGTGGACTTGGACAGGTAGAGGCGGCTCCGATTCGATACAGCTCTCGAGCTATATCGACCGGTTCTTAGTTAGGCGAGTCGACGTAGGAGTATTGGATTGTCCAAGTTTCCACAACATAGTTTACTCGGATCACAGACTTGTTCGTGTACGGGTAAACTTAGATAGACCTAAGCCTAGATTAGCCGGTTACTGGAAGCTCAACACGTCGTTGTTCGATGTGAAAGGCTTCCGTGACGGGCTATTACTAACCCTACAGCGGGAATTGACGGGGGCAATTATTGGGAATAAGTGGTGGGTAAAAGTTAAGGAAGACATTAGGTCCTTTGCTGCTGACTTTAGCAAAAGACTCAATCTAGATTCTAGGGCAGCTAAAGTGACACTAGAGTCTAGACTAGATCGGGCGGTGGAGGAGGGGGATAGTGCTAGCGTTAATATAATTAGGGCTCGGCTTGCCTCCCTTGCTGAAAAGGAGCACCAAGCCTTAGCGATTAGGGCTAGGTTAAAAAGAATGCCCCAGGAAGCAACAAACATGGCCGCTGAACTGCGTGCAGAGGAGCTTAGGCAAGCGGCTAATAGGCACATCGCTCGTGTCACATTGCCGGACGGGCGTACCGTGACCACAAACCAGGGTGTGCTGGAGGCGTTTAGATCCCATTTCCAGGAGCTTTTTTCCATGGAACCCGGTCTGTCATTAGAACAATTCGACACCTATTTGGCTGACTTTTCTCGTCTTTCGACGACCGAAGCGGCTAGGTGCGAAGGTGGCATAACGGAGGATGAAGTCATTGAAGCCTTAAAGCGGGTCGGCCTTAATAAGTCACCGGGGATCGATGGTCTTCCCTACGAAGTGTATTTGAGGTTGTCGCACATCTTTGTCCCTCTACTGACGGTTTTGTTTAACTCATGGTTTAGGAACGGTTCAATCCCCAAGTACTTTACCATGGGTGTGATAAAACTTGTCCGTAAAAGCAAAGATGGTGGGGATGGGTTAGGTAATTTCAGGCCCTTAACGATGCTTAACGCTGAGTTAAAGATTTTGGCCAAGATTCTCGCAAATCGTCTGCAGCTTGTCCTGGCGCATCTTATTAGCCCCGAGCAAACGTGTGCCGTGAAGGGCAGGACAATCCAGGATAACTTGCACTCGATACGCCTGATGATAGAAAAAGTCGACACTGAGGCCGCGCTGATCAATTTAGATCAGTCCAAAGCCTTCGATAGGGTTGACCATCGGTACTTGGGGGCTGTTTTATCGGCGGCCGGTTTTGGCCCGCAATTTCGCTCTTGGGTTCACCTTCTCTATGCTAACCCCGCGGTGATGGTGGAAGTAAATGGGAAGAGGTCGAGACCCTTCAGTTTGTCACGTTCCATTCGTCAAGGGTGCCCGTTATCACCCATGCTATATGTGCTTGCGATCGAGCCATTTTTGCGCAGGCTAAGGGTGAATCCGGTCCTACGCGGAATCACTTTGCCAGGTGTGGATGCCCAGGCGAAGTACTCCGCCTATGCCGACGACGTAACTGTGCTTGTAATGAGCAGTGCTGAGATTAGTGTCGTCGGTGTAGAAATCAGATTGTATGAAACGGTAACAGGGGCCAAAATTAACTGCGACAAGTCTTCGGGTTTGCGCATTGGTGCCTGGAGGGGTATGCCCCTTCAGGGGCCCTTTAGTTGGAGCGATGGGCCTTGCAAGATACTCGGCGTCTGGTTTGGTCCTGACCTCCAGCTGGAGAAAAATTGGTCGGAGGTTCTGAAAGCGGTACGGTCTGCAGCTTCACGATGGATCAGTAGAAACCTTTCATTAAAGGGGCGAGCGGAGGTGTGTAATACTCACATCTATCCAATCGCTATTTATCGTCTATCAGTGCTTCCAATCCCGTCAGATACACTGCTATATTTGCAGAGGGCTCTTTTCAACTTCTTATGGCTTGGAAGGGCCCCTAAGGTCTGTCGCGATGTCTGCTACCTACATCCTTCTGAAGGCGGTCTAGGTATGCCAAACGTGGAGATTCGGCTATACACGCTACGGCTCTACTACCGAGATCGAATGTGCACACAAGATAGGGAAAACGGTGGCCTCTGGATGGAGGACACCAAGAAAGCCTTCCCGGCTTTGAGAGGGGTGCACTACTCCGAGGGGGAGGCACACAGGTTGCCCCGAGGTGAATGTCCCTTCTATCGCGAGTGCCGGCGCGCACTGAAGTCCCTCTTAAGAGTGAAGGAAAGCCTCTCTAACACTCTGCTGTTGTCCCGAAAGGCATTATATCGGGTTTTAGTGAGGGGATCCGTAACGGATGTCATTGGTGGGAGGCTCCCTTTGACGAAGGAGCAGCTCCGCTCAATCTGGCCTTGGGCGCCTGGGTCAGGATGCCTCACTAACGACGAGGCTTCCCTGACCTGGCTGGTAATTCGAGATGCTCTATGGGTCGGTAAGAGACTCCACTCAGCTGGCTTGGTGGATTCGCCTATTTGTAAACGGTGCGGCGATGAGGACGAGACTTTATGTCACGCCTTCGTTTATTGTCGCATCGTGGCGCCGCTGATTGAGTTTGTTACAGGTCTCATGGTTCGCATACTAAACACATCCTCATTAACCTTGGTTCCTATTAATGTCTGTAGCAATTGGGCTCCGACAACGGATAAGCTCAGAAAAGATTTGTGTTTGACCTTGCTAGCTGTGATGAGAGGTGTTATCTGGAACACACGTATGAAAGTGGTCTATGGATCTGAGGACTTTGCTCCCCTCGACCTTATACGACTCTTTCGTCATTATTTAAAGGATCGTATCAAGGCCGAGAGAGTTAGACTCTCTCCGTCAGACTTTGTTGAAAGGTGGGTGTCAGTTGCGCGTGTGTGTCGGGTGAGAGAAGCAAGTCTTGACTGGTTCTTGGATGTTCCTTAGGGAAAGAATTTTGGGTGACAGGAACGAACGTCAGCCCTGACTCGTTTTTAGTCCAGAGTAGGTCACGATATAGGCAAGAGTAGGACCATTATTTAGGCTTCTTTGTTCATAACCTAGCTAGTGTGTGATAGCGATCATTAGGCCCCTTTTGAGTTTGTCCCTGCGTTTTTTTTTTTTTTTTTTTTTTTAACCCCACTCCCCTCCCAAATCAGGTGACAGATCGCTTGATTCGCCAGAGATGCGGGTTCCCTTTCGAAGTTTTCGTAAGAGGTGTTTTAAATAAAGCGTTCGGACCCGCATCACCCTTTCCACTGGTGAATCGGTGCATCTGCCATAGTTTAACAACGGGGGGGTCTTTTGTTACTAATATTGTAAATATCTCATTTGTATCTTGTATATAAAATTTTTATCTTCCCAAACCCCCCCTTTTCTTATGGGTTTTAATTAGGTTATCATGGTATGATGTTCTTATGGTGATTGATGAAGGATGTATACGCTGATGGATGTATAGTATGAATGTGGTATTATGGTGTAAGTAGAGTGAAAGTAGGAACTAGTTAGGTTAGATTAGTTAGCACTAGTCAGAGAAGACCGTCCTTTCCCCTCCCCCATCTTCGGCCTTGTGCCAAATTTTTCTGTAAATTTTCTGAAAATAAATACCATTCTGAAGTTTGATTGAGTCTTGTCCTGTGCGTTATTCAACCAGCGATTTATACCTTTTATTTATATTAACGTCGGTTTTTTTCTACACGACGCTTTCTTTTTTCCCCCCTTTGTCTTTACTGTTATTTTTAACAGTTGTTTCTTTTTTTCTTGGACTTTTTTTAACCGTCTTTTTAACGGTTCGGCTATGGCCGCTTCGGCGTGCCAAACGCCTATTGTCGTCACAATGGAGATGGAGAACATCGCAGCCGCAACAACGAACCCGTGGACAAAACCCCCAAAAGTCGATATTAACGTCACTGAATTCGTTGAGAAAGCAAAACAATGCCTTGATCAAGTTACTGACTCAGGACTAATTGTCAACATCCCGAAATTAGATGAAATAAGGAAAAGGTGCCTAACATTATTTGTGGTAGACAGGAAGACCAAGAAAGTAATAAGAGCAACCGTGGACATAATCATCAATCTACTGGCAACCGCAGGACTTAGACCTTTACGCGTCATAAAGTGCAAAGGTTACAATACCTGGAGTGCACTCTTTAACTCATCACAAGAGTGCCTCACTATTTCCCAAAAGGAAATAATTACCCAGCAATTCATCCTGAGGACGGAATACCTAGGGAAGCGACGCACGACAGTATCGGTCTTCCATGTACCACACCACGTAGATGGCGAACACCTCGGTGCCTTTTTCCTGAAGTTTGGGGAAATGGTACACATTGAAGTTGACGAATTCCACGGGGTCTGGTCATTCGACATACTGCTGAACAAGGAAGATTTCGTAAGCATCCCCTTCTTCCTTGAGGTGGGTGAAGAAAAGTTGCCCATCATAGTGGCCGGCAGGCGACCTACATGCTGGCACTGTGGTGAGATCGGACATCTCACATCAGATTGCCCATCAAAAAAGCCCACTCCTAACACAAAGAAAATAATAGGTGAGCATCTGGGAGCCAGCACATCAAAAAGTGTACCCAACCAAACTACCAGCGAAACAACCAACACCAAAGACGAGACCCTCAGAGGAGAACCATGGCAGATCGCCCCTGGGAAAAAGACCCCCGGACGTGTTTCCCTCGAGCAGATGAGAGAAGAGGCTATGCTGCAACACGACCCAGGCAGAGAAAAATACATAGAAATAGTAAATCTCAAGAAAAAACTGGACACCAAAAAACAGACACTCCAATCCCCATGCAAGTCACCTCCTTCCAAAAATACCAGACTCATCACTACACAGTCCCCCGCAACATCCAAAACTCCTTCCCCTTTTAAAATGCCTCCTCCAGTCACAACTCCTGTCCCCTCCAAAATGCCTAAACTAATTCCACTAAGTCCTCTTAAAAAACATAAATCCCCCTCTCCTGTACCAGCCACCTCTAAGTCCCCTCATAATACTCCTCCTGTATCTCCAGTAAAAACCCCTACTAACCCTACTAACACATATACTGACATGGACACTACCCCCTCACCTGAACACAAAAAAAAGACCCTCTACCTCCCTGGAAAAGATATTTGCATCTTAAACTCAGCTGCCATAAATAATAACAAGAACTTTAAAGGTGCAGACCTCAGCAAACTAATTGATTTCAGGGAGGTAGGGGGGAAGCTAATAGACATCCCCACCAATTTCCCTAAAGCTAGACGCATACTAACCGTAATCAGAAAAAAAGAAGAGGCAAAAGACCTATGGCAAATGCTGGAGGAGGCAAATAAGGCTTTCAATATTTCCCCTCCCCTAGCCATATTTAAAGACACAGATATTAAAAATCTAAAAAAATGTTGCGTTGGGAGGGTCCCGGTAAAAATGCACCCCTCCCTGTATAGGATAGTAAAACTAACCTATCCCCTGCATGTCGGCGGTATCTCTCGTGACGGACTCATCGATACTGCGATGGGTACTTATTCCCTCACGAGAGCCGTCGGCATGCTCACGACCGCGATGTTCGTTCCTGGTTCCCAACCCTAAGGCACCACCATGGATCTCAAGCTTGCTAGTTTAAATATCCGAGGGCTAAGGGCCGACTCGCGCAAATGGCGCTTGAGTTTGGACCTGCAGCACCTCGGAGTGGATATCTGTTGTGTGCAGGAAACCCACCTTATTCCTGGTGACCATTTGAGTGCACTGTCTAGGACCTTTGAGGCTTACTCAGCGCACTATAATTCTCGCTCGAGAGGGATTTCCTGGCTAGTTAAAAGGTCTCTAGATGCGTCGTGTGACCCGTGTTACTTGGATCCGGAGGGAAGACTATGTGTTTTGGATGTTACCATAAAGGGTAGGGCATTACGTCTTATTGGGGTTTATGCGCCCAATAGCCATTCTGAGCTGGCTGGTTTTTTTCGGCGGATCGAGCAGTTCATAGATGTTTCCAGAACGGTTATCTTAGCGGGAGACTGGAACGCCGTCCTGGATCCCGAGTTAGATCGATTTGGGTTAACATCTAGGGGAACTAACAGAGATCAGGATGCTGTTTTATTTCGCAAATTTGTGGATAAGTTTGATCTTATCGACAAATTCCGAAATGAAAAGCCCCGTGACTTAGTGTGGACTTGGACAGGTAGAGGCGGCTCCGATTCGATACAGCTCTCGAGCTATATCGACCGGTTCTTAGTTAGGCGAGTCGACGTAGGAGTATTGGATTGTCCAAGTTTCCACAACATAGTTTACTCGGATCACAGACTTGTTCGTGTACGGGTAAACTTAGATAGACCTAAGCCTAGATTAGCCGGTTACTGGAAGCTCAACACGTCGTTGTTCGATGTGAAAGGCTTCCGTGACGGGCTATTACTAACCCTACAGCGGGAATTGACGGGGGCAATTATTGGGAATAAGTGGTGGGTAAAAGTTAAGGAAGACATTAGGTCCTTTGCTGCTGACTTTAGCAAAAGACTCAATCTAGATTCTAGGGCAGCTAAAGTGACACTAGAGTCTAGACTAGATCGGGCGGTGGAGGAGGGGGATAGTGCTAGCGTTAATATAATTAGGGCTCGGCTTGCCTCCCTTGCTGAAAAGGAGCACCAAGCCTTAGCGATTAGGGCTAGGTTAAAAAGAATGCCCCAGGAAGCAACAAACATGGCCGCTGAACTGCGTGCAGAGGAGCTTAGGCAAGCGGCTAATAGGCACATCGCTCGTGTCACATTGCCGGACGGGCGTACCGTGACCACAAACCAGGGTGTGCTGGAGGCGTTTAGATCCCATTTCCAGGAGCTTTTTTCCATGGAACCCGGTCTGTCATTAGAACAATTCGACACCTATTTGGCTGACTTTTCTCGTCTTTCGACGACCGAAGCGGCTAGGTGCGAAGGTGGCATAACGGAGGATGAAGTCATTGAAGCCTTAAAGCGGGTCGGCCTTAATAAGTCACCGGGGATCGATGGTCTTCCCTACGAAGTGTATTTGAGGTTGTCGCACATCTTTGTCCCTCTACTGACGGTTTTGTTTAACTCATGGTTTAGGAACGGTTCAATCCCCAAGTACTTTACCATGGGTGTGATAAAACTTGTCCGTAAAAGCAAAGATGGTGGGGATGGGTTAGGTAATTTCAGGCCCTTAACGATGCTTAACGCTGAGTTAAAGATTTTGGCCAAGATTCTCGCAAATCGTCTGCAGCTTGTCCTGGCGCGTCTTATTAGCCCCGAGCAAACGTGTGCCGTGAAGGGCAGGACAATCCAGGATAACTTGCACTCGATACGCCTGATGATAGAAAAAGTCGACACTGAGGCCGCGCTGATCAATTTAGATCAGTCCAAAGCCTTCGATAGGGTTGACCATCGGTACTTGGGGGCTGTTTTATCGGCGGCCGGTTTTGGCCCGCAATTTCGCTCTTGGGTTCATCTTCTTTATGCTAACCCCGCGGTGATGGTGGAAGTAAATGGGAAGAGGTCGAGACCCTTCAGTTTGTCACGTTCCATTCGTCAAGGGTGCCCGTTATCACCCATGCTATATGTGCTTGCGATCGAGCCATTTTTGCGCAGGCTAAGGGTGAATCCGGTCCTACGCGGAATCACTTTGCCAGGTGTGGATGCCCAGGCGAAGTACTCCGCCTATGCCGACGACGTAACTGTGCTTGTAACGAGCAGTACTGAGATTAGTGTCGTCGGTGTAGAAATCAGATTGTATGAAACGGTAACAGGGGCCAAAATTAACTGCGAGAAGTCTTCGTGTTTGCGCATTGGTGCCTGGAGGGGTATGCCCCTTCAGGGGCCCTTTAGTTGGAGCGATGGGCCTTGCAAGATACTCGGCGTCTGGTTTGGTCCTGACCTCCAGCTGGAGAAAAATTGGTCGGAGGTTCTGAAAGCGGTACGGTCTGCAGCTTCACGATGGATCAGTAGAAACCTTTCATTAAAGGGGCGAGCGGAGGTGTGTAATACTCACATCTATCCAATCGCTATTTATCGTCTATCAGTGCTTCCAATCCCGTCAGATACACTGCTATATTTGCAGAGGGCTCTTTTCAACTTCTTATGGCTTGGAAGGGCCCCTAAGGTCTGTCGCGATGTCTGCTACCTACATCCTTCTGAAGGCGGTCTAGGTATGCCAAACGTGGAGATTCGGCTATACACGCTACGGCTCTACTACCTAGATCGAATGTGCACACAAGATAGGGAAAACGGTGGCCTCTGGATGGAGGACACCAAGAAAGCCTTCCCGGCTTTGAGAGGGGTGCACTACTCCGAGGGGGAGGCACACAGGTTGCCCCGAGGTGAATGTCCCTTCTATCGCGAGTGCCGGCGCGCACTGAAGTCCCTCTTAAGAGTGAAGGAAAGCCTCTCTAACACTCTGCTGTTGTCCCGAAAGGCATTATATCGGGTTTTAGTGAGGGGATCCGTAACGGATGTCATTGGTGGGAGGCTCCCTTTGACGAAGGAGCAGCTCCGCTCAATCTGGCCTTGGGCGCCTGGGTCAGGATGCCTCACTAACGACGAGGCTTCCCTGACCTGGCTGGTAATTCGAGATGCTCTATGGGTCGGTAAGAGACTCCACTCAGCTGGCTTGGTGGATTCGCCTATTTGTAAACGGTGCGGCGATGAGGACGAGACTTTATGTCACGCCTTCGTTTATTGTCGCATCGTGGCGCCGCTGATTGAGTTTGTTACAGGTCTCATGGTCCGCATACTAAACACATCCTCATTAACCTTGGTTCCTATTAATGTTTGTAGCAATTGGGCTCCGACAACGGATAAGCTCAGAAAAGATTTGTGTTTGACCTTGCTAGCTGTGATGAGAGGTGTTATCTGGAACACACGTATGAAAGTGGTCTATGGATCTGAGGACTACTCTACTGCCAACAACAACAACAACAACAACAATAATAATAATAATAATAATAATAATCTTATTATTTTTTATATATAATGGTTTGAATAAAGTTTAAAATGCAAAAGTCAAGTATCACGCTTCTATTGTGCTCTAAACAGAAACACTCATTTTGAATGCGTCCCTGTCATATCAAAGAACATACTGTTTATTTCATGTGTCTGGCTTTATTGCTTTTGAGGTGATAATTGCTTGAATTTACGTTTAAAATGAAAAAATCAAGTATTATTGTGCAGTTGTGCTTTAAAGAGAAACATTTATTTCGAATGCGTCCCCGTCATATCAAAGAACCTATTGTTGAACTCATATGTCAAGCATTTCGGCTTGTGTGGTTATAAAACTTTTAAAATGCACTTTTTGTGTTAAGCTGTGTAAAGGTGTTAACTTTGGTCAAAATGCTAGTTCCTTCTTTTATCAGATCATTATCGAAGACGTTCTGATGCAAAACCTGATTCGAAACCAAAAATAAAAACCTATGAATATATATATATATATATATATATATATATATATATATATATATATATAGCAGAGGGAATATTTTCTTCACCATATTCCCTCTGCTTCACTTTTTTTGTTTTCAAGTAAGATCTTTGACTTACTTGTTTCATCAAATACTTTTGCATGCAAAATCCGATCCCGCATTTTGCTAATTCCTACCCTCTGATGAGAAGGAAAGTATTTCTTCGAAACTCCTCGGATTAAGGACTATCCACTTATCTAGTGTTTCCTTTTCAGATTAAATGTGTTTTTAACTAATTTGAAAGTGTTTTTTTAACATGTTTTATTAACTGTTTGCTCGTATTATAAGCTCTATTTCCTATTTGGTTTTATCGAGCTTTTACATCTGGCTGAGTTTTACCATCTTGGATCATTTTGGTAAATTTAATTGTAATTTTCATTTTATATATATATATATATATATATATATATATATATATATATATATATATATATATATCTTGAGTTCCTTCAGCCATAATCAAAACTGAAACCAAAACTTATGAAGAATTCTTGATAAAATTATTTATAAAAAAAAAAAAATAGATTACTGGAGTGCCATCAGTTATAATCGAAACCGAAACCAAAACTTATGAAGAATTCTTCATAAAATTATTTATAAAAAAAAAAAATAGATTACTGGAGTGCCATCAGTTATAATCGAAACCGAAACCAAAACTTATGAAAAATTCTTGGTGAAATTATTTATAAAAAAGAAAAAAATAGATTACTGGAGTGCCATCAGTTATAATCGAAACCGAAACCAAAACTTATGAAAAATTCTTGGTGAAATTATTTATAAAAAAGAAAAAAATAGATTACTGGAGTGCCATCAGTTATAATCGAAACCGAAACCAAAACTTATGAAAAATTCTTGGTGAAATTATTTATAAGAAATGGAAGTGCATAACAATTAAATGACCCGGATGTAAGCGTGACACAGAAAATAACACACACGCTATCGCATTAATATATAGATGAAGATGATGATGATGCCCCCATTATATTCCGGAGGAGTCATCGTCATTATTTTAAAATCTTACCGAGGCGGTAATTCACTTTTATCTGCGAATTGTCTGTAAATTGTGGAGGTGTCCATTTTAACAATGTCCGTCCCTGACTGCCGTAATTGTTGACCATTTTCGGGCAGGACTTTACATCGATAAAAGTTTGAACACCTGGAATAGAAAAAAAAAAAAATAGACGAGTATAATTATCATTGGCATACTTTCGCATTTGTTTAATGGAATCATTAACTTTACGATCAGTCCTTTCTCCTCCTCCAAAATATTAAAACATAACTATTACAGAATCTCGCCATGAGGATTTCCATATCGCACCACACTGAATATCACGTTAAAATGATGTAAGCATGTTTGTTAGCGTTTTCACGTCGGATGCTTATTACAATATATCTATTTTTTGTAAAGGTGTTTTTTACATATGGAATCGAACTATTCATAGCGGGACCTGTGGAAATTCCACAGGGGGCTCATTCATATGTAATATATTGATGTTAGCATTCCGTAGATGTTTAGCGTAAATGGAGACACTCTGATATTATTGTAGCTTTTTTGTTTAAACTGTAAAAGTATGTATCTAAGTTAGCACAAAAGCCCGGTAAATCCCGGTCGTATAGTACGTTTAAATATGATATTTTAATTCTTGCAGATTTCGCATATATTATTATAGAGTTAATACTCTATCGATTTTTATATGTTATAAAGTTGCGATTTCAAATATATATATATATATATATATATATATATATATATATATATATATATATAATCCATATGACTTGGGTGCATTAGCTTGAATCGAAACCGAAATAAAAACTTATAAAAAAAAAAAAAATTTTTTAAATATATATATATATATAACTTGAGTACCTTCAGCCATAATCGAAACCGAAGCCAAAACTTATGAAGAATTCTTGATACATTATTTATAAAAAAAAATAAATGATTTAAGTGCCATCAGCTATAGTCGAAATCGAAACGAAAACCTATGTAGAGGTCTTGGTAAAATTATTTATAACAAGAAATAGAACAAACAATTAAGCGTGACACACAAAAGAAAACACACGTATTAATATATATTGATGATCGATTTTGGTATGCCGTTTATGATTCTTTAAGGATGTTTCCACAGCTGGGCAGGAGCTGCTAGAAGCCCTTATCCTGCCTTGACAGACTTCAAAATAGACTTCGTAGCCTAGTAGAGGATGCCTTTTTCTTTTCTCTGCAACCTCTTTCCCACGGAAGAGACGTTGTGAACTTATATGTGCCTTCTCGTTATTTTCATTGCAAGTGTTCGTCTGAGCTCCAATCTATGCCCCCCCCTTGCCAAACACTGCTTAGCTGAAACCACTATCAATAATTCCCCCCACTTTTGATCTGTGCCTAAACCTAAACGTAGATTCCATGAACAAAGCTTCTTTTTTAGAACTGCATTCCTGTGGAACTCTCTTCCGGTTGCCTGCTTTCTAGTTGACTACAATATGGTCGCCTTTGATTTTATTTGAGGTTTATATTTTGGTTATGTTTTTATGCTTCTTTAAGGATATGCAAGATATTATTTGAGGCATTTTTTTGAAGAGATGTTTTCAAATTACTTGGATGTTATTTTGTTAATACTCTATTTTGTTAATACTCAATTTTGTTAATGCTCAATTTTGTTACTGCTCAATTTTGTTAATACTCAATTTTGTTAATGCTCAATTTTGTTAATACTCAATTTTGTTAATACTCTATTTTGTTAATGCTCAATTTTGTTACTGCTCAATTTTGTTAATACTCAATTTTGTTAATGCTCAATTTTGTTAATGCTCAATTTTGTTAAGACTCAATTTTGTTAATGCTCAATTTTGTTAATACTCAATTTTGTTAATGCTCAATTTTGTTAATGCTCAATTTTGTTAATGCTCAATTTTGTTAATGCTCAATTTTGTTAATACTCTATTTTGTTAATACTCTATTTTGTTAATACTCTATTTTGTTAATGCTCAATTTTGTTAATGCTCAATTTTGTTAATGCTCAATTTTGTTAATGCTCAATTTTGTTAATACTCTATTTTGTTAATGCTCAATTTTGTTAATGCTCAATTTTGTTAATACTCAATTTTGTTAATGCTCAATTTTTTAATACTCAATTTTTTAATACTCAATTTTGTAAATACTTAATTTGTATTAAACATGGCTGTTGAAATTATCTTTTTATTCAAGAAATAATAAAGTAGGGGTCGAGAAGAAAGACAAAAGTTGATGAAATGTAATGGAAAAAATATATTGAAAATAATGGAAAATAAAGAAAGGTGTGGGTCGTCTTACGTGGCCAATACAAATGCGAGTTAATAAAGTTTTACTTTTGAAAGGTTTTGGATCGGGAAGGATCCAGAAGAAAGACAACAAGTTGGTATTTAATGCAAATAAAAATATATCGAAAAGAAAGTCAAATAAAGAAAGGTGTTACACCTCGGTCTAACTGCTAAGTGTTCATAACGTGTACTTACAAATTAATACACATAACTCTTTATTATACGCTGAGATACATATTCTCCTGGTTTTTATAGTAAAAGAAAGAGTTCATAGTTATCTGTAAGGTGGCCCCACAACAAAAGGTTATTATATACTTGTTGTAGTGTTAGTTCTTTATTGCAATGGATAAAACAAGATTCATATTTTCTAAACAGATAGTGAATTGCTTTGTGTGGCTGATACAAATACGTGTTAAAAAAAACTGTTTTCCTTTTGAAAATAAAGATAAATATGACAAATAAGGAGAGTAGTCACAAGTCAGTCTAACTAATTAAGAACGAGTCTATTGTTATCTGTAAGATGGGTGTAACGAGCATGTGCGGAAACGCTCAAGAATGGTGTGTCAATGTTTTAGTCGGGCCTATCTACGACGAAAATGAGTTCGTCTAATGGCTATAAAAAGCCGACACTAGAGGCGTTCAAATAAAGAGAGATCGATAACATGTCTATGCAGATTAATTGACGTTTGTTTATTGTTAGATATTATATTGTTAATACTAAATTTAGTATTATAATATAATATAGTCAAGTATTATTATTGTTGGTGTAATTTCAGCTTTGTTTAGGTTTACTGAAGCCTTTCAAAAGCAAAATGTGATGAAAGTAAAAATAAAATAGATAAACCCCATAATTTATTATACCATACCTGTTCACACTGAAACACTTATTACAATATTCTGTGGATCTATATTAAAAAACCTTGTTAAACATTGTGACATATTTACATTCTATGGAGATCAGGCGCGAACAAACACCCCATAATTTTATTATACCATATTTCTTCAAACTGAAACATAATTATCAAAGTTTTATAGTGGATTTTATCGTTTTTCTTCCCTGCCTTACAGAACATGAATGAGTTTTGCAATGGGAGAGAGAAAAGGGTTACAGGGTTAATGTTTGGTACAGTTTAAGTTAGGAAACCAGTCAAGAAATGGAGGAGATAGAAAAAGAAAGGGAAAATGAAAAGAAGGAAAAAGGAGGAAAAGGTGGGTTGTTGTTGTTTTTTTGTTTTTTTTAGGAGGGGGGGGTTGCAGAACATAATAAAGTTTTGGAAAAGGAAGTAGAAAAACAAAAGGCATCAATATTGGGTGCATTTCGTCTCAAGTAACCAATATATTCAGACAGCCTGATCTGGTAGATAATCACTCAAAAATTGAACATTAAAATTACTGGTAGAAACGAATGTAATTTCAAATGTTATCAGTTTGTTCTATTAACAAGACTCTACAACTTGCTCCGGCATCTACACTAATTTGTCCCACGTAGTTAGATTAATTGCCGTGTACTGCTCCATCATTTAAACTTAAAAACTAAAACTTTTTTGACGTTTCTGAATTTTTGAGATGAGGATTGGTTATTCGTATTATTTGGATTCATCGGACTACTGTTCTCATCTTGAGTCTGCAAAGACCCATGGCCGCAGTGGTTAGGCTACTTGGAAAAATCAATTGTAAAAATAATATTCTCCTGGAGGTTGAAGGTTCAATTCTCAGTGTGGGCGACTGAAAAATACAATTGCGAATTACTTAGGACCTCTATCTAATCATGGCTGACGGAACAAGAGCATGCAACCCCGTGAAATAAAGAAAGGGTTCTGTTCGAAATTCCATTCAAATTCCCAAGTTTGACAGAAACATTCTTGAGTTCGACAAGACACACCTGAACAATGTGGGAGGTTACATCGACTAAAACGTTGTGAAAATCACACTGAAGATGAGAACAATATCCAATGAATCCAAATAAATTTTTTTTCTTTTCTTCCAATTTATTAAAAATCATCTACTAATTATGTGGCTTCTTATTAGGTAATCGCGTTTGTAGTTACTTTCTAATTGGTTGACCAATTTGGTATATTCTGGCGGTTTACGTAAGTTTCTAATCCAGCCCTTCCTAGACATATACGAGAACCGTGTTCACAATATGTGCTAGTACCAGATTAACTCTGCATAAAAAAAGACTTGCAGACGACTTTTGAAAATCAAAACACGAGTTGTAGAGTTGGACTCGAATGTTTGGGAAGGAGTCAAAATCGGAGTTTTCAATCCCTGAAGAATCATCAGAAGACTTTGAAATAAGGAATCAGAGATATTTTGGAATCGTTGGAGTGTGAATTTTTGGAATCCAAGAAAGCAGAGCCAAGTTTTATAACTTTCAAATCTGCAAAACTGGTAACTACCCAACAGCATACAAATTTGGTACGAGTCTCTTTTCTTACCTGTGAATATATTTTTGGCACTGTAGGCATTCCGACGGACTCCTCTCATCAGTTTGTAGTCTCCCCAACCAGCCAAAATATCGCCAATGCTCTCCATAGGCTTTGACACTAGCTGAAAGAGGTCAGTTGTGACATCCAGAGATTTATTATAGAGATTCACTTGGCTTAATTCACCATAAAATCCTTTGCCGACTAAAGCCATGTCCGTCATAGGATCATAAAAACATCCAAGTATAACAATACACCTGAAATAGGGAGAACAACATAAATGTCAGAGGTTATTTTAGTTGAGACAATATTGAGAAACCATTGCTTAAATAATTATATTTTATATATACCAATCTTTTAATTTATGAAGCTCGATGTAACTACAGAGCATATACAAAGAAGTTACTAAAGACTATATAAAAATTAGTGATAGGACGATTCTAATATTTTTCCTGATTCCGATACAGTTACCTGCTTTACCCTTTAAATATTTAGTTCTAAAGTTTTCTTTTTTACCAGATGGGTGACCATTTGGGAATACCAAGGCGTTGCATGTAAGCGGAAGGTCAGGTCAATTCTCCTGCTTGTGATGGTGTGCATTAAAACTATGTGAAAAGATTATGGAGTTTACTGAGCTACCTCATCTCGACTGCTCTTGCAAAATGATGACGATGATGTAGATTTTAGTTTTGATGGAAGTTTTATCAGCTATATATTAATAGGATAGCATGTTAGACGTGTTATTTATTTTTTACTAGCGGGGGGTACCCGGCGATGCCCGGATATTTTGAGGTGTGTGTGGTTTTGGGTAAATCAAACTAAACTAAAATAAAAAATAAAATGTTTATATTAGAAATTCAAAGATGTTGTCCATCTTACCGCCAGTCAGCATGTTAAAATGTTCCATTCTTGACAGCACCTGTTTCGTAGCGCAGAATCATTCATGTAATTATTACGTCAATATTTGAATTTATTCTGCCCTTATTCATCAGAAGACTATGAACGTATCAATTTTACAATAAATAAAAGAACATGGGCATGATTACAAAAATCCGAAAATTAGAAGAGAAGTCGCAATTGTGTTTTCTTTTAGTTACGCCATCTTTGAATTTGAATTTAGAGTCACCAACGTCGAATCTACGTATTAATAAGTTACAGTCATATTGTTATAAATAACATAAAAATATCCCATTTAATATTTTCTCATATATATATATATTATAATTATGATTAGTTCTTTTGGAAAAAGAATTCCAGCAGAGTGCTCAATTAAAAGGAAAATCCAAATTTTAAGAGCGTATTTATATTTTGTAGACGAATATTGGCTGAAAAGAGCTTGATAAGGATACCTTAAATGGGCCTTATTATCGGGCTTGAAACCGACGGTACAAATAATCTGTCTCAACTAACAACTTTCTGTACACAATATATATATATATATATATATACATATATATATATATATATATATATATATATATATATTCATATATCTATCTATAATTATTTATAATTGGTTTATATTTATTTCTGTTACAAATCTTCGGTTGAACAGATTGGTAAGTGATATAAAAACTGGCATTTGCGTTTAAGCGATGTTCTTTGTGTACATAAATCGAGCTGAGACATTTGGACGATGTCAAAACATTGTTAATTCACTACCCGCACAGCAGCTGAATAGCATAATGGAGAGAAGCCTTGACTGTCGTTTGGGCGGTTGGGTTTCGAGGCTTCACTGATGAGCTGTGATACAGTGAAACAGTACTGTATGTGGATGACTATATATATATATATATATATATATATATATATATAAGAACAAGTAGTTAATAAAACATGTTAAAAACGCTTTGAAAAAGAGTTAAAAACATATTTAATTTGAAAAAGGAAACAATAAATAAGTGGATAGTCCTTAATCCGCGGAGTTTCGAAGAAATACTTTCCTTCTCATTAGAGGGTAGGATTTAGCAAAATGCGGGATCGGATTTTGCTTGCAAAAGTATTAAATGAAACTACAAGTAAGTCATTGATTTCACATGAATGAACAGTCTGGTGATATATATATAGAATATCCAATGACGGTAAAAGGCAAAGATACAGAATCTAAGAAAGTTAGTTAAATTTCCATTCGCACAAGTAAAATCCAAGGGAATCACGTAAATGGAAGATGATCCAAAGTAATCCAAAAGGCAGAAATCCATGGAATAATTCACAAATAGGTACAAGGAAAAAGGAAAGAATTCCAATATATTATTAAAAGAAAGATAAAATGTGCGTAAAAAAATTATACAGCTCGACTGTCGAGGCAAGACTGAATTAAGGAAAATATATATATAATTATTTATAAAACGAAGTAATTTACCTTCACGCCAGGTACAGTATTTCCCTAGAGACTTTGTTTTTTTCTTCCTTTTTCCCCTTTTTTACACAGGAGTCACCACTTATCTCGGTCCAGAGGCCACTCGAGGATAAGGGTTAATGGGCATACATTAGTCATTGCCATTATAGCGTAGTAAACATAAGTAGTTGGAATTTTGTAAATTGGATTGCAGACAATTTGTGAAAAAAGAATAACCAGAATAGCGCATCAAACCCGGTCATCATAGAGACGATCAAGGCTGAGTTACTGAACTTTCTTGGGTGTTAAGAAATCGGAACCACCTAAAACTACACTTATGTACCGGTGAAAACGCCTTGGAGTCTTTGTTGGATTACATTTGGTGCCGTGACCAGGATGTGACCCTTTGGAACGCCATAGTCATCTTCATCGGGTTACACTTTAAAAATAATCTAATTATTCCAAATTTCCTCTACTAACGTTTACTATGTTATTGTCCCAAAGACTACCGTACACATTTTGACACTTATCCTCAAGTGACCTGCAGGCCTTGATATGTGGTGACCCCTTTTGTAAAAACACAAAACAAAAAAGAAAGCAGTGGTTCTCAACCTTTTTTTTTTACATGACAACACATTAAACAAAATGAAATCAAATGGCTTTTAGTAATTATTTCTTTGCAGAGCACCAGCAATTGTTCTGTGGCATAATGGTTAGGGACGTTGATCTAAAACATTGTAATTAGAAATTAACCTGAAATTGAGCAACAAAAAAATAAAGGAAAAAAACTGTTAGCACTTACTTTTTGTCGAAGAAATTAATGATTGGTTCCGTGACCGTTTCAAAACTGTTAAAATTATTCAATCTCAAGTCGATTGAACGACCAGAGTTAGAAATCGATATGCTAAACACATGCCACTTTCCATCATTCATTGGCAGCGTTTTGGTCTTCACCATCACTTCCGGTCCACCGCTTGCCGGGGTGTAAGTGATTCCAACATTGGAGAGTCGTAAAACTGGAATCTTTTCTTCCTTGATTCCTTCTGACCTGAAAGAATAAATAAACATAATAATAATAATAATAATAATAATAATAAATATATATATATATATATATATATATATATATATATATATATATATATATATATATATATATATATAAGCATACTAATTGAAATATGCAAAGGTTACTCTGCAATGATTTAATCACGAAGTAATTTCAACAAATGTAAAAGGTACGTTTGCATTTATCACACTGGGTTTTTCATGATGTTGGTCCAGGCTGACGTACACTGCCAGCATACGCCAACTGTTGATCAAATTTAAAAACGCTATGAAAACATAACGTTTATGGGATACGAATTACAATTTAAAAAAAATGGAAATACAATAAAATAAAATATAATAATAACTTTCCGTCAGTTTCATATTTTTTAATATATTTTTTTTGTTTGTTTTTAAAGAGAATTTTAAGTTTTTTGTAAGTTTTTATTACTTACTAGCATTTCAGCCCGGCGTTGCCCGGGTGTATGTTGAGCAAAAAAACAAAACAAAAAAAAACAGTCAATCTTTGTAACTTATGACCCCTTAAAATTTATTGTTTTGAGCTCAAATCAAGTTATAAAGTTAGATCCATGTCCAAGGAACCTAAAATTTCAAGTGTTTAGACCCAAAATTGTCGGAGGAATTTGGTAGAGTTCTCAAAGATCAAATCGTTGAACTTTGACTCCTTAACAGCCAAATTTCTGGCCGAAAACGGATTACAAAGATTTTCCCAAATTTCAGTACCCTGTATATCAAAATTTGAGTCCGTAGACTGAAAATTGGCAGTTATTGCGAAGGAAAATGTACACAGACATAAAGACACGTTCATTTTTATATATATATAATAGATTGTTAGGAAAACTTTTGGATTTCTTTTTGTTTATATTTTTTAGGAAAACTTTACATTTTTTTATGGTTAGGGTTGGACGAATTAAATTTGCACGTGATTAAAATCTGAACTTTTTTAGGTTTAGAATTTAAGGTTAGGATTAAATTTGTACGTGATTAAAATCTGAACTTTTTTAGGTTTAGAATTTAGGATTAGGATTAAATTTGCGCGTGATTAAAATCTGAACTTTTTTAGGTTTAGAATTTAGGATTAGGATTAAATTTGTACGTGATTAAAATCTGAACTTTTTTAGGTTTAGAATTTAGGATTAGGATTAAATTTGTACGTGATTAAAATCTGAACTTTTTTAGGTTTAGAATTTAGGATTAGGATTAAATTTGTACGTGATTAAAATCTGAACTTTTTTAGGTTTAGAATTTAGGATTAGGATTAAATTTGTACGTGATTAAAATCTGAACTTTTTTAGGTTTAGAATTTAGGATTAGGATTAAATTTGTACGTGATTAAAATCTGAACTTTTTTAGGTTTAGAATTTAGGATTAGGATTAAATTTGCGCGTGATTAAAATCTGAACTTTTTTAGGTTTAGAATTTAGGATTAGGATTAAATTTGTACGTGATTAAAATCTGAACTTTTTTAGGTTTAGAATTTAGGATTAGGATTAAATTTGTACGTGATTAAAATCTGAACTTTTTTAGGTTTAGAATTTAGGATTAGGATTAAATTTGTACGTGATTAAAATCTGAACTTTTTTAGGTTTAGAATTTAGGATTAGGATTAAATTTGTACGTGATTAAAATCTGAACTTTTTTAGGTTTAGAATTTAGGATTAGGATTAAATTTGTACGTGATTAAAATCTGAACTTTTTTAGGTTTAGAATTAAGGATTAGGATTAAATTTGTACGTGATTAAAATCTGAACTTTTTTAGGTTTAGAATTTAGGATTAGGATTAAATTTGCGCGTGATTAAAATCTGAACTTTTTTAGGTTTAGAATTTAGGATTAGGATTAAATTTGTACGTGATTAAAATCTGAACTTTTTTAGGTTTAGAATTTAGGATTAGGATTAAATTTGCGCGTGATTAAAATCTGAACTTTTTTAGGTTTAGAATTTAGGATTAGGATTAAATTTGTACGTGATTAAAATCTGAACTTTTTTAGGTTTAGAATTTAGGATTAGGATTAAATTTGTACGTGATTAAAATCTGAACTTTTTTAGGTTTAGAATTTAGGATTAGGATTAAATTTGTACGTGATTAAAATCTGAACTTTTTTAGGTTTAGAATTTAGGATTAGGATTAAATTTGTACGTGATTAAAATCTGAACTTTTTTAGGTTTAGAATTTAGGATTAGGATTAAATTTGTACGTGATTAAAATCTGAACTTTTTTAGGTTTAGAATTTAGGATTAGGATTAAATTTGTACGTGATTAAAATCTGAACTTTTTTAGGTTTAGAATTTAGGATTAGGATTAAATTTGTACGTGATTAAAATCTGAACTTTTTTAGGTTTAGAATTTAGGATTAGGATTAAATTTGTACGTGATTAAAATCTGAACTTTTTTAGGTTTAGAATTTAGGATTAGGATTAAATTTGTACGTGATTAAAATCTGAACTTTTTTAGGTTTAGAATTTAGGATTAGGATTAAATTTGCGCGTGATTAAAATCTGAACTTTTTTAGGTTTAGAATTTAGGATTAGGGTTTAATTTGTACGTGATTAAAATCTGAACTTTTTTAGGTTTAGAATTTAGGATTAGGATTAAATTTGTACGTGATTAAAATCTGAACTTTTTTAGGTTTAGAATTTAGGATTAGGATTAAATTTGTACGTGATTAAAATCTGAACTTTTTTAGGTTTAGAATTTAGGATTAGGATTAAATTTGCGCGTGATTAAAATCTGAACTTTTTTAGGTTTAGAATTTAGGATTAGGGTTTAATTTGTACGTGATTAAAATCTGAACTTTTTTAGGTTTAGAATTTAGGATTAGGATTAAATTTGTACGTGATTAAAATCTGAACTTTTTTAGGTTTAGAATTTAGGATTAGGATTAAATTTGTACGTGATTAAAATCTGAACTTTTTTAGGTTTAGAATTTAGGATTAGGATTAAATTTGTACGTGATTAAAATCTGAACTTTTTTAGGTTTAGAATTTAGGATTAGGATTAAATTTGCGCGTGATTAAAATCTGAATTTTTTAGGTTTAGAATTTAGGATTAGGATTAAATTTGCGCGTGATTAAAATCTGAACTTTTTTAGGTTTAGAATTTAGGATTAGGGTTTAGGATTAGGGTTGGACTGATTAAATTTGTATGTGATTAAAATTTTTTTAAAAAATTAATTAAAAGTCGTCTGCACTCGGTGGATGGCGGCAATCGGACTGCCTTGGTGTTTTGGGAGGTTATGTTGGTGATGCTCTCCATGTATGACCAAACGAAGTAATTCAGCAGGTTTAGGTCCGGGGAGGAAGGGAACCAGTGAGAGAACGGTACAAAGTTATAGCACTCTTCCTGAAGCAAAGCGTGGGTCCCTTCGGACTTGTGGACTGGCGCCGAGTCCTGTTGCCCCACCCAGGGTCTGCCAGTGACCACCTAATTGCACCAGGATTTCCACACTCTTCAGTACATCCAGGTACACTTTGGTGTTAACTTTCACGCCGACTTTGAAGATGTGAGGTGACATGATGTGGCCCTCACTTGAAACCACACCAAAGACCATAACCGGGGCTGGAAACTTCATTGAGCCGAGTCCTCAAGTGTTGAACCGTCCAGATTTGCATTTTGAGGGTGCTGGCACTGGTCCAGTTGTCATAACTTGGATCGGTAGAGAGCATGAGTTGTACAGTGGCGCATCTCCGCTCTCACTTGTTGAACATTGTGTCATTTTCAGAAATGATAGAAGGCTCCTATCACTCTTGGGATTTGTATTCAACTAGCCAACTAGTAAATGGCCTGCAACAAAAAAATAAAACCGGTTTTTATCAAACGGAAATGGAGTCATGTTGTCTTTTCTAGGGCAACTGTTTTATCGTCCCATCCTGTACACAACATATTTGATTTTTCTTTCTGGAAAATAAGCTACTGGAATAGGAAGCTGCATTACAATGAGGTAAAATGTACACTTAATTATATTCACGCCAGGTCTACTTTTTTTAATAGAAAACGCTTCAGACAAAGTATGAAGCCACTTGATGTAAGGAACTAACAAGAAGAAAAGATAATTATAAAGAAGACAGAAGATGCCGATTGACGTTAGTCTTGAAAAGCTCAAGGTTAAAAATAGGAGGGAAACAGTCAGCAGGAAGAGAGTTCCACAACCCTGCGGTTCTTGGAAATGAAGTTGTATTACAATGAGATATCAAAACAGAAAATTGATGAAGACCACTAGAGCAACGAGTCAAATAAGCTGTAACAAAAGAAGCAGGGAATAGATCAGCGAATTCTGAAGAACAAATCATGATAATATTTATAGAAAAGACTGAGACAAGCAACATCACGTCTGTGAAAGAGAGGTTGAAGAGCAGAAGAAATGATTGAGCCAATCAAATTACAGATACGTGTTTGCACCTTACCGAGATCCTTCAGATGAAACACAGATTCACCAACCCAAATATGAAAACAATACTCCATATATGGTTTGCTAATAGATTTGTAGAGATAAAGAATAGCTTCAAGTGTGAGAAAATGTTTCGAGCGATAAACAGGGAACTTTTAATGAGAAATTAGAGCCATGCAGTGCACATCATCGTATTCTATTTTACATGATAGCACGTGTTGAATGGATTTAAGAAATTGGTGTTAAATTAACCTATCTCTGTCCAGGTCTTTATTTATCCCTCTTTCATTCAAATGCATCTTTATCACTTTCTCCCTTGTTTTCCGATACCTTTCTCTCCCGCATCCATTGTTCGACATCTACCAACCTAAGAACTCTCACCCATTCTTTCAACGTGGCCACACCAAAGAAGTCTCCTATTCTGCATACATCTAACTACACTGTCAAAATTCGATTTTCCTCTGAGGTTATCAGATCTATGCCTGACTCCAAGATTCACAATATACATCCATTGTATTATTCTCGTATGATGCCTCTCCATGCAACAACTATCTTCAACTTTTATTGGCCAGATTTCACTTCCACAGATCGGGGACAATTTGAACAGTATACAACTTTATTCAACACCAGACAAAACATGGTGCAGTTAACATCTACAAAGAAATCAAAACGGTAAAATGCCAAAACCAAAACGTAAATTCCATGAACAAAGCTTCTTCCTTAGAAGTGCATGCCTGTGAAACTCTGTTCCGTCTGCCTGTTTCTCACCTAACTACAACCTGGATGTCTTCAAGTCCAACATAAACAAATTCCTGATGAACCGCCCCCTTAAGTAAGACACTTTATCAAATCTCCACACTAACGTAATGTACATAGATGCAATGACCCTTATCCCTGAGTCGCTTCCGAGCCTTGATAAGTGGTGACCACCTTGTAAAAAGAAAAAAAAAAAAACTATGAATTTTTCACGAGTAAAAATAAGCAAAAACGTTTGCCTCTTGGTGATTCGGATAAAGGTTTCTTGATTTGAATAAAGCAGACAATATTGGCGTACTTACTTGATCATAAATAAGTTGAAGAATGTCCCCTCTCCGTTCTTTTCTTTAAATTGAACCCACAAGCTGATAGAAAAGCTTGGGCTCGGCACAAACACTGCGGATTTTAACGCCGCCATTCCATTCTTCTCGTGGAGATAAAATTCCATATCATAATTGTTGGAAACATCTAAAAAGTAAAAAAAAAAGAAGAAAATTCGTGATTATTACAAAATGGAGTATACAGACAATAAGGATTTAGTTATGATATCATATAAACAGATCTTCAGTACTTTTAATAGATATTTTGTGGCAAGCGTTATCTGTATTTGAGATAATTGGTTTCAACATTGGAGGCGCTATGGTTAATTGTTTTGGTACTCTTCTGCCCTTACGTGATTGCCACGTTCAAAACGACGTAAAAGCTCACATTTATATATTAATAGAATAGCGCGTGTGTTATTTATTTACTTTGTGTGTCACGATTACATCCGAGTGACTGTCATTTAATTATTATTAGGGCGAGGACAACAGCATATTCTTTTCATTGTTTTGACTCTCGAGTGTGTAGCCGTTGATATCTTATATGCTCTTATATAGAGTGATGTGGTTCTTGGTTGATTAACTATGTCGGATATATACTCGAGAGTCAAAACAATGGAAAAAATATGCTGTTGTCATAGCCTTAGTAATGACTCAGATCTTTTTCCTGGGACAGGTTTGATATTTATCATACTCCGAGTGTTTCAGACGGCAGGGTGAGCAACACCAGGCAACAGCTTAACCTTACTTCTTTCACCCAATCTGATCCAAAGAGCTGATACCAGTTAGGTCATATATAACTTATACCACTTCCTACGCACCCAAACAAGGTCTTCTTTGGCCTACCACACTCCACTATCTATATTTAAAATAATTGGTTCTAACAGTGGAGGCGCTATGGTATTTATACATGTGATGCTGTAGTTTTATCAAGATGCATTAGAGCTTATAGAGCACATAACATTAAAAAAGTTGGGTGTCTTATTAGACAAAAAGAAAAAAAACCAAAAAAAAAAACCAGAGTACCCGAATAAATAACAGTGTTTATACATATGATATCCCATATTAGATCTTATATAACAAGCAACAATATAATAATAATAATAATAATAATAATAATAATAATAATAATAATAATAATAATAATAACAAATGATGCATATTCGAATATAAAAATAAATAATAATAATAATAATAAACAATATAAAAATAATAATTATAAAATAATATAAAAATAAATAATAAAATAATAAAAATAATAAAAATTATAAAAATAATAATAATAAAATCATAATAATAACAATAAAAATAATAAAAATAATAAATTAATAATAATAACAATAAAAAAATAGTAATAATAAAATAATAATAATACAAATAAAAATAATAATAAAATAATAAAAATAATAATAATAATAATAATAAAATAATAATAATAATAATAAAATAATAAAAATAATAATAATAATAGTAAAAATAATAATAATAATAATAATAATAATAGTAAAAATAATAATAATAATAATAATAATAATAATAGTAAAAATAATAATAATAATAATAATAATAATAATAATAATAATAATAATAATAATAAAGTGTGTTAAAAGATCCGAAAAACTGCAACTTGGAACAGCATTTCTTTTTTACCTTTGGTACACGCCTGTCCGGTCTTTCCGAGTGGGCACATATTGGGCTTTGGTTCGACGCAGGTGTTCATACTGGTTGTGCAGTCGTTTGTTTCTTGCTCACATTGAAGCCCTTTAAAACCTGATAAGGAAAGAAAGAAATTGAGACCGTAATTATATTCTTATATTTAACTCTTAACGCCTTGTATCACCTGAGATCGTACTGACCGGAAGTGATATTTTTGTTCTCAACACCATATTAAAGACCAATGCCTTTTAAATCATGTTGTTAAATTTCATAAAAGTAAAAATGGTATAAACATTTCTAGGATCTCCTGTAACAGATGTCTCCCTGATTTTTACTTTTCCTTTTCTCGCTCGCATGGCCCTATTCCGAATTCGTAGCAATGAGCCATCATTCAGTCAACCTTTTTTTTTCTACCAAAAACCAGTTTTCTTTTTCCGTTCCTGACCATCTGTATAAATCCCAAGACTGATAGAAGCCGTCTATCATGTCTAAAAGTGACACAATGTTCGACAAGCAAGATTGGAGATGCACTCCTCTACAATTAATGCTCTCTAAAGATTCAAGTTATGAAAACAGGACCATTGCCAGCACCCTCAAAATGCATTGCTGGATTGCCACAAATAAAAGGGACATATCCAAAGTGATGAAAACAATGTTTCCAACTATGGTCTTTGGAGTGGTTTTAAATTGAGGGCCACATCATGCCACCTCACATTTTCGAAGTCGGCTTGAAAGTCAACATCAAAGTGCGCCTGCATGTGTAGAAGAGTATGGTGACCACCTGGTGCAATCATGTGGTCACTGGTAGACTCTGGGTGTGGCAGCAGGACTCAGCACCAGCTCACAAGTCCAAAGAGATCCAAGCTTGGCTTCAGAAGGAATGCTACGATTTTGCATCCTTCTCTCACTGGTCCCCACCCCTCCTGTCAAACCTTCCGTGAGTACACACTATCTCACAGCAGTTCCAGGTTTGTTGGGCTGGTCATACATGCCACATGCCTGATTCAAGGCTCCCACAACAGCTCTTTTATGGTGAGCCATACAAAGGAATAAGAACTGTAGGAGTACAGCAGAAACGGTCCAAGGACTATCTGAAGACCTTCCTCAAACAGTTTGGTTTGTATTCTAACTCATGGGAAAAAAACTAACCCAAAATAGATGTTCCTGGCATGCCACGACTCACAAAGAGGCTACACTTGCTGATTTCACATGCAATGAAGAACACATTTAAAGAGATTATCATTCCTGATACACTGATACCCCACGTCAGAAATATCCTAATTTTATTTTTTTTTGTTTTGAAAAGAAGTCACCTGAAAACGAACTGTTGAGTACTTACCTTTTTTGTTTTTACTTGCACAGGCAGTTATCTTGTTGATGCTCAAATTATTCAAAAAGGGAGATAATCTTCTATATAAATAAAATGAACTCATTTTTTCCCGTCTGATTTTGACATTAATAGGATTAAAAATCAAGATATTTCATGCAAATATAATATGCACAAACGGCAGAACAATATCTGAGGTGTGTTATAGGCTTATTATTTCTCAAATTCCTCGATAATCTTAGATTTCTATACTTTTTCTGCTGAGAAGTCACGGCCAAAATCGGTTAAGATCAATGGAAGTGGTAAAATATTTTCTCTCTAATAAATTCCTCCTCCCCCTGCCACCACTTAACACCGTTTGGGGATCGTTCACAAGGAACAGTTGAGAAGAGAACACCGGTTTGGCTTCGTAGTTCTTTCATGTGAAGTTATTTAAAATCACTAAACTAAGCTGCAGTGCTCTGTGGCGTAGTGGTTAGCGTGCTGGACAATTCATATTATATTTTCACGTTCGCACCGACCTACCGTAGTCGTTTTTTTTTTTGTTTTTTTTTTCCTAAACAACTGGAATGGACTTTTCTTGGTGGCCGAACTGTTAACGTTGCAGATGTTTGTTTTTTTTGTTTTTTTTTCACACTTTATTTTCCTACTTTTACTCATAACTCCGGGTTTGATCCTTCCTACTTACCTACCATAACATTTTTTAAAACTCCCCCTCCCCGTCCCGGAAACAAACACTCGGGCAACGCCGGGTACCCCCGCTAGTCTTGGTAATAATGTAGAAATGGAACCTTCCTCACTCATTCTAATGCACTGAGTAACCGTCTTGTAACGTCACCTGTTTACCGTCTATACAGCGAAACTCCCCCACTCTTTCAAGCGACCTGCTTTTATATTACATTCACCCGCGTGAATCTCGCGTGACCTTGCGAGATCACATGATACCGTTTCTGTTAAATATTGCGGACGCCATCTTGGTTTTTCTTTTCCTGTCCAATGCGCATGACAGGCAGACACGTGGGCGCTTCACAGGTAGGTCGTTTTTATTTTCGTTTCTGTTTTCCCCACAAATATTACTTAAGATGCAGTAAGATTTCAAGGGTGATTAGCATTCCTAATATCAGAAATATCCTCTTTTTTTTTTTTCTTTTGAAAAGAAGTTGTCGGAAAATGAGTTGTCTACCATAGATTATGATGAATAACTAAGCGCCACCATTAGGGGCCAATTAAATGCAGAGCTAATATAGCTTCTGTAAATATTAGTGGAACTTCAAGTGATTCAAGTATTTCCACCAACGTCAAAATTATTGAAAAGGGGAGATAACTCTTAATAGAAATAGTTAAGATGCCGGCAAATTTAAAGAGATTATCGTTCCTGATGCACTGATGCCCCACATCAGAACTATACTTTTTTTGTTGTTTTTTTATTTGTTTTGAACAGAAATTGCCGGAAAACAAGTGTCAACAGGTAACTGAGGACCGTTTTTTTTTTTTTACATGGGGGTCACCACTTATCAAGGCCCGAAGGCCACTCAGGGATAAGGGTTATTGCGTGTACAGTAATCAATAAGATAGTATTGTAGTAATCATTAGTATTGGGGGTTTTGATAGAGTGTCTTTGTGAATTTAATATAATCTTGACACTTCCTCCTTCAGAGGAAGCCGGTTCAACCTGCCTAGGATGAATGCCACTGAAATACGTATATTGTCTAGTGCTTACCTTTTTTACACTCGCACTTGTAACGATCTTTTTCGTTGATGCACTTTCCACCATTTGCACAAACTTTCGATTTGCAGAAATCGACAACAATTTCACAACCGACGCCTGTGTAACCTAAAAAAAAAAAGAAGATAAATAAATCAAAAGCTTTACTGATTTACTAAAAAAATAAAAATAAAAAAATAATAAAAAAAAAAAAATTGGTGAATTTCTTATAATTTTGCATCATTATTTTTTTTTTTTACTTTTACTGTCTTATACTAAGAATTTGTTTTGGATGCTTACAGATATTTTTTTTTTTTACTTTTTTTTTTTTTAGAAATATAATAAAATTAGATATATCGATTACAACCATGTTGTTGCTGTTATTAAATATTTTAATTTAGTGTTTTTATTATAATACTAGCAAGGATCCTGGCGTTGTCCGGTCGTAAAATATGTACAAATATTATATATTAATTCATGCAGATTTCGTATTTATTATTATAGAGACAATTCTCTGTTGATTATTAAATTGTAACCAATATATAGAAGTAGACATACATAAACACACATATATTATATATATATATATATATATATATATACACGTATAAACACACACATATATATAGTATATATACACGTATAAACACACGTATATTATATATATAGTATATATACACGTATAAACACACATATATTATATATATAGTATATATACACGTATAAACACACATATATTATATATATATATATATATATATATATATATATAGTATATATACACGTATAAACACACATATATTATATATATAGTATATATACACGTATAAACACACATGTATTATATATATAGTATATATACACGTATAAACACACATATATTATATATATAGTATATATACACGTATAAACACACATATATTATATATATATTATATATATACACGTATAAACACACATATTATATATATATAGTATATATACACACATATATATATATAGTATATATACACGTATAAACACACATATATTATATATATATAGTATATATACACGTATAAACACACATATATTATATATATATATAGTATATATACACGTATAAACACATATATATATAGTATATATACACGTATAAACACACATATATATATAGCATATATACACGTATAAACACACATATATTATTATATATATATAGTATATATACACGTATAAACACACATATATTATATATATATATATATAGTATATATACACGTATAAACACACATATATATATAGTATATATACACGTATAAACACACATATATATATAGCATATATACACGTATAAACACACATATATTATATATATATATATATATATATAGTATATATACACGTATAAACACATATATTATATATATATATTATATACACGTATAAACACACATATATATACAAGAATAAAAAAGCATTGGAAATGCAAAAGGATATAGGGATGGTATGCCAAAAAGTATACAAACAAGATAGCTATGAATGGCTAGGCACATGGAAATAGAATTGCATCCAAAGTATAGCCCTATAGCTTTTCTCCAATCTTCATTCCGTGCCATCATTACGGTTGTAAAAAGCTATAGGGCTATACTTTGGATGCAATTCTATTTCCATGTGCCTAGCCATTCATAGCTATCTTGTTTGTATACTTTTTGGCATACCATCCCTATATCCTTTTGCATTTCCAATGCTTTTTTATTCTTGTTAATTAGTATTTTTACTTACAGTCTTATTTTTAAACTTACATTCATGATAGTATTGTCTTTTTTAGGAGGCGGCTCATTGCCGCCTCCATTAGTAGCAGGTCGCTTCCTGCTGGGTTTTAGGTCTTTGGGTTTTGGGCCTTAGGAGTTGCCGCTTGGTCCTCCATCGGTTCTATATTACATAGAGAGTGCTACCGCCTCTCTGATAAAACAGTTAGAGTATTATAAAGTTCTAAAATGTTCATACCTTCACTATTAAATTTTTCTTGGTTCATTCCTTGGCGTTTTGGCAAAGATTTGGCAGTTTTTGATATTTATATTTATAATAGTTTGTGCATGAGGCAGCTTTTTCCCCTTGGGATCCCTGTTATACCGTGCTTTTGAGTCAGCACGTAAGGCAGCTTTCTTTTTTTCTGGTTCTTTGTTATAAAGAGCACGTGAGGCAGCTTTTTTACCCTCGGAATCCCTGTTATACCGTGCTTTTGAGTCAGCACGTGAGGCAGCCTTCTTTTTTTCTGGTTCTTTGTTATAAAGAGCACGTGAGGCAGCCTTCTTTTTTTCTGGTTCTTTGTTATAAAGAGCACGTGAGGCAGCCTTCTTTTTTCTGATTCTTTGTTATAAAGAGCACGCGAGGCAACTTTTTTCTCCTCATAATCCCTGTTATACCGTGCTTTTGAGTCAGCACATGAGGCAGCCTTCTTTTTTTCTGGTTCTTTGTTATAAAGAGCACGTGAGGCAGTTTTTTTCCCCTCGGGATCCCTGTTATACCGTGCTTTTGAGTCAGCACGTGAGGCAGCCTTCTTTGCCTCAGGATTTGCATGATACTTAATTTTTATTATTTCAGCATTTTTCTGATAGTATTTTTTTGCTCAGATAATACCTTGACTTTGTTTTTTTCATAGTCTATATTTCTCTGAGCTTTTTTACTACGTGCTGACTTTGGCATTTTTTATTAAATGTAAACATATAACACTTATGTGTATCTTACTATAATATCACTTATCTTATAGCAAGACAACTCTCGTAGAATTGAGATACTGCCCCGTCACCAATAGTTAAAGTGTGGAACGGTATATACACCAATAGTGTAGTTGTTATCTTTATATGAAGTCTTAATCAGTGACAGTGTGAGGTTACTTGGTTAATTTATTGTAGTTTATTTTAGAAAACTTACTTGTTTTTATTAGTAGATTGTGTATAGTAGCCACAATATCTAGTTATTTTTGTGGCTAGGGCTTGGATTTTGATTCTTTTTGGTCAGCTTCCAGTGAGTTCTTAGAAGATGACTTTCTTGCAGTTTTTTTTGCGGTTAATTTAACTTATTTCCTTTGGCGTTTGGTGAGTTCTTAGAAGAACTGGTCTGATCTACTTTTCTTAGCGAGCGAAGAGATTCAGCTGCATTTAACAATGGTTGCTATAGTGTATTTTTGCGCATGCGTGAGAATTTCAAGTTTCCTCCTTATTTTTCAATAGTTTGACAGTAGTCATGTGTCTTTCTGCCAAGAGCGACAGACGTCAGTGTTAGCCGTGATCGTCTAGAGGTTAGGACCCCACGTTGTGGCCGTGCTAACCTAGGTTCGAATCCTGGTCACAGCATTGACATTTTGTACATATTTTACAGTCCAAAATCTGAAGAATTATTTGTTTTTATAACATTGTTTTTTGACGTCGTACTTGCTGATAGGTTACTCTTATAACAATTTTGATCAACTGAGATAAAGATTTCGTGGTTTCATTAACGCTGGTGGGTTACTGTTTAAAGAAAAAACCTTAACGTTCACCTTAAATATTCAGCGTCCAAGAAATATAGGCCACTGGCAAACTGGAACGTCTGTGAGCATCCGGTGTATTATTTGGAGCTGTCCCTTTTGAGAGAAGTTCCGTGTTCGAAGTGGTCTGTCTACATTGGGTATATAGTGTTTAAAACTTGTTATTACACGTAATCTTATTTAATTATGGAGTTAGCTAAAAAGCGATGGGTCACTGCACTTCTCCGTGTAAAGAGCAGTCGATTGATGCTTGAACTGTTGTCAGAGACCGTTCGTACACTGAGATACATCGTCTCAAAAGAAAGAAGAAAGCAGAAGAAGAAAGAAGAAAGAAGAACAATTGGCCATTTTTGTACCCTTTTTTTTTTGCTCTCTTTTGACATTTTAACCGACGTTCTGACACTCGCTGGATTCGTAAGACGCTTCTCTGTAAGAATATGTGCTTTTTGAAACATAAGTTGATTTTAGTTGAGATTTGGATAGTTTTGTTTTGTAGGCGTATATAGGCGTGTACGGGCCATCCCTATATAGAGAGTGCTACCGCCTCTCTGATATAGTATATATACACGTATAAACACACATATATTATATATATAGTATATATACACATATAAACACACATATATTATATATATATAGTATATATACACGTATAAACACAGGCTCCTTCAGTCTTTGACAGACTATGGGTACCCATGAATGGGTGTCTGTGCGTGATATTTTTGTTGCAAGAGTTGCGCAATATCTAACCACATCTCTCCTGGGTCGACATTGTTGAATACCAGTGGCAAGTGAAGTGTACAAGACGACTGGAAACAAATGCCGAGACAAGCGGAGAGCACATACAGCGCCTAGAATTCCCAAATGGTCACCCATCTGGTACTATCCAGGCTCAATGTTGCTTAACTTCGGTGATCTGATGAGAACTGGTATGTCAATGTAATTATGCTGTATACACGTATATACATATTTTTTTTTTTACATGGTAGTCACTACTTATCAAGGCCCGGAAGCCACTCGGGGATAAGGGTTATTGCGTGTACACTAATCAATGGGATAATATCGTAGTAATCGTTAGTAATGGAGATCTGATAAAGTGTCTTACTTAAGGGGGCGGTTTATCAGGAATTTGTTTATGTTGGACTTGAAGACATCCAAGTTGTAGACAGGTGGGAAACAGGCAAACGGAACAGAGTTCCACATGTGTGCACTTCTAAGAAAGAAGCTTTGTTCATGGAATCTACATTTTGATTTAGGCACAGATAAAGAATGGGGAAAATTATTGACAGTTGTTTCAGCTAGATGGGTGTTTTTTGCGAAAGATTGGCGAGGGAGCATCCGAGATTGGAGCTCAGACGTGCACTTGCCATGGAAATAACAATAAAACAAAGACAGGCTTGCAACGTCTCTTCTGTGGGAGAGAGGTTGCAGGGAAGAGAAAAGGGCATCCCCCACTAGGCCACAAAGTCTATTTTGTACATTGTCAAGGCAGGATAGGCTGTTTTTAGCAGCTCCTGCTCAGATGTGGCAGCAGTACTCCATCCTTGGATGTACTTGGCTTTTATATAGATAGAGAATTGCAACAGCACTGTGACATCTTCTGGAGCGGTAGAAGGATCCTACCATTTTTCCAGTGACCTTGGCAACCGACTTGATCTATGTGTTCCATTTCAGATCAGGAGTAAAGGTCAAGCCCAGAAGATTATCAAAACATGGAGCCTCCCCTAGACGAGAGCCATCCATTTCAATTGATGCCAGATGGGGATCAGAGCGTTGATGATGTCAAGATAGGAGTTTGGTTTTAGATGCATTAAAAGTAACCATGGGCCACCTCTTTCCCCACTGTACCACGCACTCAAGATCAGAGGAGAGAGAATCAGAGAGAACTTTGTCATTTACGGCTTTAGATGTGTTGCCATAGATGGTAGTGTCACCAGCATAGATGTCAACGAATGATTTCAGTATGTGTTTTGGGAGATCATTGATGTAAGTCAGGAAGAGAGTTGGCCCCAGGATGGACCCCTGGGGGACTCCAGCATTAATACTGTGGGCCTCTGATTTCTGCCCATCAACCACTACTCTTATGAGCCTATCAGGAAGAAATGATTTAATAATTGAGAAAACATTTCCAGTTATACTGTAGCTGGAAATCTTGTGAAGTAGGCCCTTATGCTATACCTTATCAAAGGCTTTTAATATGTCAAGAGCAATTGCCCTAGAAAGAAAGCCTTTGTCGAGAGATTCACTAATCCTATGAGATATAGCCGTTAGCACGTCTGCTGTAGATCTGGCAGAACGGAAACCGTATTGCATATCACTAAGAAGGTTATTTCTGCTGAAGTGGTTGACTACTTCTTTATTTAATATGGATTCCAGCAACTTACTCATGACACACAGGAGACTTATTGGTCTGTACTGAGAGGGAGATGGCTTATCACCTGAATTCTTAAATACAGGGCATATTGATGAGGTTTTCCAGGGTGTTCGGAAGCACTTCTCCTTAAGGCAACGCTTAAACAGTTTTGTAAGTATGGAGGCAAGTTCTGGTTGGAGATTTTTTAACACTATAATTGGAATGCCGTCAGGGCCAGTTGCTTTACTGGAATCAAGGTTCTTGATTAGCTTGGCGACCTCATACACAGATATTTATATGTTGCATAGCGTGTTGTCTGTTATAGGAGGAAATATGGAGAGTTGATGGCCTTGGCTGCATAGAGTAGAATTAACTGCAAAGTTCTTGGCAAAGAGTTTGGCCTTGTCTGAAGCTGACGAGATGACCTCAGGTCCATTGATGATGGTTGGAATAGAACGCACGCTTCTGTTCAGGATCCTGTTTGCTATTTACCAAAACTGGAGGGAACCAAGCTGCTGCTCAGCTTCTTTGGATTTAATGGACTGAGCATATAGCTTCCTTGCATTTTTTATTACTCTTTTACAGTGGTTATTGGCAGTCCTGAAAGCAGCTTTAGTCTCAGTACATCTATTACGTTGGTAGTTATGGAAAAAGTGATTTCTGTGCACAATGGCAGCAGCACATTCAGGGGAGAACCATGGCTGTCTGTTAGGTTTTTGTTGGAATTTTTTAGATGGTATGAATCGATCTATGCCTACAATTATCCATTCGGTCAGGTCTGATACTATAGAGGACACATCCTTTTTAAACATGGAATGTAGAGGTAGATCAGATATAACTGTACGGAAGCTATCCCAGTCAGCCGTAGAGTATCGATATACAGTACGGTGCAGAGGTACGTCCGAAGATGTATTGCATTTCGTTTTTATCTTAACTGATACAACCGAGTAGTCGGAAGATCCCAGAGGAGATAGAACAGAACATGAACATAGCTCAGGAGAATTTGTGAGAAAAAGGTCTAGAAGGCTTGCATACTGACCTGTAGTATCGGGCACACGGGTGGGTTCGTGAACAATCTGGGTGAGGTCATAGGCACTGGCGAAATCATGACAGAACCTCCCCTCATCATCTGTCTTGTTCGAGTGGGTCAGCCATTCCACATTGTGGACATTGAAGTCACCACAAATGTGAATGTTAGCTGAAGGATGAGCAGACAGGATGTGGTCAATTTTCTCAGATATGCTGTTAAAGATAGTAACTCCACTGTTGTGGGGGCTATAGAAGGCAAATATAAATGCGGTGGTGTAAGCAAGTGCAACCCGGAAGCACATATAAGTTAAATTAGGGTCTTCTCTATAGATATCCCTACTACACGGAAAGCCATCTTTAATGTAGGCGCATATGTCATGCCCATGGTGTTAAGTTAGAGTATCCTCTAATTATGAACACGTCTAGGGAAGTGGTCATCCCTATGCCAGTTTAGCATAGGAAGAATATGTCTGGTTTCGTCTCCTGTAATTGGGTTTCAACTTCTGGAAGGTTGGAACGAAGATGCCTGATGTTAGAGAAGGAGACATGGTAGTAGGGGTCTATGCTGGAGGATAGAGTTCTAGGTTTATTCGCGTTTTTTTCTGGAGATATTTCATGTTGAAGTTTTGGGATTTATGGAACAGATCGACAGACTTGGTTAGAACATTACAGAGAGGGAAAGTAAGAGAGAAAAGACAGGAATTTTTTTGTAGCACATGATAAGATAAAGTCGTAACAATTACCCACTAGTATGGCATCGGGAGGCCCCACAAGAAACTACTGTATGGTCCAGAATCCATTCACCAAATAGCAATACAGCAGCCCCAGTACTTTGCACCTGCTCATAGGACAGCCTCCTTAATGGTTAAACCAAGGTTCGGATCCCTGACTATCAGGCGGGTAACGTCAGCCCAGACGAAACGTTTACCTCCAGTACCTTTACTAGTGACATGGCTACAAGGATAGACATAGAACAGAAATTTTCCGACATCTCAGGTTACTGTTCCCGAAGTACTGCGGACATGGAAAGCAGCTTTTTCATACATGTGTATGTATATGTATATATACACGTATATATACATATATATATATATATATATATATATATACGTGTATATCTACATGTATATACACGTATATATACATGCATATATACGTATATATACACGCATATATACGTATATATACACGCATATATATGTATATATACACGCATATATATGTATATATACACGCACGTATATGTATATATACACGCACGTATATGTATATATACGTATATATACACGCATATATATGTATATATATACGTATATATATGTATATATACACGCATATATATGTATATATACGTATATATACACGCATATATATGTATATATATACGTATATATATGTATATATACACGCATATATATGTATATATATACGTATATATATGTATATATACACGCATATATATGTATATATACACGCATATATATGTATATATACACGCATATATATGTATATATATACGTATATATACACGCATATATATGTATATATATACGTATATATACACGCATATATATATATACGTATATAAACACGCATATATATGTATATATATACGTATATAAACACGCATATATATGTATATATACACGCATATATATGTATATATACACGGATATATATGTATATATATACATATATAAACACACATATATATGCGTGTATATATACATATATATGTATATATACACGCATATATGTGTATATATCCACGCATATATATGTATATATACACGCATATATGTGCATATATATATGTATATATATACGTATATATACATGCATATATACGTATATCTATATATACACGCATATATGTTTATATATACACGCATATATATGTATATATATATATATATATATATATATATATATATATATATATATATATATATATATACGTATATATGCATGTATATATACGTATATATACACGTATACTGTCGTGGAGATAATTCTCTGTTGATTATTATATTGTAACCAAAATATGGTAGTAATTTCATGATGCAAGATATCAAGATTACTGCTACTTACCTTTCTTGCATGTGCAAGTAGATTTCCCACCAAATTCAGTGCAATTGAAAGCATTAATACACGGATTTGCATCCTTACAAATTGATACGGAGTCGGAGCAGTCTGGGCCGTACGTGTTTGGTTGACATCTGTTAGATAAGAAACAAAATAACATTTACAATCAATGTCTAAACTTGAATGTACTTCATTCGTATATCCCAGCGGAAGTGGATTAATACAAAACAAAAGATTTCCAGTAGTTTTGAAATCAATTGGTACATTCAAACCAAATTAAATTAAATATTAATAACATTACTCACTTTTACGCTCTGAAGCTATCTTTAAAAATTTATAATGATTAATTAATTAGTTAATGAATTAAATTAACTTAATTAAATCTGCAAACAATGTCTTCACACACACACATACACACACACGCACACACACACACACACACACACACACACACACACACACACACACACACACACACACACATGCACACATATATAATAGACATCAAGTGCGCTTGAAACCAAACCATAACGTAATATTAGGAAAATACACAAATATTTTACTTGTTTGAAATTTATCACAAATATATTTCAGAGGTATACTCCATCTTCAGTGTGTTGTTTCTTTTTTTTCTTTTCTTCTTTCTTGCCATGTTGTAAAGTTGGAGAAAGAAGTATATGGCGGTTGTATTTTGAAATGTTTGAACTGTGCGCAGGTAACGTGAGAATAACGTCAAGAATGAGAGTTCAAGAGAAACGTTGTTTTAATTTGAATAAAATGCAAGGAAGAAGAAAAGAAAAGAAACAAAACAACACACTGAAGATGGAGTATACCTCCGAAATATATTTGTGATAAATTTCAAAAAAGTAAAATATTTGTTAATTTTTCTAATATTACGTTGTGATTTGGTTTCAAGCACACTTGATGCGTATTATATATATATATATATATATATATATATATATATATATATATAGGGGGGGGGGAAGGTTAAATACTTCGTTCGTATATCCCAGCGGAAGTCGACGGATACAAAAAAAAAAGAAGAAATCTCTCAACGAACTTGCAAGATCACTAGATGTTACCCGAGTTGTCGTGCTAATGGAGCCACATGCCGACCTTCGAGGTATATTTAGTTTAATTTCATCAGCTCCAAAATAAATAAAAAATATTTATATTAACCTCCTGCCCACCGCTGAGCACTGTTAAACAAGCGTGAGTAAGTAGATTTGAAGAGCTAGCGTCCTAGAAGAACACTCTTGCCTTTAAAAAATGCCTTGAAAGTCCTGTTAGCATTCCCTTGTAGAAGCAACTTAGGTAATTAATAAAATACCTCCTAGCCTGGTTGATAGGCGTTACTCGGATTGGCGTGCGGATTACACTATATACAACAGTAGAACAAGAACTATGAAGTAATATATATGGCATATTTATTTATTTTAAAGCGTTCAGTCATAATTATGTATGGGCATATTTATTTTAAAAGGTTCAGTCGTAATTATGTATGAGCATATTTATTTTAAAAGGTTCAGTCATAATTATGTAGGGGCATATTTATTTTAAAAGGTTCAGTCATAATTATGTATGGCATATTTATTTTAAAAGGTTCAGTCATAATTATGTATGGCATATTTATTTTAAAAGGTTCAGTCATAATTATGTATGGCATATTTATTTTAAAAGGTTCAGTCATAATTATGTATGGCATATTTATTTTAAAAGGTTCAGTCATAATTATGTATGGTATATTTATTTTAAAAGGTTCAGTCATAAATATGTATGGCATATTTATTTTAAAAGGTTCAGTCATAATTATGTATGGACATATTTATTTTAAAAGCTTCAGTCATAATTATGTATGGCATATTTATTTTAAAAGGTTCAGTCATAATTATGTATGGCATATTTATTTAAAAAGGTTCAGTCATAATTATGTATGGTATATTGATTTTAAAAGGTTCAGTCATAATTATGTATGGGCATATTTATTTTAAAAGGTTCAGTCATAATTATGTATGGCATATTTATTTAAAAAGGTTCAGTCATAATTATGTATGGTATATTGATTTTAAAAGGTTCAGTCATAATTATGTATGGGCATATTTATTTTAAAAGGTTCAGTCATAATTATGTATGGCATATTTATTTAAAAAGGTTCAGTCATAATTATGTATGGTATATTGATTTTAAAAGGTTCAGTCATAATTATGTATGGGCATATTTATTTTAAAAGGTTCAGTCATAATTATGTATGGCATATTTATTTTAAAAGGTTCAGTCGTAATTATGTATGGCATATTTATTTTAAAAGGTTCAGTCATAATTATGTATGGCATATTTATTTTAAAAGGTTCAGTCATAATTATGTATGGCATATTTATTTTAAAAGGTTCAGTCATAATTATGTATGGTATATTTATTTTAAAAGGTTCAGTCATAATTATGTAGGGGCATATTTATTTTAAAAGGTTCAGTCATAATTATGTATGGCATATTTATTTTAAAAGGTTCAGTCGTAATTATGTATGGCATATTTATTTTAAAAGGTTCAGTCATAATTATGTATGGCATATTTATTTTAAAAGGTTCAGTCATAATTATGTATGGTATATTGATTTTAAAAGGTTCAGTCATAATTATGTATGGGCATATTTATTTTAAAAGGTTCAGTCATAATTATGTATGGCATATTTATTTAAAAAGGTTCAGTCATAATTATGTATGGTATATTGATTTTAAAAGGTTCAGTCATAATTATGTATGGGCATATTTATTTTAAAAGGTTCAGTCATAATTATGTATGGCATATTTATTTTAAAAGGTTCAGTCATAATTATGTACGGCATATTTATTTAAAAAGGTTCAATCATAATTATGTATGGCATATTTATTTTTAAAGGTTCAGTCATAATTATGCATGGCATATTTATTTTAAAGGTTCAGTCATAATTATGTATGGGCATATTTATTTTAAAAGGTTCAGTCATAAATATGTATGGCATATTTATTTTAAAAGGTTCAGTCATAATTATGTATGGTATATTTATTTTAAAAGGTTCAGTCATAATTATGTATAGCATATTTATTTTAAAGGTTCAGTCATAATTATGTATGACATATTTATTTTAAAAGGTTCAGTCATAATTATGTATGGGTATATATATTTTAAAAGTTTCAGTCATAATTATGTATGGCATATCTATTTTAAAAGGTTCAGTCATAAATATGTATAGACATATTTATTTTAAACGGTTCAGTCATAATTATGTATGGCATATTTATTTTAAAAGGTTCAGTCATAATTATGTATGGCATATTTATTTAAAAAGGTTCAGTCATAATTATGTATGGTATATTTATTTTAAAAGGTTCAGTCATAAATATGTATGGCATATTTATTTTAAAAGGTTCAGTCATAATTATGTATGGACATATTTATTTTAAAAGCTTCAGTTATAATTATGTATGGCATATTTATTTTAAAAGGTTCAGTCGTAATTATGTATGAGCATATTTATTTTAAAAGGTTCAGTCATAATTATGTAGGGGCATATTTATTTTAAAAGGTTCAGTCATAATTATGTATGGCATATTTATTTTAAAAGGTTCAGTCATAATTATGTATGGCATATTTATTTTAAAAGGTTCAGTCATAATTATGTATGGCATATTTATTTTAAAAGGTTCAGTCATAATTATGTATGGCATATTTATTTTAAAAGGTTCAGTCATAATTATGTATGGTATATTTATTTTAAAAGGTTCAGTCATAAATATGTATGGCATATTTATTTTAAAAGGTTCAGTCATAATTATGTATGGACATATTTATTTTAAAAGCTTCAGTCATAATTATGTATGGCATATTTATTTTAAAAGGTTCAGTCATAATTATGTATGGCATATTTATTTAAAAAGGTTCAGTCATAATTATGTATGGTATATTGATTTTAAAAGGTTCAGTCATAATTATGTATGGGCATATTTATTTTAAAAGGTTCAGTCATAATTATGTATGGCATATTTATTTAAAAAGGTTCAGTCATAATTATGTATGGTATATTGATTTTAAAAGGTTCAGTCATAATTATGTATGGGCATATTTATTTTAAAAGGTTCAGTCATAATTATGTATGGCATATTTATTTAAAAAGGTTCAGTCATAATTATGTATGGTATATTGATTTTAAAAGGTTCAGTCATAATTATGTATGGGCATATTTATTTTAAAAGGTTCAGTCATAATTATGTAGGGGCATATTTATTTTAAAAGGTTCAGTCATAATTATGTATGGCATATTTATTTTAAAAGGTTCAGTCGTAATTATGTATGGCATATTTATTTTAAAAGGTTCAGTCATAATTATGTATGGCATATTTATTTTAAAAGGTTCAGTCATAATTATGTATGGTATATTGATTTTAAAAGGTTCAGTCATAATTATGTATGGGCATATTTATTTTAAAAGGTTCAGTCATAATTATGTATGGCATATTTATTTAAAAAGGTTCAGTCATAATTATGTATGGTATATTGATTTTAAAAGGTTCAGTCATAATTATGTATGGGCATATTTATTTTAAAAGGTTCAGTCATAATTATGTATGGCATATTTATTTTAAAAGGTTCAGTCATAATTATGTACGGCATATTTATTTAAAAAGGTTCAATCATAATTATGTATGGCATATTTATTTTTAAAGGTTCAGTCATAATTATGCATGGCATATTTATTTTAAAGGTTCAGTCATAATTATGTATGGGCATATTTATTTTAAAAGGTTCAGTCATAAATATGTATGGCATATTTATTTTAAAAGGTTCAGTCATAATTATGTATGGTATATTTATTTTAAAAGGTTCAGTCATAATTATGTATAGCATATTTATTTTAAAGGTTCAGTCATAATTATGTATGACATATTTATTTTAAAAGGTTCAGTCATAATTATGTATGGGTATATATATTTTAAAAGTTTCAGTCATAATTATGTATGGCATATCTATTTTAAAAGGTTCAGTCATAAATATGTATAGACATATTTATTTTAAACGGTTCAGTCATAATTATGTATGGCATATTTATTTTAAAAGGTTCAGTCATAATTATGTATGGACATATTTATTTTAAAAGCTTCAGTCATAATTATGTATGGCATATTTATTTTAAAAGGTTCAGTCATAATTATGTATGGTATATTTATTTTAAAATGTTCAGTCAAAATTCTGTATGGTATATTTATTTTAAAAGGTTCAGTCATAATTATGTATGGACATATTTATTTTAAAAGGTTCAGTCATAATTATGTATGGCATATTTATTTTAAAAGGTTCAGTCATAATTATGTATGGCATATTTATTTTAAAAGGTTCAGTCATAATTATGTATGGGCATATTTATTTTAAAAGGTTCAGTCATAATTATGTATGGCATATTTATTTAAAAAGGTTCAGTCATAATTATGTATGGTATATTGATTTTAAAAGGTTCAGTCATAATTATGTATGGGCATATTTATTTTAAAAGGTTCAGTCATAATTATGTATGGACATATTTATTTTAAAAGGTTCAGTCATAATTATGTATGGCATATTTATTTTAAAAGGTTCAGTCATAATTATGTATGGCATATTTATTTTAAAAGGTTCAGTCATAATTATGTATGGGCATATTTATTTTAAAAGGTTCAGTCATAATTATGTATGGCATATTTATTTTAAAAGGTTCAGTCATAATTATGTATGGCATATTTATTTTAAAAGGTTCAGTCATAATTATGTATGGCATATTTATTTTAAAAGGTTCAGTCATAATTATGTATGGGCATATTTATTTTAAAAGGTTCAGTCATAATTATGTATGGCATATTTATTTTAAAAGGTTCAGTGATAATTATGTATGGACATATTTCTTTTAAAAGGTTCAGTCATAATTATGTATGACATATTTATTTTAAAAGGGTTCAGTCATAATTATGTATGGACATATTTATTTTAAAAGCTTCAGTCATAACTGATTTTATCAGCTCAAAAATAAATCAAACTCATTACACATCCCTAACCCTAATGTCTTCTATGTTTCAAATTTCATCTAAATATTTCCAGTAGTTTTTAAATACATCGGGGCATTAATTTCATGGGAATACTCGGCCTTTTTGCATGAAACCAAAATAAACTACATACTGGTAACATTAGTCACCTTATAATGATTAGTTAATTTTAATTAGTTTACGAATTAAATTAACTTAAATCTTAATCTACAAGCAATGTCTTCACACACACACACACACACACACACACACACACACACACACACACACACACACACACACATACATATAATTATTTACTATAATAATAATTAAATACCTACAGACACTATTGTTTTATCCTTTCGGAAATATTCAGTGCAGGGTGCCATGATTAACACCAGTCGATAGATTCGAATCCGGCGACACAAGCAATCTCTTGCTTGATTAGCAAAGACCGTATCTATTTGGCTACAGTTAAGCACGTGAAATACTGTTGAAATTAAACATTTTATTTGGAAATGTTTTTTTACGTCCATCAGAGTGATCTAATCATTATATGATGATCTATGCATAAGAACTAAATTAACTCACTTAATTCAACTGAAAATGCTCAACGATAAGAAACGATATATATATATATATATATATATATATATATATATAGTACAAAACTTTGTTGAAATTCAAAGACTTACATTTTTTTGTAAGTTTTGTTTGTTTCATCTACAGAAAAGAAAAAAAATGTAAGTCTTTGAACTTCACGAAGTTTTGTACAAAATATGCTCTGCATCTATAAAATAGATACATTGAGCTTCACTCGAAATTAACGGTGATTGAGTTTTTATCATAACAATCTCAACCCGTTATACGAAAACGGTGTACATTGAAATCAACAATATTTCAAAGATAAACACTTGTATTATATATATATAATATAATACATATAATATATATATAATATCTATAATATATATATATAAATATAATATATATATAATATAATATATATATATAATATCTATAATATATATATATATATAAATATAATATATATATATATATATATAATATACATAATATATAATATATATCTATAATATATATATACATAATATATAATATATATATAATATATAATATATATATATATAATATATATATAATATATATAATTATTTTTTTACTGTAATAATTAAATACCTACAGACACTAGTGTTTCATCCTTTCGGGATTCTTCAGTGCAGGGTGTCACGATTACTACCAGTCGAACGATTCGAACCCCGCGACACGAGACATCTCTGGCTCGATTAGCGGAGGCCGTATCCATTCGGCTACCATTAATCATGTGAAATAGCGTTGAATTTTTAAACATTTTAATTTAAATGTTCATTACGTCAGACAGACAGTGATCAAATCGTTATACGATGATCTACGCATAAGAGCTAAATTGACCGACTTTTTAATTCAACAGAAAGTGCTCAACGATAAGAAACGTATTTCTTAAAGGGAATATATATATAATATATATACATATATAATATATATATAATATATATATAATATATATACATATATAATATATATATAATATATATATATAATATATATATATAATATATATACATATATACCTATTTACTATGCCTCCCCACGGGACAGAGTTAGACACCAGGGTCGTTTTTTAACGTGGAGAAAAGGTACAAAAATAAAAATTGTCTCAGTCGTGAAGGATTTCTCCTCCACTGAAAGAGAACAAGAAATAGAAGTGCAGCATCTGAAGAACAGATACTACACTTTGATCTTGCCCAAAAGGCCAAGAAGAATATATATATAATATATATACATATATAATATATATATAATATATATATAATATATATACATATATAATATATATATAATATATATATATAATATATATATATAATATATATACATATATAATATATATAATATATATACATATATAATATATATAATATATATATAATATATATAATATATATATAATATATATATATAATACATATAATATATATAATATATATATAATATATATATATTATATATATATAATATATATATTATATATATATAATATATATATAATATATATATATAATATATATATAATATATATATAACATATATATAATATATATATATATAACATATATATAATATATATATATATATATGTAATTCATTAGTACAGAATTTATATATTTCAATTATGACTAAAAGTAAAATACGTTAAACACGTTCAAAAAGAAAAGAAAGAAAAGGTGAGTGAGCTGACCAGGTTCGCCCTCGCTTTCTCAAAGCCGTGTCGAGGAATTTTAAAAGGAAAAACCGAAAATATGTACATTAGTAAAGTCACGTTGGGTTTAGTTTATGGGTGGAAACAAAGGGGAAGCGATTAATATAAAGCAACGTTATGACATTTTTTCGAAGATCCTAGAGGTTAATCACGCTCAAACCTAAGAGATATTCTGTTTACAGAGAGAAGGCCTCCACGACCGAACGTGAATAGTCTCCAAGATCTTTAGACGGAATGTTGAGTGAGCACAATTCAGAATTGAAAATGAGTTCGTGCTGAAGTTCGTTTCACATGACAGGTTTTAATGAGATAGTCAGTTATGTCAGTTACTCGGTATATCCCATTTCTGATTTTACCTAAGACATGCTGTTGAACTCTCCCATCCAATCTCAACGTTGTTCAACTCACATAGTTGGCACTGCAACTATAATCAAGTTAGGTTTTTGAAATTCTGCAGGAAGGCGTAAAGGGTCTTCTACATGCAGCGTTTAGTATTCTTAAATGGTCTCAGTCACATATCCCTGTCATGGAAGATGATTTAGACAATAGACACCCACATACAGCGCTTGGTACTCTTTAATTGTGAATCATCTGGTACTTACCAAGCTCAACGTTGTTTAACTTCAGTGATCTACTGACATTTTCTAAAATTACAAAAGACGCTGAAACATGACAGACAAAGACTCTTAGAGGAATGCAATGATGTTGCAGTAGGAGTATATGAGACAAATGAAAAAGACGAAGGATAATTGTCTGGAGTTTTTCATATCTCTTCACAAGTTAAAGATTAATATTAAAAAGGACAACAACAAAAAGAAAACACGGCTCCTGGTATTTCAGCCGCACTAGGTGGGTTGCTTTGGCTTCTTCCAAAGGAGGAAATTCCTTGGAAACATTAAATTCACAAGCGTGTATATCCTTGTTAGGGCAGATGATTTTTACAATATTAATTTTTCGCAGGGACGTACTGCCATGCTCCCACATGTAGTATTTAGTACTCTCAAATGATACTCTATCTGATATTGACCAGGTTCAATGTTGCTTAACTTTACCCCGTCCCCCGTAAACAAGAAAAATAAAACTGTTGGGCTCCTCCTACATGCTTAGTAATCTCCAATGGCCCCCAGTCACATATATATCACAGTCATGGGAGATGATTTGAACAAAGTTAATTTTTGCAATTAGATGTCGACATCTTCTTGCATACAGCGATTGGTATTCTCTAATGATTTCTCATCTGATACTGATTAAGCTCAACGTTGCTTAACTTTAGTGATTTAGTCAGAACTGGTGTTTCAACGTGATTATTCCATACAATACAGGTAAATAATAAAAATAGGAAAGAATGCGCCTCTAAAGAATGTGACAATATCTAAAATTACGAGAGAAGCTGAAGCATGAAAGAAACAAGACTCTTGGAGATGCAATGATGCTGCGGTAGAAGTTGTGGTAGAAATGAAAAAGACGAAGAAAAAATTGTCTACAGTATACCATCTCCCTTCGCAAGTTAAAGATAAATATTAAAAGAAACCACAACCAAAAAGGAAACATGGTTCCTGGTATTTCATTCAACCTAAGTAGGTTGGGCTGGCTTCTACTAGATGAGGAAATTCTTCAGAAATACTAAATTTGTGTGTACATTTCTATTAGGGAGGAAGACGAGGTTTTTTGAAGGGAGGTATTGCAAGCCTCCCGCATACAGCGTTTGTTACTCTCAAATGATACCTCATCTGGTATTAACCAGGCTGAACGTTGCTTAACTTCAGTATGTCACCATGATTATGCTTTATATAGCTAACACGCATGAACAATAAAGATAAGAGAAAGTGCACCTTGGGCAACGTTAATTTTTGCAGTTAGGTGTCGATGTCTTCCTGCATACAGCGCTTGGTACTCTCTAATGATGATTCATCTGATACTGACTAAGCTCAACGTTGCTTAACTTTAGTGATCTAGTCAGAACTGATGCTTCAACATGATTATTCCATACAATACAGGTAAATGATGAAAATAAGAAAAGAATGCGCCTCTAAAGAATGTGACAATATCTAAAATTACGAGAGAAGCTGAAGAATGTCAGAGATAAGGCTCTTGGAGAGATACAATAATGCTGCAGTAGGAGTTATTTTACAAATGAAAAAGACGAAGAAAGAATTGTCTGGAGTATACCATCTCCCTTCGCAAGTTAAAGATAAATATTAAACGAGACCACAACCAAAAGGAAACATGGTTCCTGGTATTTCATTCAACCTAAGTAGGTTGGGCTGGCTTCTACTAAAAGAGGAAATTCTTCGGAAATATTAAATTTGTGTGTACATTTCTATGAGGAAAGGCGAGGTTTTTTGAAGGGAGGTATTGCAAGCTTCCCACATATAACGTTTGGTACTCTCAAATGGTACCTCATCTGGTATTAACCAGGCTGGATGTTGCTTAACTTCAGCGATATAATGAGAACAGGTGTGTCATCATGTTTATGCTTTCTATAGCCAACACGGGTGGATAATAAAGATAAAAAAAGGTACACTTTTAAAGAGTGAATGGTTTAATTGGAAGTATCTTACCTGCAGTATTTGGTTTTGAAAAGGTTTAGACAAACTCCATTATTCGCACAGCTGTCAATCTTGCAGGATTCTGCGATCTTCTCACATCGTTTCCCGGTCCAGCCGTCAGGACACTCACAGCTGAAGTCGGCCACTTCGTCCTTACAAACACCTTTATGCAAACACGGCTTGCACCGACATTCGTCGATGTTTTCCTAGTTTGATAAATAGATATAAAAATAAATAAATAAATTTTTTCTAGTTTTATTTTGATAAATAAATATTTAATCTTTTCTTATTTAGAAAAATAAATTTTCCTAATTTTTGATAAATAAATTTCCTCATTTTTGATAAATAAACTTTCCCATTTTTGTGATAAATAAATTTCCTAATTTTTTATAAATAAACTTTCCTAATTTTTGATAAATAAATTTGCCTATTTTTCGATAAATAAATTTGCCTAATTTTTGAAAAATAAATTCCCTCATTTTTGATAAATAAATTTCCTCATTTTTGATAAATAAATTTGCCTATTTTTTGATAGATAAATTTTCCTAATTTTTGATAAATAAATTTCCCTATAAATTTTTCTACTTTGATAAATAAATAAATTTTTCTACTTGGATAAATAAATAAATAAATTTTCTTACTTTGATAAATAAATAACTTTTTCTAATTTGATAAATAAATAAAATTTCCTATTTTTGATAAATAAATTAATTAATGTTACTATTTTCGTGAATAAATGTTCCTAATTTATAGAAAATATTTTTATATTTTCTTCTTTGATAAATAAATGCATAAATTTTCCTACTTTTACGAATAAATTTTTCTACTTTCATAAATACATATTTCTATCTTGATATTCCTTGGTTTTCCTTCTTCGATAAATAAATAAAAAACATTATTCCTTTCATAAATAAATAACTTTTCTTACTTTGAGAAATAAGTGAATATATAAACAGATTTTTGTACTTCGATAAATAAATAAAATTAACATAAATTTTAGTTTCTATAATAATAAAAAAAAAACGATTCATGCAGTTCACTGAATATTATTTTAGCATAAACGACAATTTCAAAAGGATATACATACTTTGTATAGGAAAATTCGAGTTCTTTATAAAGAAAATCCCTGTCAATAAAATGAGAAAAATTGAAGAGAGAGAGAGAGAGAGAGAGAGAGAGAGAGAGAGCAAAAGATAAAGGATGGGGGACAAGAGAGAGAGAAAGAGAGAGAGAGAATAAGCAAAAAGAGTGAAAGTGAGTGAGAGGAAGCGACAGAGAGAAAGGAACAAGTGAGAGGAAGAGAGATGATTTAAATGTGATAGAAATGTGAGGAGGAATGTTAAAAAGGGGGAGGGGGTAGGAGGAGGGGATTAGATGGCGAAAGACTTATTGGGGATGAGGATAGAGATTTGGTGATGATTGCTTACCTCACAGTTTTTGCCCTGGAAGCCAGCCTTACACGGACAATAATAGTCGTTGATTAGGTCTTCACATCCTGTAGCTTTGGTTCCGGTTGCATTACAAGGATTGTTTTTACAGTCGTTGATGTTTGTACAGTCTGGACCTTCAAAGGAGAAAAAAAATGGCGCCAGGGTTAGAACCTGTAGCGGAACTGAACAACACTGAGGTTACAAAATAATGTGCACAAGAACCACCGTCATTCGAACCCGGAATCTGTCCAGTACAAGGAAAAGAGAAGGGTAGAAAGGTATGCAAATCGTAGTACTGTCGCAATTAAAAGTCTGTATATAAAGACATTTGTTTTTTGTTTTTTTTTGTTTTTTTGTTTGTTTCTTTTTGCGAGAGGGTCGGAATGTAATCGTAATTTTGTGACGACGACGACGACGACGACGACGACGAAGAAGACGAAGAAGAAGAAGAAGAAGAAGAAGAAGAGTTGAGAAATCATGAGAATATTGCCTTACGCAATCGGAGTTATTTTTTTTATTTTAGTTATATTTTTTTTGTACACGTTAGTACGAATAACGGATTTTTTTTTATTCGACGCATTAAAACATTAATTTCAACAATTCAGAACCATTTACGGAAATCAACGAATCGAATTGTTGTGGAAATGAAATGCAGCACTTGATTTCAAGTTTTCGCCAAAGTTTGGTTCAGTGGAGAAAGAGAAACGTATATTCACGAAGAGTCGTTCATTAAACATTACCATAAAAGAATGTGTGTCTATCTGCCGTGTGATCAACTGATCAATGGACAAACAGACAGAAACCCTTAAAGATTATTAAATTCGGATTCTTTTATTCTGTGAGTTTGCCGATAGAAATGCCATTTCAAACTGAAGCATTACAGACTGAAAACATTATTTCAAACTTAAGCATGACAGATCAACTAAAAATGCTATTTCAAATTTAATGACACACTAAAGAAATAAGTTTTCAACATGAACTACAGTCATGGCAACACACACACATACACACATACACACACACACACACACACACACACACACACACACACACACACACACACATATTAGTGATGGGACGATTCCAATATTTTTCCCGATTCTGATACAATTACCGATTTTGATTCTTTTAAATTCTTAATATAGTGTTGTTTTGTGGGGAAGGGTTATCGCAAAAAAAAAAAAATTATATATCTATATAATTATAAAACTCAGATCAGCTTGCTGGCTTAGGCATTTAAATCGTCCATTGGGTTTCTGACTTCAGGTTTCAAAAATTTGTCTGCAATTCCTCGTCTGTGCAATTCCTACAGCTGCCTAACTAGAAAACGGAGCTATTAAACCTGACAGAGTGATATCGGACAAGAAAGAGAAAGAAGCAACCTTAGTAGAAGGTTTTGTTATTATGGCAATATAAATAACAGTAATTCAGTTCCCATACTCTTCAGACTGATATCTTTTCAGTAGCCATTACTGAACACCACAGGGTTATGAGGAGCATTTTTGTGGCAGTCAGTAATAGCCATGTACTCACAATAATCTCAACTTAATGTCACATCCATCCCTCGTGGGGTGGCAGGCAAAGCGAATTATTTGCCTAACGGTTAGGGCAACCTGATAACATAATTCCAAAGTGAACACTTACCTTTAAATCCGGAATGACAATCACAGGTAGCGTTGTATAATCCATTGACACACGTTCCATTGCCACATGATTTTCCAGAGCAAAAATCTGTTGGAACACGACAGAATGGTGGCTGGTACGTTTTGGGGCAGTCGCATGTTTTTGTTGCAGCGGCACATGTGCCTCCGTTTTTGCAATGGACGTCATGACAAGGAGACTTCTTTTCACATTGGTTGTTGTGCATTACTGTAAATGATGAAGGAAAATTTAATAACAAAATTATAAGAAAAAACGTTCTGTTGCTATAATAAACATAACGTTAAAGTGAAACTTATTATAATAGTATACATAAAATTTAATAAGACTATAACACTAATAACGTTTTGTTACTATGATAATATGCATAACACTAAACAAAACCATAACACTAATAACGTTTTGTTACTATGATAATATGCTTAACACTAAACAAAACCATAACACTAATAACGTTTTGTTAGTGTGATTATATGCATAGCACTAAACAAAACCATAACACTAATAACGTTTTGTTAGTGTGATTATATGCATAACACTAAACAAAACCATAACACTAATAACGTTTTGTTACTATGATAATATGCTTAACACTAAACAAGACAATAACACTAATAACGTTTTGTTAGTGTGATAATATTCATAACACTAAACAAAACCATAACACTAATAACGTTTTGTTATTATGATAATATGCACAGCACGAAACAGAACCATAACACTAATAACGTTTCGTTACTATGATAATATGCTTAACACTAAACAAGACAATAACACTAATAACGTTTTGTTAGTGTGATAATATTCATAACACTAAACAAAACCATAACACTAATAACGTTTTGTTAGTGTGATTATATGCATAGCACTAAACAAAACCATAACACTAATAACGTTTTGTTACTATGATTATATGCATAACTCTAAACAAAACCAGAACATTAATAACGTTTTGTTATTATGATAATATGCACAGCACTAAACAAGACCATAACACTAATAACGTTTTGTTACTATGATAATATGCTTAACACTAAAGAAGACAACAACACTAATAACTTTCCAAATATCATTATAATAATATATGATCATTGTTATAATAGTGTAAGAAAGGAACGTTACATAAAAAAGAACATTCAAAAGAAACAGGGCAAAAAAAGAACATTGTCAGTCAAAAGGTGCTGGACTGAAGGAATAAATTAAAGATTGTCCACCACAGTGTGATTTTATTCATTGTATTGAACTATGTAGCAAAATATTACTTTCTGAGTATTTATTAATTTATATCATTTGGATCAGTTGTATATTTAAAATACAATGAACACTATTTTCATGGAAATGTTAAACTCATATTTTCTGTGTGTTATCGTGTTTTTCTATCCTCCGACCCCCCAAAAATCTAGTTTTTTTGTGCTATCTAGGAAAATATGAGTTTTATCAAAACTTGTTTGTTGATTAAATATATTTCTCATTCCGTAGTGTAACGGTATACACACTCAATCACAGCACCTATGGTTCGAGGTTCGGGCCTTAATAGAGTCAAGCTACACTGATGAGCTGTTTTAAAAAGTAAATTAAAAATAAATAATATATATTAGTGATGGGACGATTAATCGGAATCTGGAATCGGAAAAATCAGAACTTTTTGGGGAATCGGAATCACAATCCGAAAAATTTGTTTTCCGATGCCAAAAACGATTCTTTTAATTATCTTTTTTTATTTGATTCTGTTTAAAACAAAACCTTCCACTGCTTTCAAATCAATAAATATTTATTATTTTATTATTTACTACCAGCAGTGGTGAAACAACAAAAAATATGAGGATGAGGATAACATAAGGATGCAAATAAATAATCGATACAAAACGGTTATTAGTGATGGGACGATTCCAATATTTTTCCCGATTCCAATACAATTACCGATTCCTATTCTTTATAAATTTCTAAATATTTAACTATAAAATTGTTATTTTGTCTCGATTACTGTAAAAACACATCATAAATGTGAATATATTTTCTCAAACGTAAAAAAAAAAAAACACTTGTGACGGAGTCATCTATAGATTTTAGTTCTACTGGAAGTTTAAATCAATAAATATTTATTATTTTATTATTACTACAAACTGTGGAAGATAATTTAAGGAATCGGTTTTGGCATCGGAAAATAGGCTCAAATTTTTCCGATTTTGATACCCCAAAAAGCTCCGATTCCCGATTCCGATTAATCGTCTCAACACTAACAGTTATAGTCGGCTAATGTACTTCCGAACTTCCAGCGTGGCTGCTACCGGAAGCAGTGACCAAGAAAATCAGTTCTTTCTCTTTTATTTTTCTTCAGTATTTCTATTGTAAAGCGATTTGTTGAAATGAAGCATGAAAAACAAAATGATATTATTTAAAATTATACAATAAAAATTAACAAAAATGTAAAGATAAAAATAACACAATTAGTCTTTATTTGCACTTTTAATAGCAAAATTTAAAAAAAATAAAGGATTTATTTTATTTGAAATTTTATAAGAAATATATGATTATGAAATTATAAAAATAATTTTTTTGTTTTTTTTTAATTTTAAAAATGAAAAAGAGCACATGCACATGGGAGATATAAAGATGATAGAAAAATGCAAAGGAACTAATTTGCCTTGTCACCGCTTCCGGTAACGATACACCGGAAGTTAAGAAGTACGTTAGTTGAGTATAAACAAATTCTCTTACCTTTGCTGATTGCACATTGGAACCGGATTCGGTACATAGAGCATTCGTTTTCATTACCAGTCACGCAGTTCAAATTTTTCACCTTGCAAGGATTGCTTAAATCAAGAGACACGTCATATTTATCCGGTCGCATCTTATCGTCTTCAGTTTTCTCCATTTTGCATTGAGTCAGTGACGTCACATGGCCTTTACAGACGTTAAGTCCAACCTGGGAAATTTGAAACAACCCACAACAGCTTGATTAAAAAACAGTGTTTTTATTGTGGTAGACATCAAGTTTCGGACAATAATTATTACATATAGTTTTTAATAAACAAGGTTTCCTCATCAGCAAATATTGTGAAGGGTTTTTTATTAAATTTAAAAGACACCATAAATAAACCTAGTATTAAAAGTAAGGCAGATGTATCTTTTAATTTTTCGCCTTTTGAAATCAGGAACTATGGTTAAAGTACTCATATAGATGCTTGCTATATCTTTTCAGCTTATGAATTTCATAATTTAATAAATAATTTTATCAAGAATTTTTCATAAGTTTTGGTTTCGGTTTTGATTATGGCTGAAGGAACTCAAGTTTATATATATATATATATATATATATATATATATATATATATATATATATATATATATAGTAATGCGATTGATAATTTAAAATTTAAAAATCAAATTATAATTAAATTAAAAATCCGTTTCATAAGAAGGAACAACAACAAAATCAATTATTTGTATGGTCGTTTCGGAAAACAGTGTTTTTATTATGGTAGACATCAAGTTACGGACAATAATTATTACATATAGTTTTTTAATAAACAAGGTTTTCTCGTCAGCAAATTGTGAAGGGTTTTTATTAAATTTAAAAGACACCATAAATAAACCTAGCATTAAAAGTAAGGCAGATGTATCTCTGTAATACTGCTTCGCCTCTGTAATACTGACAAATGCACTCAACACGTTTAACAATTATCACAAATCTCAATTCGGGTTTCTTCTTGGCTTTCATCTGTTGAGTTCACCCTGGTGTTTTGGTAACATCAAACGAGTTCAAGTAGTGTTGTTACAACACAAAACAATTCACAATTTATTCCAAGAAATGTGTTTAAATCTTTCTCTTGTTAAAAAGAGAAAGATGGTAATAGTTTTCCTAAAATAAAATATGGACGAAATCTTTTTCAACAACTAAAAAAAAACAAAATGTCCGTCGGCAGACTTCGATTTAATTTAAGTTTAGGATTGACTTTTTAAGTCCTTCTTTTTCATAAATTTTTATTTCGGTTTCGATTCAAGCTAATGCACCCAAGTCATATGGATATATATTTTTTTAAATCGCAACTTTATAACATATAAAAATCGATAGAATATTAACTCTATTATAATATATACAAAATCTGCAAGAATTAAAATATCATATTTAAGCGTATTTTACGACCGGGCTTTACCAGGCGCTCGTACTAGCTTAGATAAATACTTTTGCAGTTTTAACAAAAAAAGTTACAATAATATCAGAGCGTCTCCATTTACACTGAACATCTACAGAATGCCAACATCAATATATTACATATGAATGAGCCCCCTCTGAAATTTCCACAGGTCTCGCTAGTCTATATAATTATAAAACTCAGATCAGCTTGCTTGTGTGCTTGCTTGGGCGTTTAAACGGCCCAACCGGTTTCTAACTTCCGGTTTCAAAAAATTCGTCTGCTTACATATTTCATGGCCGCCCTGTCTTAAGTCCGATATTAAAAGCCACTGCTGCTATTCAAAGCTTACACAAGTTACTGCTTTTAGTAGCGCTCCTGTGGATTCTGGCAATTAATTTTTTTCAGGCCTTACTTAAAAATATTTTCTTTTCAATGAGGTGGGGAGGTAGAAACGGTTTTAGTAGTGCTTTTATTAGAGCCTCCTTAATTTTAATTAGTGCTTGCAGTTGTGCTTTAGAGGCTTCCTGATATTTTTTTTACTCATCTCTTTAAAAAAATAAGGTTTTCCCATGACAATAAAAGACAATATAATCTCAAAATCACTTTTTATTTTGAACATTTTCCATCTTACCCTTTAAGGGCCAACGGGTAGACTAATCTTTATATAGTAATCCCAACCAAATAAAAAGCCCAATACAACCAAAATAAAAAAAAAATAGAGTTTGTCATTTAAGACTACAAAGACTGTAAATCATAATTTACAAGGATTTACTGTTCGGCAGGATACTCAAAAAGAAATATCAAGATTGCCTTAATCTGTAGAATGCGTTCTTTTCATCAGAGGAAAGATATTAGCAAATGATTATTATAGCAAAGCTATAAATTTGCTGATAGTGGTACAGTCATGCTCGAAGATGTCCCAAAACAATCCTCTGAAACACTAAGCCACATGTCATTATCTTTCAAAATAGAAGATTGCCTACTGTGTATTGGGAGAACTGCCGACTGTCAACACGACGGTCCTTGGTTCAATCCTTGGCTAGGGAGCGATGCTAGTCTAGCGGCACTAGTCTAGCGGCACTGAGGAGTTGTGATACAACGAAACAGGACTGTATGTCGATGACTACAAATATATTTAAGCCCCTCTCTCTGGGTAGAGCACTGTCGTAAATAATCTCACCCGCTACTTAATTGGCTGAAAAATGCGAAGCTCGTTGTTTGTTTACAAACAGGCGATTTGAGCACTATAAAAATGGTGGCGGGTGTCCATTTAAATAGACATTCCGACGAGTTATTTACGGGCGTCGCCTTCATGGTCGAGTGGGAGAACTGCCGACTGTAAACACGACGGTTCTAGGTTCAATTCTTGGCTAGGGAATGATGCAAGTCTAGCGGCACTGATGAGTTGTGATACAACGAAACAGGACTGTATGTCGATGACTACAAATATATATATATATGTGTGTGTGATTTTGTCTGTCTGTGTCTATGTGAGGAAACATTCTCTACCAAACTACACTGTCAATCTTTCGTCTACAGCCTTGGAACGATATATAGGGGATTCGAACCTGTGAAACAAATATGATTAGGTTTAACCGCTAAAAAAAAGCTGCTAAGGAGTGAAAACTGAAAAAAAAAAAATTGGCAGGTGCATATTGACTAAATATGTACCTTCTATTAATGCGCAAATATACCTTTAAAGTCGGTTGATTTTTAAAGTTTTGATATCAATCTGTTCTTAGCTCATAATGAGTAATGAATAAGGCTGGAAAGCTATATATTTTAGTTTCGATTCTAGCTAATGACATCAAAGTCATATTTTTTATAACTTTGGAAATCACTATTATATATTGGGTAGCAATATAATGATCAATAGAGAATTGACTCTATAATAATAAATACGAAATGTGCATGAATTTAAATATCATATTTAAGCGTATTTTATAACTGAGCAACGCCGATAGGCCAGCGAGTATATATATATATATATATATATATATATATATATATATATATATATATATATATGAGAGAGAGAGACAGAGTGAGACAGACAGAGAGGGAGAATAAATGACAAAAAACTATATTCCAAGATTCATTAAATCAATCAGTGAATCGATATGATAATTAAGGGATTGATTTTGCGCTACGAAACAGGTACTGTCAAGAATTGTAAAAGTCAACTGAATTAAAGGAATAAATTATAAGATGGTCAATATCATGAATTTTGGAATATATATTTTTTTTATAGTTATTTTTGTCATTTATTCTCTGTAATTACATTGAGCTTCTTAAATATGGATTGGTATATATTATGATAAAATATATTTCTACAGAAATATATATATATATATATATATATATATATATATATATATATATATATATGAGAGAGAGAGAGAGAGAGAGAGAGAGAGAGAGCGAGAGAGTAATTCATGTGATTTGTTTCTATTTCTAGATTTATTTTTGAAACCGTTTGTTTTCTATAGTATTTTTTTTTTTTAAATATAATTTTGTCCTGATATGAATCGGCATTTATAAATTTTGTAATTCATTTTGCTATTTGCCAAAACTGGTGGGAACCAAGCTGCTGCTCAGCTACTTTGGATTTAACAGACTGGATATATAGCTCTCTTGCATTTTTTATTACTCTTTTACAGTGGTTGCTGGCAGTCCTGAAAGCAGTTTTAGTCTCAGTACATCTATTACGTTGGTAGCTATGGAAAAAGTGATTTATGTGCGCGATAGCAGCAGCACATTCTGGGGAGAACCATGGCTGGCTGTTAGGTTTTTGTTGGAATATTTTGGATGGTATGAATCAGTCTGCGTCTACAATTAACCATTCGGTCAGGTCTGATACTATAGAGGATACATCCTTTTTAAACATGGAATGCAGAGGTAGATCAGATATGAATGTATGGAAGCTATCCCAGTCAGCCATAGAGTATCGATATACAGTACGGTGGAGAGGTACGTCTGAAGACTTGTTGCATTTCATTTTTATCTTAACTGATACAACTGTGTGGTCGGAGGATCCCAGAGGAGATAGAACGGAACATGAACATAGCTCAGGGGAAGTTGTGAGAAAAAAGTCTAGAAGGCTTGCATGCTGACCGATAGTATCTGGCACACGGGTGGGTTCGTGAACAATCTGAATGAGGTCATAGGCAGTGGCAAAATCATGACAGAACCTCCCCTCATCATCTGTCTTATTTGAGTGGGTCAGCTATTCCACATTGTGGACATTGAAGTCACCGCAAATGTGAATGTTAGCCGAAAGATGAGCAAACAGGATGTGGCCAATTTTCTCAGATATACTCTTAAAGATAGTAACCCTGCTGTTGTGGGGGCGATAGAGGGCAACTATAAATGGTGTGGTATGAGCAAGTGCAACCCGGAAGCACATATAAGGTAAATTAGGGTCTTCTCTGGAGATATCCCTACCACACGGAAAGCCATCTTTAATGTAAGCACATATTCCATGCCCATGACGATCTTGGGGGTCAGATTTAGATGTTAAGTTAAAGTATCCTTTAATTATGAGCTCATCTAGGGAAGTGGTCAGAAATGCTGTTTGCTTAGTTTGTCTGTGGTATTTATACCGAGGGGATACTAGTGCTTTGAGTTCATCAGAGCACTTATCATTGATGTCATATGTGGATTAAATTTTTTTAATTAAATTTTCAAGACACAAAGTTAAAAATAATATTATTTTATTTACACATTTATTCATAACATTTACTTACGTTTATTTTTTAAAGATTTTATGTAACTTTTTTATCGTATCCAATTGAAACATAAGTTGAATTATAATATTAAAAGTAACATTTTAACATCATTCGTGATCATCAATTCATCCACAGCCAGCTTCTAGCTACTAAGAATAATCATAATAAAGACGCTTGCATGACTCACGTGTGGAGATCCATATAAAACCACAAAAATATCTGAAAAAATATATAATATAGCTGAAATAATACTTACATCGTTTAACATCTCTAAGATTTTTGAAGGTTCAACAGAACCCTTGATAGGGTACCATGGCGTCCAGAAATTATCTACAAATAAAATGGATAACCAGTATGATGGGGTGGGAAGAACAATCAACTGAGAACTATGCAAAAAAAATGAACGAAAAATGAAATTGACCTGTCCAGACTAGACAAAGTGAAGGGCAACGAATCAAATAAGAGCTCTATAGTGCTTTGCGAAAGTGGTTCGACGGATCAAGTTACACCTCTCATTACATCCATTAAAACGAGAAAATTATCGAAGCTAAGAATGGGCCAATGCAAAATTGAACGCATTATACATTGCATTAGTCTATATGAAAGAAAAAGAAACACCTGGATCAGACAACAAATTGAAGTAAAAAAAAAAGAAAGAAAAAACCATCACCACCATACAAACTACTATACATCGAAGAGCAGGTTACTTTTCGAGATACTGACCCCAGATAAACATCCAGAATGAAGAATGAATGTCGAGGCAATAGAAAAGACTAACAAGGTGAAGGTTGCAAACATCCTTTGTGGAATTGTTGCTAAGGATCTCATTATCTCATTATAAAATAATTTAAGATCAATGATAAATGTTACTGTTATGGGGTTAAATGGTAATGAACGGAAGGAAACACAGGATTTTTAGAAACGAAACGTGTATTCACATAAATTACAGGCAAAGAAAGGTTGGGAATACCATTCATCAACTGTGAGCGTTTGCACATGACCTGCTTCGTCATGTACCAATCTCAGACTGCCGGGCCACCGGTACTTGATAGCAGAAATGACGTCACCAACGGAAGTGACGTCATGAGATAGTCCATTAATCCCATGGAGGGGCGTCTCCAACAGTTGGTATTTATTTGCTCCTCCACCGAGCAAATTAGGCACAAGGCCAATTTATAATGTGAGGAGTGAAGGGAGGGGGAAGGGAAAAAGAGGACCAGCTCCCGAGAGGTGGGAAATGGGAGCTGGTTAAAGGTCAGGCATGTGGGGTTGCCCCCACATCTGGTCTTTGCTAGTCATAGCTAGTCATAGCTTGCAACATCTGAAGAACAGATGGTGTTTATTTGCTCCCCCACTGAGCAAATTAGGCACAAGGCCGTTTTTAATGTGAGGTAAAAACCAGCTCCCCTAAAAGGGGTCACTCTGGTTACCAAAAATAATAATTGTCCCAGTATAGAGGGTTTCCCCTCCATTGACTGGTACAAATTATCTTAAGTGTAGTATCTGCCGGAACAGATGGTATTTATTTGCTCCCCCACCGAGCAAATTAGGCACAAGGCCGATTTTTAATGTGAGGAGTGAAGGGAGGGGGAAGGGAAAGGGGGACCAGCTCCCGAGAGGTGGGAAATGGGAGCTGGTTAAAGGTCAGGCATGTGGGGTTGCCCCCACATCTGGTCTTTGCTAGTCATAGCTAGTCATAGCTAGTCATAGCTTGCAGTATCTGCCGGAACAGATACTACACTTTGATCTTGACCGAAAGGTCAAGTGTTTTTCATCCAACATTCCTTATGAAAGGGATGCTATGAATCAGATTACATCTTTCATCAAATCCCTTAAAACAAGAAAGTAATTCAAGATCAGTTGTGAATGTTACCTGTCGGATTTTGGCATTCTTTGGTGAATATTTGGCAGCAACCATCAGTTTGGCCGGTGTAGAAAGAACAAGATTTATTCGCATCATTGTAAGAAACGGATTTGCATTGTGTATCCTTTAAACATTCATCGATGCAAGATGCACTCGCATTATTTGTAGTAGATTGTTTGTAGAATCCAGTCGCTGTGCCATTGTTGGTTTCCATAGATAACTGGCAGTATTCGCCTGAAATAGGAAATTAAACACACTTGAAAAGATGATAGCAGGAGGGAGAGGGGATATGGAGAGAAAGAGAGAGAGAGAGAGAGAGAGAGAGAGAGAGAGAGAGGAGACAACTGGCCGTATTCACCTGGAATGGGAAAATCAATGGATCTGAAAGGGAGCTGAGGGGAGAGAGAGAGAAAGAGAGAGAGAGAGAGAGAGAGAGAAAGAGAGAGAGAGGGGGGGAGAGAGAAGATAATAATAATAATAATAATAATAATAATAATAAGAGAGGAGACTGTTTTGACAGAAAGGAGTGTTTTGCTAAAATATTTATGTTAAAATCTAACTGAAGAATTTTAAATTAGAAATGTTATGAATAAAATATTACAGGTGTATTTATGTAATATAATAGATTTAGGAATTCATTGTTAATAAACAATAAACAATCGAATTCACCCGGTAACAAAGAAAGAGTAGGTTTTGATATATAAACTAGAGATACAATTAAGATACAGAGAACGAGAGAGCCGTCCACAAGAGTAGGTTGACTTTGTCAGTCGTGCAAGCATTCGACCGAGCTAACTGAGAGACGATGTAAGGACTAAAGGGAGAGAAAGCGTTGTAAATCCATAACTGTGAAAATGAGAATAAATGATGAAAGACAAAAAGAAGTCCTGTTTGTATTGCTTTGCCATGAAATGTTTTCTTGCAGTGTCCAAGAGAAGAAGGAGGCCACAACCTAAGGTTAGTAGTCTGTTATCAAACGGCTACTGTGTGCTTACGTTCATGTGTGTTAAGCCCGTCTCGGACTAATGATTGTTACCTTGTCAATGTTACGTGAACTCTGTTTGAATATATGTAAACATGCACACACCCACACCGAACATTTCTAACCACTAGACGATACACGAGCATCGGTTTCATACACACATATATTTATATAGGATCGACGCGCAAGAACGCACGCATATACAGGGTGACCTAAAAAAAAACGGGCCCCAAGTCTAATTAGGCCTCGTTTCTTAGTGTTTTTTTTTCGAACGAAATTTAACACAGTGTATTCTTTGTCCCAGCTCCCACTGGGGTCTTGGTGTACTCACGGTCGTTGATTCTGCCATGCTCTGTAAAATAAGGCAACCGGTGAATAAATAATGGAGATATCACGTTTTTTTAGGGGTCACCCTGTATACTCGTTATATACAACCCCAAAATCCAACAATAGTAGAAAGTCTTAGTATTGTGTCTGTATACGTTTGCGTGGAGAACAGTTCTTACATACTAGGATAATGTCCGTGTGTGTGTGTGTGTGTGTGTGTGTGTGTGTGTGCGCGCGCGTGCGTAGATGGTGAATGGCAGGCGTCAGTCTGAATAAGGAGATAGACGGTCTAACTGATGTTATCTATAGCAGACTTATACGCCTTGGTTTGTTTTCTTTTCTGTCCAGGATATCTTCAATATTTTCCTTAGGAAGCAAGTTTCAGTTACCTCTAGTCTTTTCCTCGTGGTGTTGGTGATTGTCCAGCACTCACAATCGTATAATAGAACAGGCCATACATACGTTCGGGGGATTCTGAATTTGTGGAACATTAAAATAGACACCAAATTCAGCAGTTAAAATCAGTGTTCCAGCGTATTTAGAAGCCAAGATATTACAAAACGTACATTTTACGGCGGCCATTTTGTAAATCCAATATGGCCGCCATATAGGCATCTGGGCAAATGCAAACATTGGTTTTCTGATTCCTTAGACAATAACCTTTCCAAAAATGTATAGATTTGCAAATCTCCAAAAAGTTCCCACAAACGTTAAAATTGTGCCATTAGGAACCTGACTATATTGTGAAAATCAAATACTGTGGATAAGTGTCTGACTTGCATTCGTTTGTCTGCGTTAAGCGAGACATTCAGGAAGCAAATTAACTCGGCAGGAGTAGATCGATATTTTGCTTTGATAAAATCTCGTTTAGCGTCCACTTGAAAAGACGTCATACCTTATTATTTCAAATGTGGTTGTTGTGCTGACTACATAGTTTGGGGATGTAACAGCAGAGTTTAACAACACATACTTAGCAAGATCATAAATGAAACCAATGTTGTGGAAAATACATAAAGGCCTTCCATCAGAGAACATTTTATAACAAAAATTCTACGTGTCAATTAATATCAACATTGACTTATTTGCTATCTTGAGTCGAGCTCATCCATTACTCCAGCTTAATATCTTGGAGACTCTACGTTCGAGCAAATGTATATATTTTATTTTTTCCTTTTTTTTTTTTTGTTCAACTTAGTAGAGTGACAGTAAAACCGGTCGACTGGCGTTTTTTCTCACTTTTAATAATGAACAGAAATATATGTTATCGCTTCATAATTGCAATAATATAAAAATGAAATAACAATTTCTACTTAGTGTAAGTACTTACTCTTTCATCATCATCATCATAATAATAATAATAATAATAATAATTATTATTATCATCATCATCATCATCATCATCATCTACATAGTAATACTCTAGTACCTTTTAGGCCGTACGTGAAACTAAAATATATTTTCTTGGTCTTCTGGCTACTATCCAGAGGTAGTATCTGTTCTGTCTAAAGATAGTATAATATCATTGGGGTTCCATTTATGCCGTGCGTCCATACAATGGAAATATATCCTATAATGATATTATAGATAAACCATAATAACCAGATATATCCTGACACTACATTAACCAGATTACTTAGTTAAATATATTTAGTTTTAACAAAAGGGCTGCAGTAATACCACAGAGTCTCCATTCATGCTGTACGTCCACAGAATGCCAAACAGCAATATATTACCTATGAACGATGCCGCTGTGGACATTCCACAAGATCTGCTCATTGTTATTATTATGAGTTCCCAACGAGCTTTCACACACGTCATCAAAGATCTCATTGAATACAGCATGTGGTTTTCCCTGGAAGCTGAGTGACAACAAGTCTTCCCAGATTTTCCAGTACTCTCCACCTTTTTTGATACTATTTGCAAATAAATTTGCATTATCGCAAGAGTTGCTTGCCATTGATTTCTCGTTGGCAGTGGCCATTGGTCTTTACTGGAATTTGAGTGGCAATAAGCCTCCCCAAGGTTCCAATTCTCTTTGCACTTATACAGTGGAGGTCTGGTCAGTGCTCACTCTTCAGTCTTTCCTTCCTCCTTGACTACTTGGTCTCACACTTTGTTTGTTTTTTTTTTGTTTTTGGGAAGGAGAGGACAGTGATGTGGTAATTGGGGAGTGGGGGTGAGGTTAGAGAACTTATAGGTATACAGCTTCAATATTCTTGGTTCCATGTAGCGCTTCATGTTTTGTCTCTGTAGCAGTTTGTCTGGTCTACGCTTGTGGCTCGTGTGTGTTAGTTTCCACATTCAAGGGTTTTCTTAATATTTCAGCTGTTTTCATTATTGTTGTTCGTTGTATTTTTCCAGTCATTCCTTTGATTCCAATTTCTCCCATTCTTTTTTCAAAGTTTTTCGGAATTGTTCCTAGTGCTCCTACTATTATAGGTATCATTTTGATTTTCTTCATCTATCATATCCTTTTCAGCTCTATTATTATTATTATTATTATTATCATCATTATCATTATTATTATCATTATTATTATTATCATCATCATCATCATCATCATTATTATTATCATTATTATTATTATTATAATATAGTAGTCTCAACTTTTGGGTGTTTTTAGTTCAGTTTTTTTTCCTTGAACATCAGGCCAATCTTTTTGACATTAGACATTCAAGCTGTATTAACACTATTAAAAATAGTAAAAAGTCAAAGTATTGTGTCTGTATTATTATTATTATTATTATTATTATTATTATTATTAATGGCTCACATGGAGCTTTCACACAAGTCAACAAACGATCTGATTGAAAACCTGTGGTGTTCTCTGGAAGCTGAGTGAGAACAAGTCTCCCCAGACGTCCAGCTCTCTCCACCTCCTTCGATAGAATTTGCAAATGAATTTGCATCATCGCAACAGCTGCTTACCATTGATTTCTCGCTGGTAGTGGCCATTGGTTTATACTGGAATTTGAGTGGCACTCAGCCTCCCCAAAGTCCCAGTTCTCTTTGCACTTGTCCAGCCGAGGTCTGGTTGACGCTCGCTCCTCGGTCTTTCAGTATTTTCACTACTATTATTATTACTACTGTTATCATTACTATTTTTTTTACATGGGATAACCACTTATCAAGGCCCAGATACCGCTCGAGGATAAGGGTTAAGAGTGTACAGTAGTCAATTGGACAATATAGTAATCGTTAGTAATGGAAATTCGGTAAATTTGTTATCTTCAGTGGAACGGCTCATAAAGAAATTGTTTATGTTGGACTTGAAGACAACCATATCATAGTCAGCTGGAAAGCAGGAAAATGGAAGACAATTCCACAGGCGTGCAGTTCTAAGAAAGAAACTTTGTTCATGTAATCTACGTTTAGGTTTAGGCACAGATAAAGAGTGGGGGGGATTATTGGTAGTGTTTTCAGATAGATGAGTGTTTCTTGTGAAAGTTTGGCGCGGAGGACCATAGATTGAAGCTCAGTGTGAGAAAGAGGTTGCAGGGAAGAGAAAAGGACATCCCCTACGAGGCTACAAAGTCTATTTTTAACTCTATATTATTACTATTATTATTATTATTATTATTATTATTACTATTATTACTATTATTACTGTTATTATTACTATTATTATTACTTTTTCATCGTTTAGGGTGAAATAACAGGATAATAATAATAATAATAATAATAATAATAATAATAATAAAAATAATAACAATAATTACTTTTCCATATAAAATAAAGTTATACTTACCATATGTATATCCTTCATCACAGCTGCAAGTGTAAGTCTCCTGCCTGAAGTTCTGGATGCATGTTCCCACATTGCAGTTGACCTTACTGCACAAATTCGCTCGTTGGCTACACGTCTTGCCACTGTAACCGTTTGGACATTTACAGGAAAAATCGTTGACTAAATTGGTGCATGGCGCATTGAAAAGGCAAGGGGAACTGGCACAGTTCTCTGCAAAAGGATGTAAAGTCAGTTTTATGGCATATCGACCATATAAATATTTATACAACTCATCTGTAGAGATACACACTTAAAAAATAAACAGAAAAGTGTAAAAACAAAAGCATAATTTAGTGTGTTTGGTCAGTTTTATGGCATATCAACCGCGGTAAGTTAGGAAATACTTTATAATAGAAAAAAATGAGGAGACAGTAAAATAAGTACGCTACAATAGAAGAACTAGTGACTTCACTAAACTCCACAGACAGACTGTGTTAGATATTGGCAAGTGTAGAGAAAATCGTAACTTAAATCGTAAAAATAAGATTTTGGAAGTCAGATGGTTTTTATATCATTTAATGTGATCAAACGTACACACATCTTTTAATGTTATCATATAATGGGAAATAACTGATTTTTTCTCAATTATTTTCTTTTATGCTGACTTGAGTTGTGTGTGTGTGTGTGTGTGTGTGTGTGTGTGTGTGTGTGTGTGTGTGTGTGTGTGTGCATCAAAGGGTTGGTTGTGTAAAAAAAACAGAAAGAAAGGAAGACTAAAATGGTGATATCCAGTTGGTTTTTGATTGACAGTCCAGTGAGCGACAAATACTGGCACCATTTTTATACAAATAAGACAGGTGAATAAAAACGGACGTGAAGCGAACAGGAGAACAAATTGGAAGAAGGCGTGCTACATACGTAGTCGTGTGCCAATCAACTTGAAAGAGTATCGAGTTGTGGAATTGGAAGTTTTGACAACAGTGTGTCGAATTTACCCGAGAAATTGTTAGTTTAACCATAGCAAGGCAACGTCGAAGGTGTTCTAGCTGACGATTATCATAATCGGCATTAAATTTGTAAAAATAGAATGTCAAAAAGAATGTTATCACATAGAAATAAGAAATAAACATTTACAGATAAAATTATAGTAAGATGTTTTAATAGAAAATAATGTTAGAAAACAAACAATAATTTATAAATAGGTTTGACGTAGTCTTACATATAGGACACGTGTATATATATATATATATATATATATATATATATATATATATATATATATCCCAGTATACAACACATGGTTCCCTTAAAATTAGTTGTTAGGTTCTGGGTGGCCAGATGATAAGCTGAGAAAAACTGGGTGTAACCAGTTCCGGTGATCATAAGTGATTAACTGGGGGGAAAAGGGTCAACATTTAGGATTTCCGGTCGAAAGTAGATTTATGTCGTAGATGATCGGATTAGGCAGATTATATTGGAGCAGACCAACAGATCGGGTAGAGCAGATTGAAGTAAGGCGAGTTGGAGGGGGGGGTGAGATGAAGAGATAAAGTAGATAAACAGTCATAAGAGTGATTTGGTCTTTCTGAACTTGAAAGATGGGAATTTACTCCAATGTAAACATTAGCGGCTGGACTTTAACAACACCTAGAACAGACAATATGATTCCATTTCCGTTTGATGAAAACCAGCTATCTTTTTTTGTCGCAGACCATCTACTAGTTGGCGACTTGTGAGCAATAGGAGATTTCTATCATGTCTGAAAGAGACACAATGTTCAACGTGTGAGATCGGAGATGCGCCGTTGTACCACTCGTGTTCTATACTGATCCAAGTTATGACAACAGGACCATTGCCAGCATCCTTAAAAATCCGTACGGTTCAAAACTTGAGGGTAAAACTCAACAAAGATTCCGCCCACGATTATGGTCTTTGGTATGGTTTCAAGTGAGGGCCACATAATGCCACCTCCCCCCATCTCCAACCTGAACAAGCTGGACTACTTCGTTTGGTCATACGTCGAGAACATCACCAACATGACCTCCTACAACATCAAAGCCAGTGTGATCGCCATCATCCACCAAATATTCGCCAAGCTCCCACTGGCATTTGTGGAAAAGACATGTTCCCAGTTTTGGACCAGTATTGATTCACAAATGCTCATTATGGAAATTTGTTCAATAATTAATGTTATATATATATATATATATATATATATATAAAGTGAAAATGTCTGTCTGTTTGTGTATCTGTGTATCTGCGTATCTGTGTGTGTGTACATTTCCCTACGCAATAAGTTTGTCAATTTTTAGTCTACAGACTCGAAATTTGATATACATGGTACTGAGATTTGGGAAAATCGATGTGATCAGTTTTCGTCCAGAAATTTGGCAATTAAGGGGTCAAAGTTCAACGATAAGGGTCATAATATGGGTCAAAGTTAAAAAAATTGACCGCCTTTTTTTTTTTTTTGCTAAACATACACCTCCAAATACCCAGGCAACGCCGAGCACCCATGCTAGTATATATGGTTGACCCACTCAAACAAGACCGATGATGAGGGGAGGTTCTGTCATGATTTCTCCATTGCCTATGACCTCACTCAGATTGTTCAGGAACCTACCCGTGTGCCCGATAATGACGGCCAGTATGCGAGCCTACTAGACCTTTTTCTCACAACTTGCCCTGAACTATGTTCAGTTTCTGTTCTGTCGCCTCTTGGATCTTCCGACCACTCTGTTGTATCAATTAAGATAAAAATGAAATGTAATAAGTCCCCAGACGTACCACTTCATCGTACAGTATATCGATACACTAAGGCTGACTGGGATAGCTTCCGTACATTTATATCTGATCTACCTCTGCATTCCATGTTTAAAAAGGATGTGTCCTCTATAGTATTAGACCTAACTGAATGGTTAATTGTAGGTATTGACCATTTCATACCCTCTAAAAAGTTTCAGCAAAAACCTAACAGCCAGCCATGGTTCTCTCCAGAATGTGCTGCTGCCATTGCGCACAGAAATCACTTTTTCCACTGCTTCAAACGTAATAGATGTATGGAAACTAAAGCCGTTTTCAGGACTGCCAGCAACCATTGTAAGAAAGTAATAAGGAACGCAAGAGAGTTGTATGCTCAATCTATTAAGTCCAAAGTAGCTGAGCAGCGGCTTGGTTCCCACCAGTTTTGGCAAATAGCAAACAGAATCCTGAACAGAAGCGTGTGCTCCATCCCAACTATTATCAATGGACCTGAGGTAATCTCGTCAGCATCAGACAAAGCCAAACTCTTTGTCAAGAACTTTGCAGCTAATTCTACCCTTTGCGACCAAGACCGCCAACCCCCAATATTTCCTCCTGTATCAGAAAACACGCTATGTGATATACGTATATCTGTACGTGATGTTGCCAAGCTAATCAAAAACCTTGATTCCAGTAAAGCAACTGGCCCTGATGGTATTCCAATTATAGTACTCAAAAAACTTCAACCTGAACTAGCGCCCATACTTACAAAACTGTTTAAACGTTGTCTTAAGGAGAATAGTTTCCCATCTCCCTGGAAAATCTCATCAGTATGCCCTGTATTTAAGAATTCAGGTGATCGCTCATCCCCCTCTCAGTACAGGCCAATAAGTCTCCTGTGCGTCATGAGTAAGTTGCTAGAATCTGTGTTAAATACAGAAGTAATCAAACATCTCAACAAAAATAACCTTCTTAGTGACACTCAATATGGTTTCCGTTCTGCTAGATCTACAGCAGATGTCCTTACAGTTATATCGCATAGGATTAGCAAATCTCTCGACGGTGGCAATCTTTCTAGGGCAATTGCTCTTGACATATCTAAAGCCTTTGATAGGGTATGGCATAAAGGTTTACTTCATAAGATCGCTAGCTATGGTATAGCTGGAAAAGTCTTCTCAATTATTAAATCATTTCTTTCTGATAGGTTCATAAGAGTAGTAGTTGAGGGGCAAAAATCAGAAGCTCACAGTATTAATGCCGGTGTCCCTCAGGGATCCATCCTGGGCCCAACTCTTTTCCTGATCTACATTAATGATCTTCCAAATCATATCCTTACATCATTTGTAGACATTTATGCTGACGACACTACCATTTATGGTACCACATCTAAGACAGTAAACGAGCAAGTACTCTCCAATTCTCTCTCCTCTGATCTTGAGCATGTAGTACAATGGGGAAAGGAGTGGCTGGTTACTTTTAATGCATCTAAAACCAAGCTTCTCTCTTTACATCATCAACATTTTAATCCACATTTGTCATCAATTGAAATGAATGGCTCTCGTCTTCAGGAGGCCTCAAGTTTTGACAAGCTTCTGGGCTTGACCATTACTCCTGATCTTAAATGGAACACGTATATCAAATCTGTTGCCAAGGCCGCTGGAAAAATGGTGGGATCTTTCTATCGATCCAGTAGATATCTCACTGCTGATGCTATTCTCTATCTATATAAGAGCCAGGTACGTCCAAGGATGGAATACTGTTGCCACATCTGGGCAGGAGCTGCTAGAAAGGACTTGTCCTGCCTTGATAGAGTTCAAAATAGACTTCGTAGCCTCGTAGGAGATGTCCTTTTCTCCTCCTTACAACCTCTATCTCACAGAAGAGATGTTGCGAGTTTGTCTCTGATGTATCGTTATTTTAATGGAAAGTGTTCAACTGAGCTTCAATCTATGGTCCCCCCTCGCCAAACTTTCACAAGAAACACTCGTCTAGCTGTAAACACTATCAATAATTTCCCCCACTCTTTATCTGTGCCTAAACCTAAACATAGATTCCATGAACAAAGCTTCTTTCTTAGAACTGCACGCCTGTGGAATTGTCTTCCGTTTTCCTGCTTTCCGGCTGACTACAATATGGTTGTGTTCAAGTCTAAGGTAAATAAGTTCTTGATGAGCCGTTCCATATAAGTTATTAAATTTACCAAATTTTCATTACTAATGATTACTATATTGACCAACTTCTACTGTACACTCTTTAACCCTTATCCTTGAGTGGCCTCTGGGCCTTGATAATGTGGTGATGCCTTTGTAAAAAAAAAAAAAAAAAAAAATATATATATATATATATATATATATATATATAATTATTTATTTTTTTTTTTTTTTACTATAATAATTAAATACCTACAGACACTAGTGTTTCATCCTTTCGGGATTCTTCAGTGCAGTGTGTCATGATTACTACCAGTCGAACGATTCGAACCCCGCGACACGAGAATCTCTGGCTCGATTAGTGGAGGCCGTATCCATTCGGCTACTATTAACCGTGTGAAATAGCGTTGAATTTTAAACATTTTAATTTTAAATGTTCATTACGTCATTATATATATATATATTAGAAAACGTGCCCAGCGTTGCCCGGTATTAAACGTAACATTAAATTCCTTGAAATGAAGTAAAAAAAACGGGAAGAAACTGAGTATTATGCTTCTTGTAAGTGAAAAAAAAACAAAAAAAAACAAAGATAAATGCAGAGAGTCAAGTACGATAACCATTAGACTAACTTGACGCGATCTTTAGAATGCATTTGCAAACCTCGTGGAACTGTTGACAAGCACATAAAAAATCTGATTAATCAAGTACGAATTTTTCAATTTTGATCCCTTAGCAACCCTTTTTTCCAAATGAAAACCGATTTAAAGTTTCCTACAAGTCTGAATACCCTATATACCAAATTTCAATGTTGGAGATTAAAAATTCATTGAGTATATAGGTTGAGAAGTGTCCCCACATGCATACACATTCTCACGTTTATATATATAATTATTCCAGGTTAATGTTTTCCAGAGGTGAAACAACAAATGAAGTTTTAATGAGGTTCATACAAAAGTACTCAATACCGAAGTAGAGCAAGATATACCTTTTATTTACATAAGCATTTATATGTGGCTACACATTCGTAAGCATATTTCAGTTGCAAGTAACTAGAGATCGTTGATACAAACGTAGAGCCCGTATTACGTTTATATTGATTATGGGATTTTTTGTATAAGTAATATCGCCTGAAGAGGTCTCTAGTTACTTGTAACTGGCTGATCGAAATATGCTCATGAATGTGTAGGGACATATAAATGTATATATAAATAAAAAAAAGTGGTTCGGATCTCCCGACCGCCTGTAAATGTATATTCCTGCATTGATGATTTCTGAAATAATTTTAGTAATAACTAGCGGGGGGGGGTACCCGGCGTTGCCCGGGTGTTTTTGGTGTGTGTGGTCGGGCGGGGGGTGTTAATAAAAAAATAAGCGAAGTAAAAAAAACAAAAAAAAACAGAAAAACGAATGTGGAAAATACCCCCCCCCAAAAAAAAAACATGTGAAAAATGACTTAAATAACCCTGCTTCAGAATTAAAATTTAAAAAATCGAAAAAAAAAAAAAAGAAGACATCTCATACCACGATTCGAACCAAAAAAATTTAGATAATGTGGCCGCACTCTAAGCAACTGAGCTAAGACGACGTCGGCAAAATTGTGCCGCTTTTTCAAATATTTAAAGTAAATCAGATTACAACGTCGTATGACGCATGCGTAGAAGCGAATTCGTCATGAGAGGAGGGTTTTTGCTGACCCCCCTGTAGAAAAGTGATGATTTCAGGGTGAAAAGTTAATGTTTTTGGCCAATTTTTCGATATTTGTCGGGCGAAGGTTGGAAGTTTAAAATGATTCCAATCTGGCGAAAATCCGTTACCCGTGTGGAAAGTTTTTGCGAGATATACAAACACACATACATACAAACAAACATACATACACACATTTTCGCTTTTATATATATAGATTTTGTCAGCCCTTGTAAAAGATCGGTTCTTATTGTTGAGCACTTTACATTGAAATGCAATGAGTCGGTCACTTAAGCTCACGTGCGCAGATCATGATGTTATAATCATAAGATCGCTCTCGGCTGTCTTGACATATATGCTTTATACAAATGTTAATTTCAACTGTATTTCTCGCGGTTGACGTTGGCTGTGCAGTTTGTTCTTTGTTAATTGACTCAAAGATAGTTTCATGACCAGGTTCGAATCGGCTATAATCGTAACTCCTTATACTGATCATTCCCGAAAAGAATGAAACACTAGTGTCTGTAGGCAATAAAATAATTATAGTAATTATATATCTATATCTATCGACCATTGGATTATATAATATCCTTTTACTTCCTTTTCCCTGGTGCCTGCTTTCTTAATCTTTTTTAATCCCTATAAAGTGTCACTAACTGTTTAATAACTTTTTTGATGCAAATATGATTAATTTCATATTTGTAGTTTCTTTTAATGCATTATCCTGTAAAATTTATTAGGTATTTTGCAAAGCTCTTTCCTCTGATTATTTTTCGAAATGGAATAAGGTTTTTCTAAAGTATTTGTACTCCTTGTCGGATAATTAAAATTTTTATACCTTCCTTACAGGTTTATAATGTATAAGATTTTTCCATTATATACAATAAGATTTTTCCATTATATACAATAAGATTTTTCCATTATATACAATAAGATTTTTCCATTATATACAATAAGATTTTTCCATTATATACAATAAGATTTTTCCATTATATACAGTAAGGTTTTTCCATTATATACACTAAGCCTTTCCCATTATATACAATAATATTATTTCAATATAAACAATACTATTTTTCCATTATATACAATAAGATTTTTCCATTATATGCAATAAGATGTTTCCATTATATACAATACTATTTTCCATTATATACAATAAGCTTTTTCCATTATATAAAATAAGATTTTTCCATTATATACAATACTATTTTTCCATTATATACAATACTATTTTCTCATTATATACAATACTATTTTTCCATTATATACAATAAGCTTTTTCCATAATATACAATAAGATTTTTCCATTGTATACAATACTATTTTTCCATTATATACAATAGGATTTTTTCATTATATACAATAAGATTTTTCCATTATATACAATACTATTTTTCCATTATATACAATAAGATTTTTCCATTATATAAAATAAGATTTTTCCATTATATACAATACTATTTTTCCATTATATACAATACTATTTTCTCATTATATACAATACTATTTTTCATTATATACAATAAGCTTTTTCCATTATATAAAATAAGATTTTTCCATTATATACAATACTATTTTTCCATTATATACAATACTATTTTCTCATTATATACAATACTATTTTCCATTATATACAATAAGCTTTTTCCATTATATAAAATAAGATTTTTCCATTATATACAATACTATTTTTCCATTATATACAATACTATTTTCTCATTATATACAATACTATTTTTCCATTATATACAATAAGCTTTTTCCATTATATACAATAGGATTTTTTCATTGTATACAATACTATTTTTCCATTATATACAATAAGATTTTTCCATTATATACAATAAGATTTTTCCATTATATACAATAAGATTTTTCCATTGTATACAATATTATTTTCCCATTATATACAATAGGATTTTTTCATTATATACAATACTATTTTTCCATTATATACAATAAGCTTTTTCCATTATATACAATAAGATTTTTTCATTGTATACAATACTATTTTTCCATTATATACAATAAGCTTTTTCCATTATATACAATAAGATTTTTCCATTATATACAATACTATTTTTCCATTATATACAATACTATTTTTCCATTATATACAATACTATTTTTCCATTATATACAATAAGATTTTTCCATTATATACAATAAGATTTTTCCATTATATACAATAAGCTTTTTCCATTATATAAAATAAGATTTTTCCATTATATACACTAAGCTTTTTCCATTATATACAATAAGACTTTCCCATTATATACAATAATATTATTTCAATATATACAATACTATTTTTCCATTATATACAATAATATTATTTCAATATATACAATACTATTTTTCCATTATATACAATAAGCTTTTTCCATTATATACAATAAGATTTTTCCATTATATACAATACTATTTTTCCATTATATACAATAAGATTTTTCCATTATATACAATAAGATTTTTCCATTATATACAATAAGCTTTTTCCATTATATAAAATAAGATTTTTCCATTATATACACTAAGCTTTTTCCATTATATACAATAAGACTTTCCCATTATATACAATAATATTATTTCAATATATACAATACTATTTTTCCATTATATACAATAAGGTTTTTCCATTATATGCAATAAGATTTTTCCATTATATACAATACTATTTTTCCATTATATACAATAAGCTTTTTCCATTATATACAATAAGATTTTTCCATTATATACAATAAGATTTTTCCATTATATACAATACTTTTTTACCATTATATACAATAAGATTTTTCCATCATATACAATACTATTTTTCCATTATATACAATACTATTTTTCCATTATATACAATAAGATTTTTCCATCATATACAATACCATTTTTCCATTATATACAATACTATTTTTCCATTATATACAATAAGATTTTTCCATTATATACAATAAGATTTTTCCATTATATACAATAAGATTTTTTCATTATATACACTAAGCTTTTTCCATTATATACAATAAGATTTTTTCATTATATACAATACTATTTTTCCATTATATACAGCCTTGAAGGAAAAGGCTTTCCGTCCCAAATCCTTCATTAAAAAATTCTTTTGTTTGTAAATCAAGTAATCTTTTGCGATCACTGCATGAGTTTTCTTCAAATGCTAGTGTTAATATTATTTTTAAGATCATATTTAAAAAAAAAACTGTTTAGGCCAGCAGATCACGTTCAGCAGATCAGATTTCCTAGGGCAATAGGGTGAGGTGAACATATATACTAGATAGGCAGACGACTTTGTCAGAATCGTACAATTGAGTTAGTCTTAGCTGAGAGTCTGAACCTAAAATTTACTCAAATGTAAACACTAGCGGCGAAACCCCAACAACACAGACACCCGTTACTAACAAGTCAAATACACAATGTATATATCCGTGTTTGTACCGAGTCTGAGTTTATTTTGACTTGAATATAACTTGTAGATCAGCTCATGCGTTCTCAGCGATCATCAGGTTTAGAGTCGACACAGTCAGGAAACTTCAGAATAAACGCATGGGTTGACATGATTATACTAATTGGTGAGCATTCCTTAAGTGTGTATATGATGGATCGATAGTATTGAGTGTGTTAAAAAAAATGTTAAAACGGTATTTTACACATAAGATTAAATTAAACATGGCAACGAAACATCCATCTATTATATTACGATCAAATGTCTTTTTGTATGTAAAGCTAAAACTTAAAAAATACACAACAAACATCCATAAAATTCGTTTTTTTTTTTTTAATTTAACCCTGGATGTATCCTATTATACTAAAACTTATAACTTTTAAATTTTAACGTTATGACGTCATTTGTAGCAAATTTTAACGTTATGACGTCATTTCTAGAAAATTTTTCAAACTTAACGTCTACACTGGAACGCTGTATATTTTGGTTCCGATTCTAGATGAGGGCATCCAAATCATTTTTTTAACTTTTGAAATCACTACTATATATTAGGTACAATATAATAATCAATAGAGAATTGGCTCTGTAATAATAAATACAAAATCTGCATAAATTATAACATCATATTTAAGCGTATTTTACAACTGGAAAACGCCAGGCGGCCTTCTAGTAATATCTAAAACTTAAAAATAAGATTTTGGAAGTCAGGTGGTTTTTATATCATTTAATGTGATCAAACGCACACACATCTTTTAATGTTATCAATGGGAAATAACTGATTTTTTCTCAATTATTTTCTTTTATGCTGACTTGAGTTATGCATGTGTGTGTGTGTGTGTGTGTGTGTGTGTGTGTGTGTGTGTGTGTGTGTGTGTGTAGTTGTGTGTGTGTGTGTGTGTGTGTGTGTGTGTTCAGAGAGTGGAATAGGTTGGGTGAAAATAAAAAAAGAGAGAGTGGGAGGGGAAGGTAGAAAGAGAGAGGTATAGAAGCTATGTTACATTTCTGCACTAGGAAATGCCGGGAAGCCCTGCTAGTTAGAAGTTAAAATTCAAAGTTCGGACTGCATGTTAGGAATGTCAGAATATGATGCCACAGGGAAAAAAATGGGATTTGAACTGATAAGTTAAGGACTTTTTTTTTGTGACTCCAGAAGAATGGTTGATACGAATACGAAAATTTGACAGTATTCAAAATAATAAAACATGTTTCCTATATTTTTATTTGCAAATTCAAAGGCAAGAGGTCCTGGATATGACCTTAAACTGTATCCGGTGGTGAAGTCCGAGCTTGCAGGCTTTGGGGTTTGTGGAACCACCCTTTAATTGCCATTGCTCCCAGGTCCACTCCGATCTGGAGTGGTAGTACCTGTTAGGGTCCCAACTATGGGTTAAATAGAAACTTGAAAAAAAAATCCAAATATATTCTATTAAAAAATTGCTCTCCAAAATCACTGGATTCGGCATTAAATAACCTGAAAAGGGTTGATATATCGTAAAAAAAAAAACAAACAAAAAAAAAAACAAAGGCAAAATGAAGATATGGGAAACTACTGCTGCTATAATTTTCCTATAACTAAAAAAACATCATAGCATCAATGAAAAAGAAGAGAAGGAAAGAGGAAGATTACACTATACAATGAGCCAATTATTCATGTGTCATCAAGAGACGAATAGCTGTCACTGTTGAAAACAGCATTTTTAATCATTTTGTGTCAGAAAGATCTCCCATCAAAGATAACAAATTTCTTATTAGTTTGGCGTAATATTACATATAGTTGCTGACGAGCATCTTTGAATTATGCATACTCACTAACAAGCATCCCTATCGTGTGCATACTCACTAATGAGCATCCCCAAAGTGCACATACTCCCTAACGAGCATCCCCAAAGTGTACAAACTCACTAACAAGAATCCCCGAAGTGGCCATATTCACTAACGAGCATTACTCGATATATTGACGAGGGTTCGAAGTTAGAGGAGATGATGAGAAGATCATAATAACAGTCCCAGTGATAGAGTTAGAGACGAGAGTCAAGAGTGACTTTAGAGGCGAAGGGTAGAAGAGAAATTATGTAGTCATACAAGTTTGAATTCCTGACATCATCAATCAGCTGACAGATGATAAAGAAATCATCTAATATTTTGTAACTGTTTGTCCTGTAAAACCTTTCCACGTAATGTGCCTCCTCAATCATAAGTGAAGTTTCACCTCTCCTCTGTGTTAACAAGAATTGTATAAATGTCACAGCTCCGTATTAATAATATGAAGTCCCCAAGAATAGTCACAGTCGTCGTCGTGATGTAAACGTATAAAAATGCTGTTTGAGTGCCTGTTATAAGTGTGTCGCCAATATGAACCAGCTACACAACATCATGAACAAAACTATAAACAGAATAACAGAAAACAATAGCAAAAAGCAAGTATCATAACGATTGTACTTACCTATCTGTATATCACACGTTTCTCCTTTGTATCCTGGCTTACAATCACATTTAAAGTTTTCTGTTCCAAGATTTTTACACATGCCATTTTGGCATGGATTTTTCTCGCATGGTAATGAAACTTTTTCACAGCTGGAAATGTAAAGACACAAGTGAAGCTTGAATGGTGCTGGTGAGTGCACAGTGAACGAGACATAAAAAAATGACTAAGTTAAGCATTTGCTCCCCCCCCCCCTATTTAACCCCCAAAATCCCCAGGAGACGTCAAATTCTGGTGAAAATGAACAAACGGTGCAGTTTTAGGCCTTAATATATGGACATTTGAGTTCTGCACCATGCAAAAAAAAAAACAGAAATGACTAAGTCCATCATTTGTTCCCCCCCCATTTCGCTCAAAAAGTCCCCGAGGCCTTAAGATAGTGAAATTTGAGTTTAGCACCATGCAAAACTGCTAAATAGACACACAGAGAAAAGTTTGGACAAATATGGTAAAATAGTCCCAAAAATGGAGTGTTTTTATTACCCCTAAAAGAGACTCTGAGGTACACCCAAGAGTTATTGCAAAGTATAGACAAACAAAATTATATAGAAATCAGTTAGTTACAACTTTTCAGAAAGTTTTATAAAACCAAGGCATCAATTTTTTCAAATAAGCACAAAAGTGTCAATTTTAGCCATTTTAAACCGAAAGAAATCCCTAGGGGCGGGGGGGCAACCAAAGTTTTCCCGGAAAATCCGTTCTGTTACTTTTTTACTCATATCATGTTTAATGTTTGTGTAAAATTTCAAAAAATTCCAAGGCTTAGTTAGAAACAACTGTGAAAAGCTGAAATTTTGACAACTGGTTGTCGTTATCATCCATAATAACATACTAAAATTTCAATCATCTGCAAAGGATAGAAAAAGAATTATAACAATTATTTATTTATTTTCAAAATAGGAACGTCCAAAAGTAAGGGGCAAAATTGAGAAAAACAATATAAACAGCAAAAAAAAATTTTTTTAAATTAAAAAATATATGTACAATCAATATTTAGTAAATAAGCACTTTCTCTCAATGACAGCTGCCCATCTTCGACTACAAGAACGAATCAGTTCTTGACAATCCTCGATACTAATTTTAGACCATTCTTCTTGAAGCTTCACCCACAAAAAATTGTCAAAATTCCAGCTTTTCACAGTTGTTATTTTTAACAAATATTAGGCTTTAAAATTTTGTCACTTAGGTTTTGGACGCTACTGTATATATATATATATATATATATATATATATATATATATATATATATATATATATATATATATATATATATGTGTGTGTGTGTGTATGTATGTATGCACTATTTAGTACTATCTATCTATCTATCTATCTATATATATATATATATATATATACATATATATATATATATATATATATATATAATCCAGCACCTTTACAATTTAACTTTACATTTGAGACCATTCTCTCGGTACATACTTGTCTGTCTATCTCAGCAAATTTTTCATCCGTTCGTCTGTCTCACTTTCCATCCATTCGCATCAGTCTGTTCTCATCATCTTGTTAATCTATTCGTTCATCTTCATTTTTGTAAATGAAAATCGCTCCAGACAAGGCATGTAGCCATTTTACGTGAAGAGCTAAAATAAATTGTACTTCAAGGTTAAAAAACTTGTCAATGATAAGTGTTAGATGACCCAGAAAACAACCCCCCTCCTTTGTCAGAAACGTCACTAATGGAACGCGAAGACTAAAGGACAGAATAAGGGAAGCGAGAGTTATGCGATTGCCGAAAGTAAACTAAAGGCACATTTCCTACTCTCCTTATCCATCCAACTTTTTCCAATTTATATATCAAGAGTTAAGTGTCTCTACAAACCGGACAGGTCTATGGAAGCTTTTTCCTGTTTTTTTTCTTTATTCAACATATATAGGTACTTTAGGTAGTAAAAAGAAAATAAAGACTTACAATTCTGACTCATAGCCAGGAGTACAATAACATTGCGTAGCATTTATTTTGTTTCTGCAGATTCCGTTGTTCTTGCAAGTGTCGTTCTTACAGTTTTCTATTATGATTTCACAGTTTTTACCATTTGTGCCTGCACAATGAAAAGAAAAAAAATGCAATCAACAATTGATTTTATAAAATGTCTGCAATTTTGTTAGTTTTCCTGTTTTATATCAAATATCTGCAAATAATCCCTTCTAAGTTCAACATATTGTAATAAACTTTACTCTAAATAACTACCAACGGCTATCAAGCCTTTATAACCCTATAGATACACACACACACACACACACACACACACACACACATAATATATATATATATATATATATATATATATATATATATATATATATATCTGCAGCTAGAGAAAGGTGATACAACGAAATAGTACTATATGTAGATATAGTAAGTTATAAAATATATATGATGATTAAATATATATATAAAACATATATATAGTAAGTTATAAAATATATATGACGATTAAGCTACACAGAATATTCCGCGTTTCATCCATGCTAGGGTTCTTCAGGCTCATGTATAAGCCTGAAGAATCCTAGCGTGGATTTTTCAGGCTTATGTGTAGCTTAATCGCCATATATATTTCATAACTTACTAACTAGCTCTACCTACATATTGAGCACTGTTGAAGTAAATACTTAAAGTTTATGCATAAATCTATACTTTTGTATATTAATTTATGTGAGTAAATGAAGTAGTTATATATATATACATATATATATATGAAGTTGAAAATGTGTCGGCTCATAGAAGCATCTTGATATAAAATGAAAAAATATAGAATAAACAGACAAACTGTTTTAAAATATGTTAAGATGCAAAAGACAAATATCTGGATCTGCCAACAAACAAGAGTTATTAACATCAATATTGCCATCAAAACATCCAAACACAGATGGGCAGGGCACGTAGCCAGAAAACATGACAACAGATGGTCCATCAGGACAACATAAGAGGCCAAAGGGAAGACCAAGAACGAGATGGAGGGACAACCTGATACAACACATGGGTCTCACATGGCAGCGGATAGCTCGGGACAGAGATAAATGGCTAAAGTCCAGGGAGGGGTTCCTCATTGAGTGATAAAGCTCTTATTGACATTGGTAAGATGGCAAAAAATTTTCTTTCTTTTTTTTAAGTTGAAATACTTGTTAATTTCGAATTTAAAATCCATCGTTATTTTATTTTCGTTTTATTCCAAGATGCTTCTATGAGCCGACACATTTTCAACTTCATATTCGGTGAGCACGTGCGCCTTTTCAGTTTAACGCTAGATAGTTTTTTTTTTTTTTTTTTTTTTGTTTTTTTTACACAGTGATCACCACTTATCAAGGGCCCGGAAGCCACTCAGGGATAAGGGTTATTGCAAGTACATTACGTTAGTGTGGAGATTTGATGGAGTGTTTACTTAAGGGGGCGGTTCATTAGGAATTTGTTAACATTAGACTTGAAGACATCCAAGTTGTAGTCCGGAGGGAAGCAGGCAGACGGAACAGAGTTCCACAGGCGTGCAGTTCTAAGAAAGAAGCTTTGTTCATGGAATAGTTCTATGTCCATTAACAGCTAGTGCAACCTTGATAAAACCACACGAGGATAGACGTTTTACTTCCAAGAAAAAAAGACCAATAAAACTAAAGAACTCTTTCTCTGACGAGCTGTAATGAATTAACAGGAATAAAAGATGACTAGAAAAAGCCCGTAGAAATTCCACGGTAGTTGAAAATTTTTTAGACACATAAATAAAATGAATAAAAAAATAGAATCAAACAAATAACGCCGAATTTTAAACAATTTTTTTAGCAAATTCTTTTTTTAACGTTTTAAAGCCGGTAAGACGCTGTGATATAGTAGTGGTTGCGTTTAAAACATTTAGATTTTTTCACTGAAATTTTTTTAACGTTTTAAAGCCTAAAAGAATTGATTTAGAAAATTTAGATTTTTTCAATGAAAATTCAACAAGAATCACATTTTGTTTTTTTTTCTGAATATTTTTTTATATAAATTAGAAAAGAAACAGATGTCAATTCATTTGCATATTTTTTTAAAAAACTTTAAAAAGAAACTATAATAAAATCTCACAGTCTCCTCCCAACATGACTTTTTTAAATTAGAAAATAAAATGAAACCGTAAACAGACAGCCATGTTTTTTTTAATTTAATAGTTTGAGAAGAAATGGTTATAATGATTTTTAACTGATAAAGAGCGACTATAAAGAAAGCTTATTCGTTTCTTATTAATTAATGTTTGCGATGATGATGATTTGTTTGCATAACACTGGACATACGGACAAGTAAATTAATATTTAGACTAGTAGGGGAGTGCGGCTTTGTCCGGGTATAAAACACGTTTAAATATGAAATTTTAATTTGATCAGATTTCATATATATTATTATAGAGTCGTGATTTCAAAAGTAAAAAAAAAAAGTATTTGGGTGCCATCAGCTTAAATCGAAACCGAAACCAAAACTGTAACATTCAAAGCTGGTGACGTTACTACTGTACCAACGTGATACACTTATGAACTGATTAAAAATTAAAAATAAACTAAGATCAATGTACAAAATGTATAACGATTTTTTTCAATTTTGATCCCTTTTGAACCCCTTAAAAACTATTTTAATCCGTTAAAGACCCATAAAAGAAAGGTTTGTAAGAAATTCAATCATTTGAGGACCCTAGCGCTGCTCTGCGACTTTTAGTTTCGGAGGTATATAGAGTTTGAAAATATGGAGACAGACAGACAGACAGACATATAGCATTTTATGTATAAGATTATAATAAAGACAAGAGATGTCTATTAGCCTCAGTGTTGAAAAGGCCACGCCTATAGGCAGAAGGAAAACAGTCAGTAGCAAGAGAGTTCCACATGCCTGCAGTTCTTGGAATAGGAAGCTCTGTTACAATATGACATCAAAACAGAAAATTGGTGGAAACCACTAGTCCAACGAACTTATCGAATAACATTTTACCCAGAATAAAAAAAAAACAAACTCAATTTTTATTTTCATCATTTATTTCCTTGTTTTTATTGCTCTGTCTAGTATATTGAGCTTTCCCTTATCTTGATATATTCTAAGATAAAGATGTCATATTTATCGTTCTATTTTCATGTCTGTATATACATTCACATTTAGACTCCAGTGTGTTTTTGAAGCCATTGGTGAACCCAAATCCTGGGGCCAGTAATTGGGTTGCATAGGAGAGGGAGATGGGATTACGACAGGTCTTTCACTTGTTTGAAATGCGACGGGATTTATTATTTTTTATGAAGATGGTTTCAATTATTTTCAACTTTATAATTTTTTTTTTCATGATGTATTATTTTGTGTTACGTTGTTAGTTATGTTGTTTTTTAGATGTTGAATTGGAATTTACATTATACACGGTAAGACGCTGTGATATAGTAGTGGTTGCGTTACCAATATAATTATTTGTTTCAAGGTTTTATAGAAGGTACACTCTCCCAAAAGGTATTTATACTCAAAGATAACGTTGGTTCTTTCTAATGATTTTAGAGTTGGGAAGAGTTCTTTACCACAATGGTCCTAGATATGACCTTAAACTATATCCAGTGGTTAGGCCCCAGCTTGTGGGCTTTGGGGAGTGTGGAGCGACCCTTTAATTACCATTGCTCCCAGGTCCACTCTGACCCGGAGTGGTAGTACCTGTTAGGGTTCCAACTATGGGTTAAATAGAAACCGACTTGAAAACAAATATATTCTATTAAAAACTTTTTCTTCAAAATCTTTGGATTCGGCATTAAATAACCTGAAAAAGGGTTGATATGCCGTAAAACAAAAACAACCAACAACCAAACTTTACCACAAGGTTTCAGGTCTTAGATTTCTTAGAGTAAACAATCAGTCTAATTTTTTTGCTGCTGTCAGTTGTAGATATCTATCTGTGTATGATATTTTATGGCTTTTTTATATATATAATTTAAAGTTTGATTGCAGTAGAATATGTTAGAATTTGGAATGTGATGCTGCAATGGTATTACTATTCGTGATTAAGTTCTGAAGCATTTTATTTGTTGTTTAACAATATAATTAAGAAATCCATTATTGATAAGGACTTGTTTTATATTTTAGTTCAAGGTGTAGTGCGTTTTTAGTGGAGGAGATGGGATGGTAGGTTTTTGACGATGGCTATTTCGTAACGGTTGAAAAACGTTTTTGTTTAAACATCCAATATTTTACTTACAAAAATTTTAATCCAGCCAGATATGAGTTTCTCCTATTGTTTCCTCAGCTAATACAAAGTTAAACAAAGTTAGACAATGTCCCTCTGGACTATAAAAAAAAATAATCACTGTTAATCTTAGGGATTTCATTTTGTGTACTTCCAATTTGTATATCTGTATATCAATGTTATTTTCTATTTTAAACAACTGGCCTTCACGGCATTCCAATTATAGTGCTCAAAAAGCTTCACCTAGAACTAGCGTCCATACTTACAAAGTTATTTAAGCATTGTATGTGGGGGATGTCCTTTTCTCTTCCTTGCAACCTCTTTCCCACAGAAGAGACGTTGTGGGCCTGTCTCTGCTTTATCGTTATTTTCATGGCAAATGCTCAGTTGAGCTTTAATCTATGGTCGCCCCTCACCAAACTTTCACGAAAAACACCCGCCTATCCAAAACCACTATCAATAATTTTCCACACTCTTTATCTGTGCCTAAACCTAAATGCAGATTCCATGAACAAAGCTTCTTTCTTAGAACTACACGCCTGTGTAATTCTCTTCCGATTGCCTGCTTTCCAGCTGACTACAATTTAATTGTTTTCAAGTCCAATGTAAACAAGTTCTTGATGACCCGCCCCCCCCTAAGTAATCTAATTTACAAAATTCCCACTACTTATGTTTACTACGCTATAATCACATTTATTAATGTATACCCATTAACCATAATCCTTGAGTGGCCTCCGAGCCTTAATAAGTGGTGATTTCTGTTTAAAAAAAATGGTAGGTTTTTGACAATGGCTATTTTTTAACGGTGTGGGTATTTGCTCTTAAAATTTAAAGGCTAAAATTTCAGCTAGTTATTTTTTTTTGTAGTTGCGGAGTTTGAATGTATTATTTATGTGAGCATCGAGGAATGGAATTTTGTTATTAACGTTTAGTTCTACGGTAAATTTGAGTATCGAGTTATTTTGGAAACGGTCCTTAATTGTTAAAGTAGAGAACCTTTCTTTTTTTTTTTTTTCCAAATAATCAGATTTGACATTTAATAACCTAAAAAGGGTTGATAGGCCGTAAAACAAAATAAAACCAAATGAATAAATATTTGAAAACATAAAGAACTTGAAGCATAAACTATTACCCCCAAATAACCAGATTTTGCCTTAAATAAAGCAAA